>NC_064602.1:18348325-19001450 GCF_943734735.2 Anopheles gambiae | reverse complement strand
AGAAGCAACGTCGTTACAGATTAATCCTACCACTAACGCAGAAGTAAATAAAATGAGAAAAGGAAGAAAGTGAATGTCGCAACCGCAACCGTGCCGGCAAAATAAAGACCCAATCATGCATTGCGCGTGACACCATCGCGAGTTCATCGTTCCCTGCCGTTTCAATGTGTTTTTTTCTACGGCACGACCGTAGAATTCCTGGGATAAATGCTCATTGCATTACAACAACTGTTACAACCAAAACAAAACTTACAACAGTGGGTTCCGTAACTACAACGTACAATATCCGTAAATGGTTAAGCTTCGATGAATTCCAAATATCCTATGGCTAAAAATGAAAGTGAAATCGAATTGTCTTAACAGTGGGATGTAATTTCTACAAAACTATTAAAAAGCTATTAAAAACTTTGGTCAAAAAATTTAACAAAACCTTTGTATGGGGTGAGAGCCGACCGCTAACCTGGTGATTGGGAATTAGTATAGAGGGTATAAAGATACATTTAGAGATCGAGTTAGACTGTATGTGAAAATTTGATTTTGTTACTATATTTCATTGGTGTAGTAATCTGGCGTACTATTTAGCAAAATAAAGAAAATTGTAATCCTCAACTATTCACACGAAAATTACGCACAATACTTATAGCAGCTATCGTACCGTTAGCTGAACAAATATTTTAAAACATCGAAAAATAATATTCTTCTTGATGCGATCTCTAAATGGACCTTAACATGTGGAGATTACATGCGTTAGCTGCAAGTGGCAAGCAATATTGTACACACGGGTATCGCGTACAAAATCGCTAGCAAGTGTAACGTCGATAACGCGTAACACAACATGCTATAAAGTGAAAGGTAACGTGTTTCAAAGAGAACAATTTGCTACAAGTTAGGCTATGATTCCACGAATGATTGATTGGTTGATTGATAATAAATGTTATGAATGGCTACTTTTTTTCGATTCAACCCCATTTTGTAAAGCATATTTTGGAAAATAGTCTAGGCTGTTTATTACAAAAATATATCATAACGATAGTATAATTTAAAAAAAAAACTTTTGAAAACGTAATACATTTGTTTAAATCAGTAAACAGCTACGTATTGTAAGATTTATTCAAATTATTATCATTACACATTACACAACGATAAATATGATAAATCTAACTAGAAACATGGATTAATCGTATAAGTAACAAGATACAAATCTAAATCAGAAAATTGGTTCAATATTATTGCCACATCCTTCAATAAATGTAAATGAACAATTTTACCTTCAGTTCAAACGCGTGGTTTACGTACAATGTAAACTCCACCAACGGATGTCAACCTCCTTACGTTCATTAGCATTTTACACTGTAACTTAAACAGCATGCAAGACGCTCAAGGTACAGTTTGGATGCACTTGTTGCAGGAAAGGCAATAGCGAAGATACCATGAAAGCAAACCAATGCCGTATCCTTGAAGCAAGGGAGCCGATGATGGTGGTCATTGCCACCCACTGCCAGCTTGACTAGGTCAGTGAGATGCATTTGGAATGATAATTGACGATGCACACGTATCGGGAGGAGCAACCGCACGATTACCAAGTTGGAAAGTGCCGCAATTGCATCCCACAAACGGAGATGCAGATACACTTACCTTAGTAGTTACTTTTACTAAAGCAAATAATGAAGGTGACACATCGATACATATATGTACTGAAGGTGACGGTTAGCGATCAATTTTTCTAGTTATCTATTTATCCTAGTTTTTGCCATTACAATTGATGCCTCAAATAGGAAGCCTAATTCACTGTCCATCTTTCCCAGCGAGTAACAACACATGTACAATTTAAGATAACAAATCTATTGGTGGGACAGCATTAAAAAGGGCCTAACAACACCAAAAAGCATATACGAGACCACCACTTTAACCATGATTGATGGACAGGCAAACCGGACCCTATCAGCCGAGAGCCGTAGCGAAGGTCTTGCACTGATGTTTATCGTGCAATGATTAATGTTTCAATAAAGTGCGTCAATTGTCGCCAATCGTTGGCCGAGTGCTTCTAACACAATTTTGTACCGAAATGAAAAGGGGCGAACGGAAAATAAAGGTGGCAAACGTTGGCATTGTCACCGATGCACAGCTACGGTAGCGATTATTTAATTGCACGACGATAGTGTGCCTGAGCGTATCTGTAAGCCGATCCAATCCGGAAGCATTTGCGCGCGGCGTTTGTGGCCATAGGCCCAGCCTCACTTACCATCAGCTGAGCGTGATTTGATAAATGGTAGGCTAATTGCGGCAGCAGCAGCAGCAAGAACAACCACTTGTACACTCACCCTCGACTGAATGACTGTGAATTTGAATGTCATTCCGGGTGCAAATTGCATCGTGCCATGCAACCAAGATGCAGCACGGAGATGAATTACATACTTGGTCACGGCGATTGACCTTTTGACGGGTGTGGAGCCCTGAGAAGCGCATCGGTTTTAGATGAGAAGAGAGTCAATTGAAAAAAGCTACAGTGTACTCATAAATACAACGATCGAGCCAAAGATTCTCGGTAATAAACGCCACAGGGTGTTGCATGCAATCCGAATCACTAAGAAGTGGGTATGTTTAAAAGAAGAAAAACTTAAATAACTTATTATTATCAATTAAGATTGTTTCGATTGAATCATTACGAAAAAAATGCATGCAACAGTTTAGAGACGTGTCCTTGGTGAGATGATTAAAATTTTAAATACAATCAAACCAGCACACAAATATTAGCACAAGTATGCGCAAATTCGACATCCACAGATCGCTATCTCACACGCAAGCACCGTTGCGTTTTGCGCCTCATGCAAGTCGCCGTTATCTTTGTCATTTAAATTGCCCCCACGCGGTGGGATTTGCTGAATCAGTGCATCGTCGTGTCAATTGTTATTTAAGCATTGCTTGTTAAAAGCCTTCTCCAAAGAGAGCAGTCAATTCCCGTACAGAGCTCGCCCTCGCCCCCGTTTTGCTAAATGATCCTCATTGCATCCTATTTTGTAGTTTATTGCATTCGTGCCGGGTGGGGCTAGGGTACGTAATTAATTAAAATCAGTAAACAACCAGCAGCTGCAGCAGCACTACATACAACAACTTTACAAAAGCCGCTACAGGTGTGTATTTGCCCACGGAACAAACAAACGATAAGCCAACAGGGGGAGGAGGAGGGAAGAGGTGGTGCACCACGTGGTGGCCCCCACCATCGACCGGATCGGTACAGTAACGGAAAACAAAACCAAATGTGTAGCACAATTCTATTTCCTCCATTTCGCTCCAGAGCGGGGCGTTTTACTCGCGAAGCAAACGAAAGATTCATCGCGCGTCAAGTGACGAACGCGGCTTTAGCCGGCTGGCCTTCACAGTTTGTCTACAGTCGCGTGCCTACCGCGAATACATGAAAAAGTATTTGTGGTTGGTTTGTTGTGTTCTAGTTGCGCACAAATTGTGTAACTGGAAGGGTTCACGATGAGCTGGAAAACCACTGAGGAGTCAAATTTCTTGTGGTTGCTCTGTGGAATGTGGGAATAATGCTGTATCAGTTACCGGTGAAGATAATTTGCATTAGACGCGTGTTATCGCTGAACAAGAAACATTACATGACGCACTACAACTATAGCTGGTTGGGCTTTATTTTCCTGGAATGAAACGACAATGACACAAGCTTTCAGTCCTTTCTGGAAGATGAACGACTAAAAACCAGAAAGATTACGCATAAAACTAGACGTAATTAGACCCTGAATCGGTGACTTCACCTCGACCTAGGAGTGCCGCGTCCTTAATACCGGCTAACCAAACAGTCGCTCGTTAAGACATGCCCAATAAAACGTAAATCCGCTTGCCTAAAGACCAGTGTCTCCAGTGTGCCACACGTGCAAACAAATGCTCAGTGACAATTATCAACAATCTGCGGTACTTTGTTTGGATTTATTTGCCCACTCTGCAATTAAATTGTAGTTTGGCGGTTGGTTGCTAGCCGCTTCTAGCCATTAGCCAGTGATATGTGTCGATCGGGGATAAAGGAATCATTTTGCGATCGCAACAATCAATTTGACCGTTGGTGGATCGTGATTATCATTGTCGTTTCTTGCGATCGTGATATGATTCAATAGGATGTTAAACAACATTCCTAGAGTGATGATGGTGGGGGGGGGGGGGGGGGGGCGGTGGGAGTGGGTTTTTTCTTTACTTCTAAGGAGAATTGCGTTGATTCAACATCTGCGCAATTGGACGTTATTAGGTGCAATAAAGGTTGTCCAGCATCGCGTTGAGATGCTTGAGTCTCTGTTGATTCTCGTTGGGGTTGACAAACAGTTGTGATTACTAAAAGGTATGATGATGCTCAATAATGCACCTACTGCTTTGTTCACAACCGGTAAATAATCAAAAATTAATATTCAACTATTTTAATGCATAAAACAAGGAATTTATCATTTTTGCAAAGGATATTTATTTTTAAAAAATCACACTTCTCTTGTGCGTGTTTTTTGTAAGAACTTGTGTGTAAATCAAACAATTTTATTCGAAAAAAAATCGATGAAACAAAGGCTTTTATGCTAAAAAAATAATAATAATTTGGTAATAATCCACAACCAACGACACCTTCTGGAAGCCAAACTCAGCCATATTTGTCATATTTCCTGACAAAGCAAAACAAGCGATTAACATTTACAAATTATCAACTTGAATTATTCACCTTCAGCCTCCACAGGGGGTTGGTATTTTCCTTCACTTCACCCAGCAGCAGTAAAACAATTAAACGTTGATCATTTCCTCCACCAAAAGTCACCGCCGTTCCAGCGAACGATTGCAACGAAAATTTTCCAATGAGTAATCATTAGGCGACTATTAACCCACAAACCACGAAACCTCAGAGTGTGAACGAAAAATGGGGAGCGAGTGATAGCAAAAAAAAACCACACCACCATTCGCATCCGTCTAAATCACACACTCACCTGCGTGATGAATCACAAATCGCGATCGCGTTGTTTTGCTTTTGCTGTATCTTCATTCGAGCACGAAAGAACGCTACCTCTATTTGACCCTTTTGCGTGCTTGAAGCCGTTGGCCGGGCTTCAAAATAAGTCAAAACATCTTAACGAATCACGCCACGCAACCCAACTCGCACACACACACACATAGAGTAATAGACCATGATCTAACGGCCAGCCTACGATTATTACGCTTAAAAGTGAGAACAGATCGGGAGATAGATCCAGCTTCCTACACGCTGGATTAGTGCGAGCTTCCCGAGCGCAATGAACCTCCCCCCTTCGGCTAATGGGAGGTGGAGCTGCTCACGCATCTTCAACACAACCGCGAGCTTAATCAGCCATCAGCACAGATGGCATCCGTTGGCAGCGAGAACGGAAGCGTCCATTCGGCGGGCGGAATACGTTTTAAATTGGGAAACCCGTGCATCTTCCGTACCAGAGCACGCCAGCACTCATTTTTTTGTAGGGTTAGATCATTCAACGCGGCCCCCAGAGGAAGAACCTTAGACGCTACCGATCATCAAAATGCTTCTTCGTTCCGTCCTACTCGGGGTGTTGTTGTTGTTGATCGAGCACTCCCCAAGCTGTCAACCCTACCTCGGCACACCGGCGAACAATAATTTAAACACCACCCACCACCCACCCTCCAACAAGGTCGGTACCATTCCACCACTAGGTCTCCGCGTCCACACGATTATGATTGTTTTGTATGCGCGAGGAGAAGTCGCTAATTTTTACCGCATGCACACAAGGCTGTAAAAATGCGCGCGCGAACGTCCGGATCAGACATGTCCACCTCCCTCCCCTAAGTTACAGGAGTACGAAGTGTGTCGCATGTACTCCACAACAGCTAAATGCTCTCGTAATTTGCTGTAGTCTATCTTTTCGAGTTGTACAAAGACCTCGCGGGAGTGTTTGGAGTGCATGGACACGTTCGAAGCATCGTCTCTATCATAAGACTCATCGAACATGTCGCCCACTTCCAAAAATGCCTAATCATCTACACGATCGTCGGAATCGGATCGTCGTGCGTGACAAAATAGGCCCAAGCCAATGATCTATTTGGGACCGAGCGGTACCTGTGCTTTTTGCAGCAACTGCAATTGTGCGAAATTGTTTGCTTCCCCCGATCAGCTGCACACACCATTCTAGAGCACACGATCGTTTACCGGCTGTGATTGTACGCGTTATTATCCTAACTCGGCTCGCTGTTTAACTTCGGAGCGTTGTTTTGGGGAATGGAAATTGCTTCTCTCCACGCCGCCGGCATTCAGCACGAATCAGCACGTATTGTGTGTGCATCAACTTTGTGCATTTTCAATGTGCGGCTAATTTTAGGGGGATAATAGGTAAACTTAGTGTGTGGCGGATGCTGTGCATCGGGGCATTGGTTTGTTAATAGATGTTGCCATGGATACGCGCTGAGAGAATTCAACGGATCGTTGTTTACGGCCCTACAGGTCCGCTTGGTTGTTTATCGAATTATTATTTTCTCGAATGATAGCTTTCATAACAACTCACGCCTCCGTGACGTTGTGACGGAAAGGAAAATTTCGGTCCATACTGTGTATTGCAGTGTTGTGTTTGAAGTCAAAAATAAGGCAAATAAGTTACATGTATTAAAGGGTTTAATTTTTAAATATTCGACCGTTACACATTGCAGCCAACAGCGAGGCAAACGTGTAAGATAAATCCAAACATTCCACATTGAAACCCTTTCGTGCGGGCCTCAAATGACCTATTAACTAATTTGTTGAATCGCTTTTAATAAACACACTTAGCGCTTAACCCCTCTGCGCCGTGCCGACCTCCTCCTTGCCACCCCCGGGCAACATGCCGGCATACAACAGGATGTCAAGTGTTAAGTCCCGGCCGGGTGTCGGTCGCACCGAAACAAATGAAGCGATAATTTCATAAATCGGTCAGCTTCGTTACACAAACTAGTGTGTGTGTGTGTGTGTCTGAGTGTGTAATGGGAATCCTGTGCGGGCGTCGCCGCAAATCACTTCCAATGACACTTGAACGCAGAGAACCGCTGTGGTCCGCAGCACAGTGCCGATGGCGCGCGCGCTTGCGTGGACGGTCCACAAGTGGGTTGCGGACAATGATTGCCCACAAAGGGGGGGGAGGGAGGTGATTGTCAGCATCAAGTAGGGGGTTCACTCTCATCTCTCTGCTTGCTCATTTATTTTGGTTTCTTAATTTTCAAACACGTTTTGTTTGGATTTTTATTTTTGCTTGGCTCTGTTGTTGGTAGGACAGATCCCCCCCCGGGTGGCAAAGATATGTGCGCCGTTATTCTTGAAAATGAGTTATGTCGGCTATTGATTAATATTAAGAAAGAATTTCTATTTAAACCTCACGCGGAATGCGAAGGAAGGAACGGCGCAATGATTAATGTTAGTCGTCGGTTACCGAAATCGGTAGACCAATCAATAAAAGGAAGGAAAACGTTTAGTCATTCTTTCACTTTGGCAGCTTCAACAATCTGCTCTGCCTAGAGTGTGTATCACTGCACAACTACATGCTACACCGTTCGTGTAAAAAGGTAAGTAAGTTCGTGGTGAAAAATAAAATAATGGCGCCTTTAAACCGATGAGCATCCTTTTCGCGTGTGAGTGTTTAGCGCCTAATTTGATGCAATTCCGTACACTTTCTTCCGTAGCCATTTCGCACACGCTTGCACGTGTATATGTTAGCTTTTGATTTTAACTATTCTGGATGGATTTTAACAAAAGAAAGTTCATGATCAAAGTTTTAGTGCAACTATCACATGAGCATGATACTTTTATGATACTTTGTACATTCACTAGCACCTTTTGCTCCACCTATCTACCCACCACCAGCAGATCGATCTTACGTGTCAACGACCTTTAATTGGTAGTTGACATCTAATGATCACCTTCAGTACGCGTTGCTTTCACGCTATTCTTCTTCCACAAACACACACACACACACACACACATTCACACACACAAACTGTCCACACTTATTTTATAATGGTTTCGGCTTTACCTTTAAAACAGGGCACTGCTGTAGTGCTAATTGGTACCCTCCCGCAAGGTAAGTGACGCTATTTTGTCCGATATAAAACAAACGGTTGCAACAAAACGATCGTTCGTTGGAACTATCACCTGATGATGATGGTACACCCTCACACACTGTTTGCAATCTACGACTGGCAAGGTACAATTGCCACCTGCCTTGGCTGTGTGATGCCAATTGTGTCACAAGGGGAAAAAAACGGTGTTTCTCAGATAAGAGCACCGAATGTACACCGATAGATAACGTTTGGTTCGAGAGAAGAAGTCGAGGATGTGCATACCTTTTTGCTTTACTATCTGCTCTTCGTTTTTATTCGACAGCGACAATTACTGCTGCTGCTGCTGCTACGGTTTGTACTCGTAAAATGGCTGCTAACCGGGAGCGAAACACACGGCACGATACTATCCGCACGGCAGATCAACTTCGAATGACCGGTCAAAATGGTAGCAGCAGAACGTAGCATCGCACTTTGCGCACTTTACTTGCCACACGATCGCGCGCGAGATCGTTCGGCAAAGGGGTTAAATGGTGGGATGGAAAGAGAGCGAGAGAAGAACGCCGAGCGGTCTCTCTGTTTGGGCGTTGTTGATGATTCTTCGTACCTTCGTTCGGCAGGCTGAAGATAGACGACTTAGGCAGGACATTGGGCAATCCGACAGGAAGAATGTCGATAAAGTTGGCTATCGGTTATAAATAGTAGCATAACTACCACCGATCATAAAACTTACAAACGCGCGAACGAGCATTAGCTGTTTGTGAGCGGAGGAAAAAAGAAAAATTGTTAACATCACACAGGCGAAAATTTTGAGTTTTACAACAACGCACCACAGTATCATGTTACTTTACACGTTCAAAGTTGAATTATAAGGGAAGAATTGCGTAAAAGCACATCGTCCCTTTCTCCGTCAAAAATGTAATCCCTTTCATAAAAAAACTCAACAGCATACTTGATATAGCATTAGTTTAAATCAGCCAGGATGTTCGTTATCTTATAAATAATATTTCCTTCGATAATAGCTCCGACAAGTATAGAGATAAGTATAGGAAAGCGTGCCAATGTGTTACCAATAGTTACACAGCACTTCACAGAGCTCACGATCCAAGCTGTAACAACGATCCACTTAAAAGGTAGACAATCATCTTCAACAGCTTAAAAGAAGGACGTACTCGTATTATCGATTTAGTGATAATCTAATAAATAATCTACTTTAGTGACTTAGCTCGATTATCCAGAAGTTTCATGAAAACTAATGTACAACGTATTTAAATATTGATTTCCAATTATAACCTATCGAGCTCTCGTATGGGCCTCTCGGTTATTTCAGCGCCTAAATGTATGCTATTTCAATACACATGTGATGTTTTGCACACTCTGCGAAATCGGATTCAATTTGTCGAAGATTTGATTTGATTCGAAACATATCTTTTTACGACCACACCGATTCCCCGATTATCACCAGGTAGCGTGATTTTAATTGTATTGCTATTGCGTCAAATTGCCTCAGCCCCCTTCTTTATTTTCGTAAGCCCTTGTTGTTCCACCATCGGCACGTGCTTAATTGCTGGCGCTTGTTACTTTTTATCTTATCAACAACACTGCTATTGCACTGCGATTGCTCCACGGAGACGGAATCTGTGTCATCATAAAACTTGTGGCAATGATACCACGCGTATCACTTTCATACACCAAACAAGCAGAACAACAAGAACACAGCAGAAGCTGACCAAGACGGCCGCTCCCCGATGGTCTCCGTTGAACTTTAATGTATTTTTAGCATTTCAATTCGAAGTGATTCCCCCCCCCCTGAGTGTCGCTGGTTTAATGGGGTTACCTACTACTACTAGACTGCCCACCTACAACTGACCATCAGCCGAGTCACAGAGTGACGCAGTTCTTTTGGTCGGTCGACTTAAAAGGAAGCCCTGTTTATCGGTTCAAATTTTCATACCCATCTTCCTCGCTCTACTTGCAGAACTGTGGGCGAGATTGATACATAAGTATATATTTTATTGCATAAATCTTCATTTTGACACACTTTGCCGTGTTAAAGCAGGGGATTTTCATGGATTATTAGCCCACGACGATCACGGATGTGTCCTTTCCAGCAAATGTACCGTGCTCGCTTAATTAAACGGGGCGATGCAATTGACGGAGCGTGATTGGAACGCCACGGGGGGAAGCAAACCATACACCTGCAGGACACTGTTGTTGGTTAAATGTTAAGCTAAAGGGGTATTAAAAAAAAAGCGATCTTCCCAGGTAGGTGTGATGAGAGCAATGCAATGACTCGACACATTATGGGAATTGAATTTTCTTAATTATCATGGGATCATGGGATGCAAGCAGAGTGCCAAGGGAGCTTTTTTTATTATGCTCAATATGGACTGTTTAATGATCGATGCTGACAACATTTTAAGGGAATGCAATGTGAATGGCTTCATATTGAAATGAAGCATTATTTTTGAATATACCATGAAAGGAGTTTGAAGATGTAGAGTTATAAAGAATAGTATGTTTCTAATTAACTTTTTTTCAAAAATCTTTCTGAATACAAATCCTCAAATGATTTATTACAGACATTTTGATACACAATAGCCAAAGGATAGGATAAGAGAATTAATTATAATTGTTTTGGTATCAAAGCGTTAAGACATCGATGAAAAATTCACGAACGATTTCATTCAATTATCTGGTATAATTATTATTATGCTGCCAATGCATTTATGGTAACAAGAGTAAAAAGAGGTATGAAGGAAATGACAATTTTTCCAAGTTGTTCCAGTTTTTGCTTTCCTGGTATAGACATAACACTGAAACATTTTAGTGTACACAGATGATATTAAACGATACATAAAGAGCATGCAAAATTACACTTGTAAGCGCATGTGTGTAACGCATATTAATCATACTGGAAACAATTTTCCCATAATAATTGATTGACAGCCACGTGGAGAGCAAGCACACAGCAATAATTAATTTCCCTCGAGATCCGCGAGAAAAGCGTCATAGCCTGTTTCCCATTCTGACTCTGATTAAAGAATATCAGATACTATAGTTGCGATCTTCGTTCATCCTCACGTACACAAACACAAACACACACACTCGATAACGACGACTACGGTATCATCTTACCGTTTGCACGGAGAGCTGGACCAGCAGCACATCCAGCTGGAATAAATTAACCATCAAACATTTACCTAAGCTCCATAATTAATATGCCGTTCTACGTAAGCATGCAAATATGTCCTCGGCCGGGAGCGCGCGCTCGCTTCTGTATGAGTTCATGATAAAATAAGCAACATGCGCCCAAGAGGCGGTAATCGGGCGCTATTTGATAACGTTTCGTTTTCCCCCGGGACAAAACGGAACCAACCTCCCCAAACCGGCCGAACCCTGTGAGCCCACCAGCGGTACCCGGAGACCAATTATTGGCCGCTGGAGATCGTACATAATTGTTGTCTCGCAGATAAAACACGGACGCGGCGGCGGTTCAGCGGTTGCTGATTCTTTTGTGATTCCGACATCCTTCGACGTCATACGAGAGGCGCATGATGCTTTTTCGCACGGGCGCAGTGACGTCTTTGCCGGGTTGGTTTTGTTATTCTAGAAGCACGATTATTCGCTCCATCCTCTTTCGGTGGTGCCCTTTGTGCCCGTTGTTGATGAAGATTGACAGTAGAATGAAATGTTTAGATTCTATGCACAATAAATTCGTGCCATTTTACGATTGGGGATTCCCAGCTGCGTTCCCGGGTGAAAGCTCAATCGAAGAGGAATGGCTTGTTATTCCGAGCTTTCAATCGTTATTCGGAAATTATATTTAGCACCATTTTTATGGCATTATTTTGACCTCATGCACATGAGATCATAACGGTAAGGGATCATTTAGAAGGCAACAAAGTGCCATTTTCTTCGCAATTAATTATTAATTCCTTGGCGAATAAATTCCCACGCGGAATATGAATTCCTAAAATACAGAAAAAAAATGAAATAAAAAGCACATAATTATTTCATCATTATTCCATACACACGCGTACACACCTACTACCGAGTGCAGTTAAATGCGATAAAAGTAATTAAAAGCTCGTACGAACACGTGCCTTACGTCAGCGTGTTACAATAATTTGCATCGTGGTAGCGAATGCACCGGGGCTGGATCCGCGGCGTGGGACTAATCTATGAGATAAATGGTATTTTATTTGTTTGTTTGCTTCGGTGGATTGGTGGTATTTGGGAGGCACACAGACCGGGGCACACACAATGTGCCCCATTTGGGGCACTGGAATGCCGGCACCCGGATTGAGATAAGGCCAAATAACAATACTGAATGCTTCTCGTTCGATGGCGCCCGAATGGCACCAGACCAACACGGGGTACAGCAGCAGTCGATGTAATTAATTTGCAATAATGCAATCGGAGCGATATGAAATAGAAAAGAAACATGGAATAAGACAAGCGTTTTGCAAAGAAGCGAGAAAAATCAATTATTTTTATGCATAGCGAGAGAATCTATCTCGAAATAAAATAGACAAAAAAATCACAATTTTCAAAAAAATAAACCAATTTTCTCTTAACTAAACTCTGCTCACTATTAAACCGCCAATACCTTTCCCTCATTGTTGGCGAGCGTGACATAAAATTTGACATGCGACGCTTATTACCGACCCTCCCCAAACTATTTTGTTCGCTGAAGGTTAACACGATCGCGCGATCGAGGGCGTAAAGTTCAGCTCGTTTTTGCAGAATGAAATTGTCACCCAGCTCTCACAAAAAAAAAAAAAAAAAAAAAAAACAAAAAACAAAACAAAACAAAAGCCGAGATTTGATGTTCCTTCGCTTGGCACTACAACAATTCAAAACTCACACACCATCTGTTTGCCGTTTCGGACGCTGCAGCATTCTCAAACGTTTTACGGGCGTTCTAAAATGGAGCAAACGCCGAGTCCAAGAGCCAAGGGTGGAACTATAAATTGTCGGCAGTAATTAAACGACACACAAACGGCACACATTGGCCGTCTGCCAAAAGCTGGCTGGCTGGCGATTGTTGTAAAATAAATATACGATCGTCATCATTTATTCGAGAGCATAGCAGTGGGGCGGATGCTGGGCAGGTGGGACCGTGGGTGGCGCGTTTATCATCACAGGTCCCGCAGGAATGTATTGCAAATTGTTTTAGCGTGTTTGTGTCGCGAACATGTCCGACAATGATCGTCAAAGAGACTAGAAACGGTGTGTAAAAGTATTACAATTGTACGCATTGTTTATATGTACTGTTTAACGAGATTAGAGGTATAGCATACTGCTGGTGACATATTTTGAAGGGGGAAGAAAAAGATGTGCGAAATAATTTATATTCAGGATAACATGGGTTAATAAGATACCAAATTGATGTATGGTCGGTTCTGTTTGCGTTAGATATTTCTTTTCAAACGGCGTCTACGGCAGCGATCGTCTCACGTGTTTTGAACGACTGCCTGAGAGTAAAAAAATGCACTTCACGTAGTAGCCACTGCGAAGCTGAGTAATTTATCATTAATGACGCTTCAAATGCATGAACGGATGAACAATACCGACTAAATGAAATGATGATGTTTTCGCTGTTGGTTTTTTTTTTTACTAAAATGATGATAATAAACCAGATGTAACAGTAAAATTTCAAACAAGTCCTTTCAATACAATAATCTAAACCACTAGGCAATTCGCTCATTCGTTTCCTACTTTTCTGTGTTGTCTTTTAGCTTCTTAATGACGGACAACAAACCATCTGGCAATAAAACAAAAACACCAGCGAAATACGATACATTTCTGCAGCTAAACATACCACCTTTGTCTATCTTCCCCATTCCGTGTACTGTACGTGGTACGATTTTGTTCGTCACTCTTAATATAATCAACGTTTGGGGAAGTTTGGGGGAATGCCCCATCTTCAGCTGTTATGTAATATTTTTGTCATCTTGTGCTGAATGATGCTTACGGCCCGAGTGGAAACGTACAACATAGAAAGGCACAAAAATGATCGGGATGATCTGGCGGGATGTGAGTTGGCGGTTGTTTTTGTTCTCGTTAATCAGCGAACAATTTTTACTGTCAACTGTTATTGAATATGATGCGTGTATTCGTGCCATTCTCTCTCTCTCTCTCTCTCTCTCTCTCTCTCTCTCTCTCTCTCTCTCTCTCTCTCTCTCTCTCTCTCTCTCTCTCTCTCTCTCTCTCTCTCTCTCTCTCGCTCTCTACACGTTTGACATAGGAAACAGATGTCAAGAGTGTGATAGGAATTCGTTCGAATAGAAGTAATTGCGGTTTATCATTCGTGAGGATGGTCAAGCTATATCTCCAATGTAGTTTCTGTACCGTGAGTGGAAAATCGTTAAGAAATAAAAATTAGAATATTACAAAAAAAAAAAACAAATCTCAATGTATAATTTAATTGATTGTTTTGTACTGTTTCTACACCGTACGTACAACATTCAGAATACGTCAAATTCGGCAATGCTCAATTGCATAGCTTTAGGCGCAAATTAATCATTCGAGTCAGGCAATGATTATCTTCTGAAAATTCGGGTTTCTCTTTTTTTAATTGAGATTTTGATGATCTATTGATAGCCGCTTCAATTCTTCCAAGATTTGATGTAATTTGAAGCCCATTTGCATCCTTCACCGATTACGTTTAGGTTAGAGAAGTCACAGATAAACAGTCGGATCAGAAGAGCTTGTCTATTTTTGGAAATAGCTATTGTTGTGATAGAGAATAATTTTGAGCATGAATGCCTCAATAATCAATGCCCTAATTTCATACGATTAGCCTATTCCTTTATTTGAGATTCTGGAATATCATATATTGGGAAGGATAAGGTTTCTACCTTCCTAGGAGCATTAAAAGAACATTCACAGACTCAAGTTGAGTAAAATATTTAATTAAAATGACTTATTTGACCTTTTTCGGAACTGATGAGAAATTACTTAACATGTTATATTAGTGTTATCTGTTTTTACGATCTGCTTGTTAATACTATCTTCTATTACTGATTTAAACGTCATTGAAGTTTTTTGCTATGAAATCAATGGAGGGTTTGATATTTCTTTTAAGAATATCACCAATAATTGTAAGATTGATATACCCTATGCAACCTTCGGAAAAATGAAGCTAACAACGTGCATTATTTATACCCAATGAATGATTTATTCCTCTTTAATCTCTACCATTTATTTACCAGCTCCTTAGTTTCTAATTAAACAAATTGTCTAACAACACACTTGCAAATATCGATCCTTGGAATCGATCGAACAAAACGCTACCGACGGCCGAAAACATCAATATATCGGAAGTTCCGACAGGCGAGCAGAGTCGGAAGACAAAAACGGCGTACGGCGTGTGACAACTACGCACACCAAATCATGTCACACTGCC
Source organism: Anopheles gambiae (assembly GCF_943734735.2). NCBI lineage: Eukaryota > Metazoa > Arthropoda > Insecta > Diptera > Culicidae > Anopheles > Anopheles gambiae. The sequence continues at coordinate 18,985,987 of NC_064602.1, read as the reverse complement.
ACACACGCTACGCTGAAGGAGGAAGGTGCCATTTTTATACGTAATTAATTAGCCAATGATGCGCTGAGACAGCGAGATCCTCCAACCGAATGCATTCAGCGGACCGGCAGTCGGACGGTAGTTCGATGGCATCGCCGCGGCAGGTTCATGATCGAGGTTAAGCCAACGGTGCCGTTGGGTTTGGGGGAGGAACGCAGGTGCAGCGACACCTTCGGAAACGGGAGGTGCCGCCCTGTGCAGGTTGTGTGCGGCGATGTGACTGAATTATTAATTACAGCGTCCAACATCCTGCCGTGGACGTGTCCATGCATTCGATGTGCACTGTGGCAAATGCGCGAGAAGATGCAGTCAGACGTCGTCATCCCACTGTAGCGTGGACGGTAGAGAAAGAGCGATGCCTTGAATCTCGCGAAGTTTGCAACGATAAGCCGCGAGAGTGTGTACTTGGGCCTGTGAGGAAGATGTGCCTATGGGGGCTGTGCTGTGAGTGCACTCAAGGTCGAAGCCATTATGCATATTGTGTGCATAGAGAAAAAAAAGCTACCATATATTTTACACCGCGCCGCATGAGAAATTATCGACATTAGGTATTCCGGTAGCACGGTTTAGCGATGGGGCGTTGAATGGAGTTTAATTGATTTGTGCTGCTTGTATCAATTTGCTTAACATGGACGTGGTAGGATGATCATCTTTTTGTCAATATTTAACATATAATCCCACACAAACACAATTCAGCATAGGAGGTATATTTATGTTTAGGTACAAACGAAGCGTAACCCAGAATACATGTATCCTTTATCCTTTTATAGGTCGTAAATATCTCCTTCAGCCGTTAGATCACACTCTGGAAAATTAAAACCATCCAGACGTGTCCTACCTGCCGGCACGTCGTAAAAACGCCCCATATCAGCGGGCTATCAGACTGTTTATGAGCCGATATTCCAATTTTTCGGATGGACTCTCCCTAACAGCCGTACCTCGAACGAGGCGGTACGCTATTTGCTAAATGAATCTGTGGCGCGCCTAGAAAACGGTTCGTGTACGAACGATTACGGCCGGTGGCGACTCAAATGTCACCGTTAGAACCGCTACCCACTATTGAATGGCGTCCTCAAACTGTCCTTGAGTATCACCGTCCAGGTAGGAGTTTCTCCCAGGTGGATTAGAACATCGTCGCCCGAGAAGGAAGCTCCTTGCTTAAAAGGGAACTAGAATCCCAAAAAATTCGCCTTTGCTGCAGTCGACATTAATATTCTGTAAAGCGTTTTAGAGACCTTACTAGCGCCAGTATGCTCGTTGGATGAATTATTAATGTCTCCCGGTCGGTGGGGCAACCGATGCAAATGACTGCGGGCGAGGGTAGGTCAGTTATGATCAATTACCAAATCGCAACAGTACGCTGAACACGAAATTGATCGACCAGAGAGCAGCAGCGGACCACCATTTGGGCTTCCCAATGCTATCGTACCCTATATATCTATGCGCTTCTTTGATAAACACTTCCTTGAACGACCGCGACGATACTTCATAGTGTACGGGGTTTGTTATCAACACCGAAGAGAGGAAGCATGTACCACGACGGGTGTCAAAATGCGTGCCATGTTTCCGAACGATGTTCAAACGGCGTGACAATCTGGGTGGGAGACATATTGTTCAATACTTCCGCCAATGGAACGATGATGGTTTGATTGATTGGTCGGGTGTGATCGATGGGGGAGGGCTCTATAGCGCTCTCCGTTTCGGCTGGAACAGAACCAGTTCTGTTCTGTTAGTTTACTTAAGCTGTGGGGGATTCCTGCTTTTGCTCATGTTTTCTGTCAAAGGGCAATCTGTGGACGCAACACGCTCTAAGGAATCAATAGTTTGCTTTAGTTTCGGCAATTAATGTTAATCAATTGATCGTTGTAGAAGAAGTTATTGGTGAATTAGTTGATATGTTGTCAGTGTGTAGAATAGCACAATTTAATCAGACACTATAAATTGGTTCCAAATGATATCAAAATAGTAATCAATCATTACTCCCAAAGGTCCTTTTGATTTTTGCCTAAATAAAACGTAGCTAAAATGCATTTTTAACCATTTTTGTATAGAAAGCAATACTCTCTCCAGTTGCTAAATGTGTGATTGTTTAAATTTAGTAAAAAAATATATATTCTTTATATTTATAAATTTAAAAAATCAGATCATGTGTTTATAGCAAGGACTTAAGAGCAATATAAATAATGAAATAATGCAATAGAAAAGAAATAATTCTACAACAAAATCACACATGATGATGCGATGTTCCACATTCCAAGTCACGCACACAACAAGATTATCTACAAAAAAGTTTTTTTACTTAAAACATATTATGATAATCATACTAAGTACAACACACACGTTAGCCATTAGAAGCTTAAAATGTAGCGCTACTTAATGGACGTTACTTTTGTCTGACAATCAATTAAAAAAAACATAGATAATTTTCCCTATCGGATGCACAGCGAACACATTAAGGTGCAATGCACGTCATCAAAATAATCAAACGATAGCGTCAGATAAATGTGTGACATTGATGACTCTATCAAGCTGAACACGATTAATGATTGGTGCAGTGTGATCCTTAGGCATTATTAACATGCTTTTTAATTTTAGAAAAGATAAAGTAACAATATAATTTCAATGATATTTTTTTGAAATCAAGTCTTGTTTTACGATTCTGGATTGGACATCAATCAATAAAATTAGCATCTCTTTGCAAGGTCTTATATAGTATTTTATGCTAATGTCCCTAGCTTTTGAAGCATTTTTCTATTTCTATTTCTATTTATGTATATATTTTATAACTCTTATTTGCTTTACAACCTTTTTAAAAACTCTTTACTATTACTAAAAGAAGGATACTAAAATAAAAATTCTCCCGTTAACGCACGGTAACGTTATCCTCTCGTCGTCTAATCCGTTGGCAAGCGTTACGGCAACCCAATTAACCTTAAACCCATCCACCGTCCAGAGAGCGTCCGCAGGTACACGGCGTAGCGTTGCGTGAGCGTGCCGAGCGAGAGAGAGAACTGCCGATGCCGTACGGTTTGCCTGTCTGCCTCGCTGCCTGCTGCGACTGACTGGCTGCAGGTGCAAAATCTCGAAACCGAACCCCGTGCTGAACACTACACCGCTCTCTCGCGCGCGCAAATAATCTCGCACCCAGAACCGCGCGCTTTGCCGCCTGTATATTTACTTTCGTACGTTACTTTTCAGTTGTCATTTAAACGCTGTCCGTTGCAGGCTGCAGACCGCGTGGTTGAACCTGAAAAGTGTGTGTATCCCCTTCGTTTACGAATTTTCGTGTGCATTTAATCGAAATCGTGTAGCTTCTTCAAGTGGTTTATAAAGCTTTTAGTTTTTTTTGCTGTTTGGTAACGTCTCGAGAGTGTCCGTGTTCTGTATCCATCAGCACACTTCAAACCCAAGGGTAGGTGGTTCTTAGTTCGTCCAGGTCGTTATTTGTTCACCAACGTTTCGCTTAATACTGTTTCGCGTGCCAAAAACACTTCAGGGTAGCAGTTGGGAAAAATCGAAATCCCAGTGGATCGGTTACGTATGATTTGACCAGCAAACAGTAAATCGTGTCACGTCGCACCCGATTCGGATCTGTTGCTTCCCGATTCAGTTTGTGAGTGAGATTGTGTGTGTGTCTTTGCCGTTTTTCTTTTTTTGTAATTGATTCGCTGACGCGTGGGGATATGCACATTCCACTGATAAGAGCCAATGTTGCAGAAAACGGCACCATCCACCCCGCTCACCGGACCATTCCAAACCGAGGCCCGTGCGAGCATCCTCTTGACGCCCGCTTGTCAGTGCCACCGGTGGTGACATAAGATAGTGCGTTATTGCTTGTTCTGGGGCGTAAAAGATTTACGAGGTGCGATATACAAGATCAAGTCTTATCAAGCGGTCGTGCAGGAGCCACCGTAAGCCGTCTGTGAAGTGGCCCCCGTCCAGCAAACCAGATTGCTATCGACGGCGCTAGGGAGTGCAGGGAGATCCTTCCTTTTCTCTTATCGCCTACTACGCTCCAGATTGAACGGGGGAAATTGATCAGTCTGCATTTTGGGAAGCATTGTAGGGGTGTTGCGTACGTGCAGTTTTCAATCACGGTAGGCACTGGACGGTTGCATGTGACAGTTGTGAGTTTTTTTTATCGCACTGCTAGTTAGTTCGTATTTATGATGTGTGCGTGAGTGTGAAAAAGAACTGAGCGACATTTGATGTACGATAATAAGCAGGTACTAAACGTTTATCTCGATCAGTTTGGTTATCATGGTGTATAAAATTGTGGAACATATCTATTACATCACATTAATCTAGAAAGGCAGTGTGTTTTTTTTTCTCAATGTAAAGTGTAAATGTAAAGTGTCTTTCAAATCCTTAAGATAGGCAATTCATTGTGAAGATGAGTGAGCATGTAGGCTTGATGTACTACATGAACTGTGGTGTCCAAAAACCGCACCATTAAAGGAAGGAACAATATGTGTTTTTAAATCAAATCGCCACGGTCGCGGGAAAAAAGAAGGCGGAATGACAGCTGTCGGTTATTCTACCCCAATTAGCATATCCTGTCACGGATGCTTTTTGCCCTTTCGAACCAACTCGACCCATGGAGTGGACCGTGCTTCCATGAAGACTCTTGCCCGGACTTGCATGAAATGTTAGCCCGAGAACGTACGACTTCCGGCCGTGATGCAATACGCCGATGAGAATCCTTTCCACGTCCACGGCCAGTAGTACACGTACCCAAGTGTTGGGCGGTACAAATGGGAATGTCTTCCGGTGTTTCTCTTTTTTGCTCCCTGTCGACCACCGCAGTTATTTACGGTTAGTGGCTCTATTTGAGCGCTGGAACCATGCTGCTCCAAAAGAAAAACTGCCGGAACAGCCCCTGCCGTTGGATCCTTCCTCGTGGGGACCTTCCCCATAGTTGAGGTCGACTAGGCCAGTGGGCTAAGAGTTATGATGGGGAAGATGTTGAATATACGATTAACTGCACCGGGGGCTTGGGTGCTTCCGATGCATTCGGGTTGCATTCGGGGTTTCGTGCCGGAAATAGCGTACAACGGTGAGAGGCTACCCGTACGGGACACACTGCGGTGGGCGATAAATTCTTGGCGTACCACAAAGGTGAGGTCGACACCAGCATGGTCGGATGGGCGCACTTCCTCGCGGATCGGTAGCTGGCGAAAATGGATACGGTACAACGATGAAGATAAAAATAAAATGCGAGTAAAACGCCACGGACTCATACATCCTTGGCCGCGGTACAAATGGAAGAAAAACACAGACGATGATCTATATGGGTCTATTAACAGCTGGTTTTGAAGTGGTTGTTGAGTGAATTCTTCGTCATTCGGATGCGCTCTGTTATTAGAGAAACTAGAAACACATGCCAATTTGTGTGCACCTACAGGAAGTTGGTTGGGGCTGCATTCACACGAAACTAATCAGAGCTGTTGACCGTTTGCCAACGGCATGACGGAATAAAATGCCGTAAAGGAGTACCGTTCGCTGGCAGCAATGTGGCCCGTACCGTGCATCACCGGGTGTTCGGTTGGTTCAGGTTTTACTCGGTGATCATGATCTTGAGACGAGCACCCCATGCTTTCATTCAGGTTTCTGCGCTCACGCAATCTATTCTCCATTAAAGGTGTTTGGTGTGCATGCGGGACGCAAAAAGTAGGTGAGACTGGACGTCGACGACTTGCCGATCACGTGTGGCGAACGTTAGAGCTGAGGCTGAAGGGAACATTTCTTCCCAGCTAGTGCGAAACGCAACGCAACCGCGATCAGCTGATCAGATTGCGATAAGGTCTGGGCCTTTGGAGTCGTTGGAAGCAAAATTGTTTGCTATTTTTGCACCAAACAAAGATGCGCAGTAGAAGTGGTTTTCTGTAGAAAATTGCCAAGAAAACATTCCGTTTTCCTCGTGCGGTAATTTCATGGTGTATGGGCGCACGTTTGTTTGCGCAATTTTAAACCCTATTCTTTTCGCAAAATCAGAAAAAATGCCTAACGGAAATGGGCTTCCTCGTTTCCTGGTATTTTTTTATCTATTACCGAAAATAACACATTAGGTACAAACCATCGGTAGAGCACGATAGCAACCCGTCGTCTTTAAAAGTGAAGACAGGGCCTAACTTTGTCAAAGCAAAACCTGTTCAAACAGATATTGCAGCTGCTTGTTCCCGGGGGCTTTGATGTAAATAAACAGTACACAAACCCACGTATTGTCAGTATCTTATGGAATTTTCTAACATCGTTTTGCTATCTTGCTTACACATACACTCTTTTCTCCATCTTTCTACCCCCTACAGAGCACCCAGTGACGCCGTCAGTTCAGGCTTCCCGGTTGATTGAGCTGTCGAAAGTGTATCTGCCTGCTCGGAACGGCCGGTCCCAAAGTTAAGTGACTGTGAAGAAGACGTCCTCCCCCTGGGTACGTTTTGGTGAGGAGGTTCACGGTTGATTAGCGCTCCGACTATTCGACTCTTTTGAGCGGAAGCAACAACAAAGCTTCCACAAGGGAGAAAGCAGCGTTAAACGACGAGAAGCATCCATCGCAGCTAAAAGATGACTGAAAGCGCAGGTAAGTGAAGTATATAGAATTAAATGCTCTGTAATGGTGCGCGTAAGTAGTAAAATGGCGGGAATTAGTGCGCAGTTTAGTGATGCATTACACAGGGTCATAAACCTGCCAATTGTTTGCAGTTCAGTTTAGTTCAGTGAGCAATTTGCTCATTGTTTTCCACCTTAAATTGTTTGTGCACTAATGTGTGATTGTCTATTAAGCAGTGCCTCAGGGTGCCCTGAAGGCGACTTTGAAAAATAGCAAATAATTGTTGATCCGCACACTGCTTGCCTGTAGTAATGAGTTTAAAGAGCTCGCTGACCCTCAAATTCGACTCATTCATGAGTTACAAGTACCCAGTACAAGTGTACAGGATGTGCAAAATTTGCATTTCCATCTCAGCCAAGAACCTTCACAGTCGGAAGCAGCTCCAAGTATTTCGTTACACACCTCGCGTGCGACGAATATCACATAAATCACTTACTGGGGCGTACAACATTTGGGGTCCAAAACTGGTAACGCTTCACGGGCAATCGGTTTGGCAGCAGCAGCAGCAGCAGTAGCAACACACGGCACAAAAACATGTGTCGAGATGTGAACAGAATCTCCCATAAAAATCGTAGTGTGTGTCATTGCGACCGTGTTAGGGCGCGCACGTGAAGAACCCTCCAATTTCGATTGACACAGTTTCCAGTGGAACTTGTTTTTTGGTTAAGACCAACAAAAGCCTAAACATTATCTTACCGTCTCTCTCTCTCCCCCGTATGGTATATTCACTGCGTATATTGTTTTTGATGATGAGGATAAATGGGGTAAACAGTTGTCGAAACGGGGCTCTATTATTGCTTACCGGAAGGTCTCGAACGAAATCTACCGTGTGCCGCGAGAGGAGCGCAGTTCGCGTGAGACGATTGCTGCGGAGGAGCTGCGTGAATGTGTGACATTTGAAGAACCAATTTGCGTAGTGCTTAAGACAATCGCAAAAGCATTACCTCCGTTGTGTTGGTTGAGATTGATTTTCTAGCAATTGAAATCAAAATCGAAAAAAAAAAACACAATCTACTACACTACGAGGTTATGAACAACAACCCTTGGAGAGACGACTATCCACAGCTGTAAGATTGATGCCAAAAGAGGACAGAGGGGTTTGGGAACCAAAACAAGATTAAATTCTCAAAAGCCTTCTACGAGCGAGTCATGCAGCATACAGCATTTGATGATCGCAGGGTCTCTCCGAGGTGTGTCGGTTTCAATCTTGCCGCTTCCTTTCGCTACAATGTGTATGTTTTTACGCTGCAATTGTTATGCTTTTCAACTGTCAAACGCTGGCCTAACAGCACCAACGTACCACGTTTGACGGATCATGGTAGCAACAGTGGTAGTAGCAGATTAAAGAAGGCGTCTGTATGTCAGCGATACGGCTTGACCTGACCTTTCCGGGATGACGTTCTGAGTCACTCAACAAGCCCAAAAACCTTTGCCCGAGGTGCCCAAACCTTTCGGGAGGCACCTCACACAACCTGTCTTGCTGTAGCACCACTTCCCACCTCCCAAAAAAAAGCCGCACAAAAACCCACCCACCTTTCGCTTTGTGCTTAAAGCTTCGATTGAAATCGATTAAAGCGCTCAATGTCAAGTGTCATTAATTGTTTTTCTCTCGCTGACCTTACCCGGGTTTCGCTCGCAAGCAATGGGCCGCCCCGGTGGTCACCCCCGGAGGGCATTAAAAGCGGCTCCGATAGCCGAGGAAAAGAAGTACTGGGCAAAAAAAAGCCACCAAGTCAATATCCGCTGGCGTTCCTCTGCAGCAGGATTAACGAAATACTGACCCACTTCAACCTCTGTGTGTGAGCTTGGGATGGGGGACCCTCCGATTGGGCGGTGGCATGTTGCAGCAGCGCACCGCCTTGATTTGAATTTCCGATTCCGTGGGAAAGTTCTTGACTTTATCACCGGAGGGCTTAACCAGCTTGCTCTTGCTGTGTCGTTTGGACTAAATTCGAGGTCAGCTCAGCTCTGAGGCTTGGTGGTATGAAGCTAACATTGGTCGTCGTTTTGTTGTAGTATGCTAATCGGACCGGAATAAAACGAACGAAAACCTTAATAAACGGATGACTGCGAAAAGTTCCTACCTCTACACCGGCACCGCTAATCGACAAACCGCACACGACGGCAAGGTTGCATGGGGTGAAGGTAATGCCAGGAACTTTACATCACTGTCCCTACCGGCACCCCAAATCCTGCGGCATCCGTGACCGGTAAAAGAGCGTTATAATCATAAGCACTGGGAGCGCAAGAGCAAACAACAAATGCAAATGAAGTGACGCTTCCGGAGATGTTCCGCGTGCTTGAAGGTTGAGCGGGCAAAAAAAAGAGTTCGGGTTCCCCGCTTGCGTCGCAATCAGATCGATCCGTGATTGAGAAGCGCGCGAGTTTGGACAGCGTTCAATTCGTGCATCCGGTGATCTTGAGCATCTTGAGCAGCCAAAGTCAAAACGACTTTATTTAAATTACATCATAAATAAAGCCCAAGCCGGGCCAAAAAGGACGAGCTGAGCTTGATGTATCAGTCCTGTTCGGCCGCCAGTCACTGCTTCCCCTCCCAGCATCTCTCGGACGGTCGCGAAACGGCACTTGCACTACTTTGACAGCGTTAATTCTTCAGCCGTTCAATTCTTTCGGCCGACACACAGCGGAGGGCCCGCGAGAGGGACCGGCAGCAAAAGTGAAAGTAGCACAAGGTTGGCGGTGTCTAACAAAAGGAAGGGGACCTCCGAAAATAATAATACACACAAAAAAAAAGTAATGTAAAAACAGGATGGTAATTGGCAAAGCTCAGTCGATTGCGAGCGCGTGTACGTGGTTTGTGGCTAAGTTGTTTTTTTCTTCTGTGGATGATTTTGAATGTCTAAAGAGAAGAAATATAGAGGCAACACAAAAAAAAGCTGGCAAACTTTTTGGCAAATTAGGAAAGGCTTGTAAGAAATGTAAGAGAGCGCACCACCAACCATTGTTCCGACCGAAGTGGCCGGTACACAAAAGCTTAATGCCCACACGTCCATTTGTGCTGGACCTGCTCCTTCTGCTCCTACCTGCTCGAGGATTCTACGGAGGTTCAAAGCTTAATCGGAGTCGTTTTTTCCTCTCTCCACTTCATTCGCTTGAAATTTGATATGGCGATTGACGTCATTTAGCTAAATTTATATGGCGAAATTGAATTCGCACACGATGTTGCCTGCGTTCAGCTTCTTGCCGCGGTGCCTCTGTCCTCCGGGCAGGGAGTTATGCTGGAAGATTTGAGAAGAATGTCAGCAGATGGGAATGAGTCATTGCATGCCCTCTGGCTGGCAGTTTTAAATGCTGCCTGTGCTCGTAACTGCGATTGCTTACGTCATTCGGGGAAAGATCTTTCACCTGCACGGAGGATTGTTAGGAAGCTGTAAACAAACATCGGTTGGGATGATTTATTGACACGAGCGCGCAACAGGACTTCAAGAACAGGCTTTAATGACCTACACGGATTACATTCAAAATTAGTAACACCTCTCAACTCAATTATATTCTGAACATTTCGTTTTCATGAGCAATTTGAAGTCATTCTTTAAATATTCGATCCCAGTTTGAGATTGTTATTGAAACTGGAGAGCAGTTGTCAACAAAAACCAACTTCTTCTTTATCAACTGAGTTTTATGCAACAACAAAACAACATGGATATTGCATTACGCACGGTATAAATTAATCTTATCCCGAAAAGCACTTCTTGCGTGATTTTCTGCAATTCTGTCCTCTACACGGACCGGGCGTAAAGGTACAAGTGCGTTAATGAAAGAAACAAATCATAATCACAAACGCACACATACACAAACCTTCGAGAAGGACGAGAAGAAGGGCCTAGCAATGCGTTACTACTTCATTAAGTATTCATGCTGCGCATACATTAACGTTACGTTTGGTCAGTTAAAATTCCATCAAACCTCTCGCTGCTACCTTCTGGCACCTCTTTTCTTATGACTTCTGCTACTCTCCAACTGTAATCATTGCTCCCGTTTTGTCACAAAGAAACGTGCCTTTTATGTGCATTTCTGCATAAACAAACGGGAACATTTCTGACTCAATTTTGATACCGCAAATGCTGTTACGAGACGTTGCCTTTGGCACAGACCTGCCCTAGAAAAATCGTTCATCAATAGCGTGCGTTGTGTGCTAAAATGTGGAATAATTCCCCTAGCCCGTTCACTGTTTAGCTTCAAAACGTTCGGAAAGTGGAGCTGATCAAGGCCAAACAATGGGTGCCCGATGGAGCTAAGGGAAATTATAAATCTCTCAACGTTAATTCCTTCCTTTGGGTGCTTTCTTCTTTTATTAATAAAAAAATGAAACAGATTTAATGCTCAAAAAGAAGGAAGCTATAATTTCCAATGCGCGAAAACTAACGCACCGCCCTTCCGGCGCGAACGACCGGCAGCAACAACAAAAAAAAAGGCCACGAATCGGAACATAAAGCGTATCTCGCTTGATGAGCACAAAACATTAGGCGGTCTTCGGCCAATTCCGCAAGAAAAAAGAACGACCACGCGCGTGATCGGAAAAGGGAAGCGCATCTTCAAAAAACCACACTGTGCGGCCCCTACTGCTCACGACCTTGACCTACACGCAGCAGCAGCCGCACGGGGCCAACGTCACCGAGAGAAGCTCTCCCTCCCCCTCATCATTCCGCAAAGGCGAAGATCGTTCAAAGGGGAGGAAAATAAAAACAAGCGTGTGTATACACCACCGGCAGGCAGGCACGCCACCCTGCTTCACCCTTTGCTCAGAGAGGGTTTTATCTTCGCCCGCCATTCAAGCCCGCTAATCGGCTCATGCTGTTGGAGCGTTTTTTTTTTGGTCCGTCTTTTTCCTTTTTTTCGGTGACCGTTGGGGGTTGCTTTTTTTATCGCGCTTACGCTGTAGTTTTGTAAAAGGGAATTGAACACAGTGAATCGATCATGGCGCACGTTTTGGTGGCCGATGACGATGATTGTGGAGAAAACGGAAGGGAAAGGGAGGGATGGAGAGCAATCATAATGCAACATAAAAATAAAACTACCTTTGTGGTTTTTTTGGTTTGGCAAAGGGGTTTTGGTGGCAGGGAAGGTGAGTAACGCTTCGGGTATTCAAATAAGGATCGCTTAAAAAGGAAACGAACGGTGTGTGAGAGGCATGGCACAAAACTCGGATGGACCATTAATCCACCCGGGAGGCGCGAAACGGGTCATTTTAGATACGGGGGTTTTGCGCTTGCTCTGGGAGGCGATGGTCGAAGGCGAAAGGAAGCGGATTGATTGTTGTTTACATAATTTAACATGATTATGTTTTTATTACGAAATGTAGTAAAAGTTACGATTTGTAGTTTTGCCGTATTTTCTTATGTATTATTCATATACGCTTTGAATGAGACATTTTTATATGTTTTTTCCTGCTTTTTGTGTGTCTTAAAAACTTTTTTGCTCATTTCATTTATCGCTATGGTTTGCTTATCATTTTATATTTTTAAACAGCTGATTCTCTAATTATCTAAGGCAAATTTCTACTTATGTTTTACCAAAAACGGTTAAAGCTTCTACTAACATTTTTGCTGACTAATAAGTTGAATAATAAGTTATATGTTTAAAAAATAATTTTCATAAGAATCTTTAGTTATTACTTTAAATCTTTTGTTGTTTAGCAGCCTATTTCACTATCTTCAACTTACAACTTACCATCTTCAACTTTGTTTCTCACTGCACAAATGTGTTCTCTTATTTACTTTATATTCCTACTATAGGTTTTGATTTATTACAAGGTTAGGACTAAAAGATAGCTAAACGCCAATGACAATCATAAAAGGCACAGTAATATTCCTTCATGATAAAAATGCATTTTTAGAGCCTCAATCACAGCCCACAGAAAGCCTCCGTCATCCGATCAAACGGTAACCATGACGGACTTCTTGTGCGCTTGTCAATCGCACAATAATGTTGTTCTGTTTTTGGTGTGTGCAACACATTCTGCACATTATTGCTAGGCTACGACGAAATCAATAATGCGTATCGTTGTGTAAAAAGCATTCCCCTCAACAGTAACCGCACAGCTTGAACTTGACACACTGGCGCACGCTTCTGCGGACAGCAGCAGTGCATTAACAACACGCCGCTAGTTCCGTTCCGATGTTGGCCCATGCCGTCAGAGTACGGCACCGCTCAAGTATCGATTATTATGTGCATACCACCCTCCCCCATTAATCCGTGCCGCCGGGTGAAATAAGTTAATCATCCATCGGGTGGACGGACCTCCGCAAAAGTCTCGCAGCCCAAACATGGGCAGCATACTTTCTTCAAGTGTGTACACATTCGCGCGAGCGCTCGGACGGCAAGCGGTGTGTGCGGCTAGTTCTTTTCTGATGATGAAGGCTCATTTTACGACGGTTGCGATTGTTGTTTATCCTTCTCTTTTATTTTTTTGTTCGATATGATTGTGCTCAGTAGCTTTCAGTTCGGTTCGGTACCATTTTTGCATTGCTGCTTTTGGACAAATAATTGACCCACCGAGAGAGAAAGAAAAAACGCACACACCCCACCTTGTACGACGGGTTTGAAAAGGCACTCTTCTTGGAGATTACATCACACGGACCGCCGCCGGTATGGTAGCATGTTGGTTTTTGGCTTTTTGTTGTTGTTTAATTTCACCGCCATCGTGCGCGAATTGAACATCGATGTTTGCCGCTCATGTTTAATAGGATTATTTCGCACCTAATGCGTCGCTGATGGGAGCCAATTATGGTGAATGTTGAGAGATGTTGTGTGGGTTTTTTTTTGTTTGGACGCGCCGTCGGCTTGAGATGTTGGAGTTGACCTTGCTACAGTTCGGATTGGATTGTGATGTCGATTGTGCAAAAACAGATATTGCAATGACCATTTAGCAACGATTGGAATTTTTTGCGGCAAAGAGAGTAATAATTGAACAACCAAGTGTAACGGAATGCTTTATAGCAAGAGCTTAACCATTCACGTCATGATTCTACAAAACTTCTAGAGTATTCTCGGACAAACCATTCAATACTTCACTAGTAATCACTGTTGGCACTATTATTTATTAGCAATTGTTGGCGCTCCAGAACCGTTTACGGCATGCAGCATGCAAAGGAATTGTAACTCAACCATTTGTCTTCTACACCTTTAGTCTACCTTGGCGCACTAAACTGACCTATAACAAACTCCCGCCAACAATCCGCCGTACCAGCCCCGCCGTGGCACGGTGTCCAAGCGATTTGAAATTATAATTCTCAACCGGTCCTATGAGCGACAGAATGATAAAGTGTACTGGTACTACAAGCCCGTAAACCAGCACAGCACCTAGACACACTCCAAAAGTAGTCGTCCCCATCAATGCCCGCGAGGCGTACCGGGGAGTAGAGCAGGTAGTGCGCGAATGATGCGACTAATTGGCAAAGACTGTCAGACAACACGCGCTGATGCTGTGGGTAGCATTTATCGGTCATCACACAGCCAGAACGCGACTGGTACTCGGGCTCGAGGCTTACCCTCAGGATCTTTGGGCTTTCGCGAGAAATAAATTACGCTCCGGCATCCTCTCCTGACTTCCTTCGATTAGTAGCAGCCAGCCTCACACGGCAACCTGCACCCGCGATGATGCGCCGGAGATGATGATCTGTTACGCTGGCGGCTTACCGGTATTTTGCTACAAATTACCGAGTGCGAAACAATAAAATTACATTTAAACATGCATTGCGATCGCACAGTACTTAACAACCAGCTAATTATCGTACCAGCGGCACACGGGGTGTGGGGGTTTAAGTGGCGTAGTTCGTCAAGTTCATGCGTGCCAACTGTTGCGAGGGGCTGGAGTAGGTGGCAACCAGACATTTCACCCAAACTTCCAACCAGTTACGCGATCCGACAGACACACATACACCGTAGAGGTAGAGGTCATCGGACCGTTGTTGGTGGTGGCGATGTCTAATTAGTGGAGACGCATCATCTCCATGCCATGTTGAACTGGCAGGGTGAGGTAATACGGTAGGGGTTCAGTGTCATTGCTACTGGATCTGGTTTTGCACAATTTTGGAAGCGGAGCATCTTGAGGCTACCTTACCTTCGGGGGCAGTCTAGATCTAGATCGGTTTTGGGATGATGCGATCGCCACCTTGAAGCGTCCGTTTAGGTTGATGCCATCTAGAGCGATCTATCTACTGTCCTTAGCGAAGATCACGGAGATAGTTGAAGTACAAAAACCTGCGATGAGGATCATGCATCAACAACGTAAACGAACGACGAGAACCAGTTGTCGGCTTAGCTCCAGTTGTGGGCATCGCACAACTCTCACCAGAAGCAATCAATTACCCACGACTTGAAGCGATCGCAATGTACGATTGCCCGACCCCAGCCCTGTCAGATGCAGCTCGATCGGATCATCAATCCAAACGGAACGGAAGAGAGTGGTTTTGGCAACTCTGCCGACAAGGATGATCGATTCATAAATCAGCCTGAAATCATCACCAGCCATCTGTGTACACGCGATCGAGAGCTTAACGATGCGTATCCGTTCGTATCATTGTGGAGTTGGTCAGGAGAGGATCTGCGTATCTGTGCATGACGGATTTGATGGCACCATTTTTGCACAGCGGCACACAGCTTTCTCACAGCCTGCATCGGGGTGCCTCTCCTCACATAAGATCTATGAATGAATGAGCCCCTCTTTCAAGACGTCCATTCGAGTGGCATCTTCAAAGTCCCCGGGTGTCTCTTGAAGTACCGAGTGTTGATCATCTACTTCCTACCTACACTTTCCTTGTTGAGCCGTCTTCGAGCCGTCGCATCTTCAGCTGCTCCAGCTGCCACAACACAACCTTGATGCCATCTCATCGAGCTCTGGTAATAACCGGCGCGGATCGCTAAAATCGGCGCGATTGTCATTGTGTCCCCAAAAACTGCCTCTGGTCGGTGTGCCGGCACATCGAAGGTAGGCAACCTTAGCGCGGGGGCCTTCGCATTCGCGGTGAAGAGAAAGAAGGGAGTGTACAACTCAGCCTTTTTTGCGCACACACACACACACACACTAAACATCCGACCGCCAAACTGAGCGATTCGCGCGAGCGATAAAATCAGCATCCCAAGGAGTCGCCGTTCGATACGTTTGCACTGCTGGGTGTTGCCTGGGACGAGTGTGGCATTGGAACGGGTGTGCCGTGTGTGTGTGTGTAGGTATGGGCAAAAGCTTAATTAGTTTGTGCGCTCGCACTTGGGACAATGAGATGTGCGGCGTGGTCCACGGTGTACCAAGGGTGTCGAACGGCTTCGATTGGCAATTGCGATTCGCGACTGTTAGCGACCTTGCGCCTTTGGATGAGCATGACGGCGATGATGATGACGATGTGTTCGCCATGAAAGTGAAGGCGCCACGCGCGATAGGGCTCCCTGCCTGTACTTCCCGGGTTCGCCATGGCTCGCCGCGACCGTATTTGGGGCGATGGGGGATTGCAATTTTGGAGGCTTTCCATGGCGAATCGGTTTTGTGTGGAGCGAATCGCTGAGCTTGAAGCACTTATCGCGATGGCCTATCTATACAAAGTTAACTTAGGCTTGGGGGTCTTGTGAGGAAAAGGCTTGTCTTCAAAACCGATTGGTATCTATGACAGGCTCATAGTTAGCCGAGTAAATTAATTAAGAGCTCTCGAAAGCCCTCACCAGTACCAAGCTTACCCAACAGGCACAAGTATCTCGTACAAAAACAAGAACCTCTTGCCAGCAGAACCTGACACGGGAACGTCGTAGTCGTCGTGTCGTATCCTTGAGCAAACCGCTGGTCGGCATTACTTTGCTAACATTTAGATGCATACCAATGCCCAGCCAGGAAGAGGATGGCACCGTGTAATTTGTGTGTTTGGCTGCTTCTTACCATGGATTCACCGCAAGCCAGGGCCTTTTTCTTGCCACGGCACGTCGTGTTACGACTGCGACCGGCTAATGTAGCACACATAACGTGAATGTCACGTGTAACGAAACTCATTGTGCTGGTGCTCTACCTACTGCCCTGGAAGCTTCGGATGAATCATGCTGAATCGTTGTTGTTTTTTTGTTGTTCTGTCGGTTTTTTTTTATTGTTTTATTTATTTTGCCCAAATTCAAGGTCCTACAACTAATTCGAGCGCACGGTTACGCACGTGGTACGCCATTCATTAATTTCCGCTCACGTTAATCTGAGCGCGGAGCAGCACACAAACAAATGCGAGGAATCGTACCGACAGGTTAACACACGGTTTTGATACGGATACATCGTGTTAAGATTAAAAAGTCATTACAATTGCTATCAGTACATTCTATTTGGTCCGGTGTAGGGAATGTTATCGCGCTCTGTCTTCTATTAGTGTAACGATGATTGAAGAATGTTTTACTTTTCATTTCTTCCGGCAAAATTAGATTCCAAGCAACCGAACACGTAGGTGATAACATATTAAAGATTAGTGTGTTCGAGAAAGTGTTCACACGTAATAAAGTTACTACAAAGGAAAGTGAAAATTAATCCAATATGCCGTTTATTTAAAAATCGATTAGATACTATCTACTGTTATTATTTAGGCGTGGATGGAAACGAAATGGTTAGACCACCATTGTGGTATACGGTAC
Source organism: Anopheles gambiae (assembly GCF_943734735.2). Lineage (NCBI taxonomy): Eukaryota > Metazoa > Arthropoda > Insecta > Diptera > Culicidae > Anopheles > Anopheles gambiae. The sequence goes on along the minus strand of NC_064602.1, from coordinate 18,968,724 downwards.
AAAATTCATTTCAATTAGCGTAATTTCAAAGGCACCCTATAAATCGTTTCGATAATGAGCCCGATAAATAGCAACGGGCGCAGCTCTGCTTATGCGAATCGACTGAGCTGACGAAGCGGCTGTTGTTTACGGTGCACATACGACCCACCGCCAGGCACAGCCCGTTGTTGATCGATCGTTGTTGGGCAGATGATCACGTCGTGTGGCTCGTTCGTTCGGTCCATCGTGTGCAAAGGTGCCGTTAATGCATTCTTACGCATTCCCATCACAACACCTGTGTGCACGTAGTGCCGGCACCCGGAGCCCTCCGTTCAAAACACCACCAACACTGTAAGGCAGGGTGGTGACGGGGCAATAAAATTAACTGGCCGCACTACTGTCACGAACACAGGCGGAAGATGTCCACTGGGTTAACCTTTGGCGTGGAGTACACGGGCACTGCGGCCATAACCCTGGCCGAACGGGCCCCATCACGGTTTGCGTTACGGACCGTTACCGCTTCCTTGACATTGAATTCCTACCGCTGACGGTGTGAAGACGGCGGCCGCAAGATGGAGCACACCAGGCAGTGGGAGGATGTTGGGCATTTCTGACTCATGGCATGAATTGAAAAGTATCGGGAATACAATTTTGAGTAAATAATAAATAGATATGTCAGCAACCATCTCGTCCACATTAGATCTAGTATATAGTAGATCTAGTATCTAGATCTAGTATTATGGCTTTAATCGTGTTCTACGATAGCGTTATGAATATGATCTGTAGGATTAAGCATTGAAAGATGTAAAAGCAGATTACGTTTTTCAACAAATTCCAATGGCAAATGAGAACTTGCTGATCTCTTCCAAAGATACTACCAGCTCACAGATGTCTTTAATAGCACTTAGACAACGATTTAAAGACCTAAACTCACCATCCTAACCCATTTGTTCTGAATGATGTAGTTTGAATGAGTTGTTTTTGGCATTGCGTAGCAGACAAACAATCAATTATAAGTTAATGAATAAATAAATAAATAACAGAAACCAACACACTCTTGAAAACTCTGCTTAAATCTGTATTCACTCAGAAATCCCAGTTGGTTCTAGAGCCTTCAAATTGTAGTCTAGTCCTTCCTTTTTATGAATTCGCCAAAACAAATATTAAATTGTTAGGAGTTCAAGAATTGAAAATAATGGAATGGATAATCTGATTCATCGCAATGAGTAGACAATCAGACAATAAACAATCTGGGGTTCGATTTCCACCTGAATGACCAGGAGTAATTATACTGCGGTGAGTAAGACATAAGTCACACATGAGAAAGCTCGTCCGAAAGAGGTTAGCAGACCTAGAATAACAACAGTTGTTGTGCCAATGCCTTTTCAGAATGTCATCAATGACTCATCGTTACTAGTCTACGAATCACAGTGATGTCACTGTTTTTTAAATGTTTTAGAATGTATTCTTAATATCCCATTATAACTGTTCTTACCAACCTTGTGATATCAGTGACAAGTCCAAAAACTGAGCTAGATGCTTTCAATATTCAACAAACTTTTCATTCCAATTCCACACCAACTATAAGTTTTCCCATCATCTTCCCCGATCGCCTTTTCTGCCACCAAACTGTTTAGCCTACGCTGGTAGAGCGCCTGCCACCAGCACACGCTACAGCGATACTATTACCGGCCCACCGTCTGCCTATTACGCTAATTTGAACAGCCGGTTGAAAACAGTTGTTTTTCTCCCGCACACACGCCATACCCGATGGCGTTACACTGTTTTTCCTTCGCACTTTACACCACCAGCACAGCATATTATGCTGTCTTCCCTGGCTCCACACACACCAGCCCCATTGTGTTAGAAGAGCTGACTGGGGAAGGTGTAGATGGAAACATGTTGGCGGATTGATTTGCGGCATGCTACGATGCACCAGAGCACCACTCGCTCTTCCTAGAGTGCATCATCCCGTGCATTGTGCGACGATTGATCAACGCTGCAACGAACCCCAGTAGCGATGGGACGGGAAGAGTGATGACGGTTTATGTTGGCAGTTGGCGGGGCGCCCGGTTGAGCGGTTTATGAGATGGGAATTATTGTTTATTATGCATTTCGACCAGTCACAACAGCGCACACCAGCCAAATGGCAACGGCTCTCTCGGCGATTTGCGGCAAATGCTGCGAAGCAAACAACATGTGCAAAGCAACGACAGACACCGAGAGACAGGCCGGCATTATGTTGAATGCTGAGGCGCTGATGATGATGCGCGTGAGCATTCCTTGTTTGGATTGTAGATGAGTGTGCATACACACTAAACCTCCCGCGTGCCACAAAGACAGCGTATGGATTGCGGTCCGTCAGTGTCGAATGGAGAAAATGGAAAGAAAATGTGCCTAGCTGCAGCAGCACAACTGTGTTTCCCCTTGTTCGTCATCTCTATTTCCACTCAGTTGGCTCTTTTTTTAGCTTTGTCTGCATCCCAGAGCCCTTTTGTGCACGGCTCAGTAGCAGTAGCAGCAGCTGCATAATAATAATAATCATAATTCCTCCATGCGGTTGGCAGAGAGGGGTGGGAGTTCGGAAAAATTTCTCTTTTAATTATAACAAACACATTTAATGATGGTATCCAGAGTGTGCAACGAGAGAGAAAGATGTAGCCCTTTTGCGTTATGCTTCTCCGGAGCTCTGGAACTTCACAGCTGGATGGAAGATAGTCCCGGCAAAGACACTGATTAGGCAAAACACGACTTTGAGCCATCAATTTTCTAGCGCGGCTAAATGGGGTACACGGATCATTGCACTTTGGCAATTTTCTTGCTGTTTGTGTGCTATTATGCACGATTAGTGATGTGCTTTAAACATTAAACTAGATTAGTGGAAGTTAGGTAATCGGTGATGAACAACAACATGATTAGAAAGTTCATAATCAAACCACAGCAAAGGTTGCAGTCTATACACTAATGCATTTTTATTGCTGAAAAAAAAAGGATGAAATGTTTACTGTGCTGATCAAGGCGAAGCATGTTCGATCCTGTACAACACATCCTTTTACAGCTCGTACATCCTTCAATGGTTTTTTCCAAACAAATATGTTTTGTTTTGGTTGGCGCTCCTCCAACCAAGGTTATGTTTATTTTTAAGCGCACTGAAAAAGGTCATTGCACCCTTTCACGGACACTTTCACGGGTGCGTGCGTGCACCACCGAACACGGTTCTAGGGCGTAAAGCAATTGCGCCGGCCTCCTTTTATGTTTTGCAAACCCCTTCTGGCTAAAGGTTGAATCGATTCAGCGAGCGCATTCGATGTGCAAAAGCTGAAGCAAACTCCAGTGCATGGGGCCACCACAGCAACCAATTGCACCTTTAGAGCTCTGCAGGCTTGGTTTAAGGCACACCCCCTGAAGGGGAGCTTTTCAAATAGAATTGTTCGTTCGAAGATGTTTGCTAACTCAATTAGAGCCGATTGACAGATGCCTCCAATTATCGGCTGCCGAGCGCACCCCGATCAGGAAGTCATCGTTGCCAGCGAAAGAAGGGGGAAAACGACTAGCAAACAAGGGGAAGGGGGGCTTGGCGCATGATTATTGCATCGCTTTACTTTGTTTGTTCTATCATTGTGGGCTTCGATTCGAGAAGCAGCAGCAATCATTCTCGATTGACGCTGTTGTCCACGTTCGAGCACGCAAATCGTACGCCCATGTTCTAATGTTGACGCCATGTCGCTTATCTTACATGAAAAAACGATAACATTCTTTCATCATGTGAGCGCATAAAGGGATGTGTTCTAACGTTCGCTCGTGCCAGCAACTGCACCAATTTCATCAAACGTAAAGTGATTCGTTTACAAACTTCACACAAACAAACAACTGCCTTTACGCTTGGGACACGTTTTATCAGGTGTGTGTAGACTCCAGGGAGGAGAGAAGACATAACAGACGACAATAACATGTTGAATCATTTTTTTTGTCACAGTTTTTTATTTCTTTTTTCGGGCGGAGGAAAACAATTCTAATGCACACAACGCATGATTGCCCAGACAACCTAAGGCTCTCGTTGTGTCGCTAGTTAATGGTTGAAGTACTCTTTGGGAGCGGGAGGACGGAGCCATTGCAACGTACGATTGCCACTTACGCTTATGGGCGCACGATAATTTCATCAATGGCTATCTAAATTGAATTTACTACTACTAGTTCTGATAAGCATCTGAACGGAACAGGAGAGGAAATGGGCCTCTTTACTGATAACCCTGAAACACACAACACAACACGTCACTATCAACAATATCGATTCTGACCCAAATATCGTAGAAGTAGTCCGATAAGACCGTTTATTGGAGTTGATAGGGACATAGGGTGAGTTTTTGGAGCATTTTTGTAATTATAAATTGATATGTTTTTATTGACAAACGACTACTGGAAGGAACAATCTCAATCTTTTCCATCACACAACCTCCTCTGACATCGAGGCAACCCCTTCGAGCTTCCTTTGACCCTTTTCCCCTCCACAGGCCGTCGGTGGGTTGCAATTTTTGCCGCGCACTTGGGAGAAGGGCACATTTGCGTTGCATTCGCACTGGTACGTGAAAGCGCGAACAGGCCCCCACGGGCACCACGCGATCGGGCGGGTGTGCAAAAAAAAAAACACACAAACACACCCCAGCGCAAGGTAGAAGGGAGCCAAATGGTGATTTGCACCTCCAACCATCCATACACCCTTCGCCCCGCATCGCCATCAAGATCCGCTGTCGAACGGTCGTCGTCGCCGTTGCCGATTGTTTTGCGCTCCGCCCGTGCGCTCCGGGCTCCCGCCAGCAGTTGCGCTTTGCGCCGCTCAGTAGATAACTTTCCTTCTTGCGAGCCGGTCCATTCGGGGCCCTTTTGAGCGCCAGCAAACAGAGCCAAACGGTTTTAAAGCAAACGGAAAGGAGTGAAAAAAGTTTGTGCAAAGTTTGTCGTCGGTTTATTTTCGGGGGTGACTTTTGTTTCTGTTTCAACTTTGCGTGTGCGGATGTGATTGTGCAGGCATCGAGGCAGCGCCTGCCGTACCGAAATTCACCGCAAACTGTTGCGTGCTGGCATCAGTAACTCCGCGATTTAAATTAACTACAATCAGCCACCAGCCAGTCACTAAATGCCATTTAGGAGCTTTTGGGAGCGATTTTGTACGGGATTTTCGAGCTCGCAGGGCAGCTTCTGTTAACAAGCTAAAACAAGGGCTGCTCGTTGATTTATTATCACTTTAACGATTCCCGCTCCTCTGCTTCACTCAGTGACGTCCTATCTTGGGCATCGGCAGTGGATGAAACCTACCCACACCCCTAAGTCGTTCCGTGCCTTCCCTACCGGTCGCAGATTGGAAAGTTTGATCAATATCATAAAATCGGTTTTGATAGTAGCGAAGGCTACTACTACACTACCCGAGCATTGTTTGTTTATGCTCCCGTTCCGCAGTTTCATTCCGCGACATTACGCCAACGGACGTGGTGCCCCTGGAGCAGTGCTCAGAAGTTAGAACTCGCGCGGAATTAACTTTACATCCGGAACATTAAGTGTATCCTTGAAGTGCGTGTGTGTAGCAACCAACTTGGAGCAGTACTCCAGAAACGAATCGAGTTGCAGTAGTAGTGCCAGCAACAACTCCATTCCATATCCCGGTCCAGAGCGCACGAGATGATACCCATCCTCAGCAAGTTTGATCTGAAAGAAGGTAGTGTAGCGTTACGGTGTACTGGTTCGCTCCGTCCATCGTGGTCTCCCGTGGTGCGCTAAATGTTCGCGGTGCGCTTTCATGTGCGTATTATGAAGGCACAGGAGCAGCAAGCAGGTACCGTGTGTGTGGTTTATTGCCCGGCATGAAGGCAACTCAAAAGAGTGCTCAGAATACCCGTTCCGTATTTAGTTCATCCCGCACTCGCACAACCCAATTGGAAATGGTTTTTTTTACCAGCCCTGGCGTGACTCTCTACAGTTCCAGTGGCGTTAAAATGTGGGCCAAAAACACACACACAATCGAAACCAACACGTGACAGGGGTTTCAATTCCGCACCTAGAATTCAATTTCTTCCGAAAGTAGTGCATGGTTGTGTACGTTTCGATGTTTGATTTTGAATTGCGTGGAAATACGTCTTGCATGCTTGTACGAACATCTCTCAAAGAGCGAGATTGATACATGCAGCATATGTTACACGTTATAACTGTTTAGCATTCTCCAACTGTTCTGATATTCATTTCGCAAAACCTTAGTAGCGTAGTAAACATATAAGTAAGTCCCCCATAAAAAGGCACTCATTCTAATCACCCCGTTCTGTTCTTTCTCTTTCGCAACACCAGGAGTGAAACAGATCGTCGGCGTCTCCGATATCACCGAGAACCGCAACATATGGCGCATGCTGGTGGCCGAGTTTCTCGGCACCTTCTTTCTGGTGGCGATCGGCATCGGTAGCACGACCGGCTGGACCGACTACAGTCCCACGCTCACGCAGATTGCGTTCACCTTCGGCCTGGTGGTCGCCACGCTTGCACAGGTAAGAAGAAATCGAGATGGGAGGGGAGGGCTGCACATAAAACGCATATAAACGCACACCCAGGCTACACGACGCACTGCTCCATGCTCCGAACTCTGGACCAGTTTGTCCACTTTGTAGAGTCACCGAAAAACCAGCCTACTGGGGGGGTGCCTTTGCTCTGTGTGACCTTCGGTCAGATAACGGATAATGGCCGCCCGATGATCGATCCTGTCGCACGCTTTTTGTGAATGAATCTCTCAGGCAGAAAGCAGGCCCTGGTCCAGTGGGTGATTCATCGAAGTGTGCTCACTCCACCGAGTGTCTCGAGCTCTACCGAACGATCCATCACCCCCTTGAACCGCGTGGTGGTATCCTGAGGAGATTTAGATGACTTTAGATTATTCGGCCATTCGGCTTTTTTTTTCTGTGACTTGCACGCCAATATTAGTTTGACGAGCTTTTTTTTTGCTGCCTCGCAGAGGGGTGTCTCCACTTCGAGATGTGCCAAAAGCAGCAGGGCTCCTTGCCATAGTGTCTGCTATGAGCCTGTGAGCCGGTGAACGTCAGCCGCTGCTTGGAGCTGGAAGGACAACTCGGCCCCAACGCTAATGCTCTTGAATCACCACGGCACCGTGCCCTAGGGCATGGTCATTACTGGTTCTTTCTCGCGTCCGGCGAGCGTGCGCCGTGCGTTGGCTTTTTTCCATTTCATGGGCTTTGGTTTTCTTTCTGCTCGCACGCGTGCACATACACGCAAGCTACTGCAGCACTTTTCCAGCAGCTGTTGGGAATGGGCGTCCAATGCGAAGGGGTAGTACACACACGCACGCACGCACGTACACCTCAATCAAATCCACGTTCATCAGATTCGCTTCAACGCGTCGCCAAAACTGACCCCGTGGAAGGCGTGCGGGTTCGGGTTGGTCGCTTTGATGTCTTTGCCCTCAAGGGGGGATATACAGATGAAGAATCAAACGACGCATGGGTAGCATTTGCGCGTTTTACTGGGACACGGGGTAGTAGTACGCAGTACATTTTTGATTCAGAATTGGGTTTGACTTGGCGCTACTTGGATTACTTTTTGGGGCTTAACGTCTGAATCGACTCCAACCAGGTATTGTTGGTATCAAAAGCGAATCTCGTTCGAATCATTTACGGCAGTCGGCAGTTAAGCGATTTTATTGTTACGTTCTGTGCAGCAACAGCCAAACTAATGGAAATGATATCTTTAGCTTGCCGTCAGCCAGCGGAGGAAAAAAGGTCACTGAGAGGTTAACCTGTCCCACCCATATGGCTTGTCCAGTTCCGATACCAGTTCCGAATTGGCCGCTGCACCTGCTCGCACGGCGCAGTCGCCCTGGTCCTGACTGATCCAATTACCCTGTTCCCCTCCGCCGCCCTCCTTTCTAACCGAACGAATTCTTGTGCCGATTGTGATCGCATTGACATTCGAATTTCAAAGCCCGGCCGTAGAACGCACGGATTTGTGATGCCTTGAAATGGCCCTACCGTTTGATGGTCCTGGCCAGGTCGGGCTAAAAAGTAGACTTAACGCTTGTCAGCAAAGGCATACACACACACACACACACACACATACGTGATGTACATACGCAATTGCCACGGGGGCTCGGTGGAATGCTGCATGCCGCAAGGGGTTTGCAAGCTCAGCATTCTTAAGGCACACACATGTTGGAAACTCCTCCAAGGCTGCAGGTCGAACCGAATCGAAATCTTGCCACAAAGAGACGCTGTCGAACGGGTGTAGTAGGGCGCTGCCCTGCCGCGGTTTCGTTGTTTGTATATTGCAATAATTATTATTATTCCCCCGGTCATGATAATAATCGTTACCAAACAATAACTAGCTATTAGGCAAGATTAGATCAGGATCGATGCACTCACCCCGAGCTCTGACCCCAGTGCAACCTCTGGAGCATTGCAACCCATCATCATCATCATCGTCGTCATTCGGCAAATGGAGAAGTTGCCCCGTTTACTGCCGGTTTGCACGATGCTTCGCATACCGCGGCTTTTGCTATTGGTTGAAGGTGAAGGTAAGGGTTGGTCTCTCGGACCGCTAACCAACCGTGTGCCGTCAGCAGGATGGCGAAAAGTCAGCATATTCCCAGTGCGCGAAGAGCAGCGTCGTACGTAGCCGCAGCAATCATTGCCTTTGGTTGGCAGCCGGAGCAGGAATTTTCGCCAAACGACGTCAATGCTTTTACGAGATCACCTTTTCCTTGTGATCTTCCGCTGCCAGGGGGAGAGAGTGGTAGGTGGGACGGTGGCTTCCCAAGGGTGAAGATGTGAGCCTGAAGTGGAGTAGAATTATAGCAAACCGCCGCAGGGGCCCCTTTGCAACAAAGTATTTGCGCACTAGGGAAGGATTGACTGAGGAGTTCGTTCGGTCGTTCGTTTTTTTTTTGTTTCCATAGAAGACTACCTTGAGCTGGGTTGGGTCGTTATCGGGTTTAATTAGCTATATGCGACTAGATATTTTCAGACTAGGTCAATCCGTATGGACAGAGCATCAGTTAGCGCTTTGACAGTGACAGTTTAATTCCGTGTGAACGCTGATGGAAGCCGCGAGATAATAAAATCTCGTTTTAGGATAGCTCCAGTTTTAACGTCAAACCTTCATTTGTTCCGCGTTAACCTACAGACATGTCATCTTAATTGCCGTAAAGCGCAGCTAAACATCAAATTAGATAAAACGATAGCGCATCAACTCCAATGCTTTTCGCATTTAACAGATCAATAAATCTTCAGCAGAAGGGTAAGCTTTTGGGAGCAGCCCAACTAAACGAGCCCAAATTACAAGCCATCGTAAAATATAAGCTCATCTGTATCTTCTCAGACTAAACCCCTCACAACACGACGCGAGTTTAATCGCGGCTAATTTAGTTGCTTTATCGCGATGCTGATAGTCGGAAGCTAACATGGGGCCGATGCTGTAGCTTCCTCCGGTAGTTGTGTGGGGATGTCCGCCACTGCGACAGTGATGACAGTTTACGATTTAATTGCTCCAGTGGAAATCTTCCCCCGGCAGCTCCTATACTTTGTGGACTTTTTACAGCAGCCCAGGGCCACCTTCGTTACCTCACCACCGCCCAAAAAGCTGTGCGGAGGTAATGCACACGGTGGCTGGGCTTTGCGCTAGTTTTGGCTTTGACTTTTAGCTGCCCCGTTGTTGTTTGAGAAATGCGTACGATAATTAAAAAGATAACAGTACTTGAACAACACCTGACCACCGGGAGAGATCATGGGATGACAAAACAAAGAGGACAAGGCGCGCGTTGCTCAGTTAAATATTGAAGCTGCCGCACGGACGCTTATCCTCGGTTGCTGCTTCGCCTGTGACCGCCAAAGTGCGGGCGATCGTTCAAATATTGACACTGGCCGCACGGGTATACAGCCCCGGCTGGGAAGGCCTACCGTGGTTGGGCTGAAAGAAAACGGAACGGCCAGATAGGATCGACTGCACGGCCATAGCCGGAGCTCGAGTAAACAGGGGACTTTGATGGTAAGAGGGTGATTGTAAGACCTGATTTCTTGGTGTGTTGCCCGACACGTTTAGATACAAATCCTTGTGCAAATAACCAAAGACCATCTTCAGATGTGCTATCAGACCGTTAGATAGCGGATCGTGATCGTAATATACACCTGTGCTTGTGTAGAGAAAGAGAGCGGGACTGAATGGTAGATGTGAAACAGAAAAGTGAAAGGAAGCTACTTAGTAACTAAGCACATGTACTGGACGAATTATCTGTGGCGCTACTTGGTGCAGTGGCAGAGCGCGTCTTGTTATGGGATTTAGCAGGCAACACTAAACATTATCAGCTATTAATTTGAGATGTTAGATTTCAGAGGCAACCTTTTCAGTCATTATTTTTATCATGATTCAATTCCCCACCAAACCTTTGTTTCTTGTTCGCCACAGCTGTCACTAGTGTAGGAACGCTCGTCGCCTAACGCCTTACGTTCTCACACGATCAAATCATTCCGGCAGGTGTCTGGCCTGTGCGATCGTTATCCAGACCCTGTACGTGGCGCGATTGTGGTACGCATTTAGCAATTCTGGTCATTTTGTTTCATCAAATTACTGACAAGCCCTCCCCGTGTGGCCGTGTTCGATCGCACGTTACGATTGCAAACGCCAAACGGTACCCGTCGTCGTCGGTGGCAACAGTGGCACCGATTAAAGAAATTCGCACTACCTCCCAAACGCTCCTCCGTCTTCGAAACGAACGCGAACTTCAATCCGATCGCTGGTAGCGATTCTCACTCGGCACGTACAGTACCAACGTTCAGGGTCAGCGACTGTCACTAGTCACCGGGGTAAAGATAAGCAAAAAAACCAGAGACCCCAGTAAAAGCCGCCCAGAGCTTGCCCAAGTGTAACTCTGTGAGTGTGCGTGTGTGTATGTCTTAGCGTGTGCCAACCAGCCAGCACACCGATCTCGATCAACGTGATGACCACGGAGGAGAACTGCACGAAACCAAGCGTGCATGTAGCTCCCGAACCAGCCAGAGAAGTTCGTTCACTCGAAAGTCCACCGTTTACAGATGGCAATTTGGAGTTGTGCTTTTGCGAATCAATGTCCAACATTTCCAATTGTGCCCACCGGTGCCGTGTGAGCTGTTTCGTGAGTGGGATACGGTGAAGGAAGGACCTTCACACACACACACACAGAGCTAGGGAAGGGTGAGAAGCTGACTCACCTTTGAGGGGGAGCGCGCGAGACAGCAATTGATTCCAAACGACGTTAACCTGTCAACGCACACTTGCGAGGATTTGATGAGGAGTGGTGCGATCTCGAACCTTCACACCGTGTAGGTATCGTTAGATCTAGCTGTTAGAGCCTGCTCTAGACTTAAATACTTTGTTTTAGATTTTTGGAGTGGTACTTTGCAATGATTCCCAGCCTGGTTGCAGCGTGCCGAGCTAAAGGGATACTCGATAATAACCTAACTTCACAGTACTGTGTTTGTCAAAGGCAGGGTGGTCAACAAGACAATGCTCTCCCCTTTGAAGACTTCTGACCAGAGCTGTCAGATTTCCAAAGAAACACATTGCGCCCTTTGCAACAAGGCAGGACCAGCTAAGAAGTCGTCCCTATATTTTGCTTGAGATACCTTAAGAGTGCTTCTGGCATGATCTAGAGGGATCACGCTGTAAACCTTTGAACTGAGAGTAAACCTCATAATCTCATGAAAGAGCTAGCGTGGAATTGAACTCTAATGTGTTTTTTGGGAGTGGTGGGGAATAGTTAGAAGAAAAAAAACACTCACAACAACAACAATAATAAACGACTCATAGTTCAAGTAGTAAACAACTCAAGGTTTTAGAACTCGCCCCACTTCCACTGGGAACGCGCGCGCGTTCCGAGCGAACGCTCGCACGTTCGTCGCTCGACGACGCAGTAAATCTTCCGATACCCATCGGAGCGCGGTATCGAAACGCCTCAACCAAATAATGACTTATTCTTTTGCCGGCTGCGGTGGGATGAGTAGTTGGCAGTCGCGCAAATACACCTCCTCGCTCCCCTTGCGATGGAACTGTGGTTTCTTATATTTATGTTTGCCTCTTCGTTGTTGTCTTTTTCTTCTTCCTTCGCTGATCTTGCCGGTTGTGTCTCTTCTCCCGCCGTGCGCCGGCATCATCAACCCGGGCAGCAGGACCACACCGAGGCTGCTGGGCTGGCTGGTTGCGTTCGGCAACTTGTTTAGCGAATACATTGCATAATACCGTTCAATATAACTCTCTAACCTTGACATCTCTTACTGGTTCGCTTCGGCTCCCCGGCAGTCCTTTCCCTGCCCAAGTGGGGGGTTGTTTCAAGCGGTGGTTGCTGTGTGTTTGTGTTTGTTTTGTTTCACTCACTCGAAGGACTGGTTCGGGGTATAGGTGCGCTCCGAAGGCGATCGGGCGGCGACCCAGTATTAAGATCAACGGCAAGATCGAAGAAAGAGCTTTTTCCTTCTTTTTTTCGCTTACCCTCTCCTGCCCTACCTAAAAGCCCACCCCTGATGAGAAGGAAAAACAAACAAAAAACAGAAACTTACACGCAAAACAGCGGCCGCGCGGCAACAAGATTTTTGCACGCACTACACACCATCGAACATGCTGCTGCTGGCGGCTACCGATTAACCGGTAATGATGATGGTACTACCACACACGCACACACAAATTCGAATTTCCAGACCCCGAGGGGACTCTGTGGCAGTGTGGCAGTGGGGGGGGGAGGTCTATTGGAACAATTATTCATCCCTTTACGCCTTTTTTCCAAACCGTTTGGCGTGTTTCGTCGCGTAGGCTCTTTCGCGGTTGGCTGTGCTTTCGCGCTACCTACCGCGTACCACACATTGCGTATATGTGACACTAAGTCGATATGGCGTATCCGCGCGCGAAGGCTCCCTTCTTCACGCGACCCGCAGCACGCCAACGTGCGGAAAGTGAATGGGAGGTTTAAGGAGGCAGCAGAAAGCGAGAGCAAAAAAAAAAAAAGTACGCCACCACCATCACCACCACCATCATCACTGGGGTGAGTTAAAAGTGAGGCTAGACAAACTGGAACCAGGCCGGCGCGGATACCGGCCGATGATGCTAGGCCCCGGCAGCACACCGGGACGCGCGGAGGAAGCGCACGGAGGGGCATTACTTTTAATCGGCCGCGGTGGTGTAGCATTAAGGCATCAGCACACAAAAAACAGCTCCCCGCGACCGAGCTAAAACATGACGAACCGTCATCAGGCTGGCGAAGGATTCCCGCCGGACACGACTTAATCGTGCGGGTTGGTTTTGCGTTTTTTGTTGTTTTGGTTGTTGCTTGGTGGGCTTTTTATTTTATTCAGTAACGGCTGTGCGTGCTGCTATCTCTTTTGTTGTGGTGGTGGTTAGCCAGTTTAGTTCCTCGCGATTTTCGACGCACCGAGGCTAAAAGCCCTTGAATTTAGCGGTGCTCAACTAGGGGGGAAGCTGAAACAAATTGGCTCATCCTTGGGTGAAGGGTTTCCTTATTTGAAAGGAAACCCAGTTTTTTTTATAATGGGGTTTTTTGTTAGGTTTGGAATACATGTTTCAACACTTATTGAAGAAGTATGTAGATTTTTAGTAAGATGTATGGCAATATAATAAATAACAGCTAGGTTATATGACTTAAATGTAACATTTTGGCTTATTTAGCTTTATCAAAACAGTTTTAATTTTGAAATTTTAAACTTTTAAATAGCAACAAATTTACCTAATCAAACTCTCAGTTTGATTATTTTTTAAAATTATTTCTCTTAAGAATGGCCTGGTTGGACGTATCACTATTAATCATTAATATTTAAGTTTTTTTTTATTTTTGGACACTCAGAACTATTTTTTTAATCAGGAGTAACGATCCAAAAAGGCCGTATTGCTTAATATTATTAAAATAATTATTAGCATTTTTTAAATTATTATTAGCGCTTATTTTAAATTCTTTAAAAAAAATAAAATATGGTTTAATTTAAAACACATCTTCAAGGAGCATTCTTATGTTTATAACATGTTTAGGATTGACAAGAATTATAATAATAAAAAAATAAAATTCATAATATCTGTAAATATTTCATCAATATTTTTTGTAATAACTCTAAAAACCGCATATTTGCATCTTGCAATAAATTAATCTCTTTTTACTTGCTACAAAAACAACTAGTAAACAGTATTAATTTTTTAAGACATTTAAATAGGAAGACAATCGTCAAGGTCCACGATCAGCATCTACCGACACGATATCCTTCAAACCGACATGTTCTGCTTTCAAAAACCTTACCCCAAAATGTCACCGTTATCGTCCTATCTTAAAACAGAATGCATCATCGCAACATCATCCTTCCCGCTACCCATCAAACCCACCCAAATCACACCAAAACCGATCGCAATCGCGAACGGGGGGAGGGGAATGGGCGGCTAATGGGTTACACACATTTTTGCAATCCAACCATCCCCTTTTGCACGACACTCCGATTTGCTCGTTAGCAAAAGGTCGCAAAATTGTGACGATTCCGGTTGGTTCGTGCGCCGCTCATTATGCGCGGAGGGTCAAAGATGAAAGACAAAAGAAGCATCGGGGCGCATCAAAAATGCGCGCACTGCGAGAGGATCGTTTTCTGGTCTAGTTTTTGGAGGTTTTTCAAAATCGACCCCGTTTGCTTGGCAAAGTGTGTGGTTTCGACCCACTCGTCGAAAAATGGGAATTGTTCGCCTATCCTTCGCCCAATCAAACAGCTCTTTGTTGAGGCAAGGACTGATCTCTTCGGGAAAGGAATCGATCTTCAAAACCGCTAATCAATCTATGTACCAATGTGACCCAAAACCGAAACTGAAATAAGGTGCCACACCACAAAGCACGCCATGGATGGGGCGCATCTTGCGGTTTTTGTCTAGAATCACCCTGCTTGTGTGTGCTCATTCCTTTGCAGTAACGTGGCGCGCTTTTGGGCAGCGAGAGAACATTAGAATGCGGCGGTAAGCGTACTTTACCGCAAAATGCGCGATCGTGACGGATCGCTTAATGGATCTGTTCTTGTCGGTTTTTTTTCGGGAAACTATTTAGCATACGCATTGGCGGGTATAATGTATCTCTCACCCTCCTTACAAATAATCCGTCGTATCGATCAACCGTTGACATTGACATTTTATCATTGTCTGCAAAAGTTCACCTTGCCGCGTAGCGATGCCCTTGCCGCGACGGTTTGCTGTGGACAAATTCGACAATGAAATGTTTTCAATCACTTCCGGTCCGGGTTGGGTTTTGTATTTGAAAGGCGTACACATTCCGTTGGGGATTTGGGCCGTGTGCGATGTGGACCTAAAAACGAAGAAGAAGGGATATTGATATTGGTTCTCAGATTTGGTGGGAACAGAACTTACGAGAGAGTCCGGGAAGACTTGTCTCCAACTCCAATGACGCAATTCTTTGGCTATGTGCTTTTAGACATCTTTCCTTGAGTTCCTTTCGCTGGGAGATAAATTCCAGAGCATGACATTCGATCCCACGGCAAACATACGAAGCGTTATATTCGTCCATACATTGATACAGATGGCTGTCTGTTCGCAGTGCTTCAATCAACACACTGCAACATAATATTCGTCTCGCTTTATAAATGCGCCCCATTCGCCAATCATGCCACGCTTGTTCTGCACGTCTCTCCGACGTCTCCGGCCAGAAAATGATCGATGGCATGTTGGCAACAAAGGCTTATTGGTATCCTCCCCCCTCGTACGTCGAAACTCGATCGAACGGCGACACCCCACCCTACGGGTGGTTTACGATTAGCGCATAATGTGAACTAATTATACGCCACGCCATCGCTGGCACCAGCCGGTGCTGAAGAGCGCTCTCCCGCGCACAGGGAGGGTGACAAATGACGGGCCCGAACCTCCGAACCTTGACGTGCAGCAGCAGCGGCCGTGTGCGCCAGAAGTTCTCGGCCGTCATCCGCGCCACGGCGGCACGTGCAAACTCGTCCACCAGGGCAGGGGAGAGAGAACGCTTTGGATGCGTTCGTTGCAGTGCGAGCCGCGACCGATGGCTAGACAGCGGCCAGTCAGTTTTTCTCGGTCGTCTTGGCGTACAGTTTGACCGTCGCGAGACGCAAACCGGTTTCCCGCCAGCCCCACACTACTCTTCGGGCTGCTCCCATTTTCTAGCCACCTGCTGGACCGTTTGCGCGACGGTACCCCTAAGACCCCAAAGTGCAGTGAAGTAAAATAGTAATAATAATGAAAAAAGTACACACACAAACACGCGCGCGCTCTCGCGATGAATGATTAAACCGTTTTCATTCAGCGAAGTGTCGTTGGCGCGGTCGTTATACTTAAGCTTTTTACCCACAGTCACACCATGCCACCAGTCCACCACTAAACTAGATCGATTGATTGTTGCATCGAGCCGCACACACAAACACACACGGGTCGTTTGCGCCGCTCCTTTGCCGCGCATTTAATGCGCATTTGTAATTCTGATCGCGTTAATCAGCATCTCTCTCCCCCGGTATGCCGGAGTCCGTCCGGCCGTCCGTTCGTGCGTGCGCGCGCGGTCAACGATCTGATTCCGAGTCGCTGTCGACCACGGGCAGGTGACGCGAACCGCACATGGTGCGGTGACAGGAAAGAGCGAACTCACACTGTTGCGAAAGGTGGCCATTGCGCAGGTTATGCAATTTTGCGCGACCGTCGACGACGACCGCGCTTGATGCGTGATGCGGACCGACGACGGAATCGATGGGAAAATTAAACACTTTGACAAGGAGAGAAAGGAATGACAAAGGCTGGCCGAATCAGCACAATGGAAAATCCAACACGAGCATGTGGTCGGTGGTGTTCCCAAATCCTCTGCGCGGGGTTTTAACCGCGCTGTCGTGATGTCGCGACTGTGTGAGTCGGGGTAATTTGTCAAGAAATTAATTAAGGATTTTTCCCCGCTTTGCAAAAAAAAACTGCAACGGAAATCAAGTCACCTTAAATGTAGGTTAATGATTCGACCGAAATGATTGGAAATCGTATTAGTAATCCCGTGACTGGAACACAACAATAGGATTTTCTAGTGAGTTTTTTCTTTACGACAGAGCACTAGAAATTAATGAATAATGGAATTTAAATTGAATTTAATATTTTTTTTTCATTATTGCCAGTTATATGGTAGTACAGCAGTAACAGTGAGTAACCATTGTGCAATGTAAAACTTTGTACATAAAAATTCTGACATTTTACTAGTAAAATTCGTTAAGGATTATCTCCGAAATGTAGTGTGAACATAAAAAATTGTTTTCATTCTGCAAGAGTCTTGGCATTCTTGAGTATTTTTAAATTGGATAGGAGTAAGTTTTTAAACTATGGTAGCATTGGTTGGTTCTTGTGTGTTTCTGCACTAAAGTACAATTATAGAGAACGTTGTTTTTAGTTTGTTATTTAGATCTTTCTAATATTACATGCCACCACACACAAAATCAAATAATAATAAATATTAAAATAAAAAAATAAAATAAAATATAAATAAATAAATAAAAAATACAAAAAAAACAAAAAAAATTAAAATATTCAAATATCATCATAGTACACTTAATCATTATTAAAAATGTATGTTTAACAATCCATCAATATCGCAAAAAAACCAAAAGACACTATGAAAATGCTACTTTTTCTCCAGCTCATTGCTGCGATGTTCTTGAGTCGATACATAAAAGGGCTTCAAGCATATTTTTAGCTCCACGTTCTTCAAACACTCCTTGCAAAAGGCGCACACTATGCCACTCATATTAACTCCACTGCTCCTAATTGACGCATAAATTAGCCCACCATGCACACACTAGAGCCCTTTCCCCCGCGCATCACTCGCGTCAAGCACCGCACGATCGTGATATCGATTGCAAATCGTTGACATTCGCAGTCGCGTGCACTGCTCAACATCAACACGGTACACATATGCGTGGCAGAGGGGGGCAAAAAAAAGGGCAAAGACCCAAAGGCGAGCAACGCGCGACACACAGAGCGGCTGGCAAACAAGGCACTTGATTTATATTTGTGCATCGCAAATGGTGGTACTTTGACATGATGAGCAAACATGTAATTAATTTCTCATCACAAGCGCCCGCGCCAGGAGAGGAAGCCGGCTGACAGCAGGTTTGCCCGGGAGTTCGGGCAATGTGGATATCGAAAGTGTACTTATTTAATTACCGCCTTGTCCTGCTGACATTGCACTCTGTTTGCAAATGACGCGATGTGATTTTAAAGTCCTCCTAATGTCAACGCATTCTAATTTTGATTGGCCTAATGGTGGGAAGACATGTGAAGTGATACTTAAAATCAATCTTCAAGCGCTCATTAGCAGCTCGTTCTGAGCATTATTATGTTACGTTCACATTAGACACAGTCTATTTGAAATAATCTTATTAGCTTGACGCTCTCAGACAGACCCTGCGTAGTACCGTCCCATACCTTAGCCAAACCTATAAATTCTTTCACACAAAACACACGTCCATCCATCCGCTTATCTTCATTTTCGCGCCGGGCGCGATGAAAAATGACCGTTCAGCCACGTTGACGCCTTTCGACGCCAACAAATCGTGCCCAAAACGTGACGCGAACGTGTGGGGAGGAGGCCGTGCTAACTGGGCACGTTTACGGAGGCGGCGCCCGCACGAGCCCCGTGTCTGAGAGGTTTCTAAAAAGCGGTGGAAAAACACCGAAACGACAGACGCAACAAAACTAGGCAGGAAACAAATGCGCGTGAGAAAATCGCACCAAGCAGCACAGCCCCACACACATCGCCTCCTCAAATATACGTGCAACACACAATAAATCCATCCACAACACGATCCGACGACACGATGGAGCGGTTTCGGAAGGTGCATGAGCGTAACAAATTGGCGAATCTGATCGCAAAGCAAAAAAAAACTGCTGCTCCATTCGAGCGCGCGCACACGCTCGCGCATATGTGGAGCACGTGGTCGTTAGACGGGATCGCGCGCGCGCGAACTCGTGCACCATTTCTCATACCTTTAGCGAAGCGATCGGGGATCGATCTCGCTGATCGAATATTTTCTCACCTTTTAGTTTTTCTATTGTGTGTTTCATCTTCTGTGTTTTTTTGCTCCATTTTTTTCAGGCATTTGGGCACGTAAGCGGATGCCACATCAATCCGGCCGTCACGATCGGGCTGATGGTAACGGCCGACGTCAGCATACTGAAGGGTGCTTTCTACATCGTTTCCCAGTGCATCGGCGCAATTGCGGGTGCAGCCGTCATTAAGGTACGTGTGTCCGTGTGGGATAACATTTTCGTTATTTTCGATCTTTTCTCCATTTTATCTCCCATACAAAATCACAAGCTCTATCGATTTTTCCACAAAAGTACTACCCAACAAATGCACCCTCCCCAGGCTGTTTACTGACAAAACAAATCGTACGCGTGCAGAGCGCGACGTAAATCCTCCCATCGGGGTGTTGTAACTGCCCTTTACTATGCTTTGAATTGTAAATGGCGGAAAACTGTGTCAACAGTTCCCCGTTGTCGTGCAGCACATGCACACACGCTCTTTCCAAAGGTGTCTGTGCACCGTATGTGTGCTCTCCCACACTGGAACTGTGCCTCTACATGTTGAATGGAACGGAAACAACGCCTTGTCTGCGCGTCGAGGTGCTTTAGAACGTTTGGTGCCAACCAACGACCGGCTCCATTAGACACTAATAGATGAGCAACAAAGCACTAGACCCCCCCCCCTCCCCCAATATAGTACACCAAACTCAACGCGATCACACTGCACTGTTCCGATACGTTCTGCACAATGCAGATGTCAAAGATGAAACCTTCTTTTCAGCTGTCACACAAACCCCTCCCGAACAGGTTCAGCACTGTTTGGAAAGGGAATGGGATTTCAAAAATAAACGGTTAAAAAGAAGTGCACACAACAATGCGCGTGCCAAGCGTGTGTGACAACATAACCTAAATTACCCATCGAACCGGTTCCCGTGTGCTGGCACCGCCACCGGATGCATCGCTGCATCCGAATAACAATAGACGCGACAACGCATCTCTGTCTGTCTAACTCCCCTTTTTGCCTGTGGGCCTACACCTTCGCACGGGGGCACAGTATTACGTGCTACACAATTTTAGAACACAGCTGTGTATGTATTATACATACGCGGGGTTAGCTCTATTTTGCATCAACACCGTGCACTGCGTCGTTGTTCTGGTGCATCATCATCGTGCCCGTGCGGGGGGTTCGTCGCTTGAGTCTTTTGTTTCCAGCGCGCACTCACTTGTTTACGCAGTCGTGTGGTGTGTTGTTTTGCTCGCTGATTTGCTCGCTGTCAGGACCGGTGTCAGTGAGTGAGTAAGTGCACACGCAGCCATTGCACGATCGATCGATCAGGGCAACCCTTTTAGACAGATAGAAGGGGTTGGTGTGGTGCTCCTGGTGCCACTGTCAATGTGCATCAGACGCATATGTTTACTGGAGTGTACGGCACGCCATACACTTTGTGTGTATACGGGGCCCGCTCCACTCTTCAGGGTGAGCCCGATTCCGGTGACCGAACTGAGGCAGACAATTGTCTCGAAATGCCAAGGTACGCGCGCACATCGATTGCCGGGATGGGGTGTCCCGCCAAAGGTGAGACAGTGTTGCTGCTGCATGTGCTTTTGTGCTGTTTTCTCCCCGTTTTTTTCTTCTGCAAATGGCAACGAGAGAGAAGTGATAAAGCATGTTGTGTATGCATTTTTTTATCAATCATGTGTCACTGAAAATCACAGAGCCCGGATGGTTTAATGGGAGCAGGAAACTGCCCAGCTCTGGCGGGCGCGACCTCATTAACGATCGCCTTTCCGAAGGAAAGTGGTCGGCGCTGAGCGGTGCGGTTTTGCATAAAAATGGATCAAATAAACTTTTGACACGTTCAACCTTTCCTTTCCCGAAACCGCCTCCCATTATGGGTATGCATGGGCTGAGGTCAATCGACATTGCTCTTTGTTGTAACCTTTCTTTACACAATTACCGCATGTCAATGATGTATTTCAATCATGGTGCGGCAATTAATAGTTATTTCATAATTCATCAAAATGTCATCTGATAAATCAAGATCAAGGTTAGTCCGCCGAAAGGCACCACATTTGTGGTTATCCGGCATTGATTTATCTCTGTATTAATCGGAAGCGATGCTATGATTTTTTTACTATTTAAATTTAATACGCAACGATCATCAAACATTAATCGACGCAAATGGTCCACTTCCCCTCGGGTCGTTTGTGCGTAAAACTTCTTTTGGTTACATTTTGGAAGGTTCGTTTCCTTGCACCTTTTTAGTACAGCCCACCAACCTTGCAGCCAGCGTCTGCCAGCCATCAAATGACAATCTTCGCTTTGAGCCCATCAATCAGCAAAACCACAACCACCACGTGTTGCTGTGCGTCTAGCATCCAACTTCCCCATGTTTCATGTTCGCAACGCAAGCGCACGCAGACATTCTGTCGTCTCGTGGCGCGTGCTTGCATTGCCGAACGCGTTTGCTACGTTTGTGCGCAAGCGGTTTTAACACGCCGCGTGAACCGATAAATTCACCCATCCATCAGGCGCCTAATAATAGTCCGCCTGTTGGTCCGGTGCAGATCCCTAATCCAATTTTCGGAAGACATAATCGTGTTGTGGTGCGTGTGTGCGTATGTGTGTGGGAAAATACGACACGTTAGCTCGAACTGAAGGAAGAGTAGCAATAGAGATAAGGGGATGGTTATTGGTCGGTACATATGCACCGACCGGACCGAAAGGAACGGAACCTATTCATTAGTGGGTTCTCCCCTTGCCCTAAACCTTGACCGAATGCGACCGACCTGCTGAACCGGTTCGACCGAAAAGTCGCTCGGTGGTCGAGTCGCTTAAGATACGGGGTACAGCAGCTCCCTTCTGTGCACAGATCAATCCAATTTTGATTTACCCAACATATACACACACGCATAAACACTCTTAGCAACAACAAAAAGCATTGCAACCCTGTGCTCAGAGGTGAAGAAGTTAAGTTAATAGATTATAAAGAGCACCCTCCATGCATATTAACCTTTTGTGTCCTCTTCCTCTTCTCAAGCATACCAGTGGGAGTTGGAGTGTTGATGATGACGTGTGTTTTACGTGTGAATGTGTTTTTTTGGTGTTGGATCGATTTGCACCCGCGCGAAACATTGTAGACGGCTTGCTTTTTGGACAGCCACAGCTACGTCCTACACCTCGCAGCAGCCTCTCATCGGAGCCGAGCAAATGGCCCTTTCAAAAGATACCAGATCTTGGTTTTATGTTGTTGTTCACCGCTGCACTGGTAGCTTACGGACCGTTGAAGTTCATGTTCTGGCTGCTCAAGACGCCACCGGACAGCCTCCGCGTGACATTAGGATGCTCTCTAATCTATTTTAATTACGTGCCCGCTACGTGGAACGTTGCTGGGCTTCTGTTCTGCGTATATCTCTGGCCCGTAAGACACCAGCTTCTAAACACAAACACCATCAACATATCTCTCCGTTCGTTCTGTACCGATTCTTTGGTAATTGAATTTTCGATATCGTCATCGAACGATTCCTGCCTTCGAATTATTACCGCTCGTTAATTGGCAGCAACCTTCGGTGGTACGGGCAAGGGTGGTAATGGTTTTCTTCTACTTCTTCTGCCACCGACCACACGTGTGAACGTGCTAAATAGTAGCCCAGGCTGCCGCCGCCAGTTACCCGTAATGGCAAGTGGCGCGATTAAAACGTTGCCGCTTTAAATGGTGTTGTGGCGTTCGGGCGTTCGCTGCCTGCAATTTATGTTCTAACCAGCTGCCCGCATCACACACACACGTACACACTCACGCACGATCGGTATGTTGGTTTCGGTTGAGCTAATTTGCTTAGCCTTAATTCAAAACGAGCCAAACTCATCGGCGTCGCACCTCGGCTGTGCGGCAGATCGTGAACGATTTTTAAGGAGCAGCAGCCTCCCCCCGAGTATGGTAGCAATTAAAATACGTATCAACCGCGTTGGATGAAGCTTTGAAGAGCGGATAAAGTACGACGCATATAGTGTGAGGGGCTGAAAATTTGATAAACATTTTCGGCATACGAACGAGAGTTTATTGAATGTTTTTCTTATTCATTGATTGTATTTTGTACCTTTGATTAAGTATCTTATTAGATTAGATGAAGTCTTATTAGAACGTCTATTATAGTGTAATACAGATTCAGAAGAAGTAAATAGTGAATTTCCAGTTATGTTTTTGAGAACGGGTCAGTTTTGATAAATTATAGATAATTATCGACATGACACACTACATACAGCAAATAGTTATTTGACTTGCTTGCAGGAGTTACATTCCGCAGCTAAAATAGTATAAAGGAAAGTAAATAATTTAGTTAAAAAACTGGATATGTGACCATTTGTATCTGTTCAGTTGTGTTCTCTCTTATCTTCTCCTTTGCTTGCCTGTCTGAGCAAAACCTTAAATATGAGTACCCAGACGTAGCATAAACACAATCGAATAAATCATAACAACTCAATCGAAATGCATCCGTCAACTTTACACCTTCCCGGTACCACTCGCCATCGTGCAAGGACGCAATTTATCACGCCCGGGCGGTGTACCAAATCAGGTTTAAATTAATTGTGAGATAATGATACCTACAACACACACACGACACGCGCGGTCTGGACCAGCAACAGCGCAGAATGAAATTCTACCATATGATGAATTATGTAAACGTGTTTTCTCCGCCCATTCGCTCCTCTTACCAAGGTCGACGGTCGCTCGGGTTTCCGTGCCGTGTCCGAAGGTCAGTTTAAATTAGGTGATCCATTTTTACCTTTTTTTCCCGTTTTTTTTTCAAAACACAGGCCGCCACACCGTCGGAAGTGGTCGGCGGGCTCGGCGTGACCGGCATCGCCCCGGGACTGTCCACCGGGCAGGGTGTCCTGATCGAAGCGCTCATCACCTTCATGCTGGTGTTCGTCGTCCATGGCGTGTGCGATAATCGGCGCACGGACGTCAAGGGTTCGGCTCCGCTCGCTATCGGACTCTCGATCACGGCCGGCCATTTGGCTGCGGTAAGTAACGGGGTGAAACGGGGCGGTGCACAGTTGGGAGACAAGAGAGAGAGAGAGAGAGAGAGATTTGCTTGATGGACCATTTTTTATGCTTATTTTCTTTATCATAATAGATCAAGTACACCGGCGCCAGCATGAACCCGGCCCGCTCATTCGGACCGGCCGTTGTGATGGGAAATTACACCGATCTGTGGGTAAGTAAATGGCTCCTGCGCGGGGTACATCACTCTTAATTCGTTGATGTTATGCTTTTGTGTGTGTTAATCAAATTATTCTAATCTATATTGTGCGCTATTTCTTCCCCACCAGGTATATTGGGTTGGTCCGATTGTCGGTGGCATTGTTGCCGGTGCCGTCTATCGTCTGTTCTTCAAAGTAAGAAAAGGTGACGAAGAATCAAATTCATACGATTTTTAAGAAACAACTCTTTCCACACACACACATACACGTGAAACATACCCGCCAAAACACAATCTCCGCCAAAATTATGTAAAATCATTTCACTGGCCAGCAGCAGACATATTTATAAAAAAAAATCCAAGAAGCAAGTAGTCGTCGTGTCGCACACACAAAACAGGAAGCAATTGGAGAATCCTCAAAGCACTCGCAATCTGTTTTCGTTTTAAAATTCATTCACATGAACCCAATGGAGTTGGTTTATTATCTGTGGAAAAAAACTTGAAGTGAATCTCATACAAAACAACAAAATCCATCTAATCCAATTCGTTGTAGCTCATACTAACCTAACCCAATCCATACCCATGCTCACCTTAATCCTCTATTATCAATTAGCAGGAGAAGAATGTTTAAATTCCAACGGAAAATTTAAATGTGTTTTCTACTCTTCTTTTCCATTTTTTTCCTCTTCTTCGTCCCCGATCGTCCAGATGAACACTAACAAAGTAGGCCAAGTGACTAACGACGTTCAGTACATTTAGCCCGGAGCGTAATCCGCTAGCCCATCTCGATAGCTCCTACTACGACTAACCCCGACGCCCTGCGTCCTGTGTGCGTGTTCACCGACACAAGTACACACACACACACGTACATACGGGAAGGATCTTGAGATGGGGTAAACATCATCATCTTCATCATCACATTAAAAGCAACACTCACAGAAAAACAAACAGGCCTGGAAAAACTTCAACCGTTCAGCCGCACACGCCCGTGCGCATCTAAAGAGGACATACAGGGGGCTGCTGCTGCTACTAAAACACTCCACACACACACTACTCCACATCATGCCAGCGCGTGTGCTAACCTGTCAAGGGCTAGTGGCTTCTCGTGAAGGAAAAACGCTCCGTGGGAAACAAAACGTTTCGAGACGATCTAAATTCATCCTAACTCGTGTTTAGATTCTTCATCATTGTGCTAACCTGCATGGATGCCTTAGTATCTTAGTAACTGCAATTAATACCACCATCGACAGAGAACATTCATCTAATTTCACTGATATTAGTACTAACAGATAGAAAGAAAGGGTTAATAGTAGATTGTAGTGTTTGCTAGTAATCTAATACTAACACATTCACACATCACTAATAGGTTTGTGTTGCGGCTACGGAAATATCATCAGAACAACTCCAAGGAAAGGGTTACTTATGTACTTGAAGACATAAATATTAGTTCAACAGTTTTGTTTTTCACTTTCGTTCTCGCCATGTGCGAGCCAACCCACACATGAAACACCAGATTATTCACCAGTTGCTTCATATTTTGTCACAGTTGCACAGAAGGACACACACACTCACACAGAGTACGTGTAGGCGGTGAAGATTTAGCGGTTCGGCGTTTAGAGCCACCTGTTTGGTCAGGGTTATGATTCCTTCTCTCCACTTTTCTCCCGCCTCTTTGTTGTTTCTACTGTATTGTTGTTGTTTTCCTTTCAATGTCTGTTGGTTTGAACCTTGCAGTAGGCGGTAAAATACGCACACACACACTTACACCAGGCACACGAATGCGTTTTCTCTGTAAGATTCTTATCGCATATTATGTATTATTTAAACGAAACTTCACACAACTATAATTAGGAAAAAAAACTGGTTAGGGCAGACGCGATGGAGTGCGCAAACGGGCGGGAGGACTGCTGCTGCTTTGCATCGTCTAGGCCCTCCCGCCGCCGATAGGACATGATAGCATGATGGTTTACTTTTCGTTTTGTTTTCCGATTGCGATGCACGCAAATGCATCCGCAGTTGGCAGTAAATTCAAACACCAAACAAGGGACAGTTGCTGCTTGTGCGGTGGCACAGTAACAGAAAATATGACACACACACACACACACACACACACTCACATACACACAGAAATTCGAACAAAAAACGCGCACAGCACACGATTCGCGTAAAAGCGATGAAACTAATGCGAATGCACCGTATCATGTCCGCGGACATCCATCTATCGATTAGGGACCGATCCGATTTACTACTCCGTAAGTTCTATTTATGTATCATATACATCGGAATTTACCAAAACATTATTGTTGCGCCAGCGCGAAGACGAATAAGAGATCTTTAAACAAATAAAGTGTAATGTTATACAGTTACGAGCCTTGGTGTTTCTTTTTTTTGCGCTTGGGTTTGCATTTAAACCAGCGAAAATTTACAAATAGTGATGAAAGAAATATTGCTCTTTAAGACATACGAAAGAAAAATGCTACAATAACAATACTTGAACATTTTTTTAAATAGGAACGGTAAGTTGAGCGGTATTTATTGAACGGTAACGGATTTATTTGAATTTTGTATGGTTATGGTAAGTCAACTGTATACATTTATTACATTTTTATTCTTCTCTTTATCATTTCGAGTAATTAAATCGTGTTTACAGACAAAAAATAAAATCGAAAAACCTTTGAAAATTTACAATTATCTTATGATAATAAACGTAAATTGTTAAAATTCGTGACTAGAGGTCGTTCATACATTACGTTACACAATAAAAAAAAACAATTGTTAATTTTTTAATGAAATTCAATTGTAACTTATCCGGCGAAATTCAATTGTACATGATACCAATCAGTGGCGACAAATGCATGCTAATTTACGGCTGCTGGGTGAAGTTCATTTGACGTAAGTAATTGATTAAGTTTTCCATGTGATTTACATCGATTGTTTATCACCAAAATTGCTTTATTTATTAATTTTTAGGACCTTGCCATATTGTCCGATTGTTTTAGCTTTCTCATAAAAACATCCTTTCTTTAATTATTTACGTTTTACACCAATATAAATATTATTAAACATGTTTGGTGTTTTGGATCAATTTGCGCATGTATCGTTTCTCGATGGGATTCTCAAAAAAATCCAATTAATCCTAATGGAATCCAATTCCAATTGGCTCGAAATTGAGTCGCAATCAAATCCCAATCCCAAATGAATCGCAATACAATCGCAATCGATTCCAATCTCACTCCCAAACAGGATCCCAATCCCAATCTCACACAATTCGCATCTCTATGCGATTCGATTCTATTCGATTCTCTATTCGATAGATATAACGATATAATTCGACTAAAGGGATCCGTTTCGATTCAAATCTTTCAAGGGATAAATCCTTAGTATCTTCTGAATCTCGAATCTGTCACCACTAATACTAATATCTTGCTTTGAAGGCATCTTGTTACAAAAAATAATAACTTTCTTTACCCGGGTGCAACGAATATTAACGTTGAAATGTATCTTCTCGCCTTTATAAATAACTAAAGAATGGAGATCACAACAAATGTTCGTTTTTGCATTAAGACATGTAATGTTATCTACATGAAAAACATAGATTACTCTACTATTATCTACAACAAACTGTTGAAGATAATGCAATACACTTTAACGTTTACAGCACTTTTACAACCAGTCTTGATATACTTCAGCATTTGAAACACACTTAACGTCAGACAAAGCATTTAAGATACAACAATCCAGAAAGTTGAGTTGTCAGAACTCTGAAAATGTGTGAAGCTACAAATATTTTTCTTTCAAAAATGAGTTCAAAAACTGTACTCTAATAGTAATAAAATGCGCCCTGAATTCGTAAAAATCCATCCATAACAACGAAAAACGAATGAACACATATTATGAAATATTCACAACGATAGTGAAGTACCATTGTTTCGTCAAATGTACAACAGCCCTGAGGTATACAACATTCCTCCTTTCTCTCTTAGCATATCCACATTGTTGGATCTTCCCACATAAACCAGCATCAAACTAGACAAACAATAATTCACAAACATGACATGCCAATCTATGCTGAACGTACGCGACATACTTTCTACCTTTTGCGGCTCAAGATTCATTACAACCTGACATTATAAACATGTCGATGGAAATAGCAAATATTATTGAATGTTGCTCTAGCCCTCCGCGTACATTATTATGGAGGGCTTGTACATAACTTCCCAACCCAAAGACCCAACAACGCATCCCGCTCACCACCCATATAATGATGCATATTAAGGCCGGGTCAGGAACGTTTGCTTTGAAAGACAACCCCAACATGAAACATGAATGGACAAGCGCAACGATTACGCAAAACTAGCACTTCTCATTAATTCCAGTAGACGCTTGCCATTCTTCTCGGCGAACGCAGCTTCCATGCCACAACACTTCACGGTTCGAGATGGGATGAATATCTATGCTTTTGTTGTAAACGGTTTTTCCCCCCCTTTCTTTGCTTTGCAAAACTGAGCTCGATCGCTCACGATCGGGATAATAACACACACAAGCGCAAAATATTCACAATTATTGACAGTGTGTCATGAAAAGAAACCACGACCACCTACACCAAACCGCGCCTGACCGTTGACCAATGAAAAACAAACAAATCAAAATAGAAAGAAAAGGAGAAGGGGGTACGAAAACAACCACCGATGAGAATAATGGCACTTGGCCAAAGTGTCGTCTCAATGCCGTCTTGAAGCCGCTCAATGGCACATGCACACCTGGCACCTGGCACTAAAAGGATCTTCTTGGCAAATTTCAAGTGTAATTATCTGCCAAGTGCTGCTGCAGCTGCCGGCTCCATGGCAGCCCCGGCGAAACCGATCAATGTTCCCATCAATATTACCCCGTCCCCAAATTGGGGTCGGTTGCTTTGCGTGATCATTGCTGCAATCGATCGACAGAAACCCTGCCTTCATCAACCCGAAACACATCAACATTCGCCCACGATCGGACATCTTCCTTTCCCTCATCATGGCTTAATCATGTGTGTGATCTGTCCACCCTTGGGACGAACGGAAACTGACCCCCCGGTGTGTGTGGGTGGTGCGAAAGTAGGTGGTGGGTCTGTGTGTATGATAAACGCGATTAACGGAATCAGATAAAATTGATGGATCGAGCTCCAGCTCCGGTTCGTTTATTTTTTGGGAAGCTCGAGGATAGCGAACCGATCGACCGTGACCATGCGTGAATGCGTTTTGTGATTGTTTTATATCCAGTCTTCGATCTTCTACCATTATTTGTTTTTGTTTTTTTCGTCTGTCCGTTGACAACGTCAAGTTAATGTCGCGCGCGGCATAAAATCGATCGTAGGTGCACATGACGCGCACGGACGGCGCATCCTCCGGCAAGGTTAGAGCATCTCTTCACCAGTGGGTGAATGTCGGTTGCAACTCGGTGTGACTCAGCACTGGCCATTGTTGTGCTTTCGATTCGATTGTGAGGTTCCCATTTGAATGGTAAAACACAATAAGCACTTTGAGATAAAGTTTGATGATGATTTTGATGACAAAAAATCAATAAAATGTATGTATAAATCCTTGAAGTAATTCCTACAATTCTGAGATATTGCTAACATGGCAAAGCATCAGTATGAAACATACCAAATTTATGAAGATTTGTACATTTATATGGACATTTGTAAGGGTTCAATTATTTAGACTTACAGTATGCAGCAGCATTTCTGATTATTTCGGCTTAAGGTCTGACAGACGGATGTAATCCGCGATGATGATACACAATTCATGGTTTATCCAGGCGTTTAAATTCCAATTATTTTTGTATGAAGTAAATTCCTTCCAATATTCCTTTCCAATTTTGAAGGAACTGAAGAGCAATGCTGGTTTCAGATTTTCAGGCGGTTTTGGATTCAACATTACTGTCTATGGCTTAAACTACATCCACCCCATTATGGTCATATATTTTGTCTAGGAGATTGCATATTTTTGGCCGAGTAAAAACGCTTTTGTCTAACGATTTAGTTGCTGTATTCAGACAAGAATGAGTAATGCAAATCGACTGAGTAAAGGATTAGGAAATGTATTTTACACTATTGTTTTTGTGTTACATTAGTCCTGAAAGTTTCAAATTTAACTGCAAAATGTTCTTTCGAGGCTTGAACCCAAGGCGGGTATGCTGTTAAGGCATGCGAGTAGATAACTGTGCCACGAGACCGGCCGAAGGTTAATTCGCTAAATAGTTATAAAAATGGGGATTACCAACATTGCAATAAAATTGCATTTTTTTTCTTTTTTTGTGAGAAATGTACACCAATTTTAAAACAAATTGGTCCTTCGAAGCATTTGCAAAAATATTCAAAACTTTTTTTGTCATTTCATGGTGCTGTGTATATAAACCTATCACAGCATAGAACGGATTTTGATTATTTTTAGAACCACCTTCTGTGTCGCAATCAGCAGCGTGAAGTACTAATAGTCACAAATAAAATATCATAACCGAAAAACAGAGAGCATATGCAATTGCTCTTGCCCATGGACACTATCGTTACATTGACTTCTCAATCAAATATTTAATTCTTTATGACCTTAGCAGAATATAATAGATTATAACAAGGGTTTGTTGTGAGGTGTTTTTGTTAGAATCATCCAACAATCTAAATAAAAAATCTACAAAAGCTTAAATAGCTGGTGTGATCTATATAGATAGATAATGTGATGTAGAGCTAACAAAAACAGGTCAATTAAGAAATTGCCCAAGCAATACCGTGTTTCTAGCTTACTTATTGGAATTATAATTACTGATGCTAATTATGCTTACCGATTAGAATTATAATTTACAAATTCCTCAAAATTCAAGCAATAAGCAAAATCAACGAAAAGTCAACTATTGCTGTACGATCGTATCCTTCATACAAGTTCCCCAAGGATATCACAGCAATATTAAACACATTTTCACTTACTTTAAACAGACCTTCCAGAATGGTTTTCATTGCCAGAATCGATATTCAAAATTCCGTGCTAAAGGACGACGCTCTAAATGGCAGTCGAATAACGTAATAAGTTGAAGGAGCCGGCACGTCTACCAGTACACCACTACTTACTTACAAACCCAATGGCTATATATGCCGGACAGTTTAAATCAATAAATAGTCATGCCTTTCATAAAAGCACTACGTTATGTACAATAATGTGTCAGACAAATTATCAGATGCGCAATTCAAAACACAAGGATTCTAGTAAATCCTACCAAATCTCGCAAAAATTGGCAACAATCGCTCCGAAATACCGCCAACATTCATCACGGGGAATTCCCCTCATTCCCAAAACGAGCACACGATCGTGAGAACCTAAAAACTCGCGTGACGATTTACACGAAAGACACAACAGTTTACAAAATGACGCAAGAGCACGATCCAGATACGGAATCGGCGGTCCGTCAAAATATGGTTCGGTGCAAACTGTTTCTAGGCTAAGGAATATCACTGCTTCCCACGCACAACCCCCAAACCCCCAAAAGCCTCCTCCACTTGCAGCAGCATCTGGGCGAAAATGAATTTAAATATCGAAATGAAATGTGTGCCAAAAATTTGCAATCCACACAGTGCACACACACACACACACACACATACACGCCCGCAACCATTAACGGCGCGTAAAATGAACAACTTTACACGGCGTAACGGGAGGCGAACATGTAGAAAGTTTCGCAGCGAGAACGTTCGAGAGAGAGCAACCCACCGAAACATGACGGCAACTGTTGACGACCTTAAAGCCATATCATCATGCTACTCCTCCCGCCGGAAAGTGAACGGAGCGGAGTGAGGGGCATTAATCGCGACCGGTGGAAATGGGTGTATTATTGGTGTAAACATCCTCCCCATTCTGGGATAAGGCGGGGTGGGTTTTTTTTGTTCGTTTGCCGATCACTTCCAGTTATGTGTCGGTGCTTAATTGGGTAAGAACTGAGTGGCAATACGATTGGAAATAAAAATGCATTAAAACTTAATCGGGCTAACAAGGCGATCAGGATTGTTCTCTTTCGGGGATTGACTGGGGGACTACGAATCGCTGATACTGATCGATGTGAACAGATGTAAAAAGAACGTCAAGCAGCATGATTAATAAATCCGTTATTACATAACGTATAAAAATTCGAAAGAAAAATGCTCATTTATTTCCCTTCCAACCGATAAGCGAGTCGCGTCCCCCGCTAGAACAGTTCATTTGGTTACAAACTTAGCATGGTTTTGCTTATCGCATCAATGAATGCACGCGCAACCGTAGGCGATCCTTCACGATCGTGCATCATGTCCCGCACCCGCACCAATCCCCTAATAGTGAACACAAACATTGCGTACGATCATGCGCACTGCCGCGCTAACGCTGCTGCGCACTCGGATGCGTTTTGTCATCCGTTGCGCAAGGGATAAGACGTTACACGGAGCGCGCACGGGTGTGTTACGCTTGTTACTATTATTAAAACAAAGAAATTTTACCATCGCTCGCCCAAATGCACAACAATTTCATTCATTCATCCGTTGGTCGTCATTCCCGACAGGTGGTTATTAAAAAGCGAATCCTGTGCCCGCACGACGACATGGAGGTTAGCAGCGAGACAGGATACTTTCACCAGTACGCTAAGAAGTTTCGCCGCACGCTGACGGCGCAGGAGGTGGACCAGTTTGCGGCACTGACAACGGATCGGGAGCGGTTTGCGTACGTGAACGAGCTGAAGTGGCGCGTCGTGAATGAATTACCCCTCGAGCAGTCATCGCCGGCGAAGGGGAAATGTTTGGAAAAAGCGCTCAAACACAAGTGCGAAGGTGATCGGGCGCTGGGTGATGGGGAGTGGGCGGTCGCGTTAAAGTGCTACAATCGAGCTTATTTGCTTTTGCCGGAAGAAAATGGTGAGTACAAGACGGACCGGGGCTTACTGGTTGCGCATAGTGGATATTTGAATTGAATTTGAATTTATGTGTTTATGGCATCGTAAAGAAGTGTGTGCAGGGTGGTATAAAAACTAGTAAATGGTGCCGTTAAAGCGGTTAGTTGATGGTGACACCTTTGAATTATTTTATGACTTTGTGAAACTCATATAAACTCATAAATCGATTGATCTAAGGACGCCTGCAGCGGTCAAATTAATGTCTATTTGTTCTCCGACTATCAATAAATCTAACCATCCACATCCACATTCCAGCACTCGAGAAAGCGCTCCTGCTGGACAACCGGTCCCAGGTGCTACTGCAACTCACCAAACTCGACCAATCGCTGGCGGATATCGATCGTGCCATCGGCTACGGCTACCCGCCAGACCAGCTGGCTACGCTCTGGGAGCGCAAAGCTCGTATCTTTCAAACGAAAAAAGATTTCAAATCCGCCGTCGAGTGTTACGACAAAACGATCCACTATCTGCAGCAATACCCCACCGGCCTACCGCCCGAGCAGCTGGCCCAAAAGCTGGACGACCTGAAAAAGCTCACCGACACGGTGTACTACCAGTACAAGAACGTCCAGAAGTACCTGGAACCGCCCAAGGGAACGAGACCATTTCAACCGCACCTCGATGGAGCGGTACTGTACGATAGCAGCGAGACGGAAGGTCGTTTCGCCAAAGCCAAAGCAGCGCTGCGTCCGAATCAACTGATACTGCGCGAAAAACCACACGCCGCTGCACTGTTGCAGGAGTACAGCGGGACGCACTGTAGCGATTGTTTCGAACGGATCGAGGTGCTGTACTGCTGTCCGCACTGTGTCGACGTCGTGTTCTGCTCGGAGCGTTGTGAGAGGAATGGCTGCGAGAGCTACCATCGGTACGAGTGTGGCTTTTTGGGTACGCTGTGGGCCTCCGGTGCAACGATTGTGAGCCTGCTGGCACTGCGCATTATCACCCAGAAGCCGTGTGCTTACTTTGAGGAGATCCGTCACGAGTTGCCAGAATTGAGCGCAAGCATGACTGATAAGTAAGGGGGATAATGGAAACACATACCCATTGTACTAATGAAGCACTCTGTTGCAGACTTCCAGATGATGACTACAGGAAGATCTTCAACCTGGTCACACACTCGGACAAGCGTACGCCCGAGGACAATCTCGTGTGGACACTGATGGCAACCATGCTCAACACCGTCCTCCGGATGGCAAACTACAGTGCAGCGGGGGAGGAAAATAAGTATTACAAAACTCAACCGTTAACTCACCTCCACACTCACCATCCTCTCCTTCAGCTTTCTAGGTTATCTGCTGCTGCACAACCTGCAGGTGGTCAACTACAATGCGCACGACGTTTCCGAGGTGCAGCGCAAGCATGCGAACGAGCCGGCCCTATCGGTCGCCGTCGGGGCAGCTCTCTATCCGCTGCTGGCCCTCTTCAATCACTCCTGCGATCCCGGCATTGTACGGTAATAGTGCAGCCCCGAAGCTCCTTTCCCTTTCACTGTTGTCGGTGCGAAAATTGAAATCCGTCTACGCGTCTCCCTTTCGCAGGTACTTCACCGGCACGACGGTGCACGTACGGACGATTAAGAACATCGCTGCCGGTGCGCTCATCGCGGAAAACTATGGACCACTTTACACGCGAATGGCCCGCTCGGAGCGTCGCCAATCGTTGGCCACCAATTACAAGTTCGAGTGTGGCTGCGAGGCCTGCGCCGCCGATTGGCCGACCTGTGCGAACATGAACCATGCGGTGATACGGTTTCGGTGTACGGGGCCGGACGCTTGCCATCGCCCGGTACTGTACGATTTGCACTCCAGCAGCCAGGGTGTGCGGTGTGGTGCCTGCGGACACATTGTGGATGTTGGCGAGCGCATCCGAATACTGCGGGTGAGTTACATCCAGCGGGCTTGCCAGCAAAGGGTTTTAAAATGTAACGTCTTTTTTGCTGTATGTTTCATCGCCAACAGGAAGCAAACATGATCAGCCGCTTCAACGAGGCGAACCATCTCTATCAGGTCGGCATGTACGAGCAGGCACTGGCAAAGTATGCGGCGATTATGCTGATCATGGATGAGGTGCTGGTACCACCGTACCGCGACTATCACATGTGCCAGCAGGGCATGCGCCGCTGCTGTCTGGATATGGGCAGCTGTTACGTGTCCTACCCGGCCAGCGAAAAGTAAAACGAGTAGCGGCTAAAAAAGAACCCGAAAAAAGCGTATCAAACAACAATACGCACTTTAATGTGGTTGTTTACATTGAATCCAAAGGCGCGTTGTCATGGGTTACCGTAATACCTGCTTCGTGATTGAAACCTCCGATCACTTCCGTCTTCCGTCCGTTTTTTCGTCGTTGCGTAAATAAAAAAAAAACCGGTCAGCTCCATTGCTAAGAACGCATGCGCGTTTTCGGGGGTTTCGCTTTTTGTAAACAAACAACAATCCACCATCGCAGTAAAGGCGAACCGGTACGCCACACGTTGGATGCTGCCGGCATTGCACGCGGCCACTAACTGGCGTATTCGTACCAGCCGATCCAACTTGCGGAGATGCTGTGCGCACGAGTTCTAAAAATATACGAAAAATCGAAAACACGAGTTGAGAAAAGTGAGAGCGATGAGGACGGCACGGGCCTTTCGGTGATGACGTTCAGTGAGATTTGAGATTGCAGGAAACAGTCACACACCGTCTCCGTCGTGGCCATCTTTGCTTTTTCAAGCGCAAGAGTTTTTTCCTCCATTTCCATCATCGGCCGGCAATGGAGATCTATCACAAGGATGGCACGTTTCCGCGGTACTGTGAGGCGGTCCGGAAATCGCTCGACGAAAATCGCTTCAACGAGTTCGCCCAGCTGACCAGCGACGAGGAGCGGTTCCGGTTTGTGAACGGGCTGCGCAAGATCGTGCACGAGCTGCAGCTAAAGCGGGAGTACAATGGGAAGGGCATGGAGCAGGCGACCGCACTGAAAACGCTGGGCAACAAGGCGTTCCAGGCGGAGCGGTGGAACGATGCGCTCGTGTTCTACAACAAGTGCTACGTGTCTACGCCGAAGGAAAATGGTAAGCAGGCGGCAAGCGGACCCCGGACAAGTGCCGGCGGGAAAGAAAATTCGGGACCAGTGCACCTAACCTCATTGGGAGCGACCGGCAGTGAGGCTATATTTGGGAGCAAATGTGTGCTTTGCTGTCGCTCCCTCTCCCTAAAAGTGACCTAGATGCCGAAGCTAGAGAGGCATTAGAAGCTGAGGGCCAATGACACACTGGGCAAGCCGGTTTTTTTTAATGGATGTTTTGGAAAGTGAACGAGTGGATCAAAATCATTGAGTAATATATACAGTATGGGACGGCTTGTTTGCTTAATGGATAAACGTGCCGGCTTTTGCGAGCCGAAAGAGCGATCAGAGCAAATCAGAATAACTTTGTGTAGTTGATCAGGAAATTTTATCGTTTTAGCTTCGAATCCAGTCATACATTTCAAACCAAGAAGACGGGAGATCTCTATCTCTCTCTATCTTCTATTATGATCTGCAAGTGATCTTCGTCTGATGCTCAAACTGATGCTCCATCTTCTGAAATCTACGGCTACAGCCCAAAAAGATCAATATTTTGAGTTATTCGACTACTGCTGCTACTGCTCTTCTGATATCTTTGAGTACTGCTCGAGCGGTTCCATCTTCTTATATCATCGACTGATGTTCAAACTCTTCCATATTCTGTGATCTTCGACTGATGCTCAAACTGATCCGTGTTTTGAGCTCTTCAACTAATGGGCAAACAATTTATATTCTAAGATCTTTGAATACTTCCCATGCGATATTCTGAGATACCCAAACTGCGCCATCTTCTGATAGCTTCGACTGCTCCATATACAGAAATTTTTGACTACTTCTCAAACTGATTTATCTTCTAAGATCTTCTGAAGAAACCTTAAATCATCCGATCTAATGGAATCATGTCCGAAGGCAATCACAGAGCGCTTCAGTATCACATTTGATGTATTTTCGAAGTCTTCAGGAGCTTAGGATATCTATAGTAGTCACGATTCTCCTGTATAAGGCCTCTCTAAGTTTGGCTTTGACTGACGTTGTTGTTCTGAGATCATCCCACGACTATTCCAAGAATGCAAAAAAAAAACCCTTTTGATAATGTTTTGTTTCCCATGCCGAGGTCCTATTACAGTTAGAGTCTCCAGCAAAAACCGATTGGTCTTATATGGTACTTCTATCATTTTCTACATTTTCTGCTCCCTTAATTTCAGTGCAAGAGAAATCCATCATACTGGCTAACCGGAGTGCCGCTTTGTATCATCTGGAAAAGTACGATCTCGCCCTGAGGGACATTCAGCGTGCCTTGGATCACCAGTATCCCAACCAGATGATGTACAAGCTGGTGGAGCGGAAGGCCCGTTGCTTCTTGGCAAAGAAGGAGTATGAAGCGGCGCTAGAATGTTTCAAGTATGTGGTAGAATCCATTTCCCATTTTCTCCATTTCTTAATTTGTCCATATTATCCCTCTTTCTAGAGCAACGGTAACGGCGCTGGACGATTCAAATCTCCCGCTCGAGCGCCGACAAAAGCTGGAACGTGATGCCCAGATCATGATCAATCTGCTGCCCAAAAACATTGAGCTGGAAAAGAAAACCAAGAAGAAGGCTTCCAAAGCAGACCAATCCGCGCCGACCACGAAGGTTCCGGATAATTTCATCGAAAAAGCGCTCTGGTTCGATGAGTCCCCGGACGAGGGTCGTTTCGCACGGACCAACACAGATCTGAAGCCGAACACGATTCTGTTGCTGGAACGTCCGCACGTGTCGGTACTGCTGGAAGACTACAGCTTGGATCACTGTACGCACTGCTTCAAGCGTGTCTCGGTACCGATCGCCTGTCCGCTGTGTGCCGACGTCGTGTTCTGTTCGGACGAGTGTGAGACGAAGGCAAATGCCACCTACCACCGGTATGAGTGTGGCTTCCTGCCGATTCTGTGGGGCTCCGGAGCATCCATCACGTGTCACATGGCGCTGCGAATGATCACGCAAAAGTCGGAGGAATATTTCCTGAAGCTCAAGCCGGAACTGGCCGGGCTGACTAACGAGCAGATTGATAAGTGAGTAATGGGGAAATTTATGATCGATCCATTGTCCCGTTCGAGACCATTTAGTAATAAATCCCACTCTCCCGATCTCTTCCACTTTAGATTGCCAGTCGACGATTACCGCAAGGTGTACAAACTGGTCACCCACGAGTCAACCCGTTCGCCGGAGGATTTCTTCCAGCGCACGCTAATGGCAACGCTACTAAACGCGTGTCTTACCTTGGGCGGGTACGGGGCCTGTCCGCAGGAGCAAAACTTCATCGGTGGCCTGCTGGTGCACAATCTCCAGCTGCTCCAGTTTAACGCACACGAGGTGTCGGAAATGATACGCGAAACGGCGGAAGACATCGGAAAGTCAACGTTCATCGGCGGTGGCCTCTATCCGACGCTAGCCCTCTTCAATCACTCCTGCGATCCGGGCGTCACCCGGTACTACCGGGGCAATCAGGTGTGCGTGCGGACGGTGAAAAACATCCCGGCCGACTCGATGGTGGCGGAAAACTATGGCCCACTGTTTACGCAGGTCCGGCGGGACGAGCGGCGCGACACACTCCTGCACCAGTACCGCTTCACGTGCCAGTGTGTGCCGTGCGTGGAAAACTGGCCCCTGTTTACCGAGATGGATCCGGGCGTGATACGGTTCCGGTGCGACAGTGGCAAGATCTGCTCCAATGTGCTGCTCATACCGGCGGCGGTGAACGATTTCATGGTCAAGTGTACGGAGTGTGGCGAGCACACGAACATTATGAAGGGGCTGAAGTCGCTCCAGGACACGGATATGCTGTTCAAGACCGCCACCCGGTTGCACTCGGCCGGGGAGTACGAGGCGGCCCTGCGCAAGTACGTCGAGATGATGGAAACGATGAGCGAGGTGCTGGTACCGCCGTACCGGGACTATCACCTGTGCCAGCAGGGGCTGCGGGCGTGCATGCTCGAGTTTGGCAATCGGTTCACTAGAGCGGTGGCAAAAAAGTGAAAACATCGTGGCGCACGGCGCTGCGGAAGACACTTTGCTGCGGGTGTTAGACGAGGCGGTTTCTTTTTCTTATTCAACGATGTTTTTGTTCGCATAATGTTCTCTTTTTTCGGTTTTAATAAAAACGATACGTTCACATTTGTTATTAAGTTTGTTTTCAGTTGAAATAGCGCATAATTTTGAACGAAAACGTCCACTTCAAGACACAACAATCACTGTAGCACAGTTTTGCTTTATTGCCAAGATTGATAGAATAGAAATCAAGATGTGACACGTGCACAATGGCCTTTCTATGTGAAAAACTGTTATACTTTTCATTTTTGGTGTATTGTAATGTTAAAAAAGGAACGTATAAATTATTTCTCTTTCCAAAAATAATATTTTTCTCTTTAAAACACAAGAAGTTGTAATTGAAATGAAATTGCACCCATTTTTTAAATAAAATAAATAAGCTAATTTATTTACGAACAATCTCATCTTACCTCTCAATACCTTGGCCCAGTGACAGCTCGTTGACACGCATTCAGTTTATGCCAGCGGGAGAAAACAACTTTTGCGTACGCGTAGAAAAAGCAGAGAAGTGAGGTGGCCTTTCTTCGCCTGCTCCAGAAAACGAAAGCGCGGCACACGGGACGCACAGGTTATTTTTTCTTGTCTGGTGTAGCGGCGCGTACTAATTGTATCATTTGTTGGCCCATCTCCATCCATCCGGGGAACTGGGACCATCGTGCCCGGGAGCATCTGTTTGTTTATCTGCTGCGTGTGCGGGTGTGTTTGTTTTTTGAATGTTCTTCCATCGGGTTCGGGTGCAAATAGTGTAGCCAAACCGCAATACGTGTCACTCGCGTGTGAGCCGTGATTAGTAGCGTAGTTTTCGCACAAAGTGTCCCCAAGCTTTAGCTTAGCAGCAGCAGCAGCAGCACACAAAAAAAATCCCCACCATGGCTGAGGTAGTGGAGGAAGTGATCGCACAGATCCAGGAAAACCTGACCGCCACCGTGACGGAGGGCGAGGAAGGGGGCGCCACGAACGCAACCGGAAAAACTCCCTCCACGCCGGAAGGGATGGCCCTGGCATATGGCACGCTGGTCGTGATGGCGCTGCTGCCCATCTTCTTCGGCTCGATGCGCTCGGTCAAGCACCACAAGGAACAGTCGACGGCGTTCGCGAAGACAGGCGAAAAGCCGGACACGATGTCGTCCAAGGATGCGATGATGTTCCCGATCATGGCCTCCTGCGCGCTGTTTGGGCTGTACATGTTCTTCAAGATCTTCTCCAAGGACAACATCAACTACCTGCTGACCGGGTACTTTTTCTTCCTCGGCGTGATGGCCCTGTCCCATCTGCTGAGCCCCGTCATCAGCTCGCTGATTCCGGCCTCGATCCCGAAGATCCCGTACCACCTGTCGTTCGTGCAGGGACCGCCGGAGGGCGGCGACAAGAAGAGCAAGGAGAAGAAGTATCTCATCGACTACCGCTTCACGACGCACGACGTGGTGTGCTTCATCGTGGCGCTGGTCATTAGCGTGTGGTACCTGCTGCAGAAGCACTGGATCGCCAACAACCTGCTCGGCCTGTCCTTTGCCGTCAATGGGGTGGAGCTGCTGCACCTGAACAACATCGCGACCGGCTGCATCCTGCTGTGCGGGCTGTTCGTGTACGACATCTTCTGGGTGTTCGGCACGAACGTGATGGTGACGGTGGCGAAATCGTTCGAGGCACCGATCAAGATCGTGTTCCCCCAGGACCTGATGACGAACGGGCTGGCCGCGTCGAACTTTGCCGTGCTCGGGCTGGGCGACATCGTCATCCCCGGCATCTTTATCGCGTTGCTGCTCCGCTTCGACAACAGCTTGAAGCGCAAGAGCAAGACCTACTTCTACGCCACCTTCATCGCGTACTTCATCGGTCTGCTGGCGACGATCTTCGTGATGCACGTGTTCAAGCACGCGCAGCCCGCTCTGCTGTACCTGGTGCCGGCCTGTCTCGGCACGCCGCTGCTGCTCGCGGTGCTTAAGGGCGATCTGAAGAAGCTGCTTGCGTAAGTTCACGAGCAAATGGGTATTGTTAGCGGTCATTAAAACGACTATTTTCCTTCTCCATTTATTACAGCTACGAAGATCATCCCGAGGAGAAACCGGCGAAGGCTGCGAAAAACACCAACGAAAAGACGAAATCGAAAAACACTAGCGACAACAGCGAGGAAAAGGCTACCCCGCCCGCGAAAAAGGAAACGAAAAAGAAGGAAGCGAAAAAGGCCAAGTAAATCCGATCTCAATCCTGGCAGCATTGGGCGCAGCACCTTCCTCCCTTTTTCTCTCTCTCTCTCTCTGTCTTTCTCTTCTTCCTCGTCCGATGAACTGTGTGACCTTCTTTAGATGCTCAAAGTGTCCCCTGTTATAGTGCAAGTACGAAAGTTTAGGATTGTAACACTACCACCACCACCACCACCATCAGACCCCTGTTTCCGATAAAAAAAACGTTAATTTCAACGCTTTCGGTAATGATCGTTGGTCTGCTTCATAAGCCTATCGTGAAAATGGTGTAAATTATTATATCGGTATTTAGTTTTTTTTTTGTGTTTTTGTGTCGCTACATCGTATCGATTTACTGCCCGGCTTCTCGATGCAAGTCGATTATCGAGAGCTACAGCGCTACCTTCCAAGTGCAATAACAATAAATCGCCAACAGCACAAACTTACTAAGTTACTTATCGTAAAATCGCGTTAGTTTGCCACATTGTTTGTGTATCTCAACTCTACAGGAAAAAAGAAGGACAAAATCTACCAACACTTTAAGGACACAAAGGTAGCCGGCTGCAAGGGGAGGGTGAGAAGCGCGCGCAGATTGACTGATAAAAAGTAAAACTAAATATAATTTGACTGTAGTAGTGAACAGAAACCGTCGAATTCGAATAGAATCCGCTGCAACAACAGTAACAGAGAGGGAGAGATAGTAATGGTTTGACTTCCAAACAAGTGAGAGTTTCGTGTTAGGAATAGAAACGGGAGGGAAAAAGCTATAGGCAAATTTTGATACCGGCGGCTTAGCAGGAGAAGAAGAGCTTAAATCTGTGGGTGCAAGGTTTAGAGGGCAAGCATCCACTGGTGCAGCTTTGGGGATGTAAAATACGCAATTAAAATGGACAATTATGTTCTTTTGAACTGGGAAAACCAGTTTTACGGATTGAGCACAACCGAGAGAGTTCCTTTTTGTGCGATTCCAATAAAGTATTTTAATCTCTCCAGGAAACGTTATGGGAATTTAACTGATTTTAATGGTGTTTTATTGAAAGAATTTAGTGATAAGTAGTGACTTGGCATATTTTCAAGCCTATTTGGCCCTGTTTTAGAGCCTTAAGCGTCCTCGTCGTAAGGAACATTTAGTGAATGTTTTGCTTAGCTCGAAAAAAACGAAAAGAAGATCACGTTTGTAAAGTTTTACATTGATCGGCTTTATTCCGAACGCATGACAAAAAATCCTTTCCCCAATAAATGAACGCAAGACGCTAGATTCTACGTTACATTACGCCTAGGCGGCGGACGCCTGCTTCAGCGAGTCCGGCGTAATGTCGTCCAGATACTTCACTCCGTCCTTATCTATCACGGCCACCTTGAAGTTGGGCAGATTCAGGATCAACCGCTTGTGGATCTCCGTCACGCCCTTGCGGAAAATTTCGTACGCCTCCTTCTGTGTGATCTTGTCGTGATGGTACCGGTCGAAGATGCTGTTCACGAACATGCCGCCGTACCCGTGGGCGCCATGCTTCACCGGCAGCGAGTTGGCCAGATAGTCGATGTAGTGCAGCTGCGGACCATCCACCTCATCATACCCGCCGACCAGCAGATTCACATGGTACGGCGTGCGGGAGCGCAGATAGTCGGCCAGATTGCGGCGGGTGAAGTGTGCCGCCGCTTTCGGGCCCAGCTCGTACCCGTTGCGCATTCGGTAGAGGAGAATGTTTTTGCTAATGTACTCGGTGAACTGCACACGGTCGCCGGCTTCGCCCATGGTAGCGAGCATCAGATTGTCCGACACCTTCAGGATCTTGTCCTCATCTGCAACAAGGGAAGGAATTACATTTTTTTGTTCGCATAGGTTAAAGGCATGATGACGAGCGGATCTGTGTTGTGTCGGATCGTGTGTGTGGTGTTGTTGTTGGTTTGTTATTCCCCTACTTACCATCCTTTAGCACCATGATGGAATGGGCGTGAGTGCAGTCCGCGGCCAGCATCACAAAGTCCGGGCCACGAATTCCCATCAAAGTTTCCATGGTGAGACGAAATGTGTACGATTATTGTTGCGGAAAGTAAGTTTACAACAAATTCGCGTTCCGAGGATGCCGAAGAAACCGACAGAATGACAAACAAGAAATGAATTGTCATTAAATTGACATTTTGATGAAGGTTCATTGCGGCACAAGGTAGCTAGAGAATCACTGTTGAAGGTGGTGTGTGACGATCCGTACCCAACGTGCAAAAATTAATATAGACATGTTGCGCATAAAGGCAATGCGACGCTGATACCAAATCGTTGAAATACGTCGTTCAAATCTAAAATTACATCAGGCTCATAAAGTGACATGCGATGAAGTGTTGATTACGCAATAAATATCAATTTATACTTGCGGCGACCACTGTTCAGAGCTGAACCTTACCACTGTTCAAGGCTGAACTCAACTATTGACACCTTGGACGAGGACGAAACGTAAATGTCAGTTTAATGTAGCAACATGCACACCAACACTTCCGTTTTCCGTAGCATAAACAGCGACCACAGCACGCGAGAGATAGCTCTTCTCACCTCATCCTGGCTGGACGAGCGTTTTGATCGTCATCGCACCTCTTTTGTTCTTGTGGATGGCAACTAGCAGCATACGTCGACGTTTCTATCTGTGCCACAAGCATAATACGTCATCAATCGGACGCATGTATCCAGCCATTTACACCGAAGATCCGGAAGCTAGTGAACCTCGCCGTCGATCCAAACCGTGTAACCAGTAACCTGTGCCATCGGTCCACCCGTACTACCGGCGATCTATGCCATCGATCCGGCCCGTCCACCATTATCTTCGGTAATGTTATTCAAGCCGATCGACACCATTTTGTAGAAAGCAGCTAAAGGCAAGTCTGCTATTTCATAATAC
Source organism: Anopheles gambiae (assembly GCF_943734735.2). Taxonomy (NCBI): domain Eukaryota; kingdom Metazoa; phylum Arthropoda; class Insecta; order Diptera; family Culicidae; genus Anopheles; species Anopheles gambiae. The sequence goes on along the minus strand of NC_064602.1, from coordinate 18,924,315 downwards.
CGCGTGTGTGAACGAGGCCCCGGTCCAAAACGCGCTCCCAAGCATCGACGCACGTCCCAGGTGCAAATGCGATTGGATCGGCGAATACAAACCGAAGCAAAAACATCCATTTCTGCGATGGAATTAGCCGTCGTTGCTGTGCTGGGGGATAATGTTTTCCATAGTATAAAATAATAAGAGGTGATTGTAAAATTGTTATCTTGGTACCACAAATAAAAAATGGTTCACTCACATCAAGTGGCCTTATGTTCAACATTATATTGCTATCCTTTTCTTCCATTGATGTTTTGCCAAACTTCTACCAATCATTTACTTTCGGTCAAGTTCCAGTGATGCATAATTTCTTCGTGAAATTAGGAGTCATTTAGGTCACGACTTTATGAAGCGTAGTCATTTAAATTATTTGAGGCGTTTTTTGTGAGTGATATGTGTTTTTTTTTTCTGTGGGGTATTAATCTGGCTCGTAAAGAAACTAGATAACAAAATTGAGCTACTTTTAGCTATGTTTGCAAATTTTGCTCATCGGGTATACGCACAACCTTGCACACCTTGCAATGACACTATTCATCTTGGCTAATGATGATTTCTGTCACGACCAAACCGCCAAAAACGTTGAAAACAAAAACCGGGTATTCAACGCATCTCATCTTGTTGGGGTGCAGCAATTCAACTCAAAATGGTGTTAAACATCCCACAATTATGCCACAAGTAAAGTGCAGCATTAAACTAGAAAAGGAACACGCCGGGAGCGATGTATCCGCCTCGCAGCAGCAACCCAATCGGTGCAGGATAAGCGTCCGGCTCAAGCGACCGAACCCACTGTTCGAAATGTGGTTAGAAGAAATGATAGCCAAAGCGGAAGAAAAGAACACGATGGGTAAGATGGCGCTCCAGAAAGCACTCACCTCCTTGCGGCGCTATCCGCTTCCGCTGGCAACGGGCCGGGACTGTATAGCGTTGATGGATTTCGGCAAAACGATCTGCGAAAATCTCGATCGCAGGCTGAAGGCGTACCTTGCTAGCGGTGGACGGGTAGTGTCCGATCATACGCCATCAATTGAGGCTCTCTTGAATGATGAGCAAGGAGAACATTACCGGGAACTTACGCGCACAGTGCGGCGAGAACGTGAGGAAGAGGTTATGGTGGTTGCCGAGGAAACAGAACCCATCGAGGAAGCCATGCCAAATGATTCCATTTTCGATCATGTACCCGGTACAGCGGCAGGAGGTGATGAGTTCGTTCGCATAACGCACCCGAAAGCGATCCTGCTGGTAGACACGTGTGAAACGATCGGCAAATCGAAAAGTGGTCTAGATCGAACGCTACAGGAGCTGACGCAGTATGCCGTGGAGCACGAGGTACGGCGCTTGAGTGTGGGCGATTTCGCGTGGATCGTGCGGGACGATTCGGGCAGGGAGTACTTGCTGCCCTACGTAGTGGAACGCAAGCGCATGGACGATCTGGCCAGCAGCATCAAAGATGGCCGGTTTCACGAGCAAAAGTTTCGTCTGATGCAGTGTGGTCTGCCAAATGTGATTTACCTGATTGAGCATCTCGGGAACAACCGGCAGGTCGGTGTGCCGGAGGGAACGCTTACCCAAGCGGCAATCAACACGTACGTGCAGGGGTTCACCGTAAAGTACACGGAAAACCATCACCACACTGTCCTGTACCTTTCGGTGATGACAAACTTCTTAAACAATTCGCTTCAGGTATGTAGTATAGATCCTTTATAACTATTGGGGAATACACGGAACACTTATTTTATCTTCCTTTTTATAGAATAAACTTTACCTCGACGTTACTAATCGGCCCGCGACGGAGCACGCTTCCGAATATCGCTTCTCCAGTCAAACCGTTCCACTGCTTTCGTTTGAATATTTCTACAAACAATCGTCCAAAACACGCGACACCACCGTGCGGGACACGTTCATGAAGCAGCTGCTGCAAATTAAGCTGCTTACGATCGAGAAGATAAATGCCATCGTGGAGAAGTACCCAACGCCCCAGAGTCTGTTCCGCGCGTACGAACGGTGCCCGAGCGAGACGGAGCGCCAGCGCCTACTGAACCTACCGTACGGACCGACGAAGCGTACGATCGGCGACAAGCTGAGCAAAATCATCTACCAGCTGATGATGAGCGAACGGTACACTTCGTGAGCCACCGGAGGTCGCTTGGGACACCCAGCGTAGAGGTAAGGTGTGTTGCGTTGTTTCTTTTAGGTTAAAATATTAAATTTTCTATCCACGAAAGATACGAATAGACGGTGGTGTAGACGGCCGGCACCCCGGCCAACCCACAGTTCTGCCCGAACGAGGTAACGCCGATGATGGTGTAGGTGCAGTACACGTTCGCATCGTTGTACACCTGCAGCGGTCCGCCGGAATCGCCCTGGCACGTGTCCTTGGTGGAGTTGCGCGAGCCGGCACACATTTGCGTGGTAGCGTTCAGGCCGGTGCGTAGTTTGCGCGTCGGCTCGAACTGATCCTTACACTCCTCGAAGCGGAACATGTCGAGCGTTACCTTGAGGAGGGAGCTGCTTTGCTCCAGCCCGAACCCAATCGCACCCCAGCCGGTTGCGATCGCACGCTTCTGGGGGATGGCTGCCTGCAGGGGCAGGCAGATGGGGCGTGCGTAGGGTGAGAAGATCACCTTGCGGTTTAGCTTAATCAGTGCGATATCGTTGTAGTGGGACGTTTGCTTGTACTCGGGGTGTGGGATGCGTTCCGCGATGTCGTAATCCTCCGGGAAGGCTTCGTCGGTGGAGGAGGCGAGAGAAAACTCTCCCAGCCGGACGATAGTGGCAGGTCCGCTTGTAGGAAAAAGGATGGAAATGGTTGATTTGAAAACGAAAATCTTATTTTTTGGTTTATTAACACTAAATTACAGTCGTCAACTCGTACGACTTAACAACATGCCCGTCATAGGTTCAATCCCCCATGATTTGAATAATGGGACATTGAGTCCCATGTCAACTGAAGCCTTGGAACGACGAACGCCCTTAGTTCACAAGAGAAATAATACTTCTACGGCACGTGAAAAACGTACAAATAAACTCTGAAATTTAAAGTTCTATCATATCGGCTGCATATCCAAGACATTGATCCTTCTGGTTCTCTCTGTTCTAGTCGTTGGAGTATGATCTGGCTGACCAGCACTTCACTAATGACGATTGAGGCAGACAATTTGACCCATGCCTCCATGCATAGCGGCCAAAAAGCTGTGCATGACCAAAAAAGATGGGTGATCGTAATGATTATCGATGGATAACAGTTTGACCATTGAATGAATAGCCGAATTGTTTACAATGAAGCTTCAATTTTTGGCTAAATACTAGTTTTAGCCCCAAAATTGAATTAAGGAACATTAATATTCATATGGAAAATATTTTAAGCCGTTGTCTGCTGATTGAATGCGGCACTGAACACTACGCAAGGTCAAATCAATTTGCTTCCCCAACCGATAAAAATGTGTTGTCCCATCAACTCCGTGGCGCTGTTTATTCTACAAAACCGCATCTAATGCTGCATATCAATCAACCAATTTAATTGGCGTCGATGAGACTGCAAACAAATGTACCCACGATAGAAGACGAAATCCATGCATTTTTTGTTTTCGTATTTGAGCTCCCCAAATCTTCATTCGTTGGCAATACTTACAAATTTGTGGATGTTAGGCAGTGGCCAGCAGTTAGAATGAAACGATCGGACACAAGTGAACCACCGCACAGATATCGAATCTCCGGTGCCTCACCGAACCCGATCAGTGCCATGTGGGGGAACTCGCGCGCTTTGGCCAGCTCACCATCCACAATCAGTTCGACCGCGGTATGGCCACACTTGTCGATCGTTTGCAGCTTCGCCTCCGAAGCAGTCAGCGAGTTCACGTACTCCTTCGAAAACACAGCCTGCCCATACTCGGCACACTCTGTCGAGAGGAAAATAGAACAAAGATTGTATGAAAAAGGCCTCTCCATAGGGGAAAAACACCTAATTTTGTATGAACTTTTACACGTACTTTCCGCAACCCGCTGATGCTCGTTGCGTGGTGTGGTGGAGGGTGTGGTTGCTGCTGCAGGCGTAGTGCCCACCTGCGGACAGCAAACAATCTGCACCCGATCGATAAAGCCGCACTTGGTCGGGTTTCCCCGTCGATTGCGGATGTCATCGATTATGGGTGCACACTCGGACACGATCCGGCAGATGCCTGGCTCGTTCGTACGCTGCACTATGCACGGATCACCCACTGTGAAGAAATGGTTAATGAATTGTTCGGAATCGTTTTGGAAAGTAATTTTATTTACCTTCTAAATCACAGCGTACAGTTGCAATCACAAACAAAATCACACAAAGCGCCACCGATGACGCATACCGGAACGGCTGCCGCATGTCGATGCGTGAGCCCATCTTCACCGCTCTAGTTCACCGGTGCGAATGCGGCGATCGCGATCGCGTTCTTCGATTGTGGGTACAGCGTTTGTTTGCACATTGTGTTGTGGTGTCGTTACTGTTCTCACGCACCCGAACATCGTCGAAACGACGATCTCATTCCCTAGCTCTCGCAATCAGTTGCGAGCAAGCGCTTGGGGCTGGGTGGATTCATCGCTCAGTCGACGCTTCCAATCAGCGGTGTTTGTTTATTGCCACTGCGTCGCCACGCGCTCTCGACGCGCTCCGATCGAACGGCGTCGCAAAGAACTGGTTTCCAACTTGCCATATGCATATGCTGCTTATCCGGATGAGGAACGGGCGAGGGTCTTTGTTCTTTTAAGTGGTTCTTCTTTTGCTTGTGGTTTCGGTGCTTCCCTCAAAAAACTAGTTTGGAGTGATTTATGACATGCTGGTTTTGGTGGAGCACGAGCTACACAGAGCAATTTGCACAACAAATCGCTTCGTGGTGTATAGCAAAAGATAAAATTTATATGTTCTGCCGAAAAATGTTAAAATATATAAAACAATGCGATAATCAATTTCAATTAAAATTCATGTGCTAATAATTTCATAAAAAAATATTACAAATTGATTTTTTTTAATTTTATGTAATATCTAACAATGTTCAGCGAAACATATTTTATGAATTATCATCCAAAAATTCATCTAAGAAAGTTTTGACTGCCAAATCGCATATGCAGCTTGAAGGATATTCGCCGAAGGATAATTAAAGGATCGTCAAAATGTTCATCCTAAAGAAATAATTAATCTTGAAGGGACTACATCTTAGAAAGATTTCATTATATTTCTTAACAATGAGTACAATCATAGAAGATATTAAATGTGATCACAAATAGGAATACAAGTTACTAATTAATTATAAATTGTCTGTTTCAGATGATCATTTTGCTGCGTTTTGCTGATGAGACAATTAGTGACAACTGCATCTCAAACGTTTTCTACTCCGTTATGCCGTTCCTGAAGCTATAGCATGAACGGTTGGCAGCCAGTCAATGGGATAGGATCTAAATCCCCTCTGATGGATAGACACTCCTGTTACCCTCTATCCCTCGTTCCAGTTCGTACACAGTAATAACATGTATCATCACATATTAAAACTTGGGTACACGGAGTTGTTCCAACTTCTCGGGCGGACGAGTGTACATGGCGTATCAGGAGGGAGAGGGAGAGGGCAACAAGACGCTAAAAAAGCTGTCACGAGGCCTTCCAGAAGCAATGGGGCCATGGCGCGGGGCCAATTGTTCAGCCCCATGTATCAAAGGACTATCAGTTGGCATTCGAAAAATTGGAAATGGACTTCATGATATCGACCATACGCTGTACTCCATGAATGATGGGCTTATGAAAAGTAAATCCCAATGACTTCCAAAGCTTATACCGACTATTGGATAACTTTTTAGAAGTTTTCAGCCTGTCCGGTCATTTGTAAACCGCGTCAGAAAAAAATCTGCTTTACCTTGATGTCTGCTTTACCTTGAAAATCCAAGTTCACAAGTGATTTGTTTTCCGTCGGCAATCTTCACATTCGTCACCCATCGCAGACCTGCAGGAAACCCACAGTTCGCACTCTTAGCGAAGCGGAGCCTTGAAAAAACTGGATAATGCCCGGACATGGAGTATGAACCTCGTAGTTCCGTCAATCTGTTAATCCTGACCTAATGCCTGCCGCATCTACACCGTTTGCCACCTCCTGCCATGCCCTGTCGCTCCTGGAGGACTTCTTCAAAGGATGTTACAAACTACATCATGCTGTTCCCTGTGTATAAAATAGCCTTAGCTCTGCAATGGGACGGATTCTGAAGCTCATCTGTATGGGATGTTACAGACTCTCTTCAACGACATGTCGAACTGGCCGACTGGTAACATGTATCATCACATATCCAAGCTTGAGTACACGAACTTGCTACATCCTGTTAGAAGGATACTGGCCCATTGCCAATCTGGAGACATGTGGTTACCCCAATTAACTGGGGTGGCTGAACGTCAGGTGTTCTGCGAAATGGAATCAACGATATACGCTATCCACGGCGATCGACATGGACGTTAGGTTGCAGCTAGGAATCAAGCATCCAGCAGAATTATTGTTGTCGCGAAAGTGCTCGAACTTTTCTTTTATGAACTCTTGTTGGCTTCTGCCTGTAACATTAGCCCTAATCAGCACGAATTCGTTCCCAGAAGGTTAACTACGAAAAATCTTGTGCAAATACAAACCTACAGTCATCAACCTACTGATGCGCATTTCCATGTAGATGCCATGTCTCATGACATATTACTCTCCAAACTAAGTCCCAGGACAACTCTTAAAATGAGCTCATGGAACATATGCACTCTTAGCGGAACCGGAACTTCAAAACAGTAGGATGAAGCTCAACTGCTTGACACGCTAAACATCGACATGGATTGTGAGCTTCGGATGAAATTATTAGTTTGAAGGGCTATAGATGATTGGTTATGTATCCTACGCGCATGTGAGGCAGATTTTTCAACATAATCCGCACAAACTGTCACGTCCCTATCGAAGGCAACTAGGAAAAAACGATCGACGCTGACGACAGTCAATTGTAAGTAGCTCGTAATAAAGTTGTCTTATCATACCATTCAAAATGATGTAGCAAATAAACTGGTCGATGAAGAAAAAGCAAGCGCTTGACTGAGTGGCGTTTGAAGCTTCGATAACGAGTTTCATCGCCTGTAAATCATAACGATTTCTCAGCATGATTCACATAGTTTTCAATCTGAGACCACTAACAGCTTGGAATGATGAAGGATTGGATCGTTGGAGTCATGCGAGAAAATGGTACAACGACTGCGGGCACTTGATGTTTGGCGATTCTGTTGCACAAACAGTCGCTACATAAAGGTTTGTCTTCTCGGCTTGTTATCATTTTCCTATTGCGTTGATTCACGGTTCGCTGACCAAAGTTGAAGAGCATCATTTCTTTCCATTAACTTTCATTATTGTATTGTACACCAATGCCTTTAACTTATGCCATTTTGTTTATTTTTTTCTGATTTGTTTTGTTTGACTTTGTCACATTGAATCCTTCCGTCGATGATAGAGCAGCACGAGTTATTTACAATACAGCGCAACCCCGCAACAAAGGCCGAAACATGATGGGTGTGAAGTGGTCCTCGGAACAAGAGCTATCTTTGTTGCCCAGTGAGCCGAACGAAACGAACAAACGGTGAGGAAAATCTGTGTACATCCTGCCTGCGGGTAAATCGAGCAACCGACTGTATGAAGAGCGTGGAGCGCGGCATCGGGCAAGAAACGGCGGGGCAAACGGTGGCCACGGGCGCGATGCTTTGCGCCAGCACTCCATGGGCTGGTGGGCGTTGGTGTCTACTTCTGGCTGCAATCAACAATCTTCTGCGCTTCGGCCTGTGCATTCCAAATAGGGAGAGAGAAAGTTATATGCATTTTGTACACGGTTTGTACCATGCAATCGTTCGCTTCGGTTCGCTCACCGGGTTCGCCCACCCATTCCCCAACCCTACCTGAATCATGCGGTAGATGACGAGCAGCGAATCAACCGGTGTTTTGCACGCGTCCTGCCCGAAGGTACTGCCGAGCGGATTAATTCCCATCGCACCTTGCGACCGCTTGCCCCAGGCCGGTGTGAAGGTCAGCTGAAACGGCATTTCTATTAGTACCTGCTGCTGGGGTGGTGCTAGGGCCCGCGAACCTGCCCGGCCCGCGGTAAACATCATCCATCCATCTGCGCTTACCTGAGCTTCGGTGATCAACATCAAAGAGGCACAAATCAGCAGCACGGTGAACAGCTTCACGGTATCCATATCGGCGCGGCACCGGCAAAGATCTCGGCGGTAGATTAATTAGAATTTTGTTATTTGCTTTTTAATGTTTGCCCGGTACGTTCGCTGGTTCCGGCGGTCGTTAGCGCTAGCTGTCGGCGGTTGAATGGGCGCGCTGCGCGACGATGTAGCGTTTCCGATTGAATGGTGCAGCGTGTCTGAATTCTGCCTGCTCCTGGTGTGTGGTTTTTTATACCTCAGCATGGTCTTAGCGTCCTAGCGGGCGAGTCCTTTTGTGAGCGTGGTCGGTTGTACGGTTTCCTTGAAGCCGCTGCAATGCACTACTTCGCTACACGGTCCGAGATGATGGCAATGAGCCAAAAAGGGAGGATTCTAAAAAGAGAGAGAAAAAAAAATGCTTCCAGACGTTGTACGGAAGTAATTAAAGATCCGTTTTAGTTTGCACTTGCAGGATGGCATGACGTACGATGATGCTGACCGTGCTATGCTCCGTTAGCGGGAACAGTGGTGGGTGAAAAAGATGGGTAGGAACATCGTTATGGCTCACGGCGTTTCGTATTGCCTGATGTGCGCCAATAATCATGCAGTTAAACACATACACAATCGACGAATACCTACATCTTGTTAATGAATATGCTTTCATAATTCACATCGATATGGATAGGTTAGCTATGTTCATATGGAGTTATGATTGCTGTTTTGTTTGTACTGAATAAATAAAATGGAAAATTGTGATATCTTTTGAAGTTATAAAGGTAACGGTGTGCAATCGCATGCGCTATTTTGGTATGCTGCATTTATTATGCGATATAAAATAATTTATTTGAACATATATTTACTACATTTTTAACGTAAATGTTATTAGGTGATTTGACTATAAAAAGAAAATGAAAAAAATGATAAAATGTTTTATTTTACTATTAATTACATTCGAAATATGTGAAATAGTGTTTTTCGTTGGGTTTCGTTGTGTTAGTATTATTTTCATTTTATTGTAATTTGTGACTTGAATTCATAACTTATTCGTAAGCTCAATTTATTCGATTTAAAATCGATTTATGAGTAACCTGCGTTGAGTTAATGATAATGAATTCTCCTCTTTCCTGTATAAAAAATAGCTGTTACTTATCAATTCTCTGTTGCGTGTTTGAGTTTCAACTATTTTTTTTATGTGTTACTGTATTTGTGTACTCACAGCATTTTCAAATTGAAAAGCACCTTTATTTTGCTTGTATAACAGCTGGTATAACAAGGCGCCGAAAATGTTTGGTCCAACGATACCGATTTAAGTCAAAACTACGAAAAAAATTTGGACATACATCACCCTCTTTCTATCTACAAAAAATGGTGTAAACGATATTTGTGATTGAGCAAGTACGGTATAATAGTTTTAGTGAATCTGTAAAAAAAATCCAAAAAGCTATAGCAACAAAAACTATGCAGCATAAAAATATCTTCATTTTCATTGCATAGTTTTAGGCGTTTAACAATGCCGTATATTGGTACAGTCTGTTCCCGAGTTACACGGTTCTCAACTTACGCGGATTCGGAGATACGCGGTTTTCGAAATTTGACAGATTAAATGTCAAATCAGTACAATTTGCTTCAAGTTCGGTATAAATTGCATTCTTGCTAACAAATTGAAACCGCTTAAAAGCCAGAAATATTAGAATTTTCTGTACGAATCATATCAAATAAATGATCAAGTGTATAAAAGTATTATTTTAAATAAAAAACTGCGAGTAATACACCTGTTCTCACTTTCCTCTGAATCTTTATCCGGTTGCTATGGATCGCAATCCATGAGATTAGATCGCAATCAACTACGTCTGAATCGTTTGCAGCTACGTTTGGATCGTTTTCAGCAACGTTTGGATTGCTCTCAGCTACCTTTGGATTTTACGGTAGCTCGCGTAAATCTCGTTGCGGCACAAAGTTTATTTAGTGACCATCCGGCGTACCTCACGATTCTCCTCATGACAGACAATTTGAAAAGCAACAATTTCGTATTGTTCTATGTTTGAACCCAATTGAGAATATGTGTTAAAACCCCATTTTTTAGCTATGAACAACATTTGACAGATTTGTCTGCTTCTACGCATCAGAACAGATTTCCTCCATTCTAAAGATGGAATATCCGGCTATACCTCGAACCCTGAAACTCGAGATGTCCGGCAAAAGACCCTGAATAAGACTAAATGACCACGTAGGTCGTTACGCTAAAAAGAAGAAGATTGTGCTGGTTTGTTTGGAAAACTTGGTCTAATAACCAAAAACGTATGAATGGTGATGTAAGCTTCATATAAAAAATACGATAAGATTTTATAATTGAATGCATTAATTGTTTAGTTCTTTCCTTGGAGTGCAAATGTGTCCCGCGGTCACCAAATAAACGGTGCGCTAAAACGAAATTTGCGCGAGCTACCGTAAAATCCAAAGGTAGCTGAGAGCGATCCAAACGTAGCTGAAAACGATTCAGACGTAGTTGCAAACGATTCAGACGTAGTTGATTGCGATCCATTCTCATGGATTGCGATCCATAGCAACCGGATAACGATTCAGAGGAAAGTGAGAACAGGTGTAGCGGAATTTGGGGCAAGTGTGCCATACGGGGCAAGAGTGCCACCAAGCATTTTTCCTTAAAAACTTTAGTTTAATGATCAATTGTGTATACAGTTGGTTGTTTTCCAATGACTAGGTATACTGAGCCGAATTTCATATAGACCAATCGATATTTCCCATTGTTTTGAACTGATTTATATTGAGTTTAAAAAATTGAGCAGAATATTATAATTTTTGAATCCAATCAAATAAGCTCTCAAAAATCATGCGAACAATCAACCGAGAAAATATTTACACCACCGTATAGCTGAGAAAACGTGAAATTTTTTGTGGGGTTAATTGAAAAAAACTTTCTTTTTGTCACTGAAAAATTCAATTTCAAAAAAGTTACAACTTTTGGGGCAAGTGTGCCATCTCTGTTTGGGGCAAGTGTGCCACCATCTTTCATAGGCGCGAGCTGTCAAAAATGTAAACATTGTTGTAGCGTGCTGCGGAATGGTGCGCTATTGTGAGCGGATTCCACGCCAGAAAAACAGAACAGTAAAAAAACCATATTGTGGTACAGTTGGTGGTCAAAAAGGGTTCATTGTTGACTAAATACATGGAGGAATACATACACTAGTGGTACAAACGTAATAATTTCCAATTATCTAAGAAATACGGTTATTTTAACCAGGTGGCCGTCTTGCCCCATACGAGTGGCACTCTTGCCCCATAGCCCAAAAAACAACGTCTTTTTGGACCCTTTTTAAAACGCTTCAAAAACTGTTTTGTTTGCACTTTTTTCAAGCGAAACTCATTTATAAGTGAGGAATTAGATGTAAAATGGTTATGAGATTTAAATCGGCTTTTGAAAAACACGTTTTGGTGAGTTATAACTTGAAATGCTTAAGGTGGCACACTTGCCCCAAGTTCCGCTAAATAGTATTTTAGTCAAAAAACATGAAATTCGACTTACGCGGATTCGTCGGGAACGCAGAAACCGCGTAACTCGGGAACAGACTGTATTTGATATCTGTAATACAGCGCCTACCATAACTATATGGACAGTCGTTTTTCACGATTTGCCGGCAAAATAAATACTTTACTAATACATATAAATACCACATTACCAAGTCAGCCAGCCTTTACTTACACCCAGGATCTACCTTGCGAATACACGACCAAACTTTATAAGCAGACGTGGACGGGCGCCATTGTAGTGGTCTAAGAGAACATCGATGGTGAAGTGGGTGGCGGGATGTAAAAAATATCTAGTTAGAATTACATTCTTTAACTAGCTATGTAACAGTAGGAAACATTTCGTTTCTGCTAAAAAATCGTTATTGAGGTTTTTGTGTCACTTTTGTTTGATCGGATCAGTTTTCAGCCGTTAAAATTGTTGATAAGGTCCTCATGGCCATTTAAAAAAAAATCATACAATATTTTTATGTATTTTGATTTGTATTTTGCCATGCAAAGATTTTTTTGAAAATTTTTTACATTTAATAACAATATATTTCGATAATTACTCTTATAAAATTCTTAAAACCTTAAAAATAGCTATAAAAACACTTTTTAATAATCTTTCAAACATGTATTTCTGTCATACCTTTCTAAAATATATTATTTACATTTTTAAAGGATTTTTAAATGCATAAGATAGCACAAAAAACCCTGTTTTTCCAAAGTGTCTTTATAGCTATATAGCTTAAGTTAGTTCTTTCGTAATAAGTCGTGTAATAATCTTTTAAAAAATTGTTACACGAAGTTGTACGAAGATGTGAAATAGTATTCTGCATAACTCATGCATTTACTGTTTTTATCAATCTGTTACGGATTTTCCGCAAATCGTGAAAAACGACTGTCCATATAGTGATGGTAACATATAGCATATAGCTCTAGAAACAATACCCTCTTGCTCATTGCTTGTTTTGGGTGCGATAGTGCACTTGAAATATGAACTGCTCTTCTTTTTATTGTTTTGTGGGTTGTTTAATGTTATACTAGATTTTAAGTGGTTTTAAATAAACAATTTTTATAAAAAAAATGTGATCTCAATAGTTCAGTTCCAATTCTAAAAAAAATGTAGTTTTATCGATTGAGCTGTATATTTATAATTTAACAAATATAATTTCCAGTAATCTTTACTTACTCCAAAACCCAAAACCTCTTTCTTAAATGGAACAGGAATTCTTCCATGCGATGTTTTTTTAAATAAAAAAAAACACAATTTTCGAACATCAGAATTTCAAATATCCTGGCACGAATTGAAGACATGCGCAATGGAACTGTTAAGGGGAGTTTGAAACTCTCCTTCAAACAGTGAGTTCACTCTGGCGGGGACGTACCAATACATCGAACGGTCCTCTACCACTACAATCAACTGCTAAATTCATCCGAACCGAGTGAACTACAACCCACCAAGGACGAACCGCTCCAAACGCGTTCGTGCATCGTTCGTGTGTTCAGGACAGCCGCGTCAGCTCCCCCCGCAGGTTCATTCGTGACCGTAGCCCGGTCAGCTGATAGTGAAACGGCTAGAAAACAACAGAAAACACCCCACAACACACCCACCACTTGTGGGACTGTCCTTACGGAGCTGCCCGCCCAACGGATAAGCGATGTTTTCGCCAACCACCGCCCGTTTAGTGTTGAAAAGTGAAACCTCCACCACCGGCACCACCATCGACGGGCGGTGGTTGTGCCGGTGGATCGGTATGTAAAAGCAACAATTGCCTTGCATGGTTTCTTCCCATAGCTCTTTGCCCCTCCCCCCAAGCGTCCCAAGGACTGCTCAAGAAGAATGCTGGCGGATATCGGCCCCGATGTTTGTGTGTATAGTTTACCGGCACCATATGTGTGGCTGTGTGTGTATGGTGATGTGGTACGGAAAAGCGCCAATTCGAAACTGCCGACAGTGTGCAAACAAGGAAACGAGGGAACTGAAATAGAAGAACGTACAGTCGGTGTTAGCACGGTGTTTGTTGTTTCACGCCGGTTCGCTTGCTCGTCTAGTGCCGTTCCTGCCCGGCTCGATGTGGGCTCCGGGGTAGTTGCGGAGGATGGGGATGCTGCAATCAAACTTTATGCTTCTGGCGCTGCCGGCGCTGCCAGTTTGCTGCATCAAAAACTAGAAGGGGGTTGCGAGGGAGGGAGGGAGGGAGCGCGTGCCTGTTGAGTCGAGGCAATGGTTTGGATGGTTGGTTCGGGTCTATGAATTTTTCATGCCAAACATCCCCAATCGGCAGCTGTCTGATTTCGTTATAAAGTCGCATACTAACGTCATGCCAGGCGGCGGCAGCACGGTTAAGTTCCCAGGCGCGTGAGGAAACTTCATCCGTGGCCGTGGTGAAGCACTGAACGAAGCGACGACGTCGGCAGGACGTGTTGTTGGGCTTCAAGTCTCTTTTTTTATGAATCCAAAAGGGGCAAAGGCTTGGTAAAGGTAATCTGCTTTGCGCTTTTCTTTGAAAAACAAGCGGCTTTACGGTGCGACGTTGGGGCTGCGTCGATGTTTGACGGAGGGTATTGTATTGTATTGTAAGGGTGCTATTTTTTGCTTTAGTAAGTTCTGCCCACGCACAGGATGAACAAACATGGCAAAGCTCCACTTTGCCTTACATCATTAGAACAGCATTTGACCAGTTTTTCGACGGAAACGGATTAATTTACGATTTGAAACTGCAAGGAGATTAAAACTATAATTGATGGAACACATTACACATTATAAAAGGCATATGCTTTGTGGTTTTTGTGTGGTGTTTAACAATGATTCTATATTCCAGCTGAATTTGCCTCGCTTTAAATCGTTGAAAACATGGCCCGGCAGTCTTAAAGCGACTCTTTAATGTGTCGTTCTGCTGTTAAAATTCATCCAATTTAAGAACGGTAAGGAGCGTTTGATTGGGAAAGGGAAATGGAAGCTGCAAGCATCTTCCACAGTTCTGTCCTGGCCAGCAGTAACAGTAGCAGCAGCACCGTGTCTCGCGCGGCTTCTAAGTCAATTCGCGTCCGATCGTTTTCGGTCGTAAAATTGATGCTAATGGGATGATGATGTACTTGGAATTGCCTCATAAATATCCGGCGGTCCGGCCGTTTCCCGCGGTGTCCCTGTTGCTACCTCATCAGCCTCAGCGGTGGTGAGAATGATTTGGCCTGAGAAGAAAATGTGCCGGATGGCGAGGGAGCCTGATTGTCTAATATTTTAGCCAATCAACACGCTTCCAAGTCCCTCTTTAGTGTCACAGCACACACATTAATACGACAAAATGCCGACAGACAAGACGGAGCCTGAGTTTAATGTAAAGCTTGAGAATCGTATTACAACTTATCGAGTGGAATATGTTAATCGATGGCTTAGCAATGGGGTTAACAATGGCCCCACACAAGCGCTGGCTAATTAATCGAGCGTAGCATTGTGTGCAGCATCTATCCCTATTTATCACGTGCCACTTGTTTTGCAAACCCTGCCAAGAGGTTTAAACTAATAAGTAACACAGTTAGCTGCAGGCAGACGGCGGCGAAACTGCGTCCAGCGCGTGCCGCCGCTAATTTATTACCCTGGAAAATGCTATATGATGCGTGAAAAACGCATGCCTGGAATGGAATGCGCTCCAAGCGTGGGCTGCAAATGGAATGCGCTCCATTTAATTATGATGGTCGAAGGCCGATGGTAAGCGACAGCACTTGAGAACTAATTGAATATTTATCAACATTTCAGCAGTTTCTTGGATTTTTTGTGTGTTCTGCTCTTCGCGTAGAAAGCGCATGGGAGCGCACCACGCTTGCGATGGAGACGCCTGGTGGCTCGTGGAGACGCCTGGTGCGCAATTAACAGTCGACACACAACAAATTTGTCTCGATTAACCGTCGCGCCTCGATAGAAAGGGGTGAAAGTTTGGCTGAAATTCTCGTGGATCTCGCTGCGCCGAACCGGCCACTTAAAACGTTGCGGTGAACATTTCCATGCCACCGCAAGCTTTAGCCGCCGTCTGAAGAGGTTCTTGGTAGTGGCAAAGTGCTTGTTTTTCCATTGAAATTTTAAAGCGCATGGCATCTTCCTTTTTTTTTGTTTTATTTGGTTTCCCTATTCTTCCATCGTTGCTTTTGATGGGCTTTTCATTATGGCTTTTGATTTTTTTAAGTCCCCCGTTTCGCCCTTCGGTGGTTGTTAATATTTTTCGAAACATCAGGCATTATTTTCGTTTTGTGCGCAACCATTTTCGATAGCCACCCTCGACTTACACAACCTTCGCTGAATATGAAATCATTCTGGTGAAAATCATTCGCAGCATATCCCTGAAGCGGCCCGGCCGGACAGTAATATAGTGCAATCTGAAGCAAATTGTATGGAAAATTACTACATCGAAGGGTGAAGGGTAGTGCGAACCATCGGGAGGGATATGATACACAACAGCAGTGGCAAAAAAAAATATGGAAAGACAAGCATCAGTGAACCCAAAGGTGGCCCCTCGAAGCGAGCATGAACCGTCCACAACCGAAGAACGCTAATAAAAACCCATTAATAAAATGCTAAGTCGCTGTACACGGATCGCATCGATGTTCGGAAATCAATATTCGATCCCGGTGCGGCCCTTCGGCGGAATTGGATGATGTTCTAGCTTAATCTTTTCTTTTTATTACCCCTGCTTCAGGGGCCGGCGTCCCACGAATGGCCAAATGGTGAATGCTTTTGCAGAGGGGAGGGAAAACAAAGCAAACCCCCTGGAGTCCTTTCCTTTGCCTCTCATTGCAGCTCAATGGGGAGGTGTTTGGGACGGAAGGAAGGAAGGGGAAAACCAAACAAACAGAAGGGGGTAGAAGACAATACAGGGAAAGTAAAGAAGGCAACAAAAAAAAACTGATCGTGAATGTTTTTCGGTTATTTGTTATGCAGTTTAGTGTCTGTGGTTTTTGTTTGTCCTTTTGACGCCGGGTTCGAACATTGGGGAATGTTTGTAGGAGTCACAGTTGGCGACTAATCAATAATGGAGTCTGGAAGAGAACTACTTCTTGGAAGGATCCGGCGCGCCACAGATGGGGTAATGTTTTAAAGAGTGTAAAAGTGTGTTGCGGCAGCAGAACTAAACATCGATCAATCTTATAAGTTTTGTTTCATTCTTTTACCAAAACGACCAAGCTGTACGACTTAAATTGATAAGAAATTTTAAGTTTTCCCCTGTCAAATATTATACAAAACGTTAAAAGAATGGAATCATAACTGTCTTAAAATCATTTATACAAAAATAAATAAAATAAAAAATAAATAAATTAATAAATAGAATCAAAAAGTAAATATACAACAACATACATACAAAAGAGCAATAAATATTCCATTAATCAAACAAAAAATAAGATAAGCACGAGGAAATTAATAAAACAACACAAAAAAGTAATTAAAATACATCAATCAATCAATCGCTCAATCCAAAACTATTCAAATAAATCTATAAATCAATACATGTTTATATAAATCATAATATCATAAATTTAATAATTAACCAAAAAAGTAAGTATGGATGGATTAAACACAAATTTTAAAACATTCAAAAATCTTCAAAAATCCTATAAAACAACATAAAACATAAAAAATTAATGAATTGAAGACATCATTATACTTAGGTTAGATAAAAAAACACAAATTTCAATCAAATGATGACTTAATAAATGAAATTTCCTGCGCGCCTTGTGAATTCGTCCTTGCAGCAGGGAGAACGCTTCAGCTTGGCGCAACCATACCGGTAAAGCCTTTTTCATACAATACTTATTGCCCCGGTAAAACACACCCGTGCCTGTGACAGAAGAAAGAAAAAGAAACATACAGAAAAAAAACAAAAAATGTATTTGTTTTTTTTCTATTGTCATCAACCATCAACCAGTGAAACCGAGCCACGCTTCATCATCGGGCGGGCTCGTTCCCCAAAGGCCGCCGATATGTTTCCGGATGATGATTGAAATAATCGATTTAATTCAAAGCGCCGTGCTCCAGCGAGCATGACGATGGATTTCGGTGGATCTAGCGAAAGTCGGGACAGAATACATCGCCCGTCCCGTTGGGGCCCTGCTGCCGATGAGGTGGATGACGATGATGACGATCTCGCATGGCACACGCTTCGAAAATTGCACTGCATCGGGCTCCACTCGTGCCATCACGTGTCCCTAGAGGTAGGGGAAGAGAAAATTGATATTTATGTTTCTCGATACACGGAGACCTTCCACCGTGTATCGCCTTCCCACACAACTGCAGCACTGGAAATCCGTTTTGGGAGTTTGAAATGTGGAGTTTTGCTTCGATTTGCAAAATTTTCACCATCACTCCGGGGGGAGTTTTGCTCGAGCCGGCATTGATTGTTAGTTTATCGTGTGTGTGTGTGTGCATGTGTGTGTTTGTGATTTTCTCGAACAAACTCTAACCAAAAAAAGATCGATCGATCGATGGTGCATACATTCATTTTACCATTTGCCTTCATCGAGGTGAGGCACGCGACAAGCAAAGTATTTACGATTACGGCTAGGTTGGTGCTTAGATTGAGCCGGGTGGAAAATGGCACAGGATGCGCTTTACAGGTACACTCATGCCGGTGTGTTTTTGTTAGCGATCGTTCCGCTAAGCCGTCAGCCGATGCTAGCCACGTGTGCGTGGGTCCGTGACCGATTTGCACAACAAATAGCTAGCCCTACGCTTTGGGTTTTTGGAACCGCGCCAGGCAAAGAGGAATGGTATGACGACCTCGTGGAAGGGCCGGATCACCTTTGATGTTACGCGATGCATGACGATGATGGTGATGGTGGTATGATCCCGCTTTTCTGTCATTATTGACACCCATGTAGCGCGGGGGAGAGCGAGCTGTATCACGTTACGCTGCGATGGGTTGAAATGTGACCAAACGGCCGCCATGGAAAGGGACGACTTTTTTATGTCGTTTGTGTGTTGGCGGTTAGGTTACTTAACCCAACAAAAAAAAAAAAAAAGATTGCAAAAGTGTGCTGAACAGGGAAATGAACGTCAGATAAAATAGCTGGTTAAGTAATTGCTTCTCGAGGCTCTAATTGATTCATAAAGCGTTTTTGAGTGTTTTTTCTTTTCTTTTCACAAATTCTGGGTGGTTTACAACATTTTTTTTAGATGAGTTCTTATCATTATTAGACATTTACCTTTTAGACTTTCTAAAATTCAATATGATTAACTATAGCGCTAAAGGGAATTTAAATAAAATATGCAACAATTTAAATTCAACTCTTCAAATATTCCTCCCCTGTCAAGAAATCAATCAAGGTTTGGGGCTAGGTGAGAAAGTTAGCATACTTGAAAAAAGCTTAACGATATCTATTCGAGGCCCAAATATTATAAGACAAAGAACCAGGACATGGTGCAGATTGAAATGATGATAGGGTAGGTTATAAAAAGAATTTTAAAATTAATTTCCGAAACTAATAATTAAACTATGAGCGTGAAACTACGAGACGGGAATACTTCCCAAATAGCCAAAATTGCTTAAGCAGCGAATTTTGGCATGCTAAAGATCACTGCTCGAATTCGCCTTTTGCAGTCGATAAACAGCTTCAAAGTTCCAGATGGGTCTTTCAAACAGCGCTTAAGCAGCTTCCTTATGCCAGGGTACCGGGGATTATTTTTCTTTGTGTTTTATTTTCAAGCAAGCGTCATCGATGAAATAAACAACAGGATTTGTTTTGTTTGTGTACATGTGTTTAAATCCTTAATATTCATGAATTATACAAAATGTCACACAATTTACTATACAATCACTTCACACAATATTCCTCCTACAATTAACTTAACTAGCTTGGGCAGCAGCAACGAGATGATTGACGGCACCAGTCTTTGACACTTTGACAAGGGCCACCTCGTACCGATGTCATGCATTGAAAAGCTATAAAGATCCACCAAGTTCGGTACGCTTTCTTAACAAGCCTTCGAGTTCCATCGTGAACCATACACATCAGGCTAATCAGCTACAAGGTTCCTGAGAGTACCATGTGCCTGTTAAAAAGCTCCATAGTTCCGCAAAGTACCGTCTATCTCTTAATCAGCCACAAAGTACGACATCGGAACGATTTTTCGTTAAACGGCCCCAAATCAGCTATAAAGTACGAGCTGGCTCTTTGGATTGTGACTAGGAAATATATAAATTTTACTAAAGGAGTAACACTACTATGAGCTTAATTAATAAGGTAATCTTCAAGCATTGAGTAAATGATGTCTGTTCATGTTGTTAGAATCATGCAGAAACAAATAGATTATATTTAAGCTCGTTATTTTTTTCTTGCTCTTAGTAATTGACGTTACTTGATTCAAATGATCCTTTTAAGCATCCTGTGTACGATTGCAAAGCATTGCAGTGATTGAACGCTCCATTGTGTTTCGTGCACAAACTATCTGCCGCCCTCCGGGGCGCTTTGACCCGAGAAGTAACGAGCATCATTTTAAACTGCTCGAGGTGCTCTGTTTCCGTTTGCAACGACTCGCCCTTACCTCTTACTGAAGAAACGATTAAGCAGCATAAGGTGGACGACGGTTCTGTAAAGGTAATCCGAACAAGACAAACTGTTGGCTCCTTAATACAAAGTGCAGCTTCCAACGAGGGCAAGCGGCTCTCGGTTACATGGTTTAATAGAATGCGAGGAATACCATACCGTCGGTGGGATGGTGAAGGTGTATCACATTTCAAACAACGACTGCATTTCCTGCAGCAGTGAAAGTCACGTTCTACGGCTCGAGGATGCGTTTGACTCGTTAGGATGATTCTATCGTTCGTAGAACTGTGTTCAAATTGTCATTACCCTTGATCAAAGTGTAATTTCTACCTAGTTTATTACCATTATTCTGCTAAACCCATCAAAACACGATTGTTGAATCAAACCAACACCTAAACTGCCGTTTGAAATAATTAATTTCCACGCAGAAAACCTACAGCTTGCTTTTAATCCGCTCCGCGGTCTGTAAAATCCTGCCCCAAAGGCGGGTTCGTGTGGCGAACGTGAACGGAAACGGAAATTTAATGAGCAATCGGAGCCTAGCGGTAATGCGGATCATTAAGTGCTAATTCGCCCGATGGTTGCAGTCCGGTTCACAACCTCATAAAGCCAAATTAACATCCGGAAATGGGATGGCAGTGTTTGGAGGGAGAATGAGGGTGGTTTGAGGCCAACATTACTGCAACAATGGGGACGTGATAAGCGCACGCCCATCAATGAACAGATAATTGAAGTGTAAATGTGTATTTTAACAGCTGCTTGTAACATAGTCGCCAGTCAATCGGTCAGTTGGTTTTATTTGTTTCTCTGTTTAGTTATGGACTGGAATTATTATTGCTTTGATAGTTTGATTGGTAAATTCAACTCACTAACCCCACACACCGACGCACGCCAACAACCTTTACAGTGTGCTAAAAGATAAACGACCGCAAATGTCGCTCTGTACCTTTATCATCATCAGCTGCATTACCATCGAACATTGTCGGACCTTCTGTAAGCCGCGAACCCGAAATGTTATGGCATAAAATGGCGAAAACTTTACCTGAGTGCACTGTCCCGCACTAACAAGCTTTCTTTGCGAGTTTGAGCTTTACATGGGGGCAGGAAAATGGCTAAGAAAATTCACGAAAACACCTGGGCAAAGGTCGTGGGAATGCGGTCCAGCAAGAAGGGACCCGAAACAGCTCCCCGTGCTCAACTTTCAAAGGAGCAGATGGATGGGTTGTAATAAAATCGATGACCTCCGCCCTTAAGGGATGCTACCGAGCAGCAAACACATCTAAAGCTTTAATCAACCCCTAAAAGGGAAGCGGCATTGGGTTTTTGGCCCAAGCAATACAAGCATCACCTTCACCGCCCATAGGTGATGCCGGTGGGCGATGAAATTAAGGACAAAATACCGACAACACCCATCCTTCATCCCCATTGGGTGAATGGGTAAATAATTTAACTGCCCTGCTGTTATTCAATTTGGGCTGACGGTTTTGGGACGCGGTCGCCACCGAAGCTGGGGGCACACATCTTAAAAGCTTACTGCCTTAAAGGTGCCAGAAAAGCAATCACACGCACACCAAACACGCCAGGCGCAAACAAATGAACCAGAGCTGCTGTCTGGTTTGGTATGCGCCATGTGTTTGAGTGGGAGTGTGTTCCCTCTTGTGTCAATAGTAAGCGAGACAGAAACAAATCACCTTGCCCGCCTCCTTCGCACCGAATGGGGCTGCCGTGTTGTTTGATTTTCATTTCGCCTCAACAGCTGCCGTCGTGTTGCTTTAAAGTGATGAAAGGTTGGTGATTATGACTGAGCGTCGGGAGGGGTGGGAGGAAAATCACACAAACACACACATTCATACAAGCACACGTAAACAATTTAGTACAAAGCGTTTCGCAAACGTAGGCTGATTGAAATGTGTTAAAAATGCCACCTCATTTAGATGGCAGCGAGTGGTTTGGCAAGGTGTGTGCTTGCTGAATTGTGCTCTTCTGAGTTCGTTTAAGTGTGAGCTGTGTAGAACAAAGGATACTTCATTTAGTTTTTAAGTGCTTCTTGGTACGGGATGTGTTATGATGCATTGTTACGTGAGCATGGTTGGAGGATTTGATGGTTTTCCAAACAACCATTTGCAGTCTTTGTAAGGCTTTGTAATGTGTTGTCCTTCTTGGGGGTCTCAATTAATTAAATACTTGTACTAGCAATCAAAACGAGCATTATGGATGGGCTTTTTGAGAACTGTGTGTACTATATTGGGATTAAGTACATTCTCCTTGCATGGTTCTTCTTAAACAACATGGTAGAAGCAATTTGAAGAGTTGCATTTATCTAGGAAGGAACGACTAGCAAATTTAAGAAATTTGAATAATAGTTGAATGTATTTTAGTAAATAAGATTGTTTTATCTACACGTAGACACGAGCAAAGAGGCAACTCAGGTCGTAGAATGTAGGGAATTAAATGTGATATGTTGTGTATGAACTAGTGGTTGGAGCTCGAAATCGGACCTACGCGATTCCGATTCCGTGTTCGGAATCAATTCCAGAGTCGATTCCGATGCTGGAATCTTTTCCGATTCCGGAGCTGATTCCAGAATTGTTTCCGGAGTCGATTCCGGAGCCAATTCTGGAGTTGGTTTCGGAGCCAATTCCAGAGTCGACTCCGGTATCAACCTAGGAATCACAATTTGCTCTGGTAACGGAATCAGGATTGACTCCAGAAATGGAATTAGCTCCGGAATTAGAATTAGTTTTTGAATTGAAATAAGCAGTGTCGGAAGTGAAATAAGTCCGAGAACCTCCTTGCGAATAGATCATTTACAAGTAAATATTGATTCTTTGTGGCTATCAATATTTAGTATCATTGGACCCAAACGGCTAGTTTTTTGAATATGCCGAAACCGACTCCGTTTCGAAGCCAATCCTGAAGTCGGAGTCAATTCCAATGTCGGGGCCGATTTTGATTCCGGAGCCAATTACAGAACTGATTCCGATTCCGGAGCTGATTCCGATTTCGGAGCCGATTCCGATTTCGGTGCCGATTCCGATTCCGGAGCCAATTTCGATTTCGGAGCTGAATCCGGAGCCAATTCCGATATCTATCTCGGTAACTGATTCCGAACCTACTATCCGGAATCAACTCCAGAAAACTTCGGAGCTAGCCGGAATTGATTCTGACGAAATCTTCATTTTTCCCATCACTAGTATGAACACGCATGTACTCTGTTTGATTTGATTTGACGGATTTCACATCGACTTCTTCTTCTTCTTCTTCTTTGGCTCAACAACCGTTGTCGGTCAAGGCCTGCCTGTACCACTAGTGAGCTTTGGCTTTCAGTGACTAATTGATTTCCCCCCATAGCAGGATAGTCAATCCTACGTATGGCGACACGGTCTATTTGGGGATCGAACCCATGACGGGCATGTTGTTAAGTCGTACGAGTTGACGACTGTACTACGAGAACGGCCCACATTCACATCGACTAAAAAATAATAATTTTTGAACGCTAGTGTCTGACAAGCTCGTAAGAACGTTACTGACTTATAAGAAGTATTTTTAAATGACTTGGAAACCTTTATAAATCGGCATGATCATAATACATAATACAAAAAATTATTAAAAGTACTTGTACACTTTTGTGTGATTTTGAGGAATAACTAGGCGATCTTGAAGAATTTTTGAAAGTTTTTATTTTTTTTTATTTTTTTTTATTTTGTAATTTACGTGCATAGAGTTGAATGCTAAGTATTTTCAGGTTTTTTCCACACCTCAACGAGCTCAAAAGTTAATCAGCTATGATTGTTTTTGTGCATTTTTGTACACAACGTGGAGGTAAAAGGGAAAATAACGCCTTCCATTCAATTCATCTACACTCTACTCGAAAATGTGTGGTACCTGAAGATGAAAGCTCAAGCTGCACTTTTAAAGGAAAAAATTCTTGAGTAACTGGAGTTTTGAATTGAATTATCCGTCATGTTGAGTAATTTCATCATAAAGTTCATCATTTCGTTTGTAAAGGTTTTTTGGGACCATTTGGTCAATTCGTATGTGGTGATGATCTGTTCCACATGGAATGATCTGATTGAGATAGACGTAGGCCAGTGGAAGAAAAATGTACTTGCAAAGCACACTCAAACAAACGGCGTTTCGCTAAGCCATTCTGTTTTTATAGAACTTTACTGAGGATTTACTTTAAACACCACTTCGGAAACAAATGAGTTAGTTGAGCTGAAATACTAATAATCCATTGGTAAATAATCATAACCAAATTTCAATTAAATCATAATTTATTATTATCCTTGCGTAAGTCAACTGTATAAAATCCGCGCAAAAACAACTGCCACGCAACCGAAATTGTATCACATTTCCTGGTTCTACGAATTGCCCGATTCAAAAGAGTTTGCCAAACAACCACAACCATATCAGCTTCGTTTCTTGGAAGCGAGCAGACTACAAAGGCGCCTCCATCGACGCGTGTGCACGATGTTTATTGATTCCCGATGATTCCAGGAAAGCATCCACCCATCCATCATAAAAGGGTTAGCAAAACATCCTTAACTTCAAGTGTCTCGTTTTCCTCTTTCCGCTTGTAGTTTGAGCGTCTAATTTGGGCGACTGTTCGAGAAAGGTTGAAATGAAATTTACATCTTTAAAATCATCTTTGCACATGGCACAATGACTGGAGCGGTATCGTAATTTTATTTCGCTTTTCATTCTCTAAAACAAAAATAATACTTTTTATATTTATAATAATCGATGTGTGTATGGTACATATATCCCGTCTGTACAGCCCCCTACCCGGTTAGCAAATCGTGTAAAGATTCCAGTTAGTGGACGAACAATTCTCCGAATCGTTTATTTACTTCCAATTAGTTTCGTCCACCCAGGCACACAAAAACCCTCTCAATCTTTTGTAAGGATCTTGCTCTTTAATAAAGCCCGTCTAGATGTGTACCATGCTCCTCCCGGGGAACGAAAACGGACTGGCTTGAAGCATTGTTTTGGGATTTGCATCAAACGGTTTGTTGTGAAGATTACACAAAATCCGATCTCTCCAACTTACCCAAACGGACGAGCCTTTGGGGAAGGTGAACGGGGAGGAACTTCTCAGAACTGGTGAATGATAAGCACGCTTTCGTATTGATGCAACAGGTTTACGGAACCCGGGAACCTTCCGAGAATGCTAACTCCAACATCCAAAAGAGCTCGGCCGCATCGAAAGAGCTGCTGAACAGCAATCGGCTGCTGTTAATTACTGCTGGGCCCGTTGTTGCTTCTGCTTTGTCCAAATTCGGAGAAGCTTATATGGCGTAGAATTAAATTAAAATCCTAGTGTCGAATAGTGCACCACAATGGGCTCGTGCTTTGATCTTTTGTATTGCATGTGCACACTTCAAACTAACGACCCACCTGCATCTACTGCCCCAGTTATACACAATTCGGCATGAAAAATGCATCCCACATTCACTACCCTGACCTGGACCTTTACTACCGGGTGGAAGACAAACGCTTGAACGCCGCCTGCAATGAAGCTGGTGCAATGCAGACCTTCACTACCTGGGCCAAAGTGCAAAGTAAAATTTCCCCTTCATCTGATTTGATGGATTTTAATCATTTAAGCAAACGCTACAGTGCGAGATTCAGATCTACCGTGATGACATTATTCTTCGCGGAAAGCGCTGAACAATCTTGCGAGCTAAAGCAAACGACCCTCTGCCCGTTCGCCGGAGTCATCTCGTGCTTGCTGTTTTCGTTCAGGTAAATTAACTTACTCCGATAAAATCGTACCGAACAAAAGGAGGGAAAGGAATCGTACATTTGCTTCAGTAATAGAAAAGGCCGGCGGGTGAGATGGGATAGGAAACAAACGCACAAAGAGATAGAAAAAAAGGGACTTTGTTTCTTCTTGCAGGGTTGGTGACCCATTTCTCGCATTTTCTCCATCGCTCGGTCATTCTATGCGCTGCGTAGATCGGTATGGGGCGGGGTGGTGGACAGCTAACTTTTACACTAAGTAGTTGCATTAAGAATGGAAATGAGCTACCAACTTCGAAGTGACGGTCGGTTGTCTTTTATCCAGTTTAGTGGCTGTTTTTTCTTCTCACTGTCTCTCTCTCGCTCTCTTTTTCAACTGTTCTGTTGTTTTCCTCCCTTTGATATGCAAAGTCGTTGTCGCAGTCGCCTCTTGCTCGGGGAGTGGGATGAATCTTGCTTTCGATTGCGCGGCACGACTTGCTGCAGGCAAGAGCACTCCCGATGCACTCTTCCGTGCTGCACAATGGTGTGTGGAAATGGAACACGGAACCTTTTGCTGTACTGGCTCATTTCTTTTTCATCCTTTGCGCGGTGCATCCAGCGGGGCTTATCTCTTCCTCCCCCCCCTCCTCGGGCAAAACGGAAATGTAAAAGAAAAGGTAGACACACTGCACTGGCACTCGTTTCGTCCATTCCGGGAATTTAACAATAAATAAATCGACGTCCGCTCGTGCCGGGTAGCTAAAGGTGAGATTTTTGTTCCTCTTTCTATTACGTTTTTGCTCACCGTTTTCATGTGAAAAAGGGAATGGGAATAAATAAACCACCCAAACGATGACACCACGCGTCCAGCGATGTAAGCTGAGTACTGGTTTAATGGTGTATGAAAAATGCTCGCAGTGCGCTGGAGAAAGTTCCTTCACTCTAGCATAAAACACACACACAATGAAGTAGAGAAACAAAAAAACAAATGCAAACTCCCGACAGGCGAATTGTTTTACAGTAAACTCGCTCTGTCAGTGCTGTAAACGGTAGAACAGGGTAGCACAAAGGCATCGGTGAACCAGGACGACGAGTTACCGAGAGCGATCGGTGTTTCAACAACAAACAGCCAGCAAGGAAGCGGAAGCGTAACCCATGTAACCCCCCCTTACCTACCCCCTTGAGACAACCGGAAGCTGTCCGCACAGTAAGTCACCGGGCGGAGTGTGGACGGTTTACGTTTAGCAGTTCGTTGAGCTGGAATCAAATTCAGGGCCACAAATCATTGGCTAGTGGCTATTTTATAGTTTTGGCCAACTGTTGTTTGGTGTAGCGTGAAATGCGCTGTGCGTTTGTTTAAAGTTGAGGAAACTGTTATGTAAACAATAATGCTTTAAACGAAACAATGTTTAATATTATCTAAAATATAGTTTTGACAGAAATGAATCTACAATTCCGAAGTGGTTGCCTGTTTATTTGTGCTTGGTTTAATGCGTTAAATTAATTTTCGCTTGATTCTAGCAACTTTGCAAAAAACACCAGGCGCCTCCATTATGTTCCTGTAAATTAAAATTTTGTACCCAGTCCAAGATTAATTGCTGATTATAATCAATCATTTGCTTTAAAAATAAATTTTGTAGTTGGAAAAAAACATTTGGTAAAATTTTGTTTCATGATAAAGAATTGCAAATTATAATAAACTGCACAAGGCTTTGGTAGTGTTTGTGTTAAATTATTCGAGTAATTTGCAAAGGCTTCAATCAACGTTGATGAAACTTGATTGTACTGTCATACTGGTACCATAATTATACTTATCAATTGCGATGTGCTTTCCTTTTCATTGGTTTTACCTTACTTGTTTAGTTTTTTATCTCTTTATTTATTTTATTTAGTATCGAAATAATTGATTAACTATTATTCATTTGTACTACAATTTTTTCACTACCTTGTTGTATTTAACGTTTAATTTAATCTTTGTGTTTTGATTGTGACATTTATTTTCATTTATTTGTATAGTTAAGCATGTTTTGATATTTTATTGCTTGACTTAATTGGTATTACATCAGGATAGAAGTACAAAGTAAAATAACAATCACATATTGAACACTGAATTGCATTTTTTGTTGGAATTTTGGAATACAATTATCGCTATCAGTGTAAAACTTAAAAAAAAAATGCGATTGCATTGTAATAGAAGATAAGTTAAATAACAAGCTTTTATTGCTTTTTCAGCACAACCAGTTACACAACCAGTTACCGATGTTGTGATTAGCTACAGCATCCCCCAAGCTGCGTAAGTTTTCTATCGCTTCGAGTACTTTCATATATTGCATACTGCACAAGCTTCGCCCCACTATTGCACACGGTCGCGTGTGTGCAATGTCTGTAGTGCTTGCTGTTTATTCACTACAAACATTCACCCCACTACCGTACACCCGTACACGTCAACAGTTGGAACCCGGGACAGTGCTCTAAGTTCCCGTGCGTTTTGGGGAAAACGGGGCTTACAAAACTGTTCGCAACAAACGCAACAACAAACTCGTTGCGGCTCGTGTTGGCGTCGTTTACCGCGACTTGCTTTAGCCACTTTCGTGTGGTGCGGGTTCATTCTCCCACCGGATGCAAATAGAGATAAATTCTTGTGCACCGCGCGTAGTGTGATGATGCGAGAAACTGAAACACCCCGCACTGTACTGACCAAATCGACCGTCGGCAGCTAGCAGGGTTCGGTATACCAAAAGGTTGGTCCATTGTTCAAGGCCACAGTACTGATCATCGAGCTGCATGAAGTGCTTATTTGTCTGTGTTTGTGTGTGGATGTAAGTAAAAGGATTGGAGCTGCGGTTTAATGGAATGGAACTGGACGGTAACAGCGTGCTCGGTGCGTGTGCATAATGGCAGGAAGCATCTGTAGCTGTGCACACGAGTGAACACAGATAACGCATGTATCTAGCTCTTGTTGCATTTCAATTGACCTACAACAAAAACGATCAAAAATATTGAACCTCTGTTGGTAAAAGCAACAACTTTCGTGCTTGAACATAGTAGGTTAGACACTCGCTTATCGTTCACATTTAATCCAAGCGCCTTTACTCTTATCCCTGTAGCACACTGCCGCAGTGCTGCAAAACAGTCCCAAATGATGGGCAAATAGCTCGCTCCCGACAATCGATGTTTGATTGGTTGTAACCCACAGCGTTGTAACGTTCACTTTGTTTGGTCCAGTTAACTGCATGAACGATGAGCGTTTTCACAATTGTTGCAATTGTTTAAACAGTCTAACCTTTACCAGCCCGAGTGTGTTCGTATTCAAGTTCGAGCCCTCTTTAGCCCTCCAACGAGACCGGTGTTAGGTGCACGAACAGCACCACACTCTCCACATGGCAACGGACAGAATCGATGTGTGATCAGTGGAGTGGGTGAAAATAATTTATTTATATCATTTCGGAATGAATTTAATTGAACAAGTTTCGATCCTGCCCGCGCTTCGTCAACCCCGTGTGTGCCCCTTTTTCCCGACCAGTCGGTGGTAACTCCAACTGCGTTTGTTCGTCGGCTGCAGCATGCACTGAATTGTTTGTAGATTAATAATTGTGTAAACATAGCGGTGCTGACAGCCGATGTTGCATATCGAGTGAAATAATGCCCTTGCATAACCGGCCAGGTAGTGCGATCCTCCTTCTCCGCAGTGCATATAATGTGGGTACGCTTGGAAATGGGCGCTTACTGCTCCGAACAGTTTTGTGTATTATGTAAACAAATAATTTCGTGATGGAATGAAGCCCTTATTACGCCAAATATCCTAGAATGTAGTATTTGGACTAGAAAGTGAATAGAACGAATTACAGTCATTGGTTAGTAATAAGAATGATTTAAATTGTGAAAAGTTTAACATGGTTTGACGTGTTAAGAGTAGCTTAGTAAACAGAGTGTAACAATGCCCATGCAAAGCAGCTCAGTAGAACATTCCTCTGTCTTCCTATTTTTATGGTAAAGTTGCATTTGACGAACAAATATCGTTCCATGTTCCGAAAATCCAACAATTATGATCGGACAGTTAATTGCGCATTGGTTATCTATTCTTTTTTGTGTTCAATAGATAGAATACAATAGAATAGCGGATTCAATAGAAAAGCGAATACAAGTTACAACTTACCGTGTTGTCACAGTACGACAAGTAGCTTTTGTAGAAGTTCAGCAATCTGAAAAGTAGCAGCTAAGGTAACCAAAAAGCGATATACAGATTCTTATCCGGGGTAACTTTATTTCATTCAAAACTGCCCTGAGAGTGTGTTACAACTGTGTAAAATTAGTGTCTTGCGAATTACTGAAATATGATGGAAAGGAACAGCAATTGGTAAGCACACAGTATTTTCGCCTATAGCTTGTTAATCACTTAGAAATCGTCTCAATCGTACCCTGAGAAAAAAAAGTCAACATTGAGAAGTACATGCTGATGGTAAGAAAAGGGAACTCCTTCCTGGTTGGGTCCCTTACAGAGCAGCACATTTTGTAAAGAATGGTTGATATTGGTGTCATTTTGATTGTCAATATTTTTTTGATGGAATTACATTAGTGAACTCTTACTTTTGATGCTGGCTAAAGACAATAAATTACAACAGGTCGTTCTGTCCAGTTCAGATCTTCCTTTTACAGAGGAATGCAAGGTGTCATACAAGTCCTTAGTACCCGTTATTCCCTTCCTGTCAACCTCCATAGAAATTCGAGTCATAAGCCCACCTGTAGTTTATCTAATGAAATTGGTCTTTTATCTTTTTATGATATAACCTCTATTGTATTTATACGATCTCTCCTTCCATTAATCCTACTAGTCCCTGCTGAGAATTAGAATTATGTCTTGATATTTGTCATTCTCTTTTCCCCACTAACTCATTATTATTTTTCTCTCTCTCTCTCTCTCTCTTTCTCTCTCTCTCTCCCTCTCTCTTTCTCTCTCTCTCTCATTCTCTCTCTCACCCTCTCTCGCTCTCTCTGCTTTCGTTATACACAGCAGTTGTACGTTTTTATGGCATTACGCTAAAAGCGTCTTGGAATTACTTCTCAGGAATGATCGTTACTCGCTTGATCAATAATTCCAAACGATGTTCTTCTATCAACTACCTGTCCCTGGGTCGCCCTGTTTGTTTTCTTTTTTCTAAGTTCTAGAGCTGTAAAAGCTTTGCATCGTCGTCCGCATTGTTTTATGCGAACTTTTTGATAACTACGATGATCACTATGTAAAAAAACACCGCTGCCACCACAGACCAGCAACGGTAGAGGGTGCAATGAGGTTTGTCGGGACCGGGAAATGCGATAAATACTGCAATACAAATGAGCATAATAATGCCTATTGGATAGATAGATAGATTGATAATAACAGTTGTGAATAATGCATCCGAATCGCTGGTCATATCTGCAGCCGGCTGTGGTTTAGGTGCATTGTGGCTGTCTTTTGAAGCCGTAAATTGCTGGTGCTCATTGCTTTTACTGGATACTGCTTTTACTCAATCCAGATCGATTGAGCAACAGCTCATCGTTAGAGCATGACGCAAGGAAACCGTACATCAGAAAAATGATCAACACAATACGTATCATTGCGCCTACCATTTTGTGTTCGGATAGAAGCTGTAGAGACCTTAAAAGAGATAATGCAAAAGGGGGTGTTTATTATTGTGTTATCCGTGCAACGCGTATGCGAATAGCGAACGTACAATGATTGTCAAGTACTTACTGAATATCCTCACTTCAATTCCTTAGCGCTGTGTTAGTTGAGGCACTTTTTTATTAGGTATCTGAAAGTATACGTGAAATTGTATGTTATTATAAATATTATTTTCGATACATGAAGATTATTAAATACAAAAACGACGAATACGGTGGTGGTAGTTACCAACAAAGAACACGATTTATGGGCGAAGAACAAAAGAAAGCGCACGTGGAAATTGCACGCTACACTCTGCATATAATGAAGTTGAGTTTTTACGCATCATCATCGGTATTTAAATGATTGTAAACATGATCATTTAAGATTGTCTTACCGCCCAGGGCCCCCGATACCCTAAATCCGCCACTGAAACAAGGTATTGGGGATGATGAATGTCACATATCACATGCATTCTTCTCGCAATATCTGTGAACTGAACTTGGATGAACTGAACTGACCTGTTGGAATTTTACACTCTGAGCGCTGGCATTCCCCAATGAGACATTTTGGAACTAGCTTGAACAAAATCTCGGCTGTCTTGCTTTATCTTCTATACCGCACCAACTCGCACTCATTCGCGAGCGTTGAAATGTACTCTCCCGATTTCTTGTTCTCGCGAATTGTCTGTTGCTGTAAGACTGTAGGTGTGAATGTGGAGCGGTTTTCTCTGTGCTTCTTCTTCTCCCCCTCGTTCGTACTCGCTTCTTCCATCGATTCGATGCGCGATTCCTGAGTCGACTTCGCAGTTACAATGAGATATTGAACGAAAACTAGTTAATTTGGCCCGGTTGCAGGATTTCGCAACAGAACCTTAAACGTGTATACCGACTACAGGGCACATTTAAAGGTTTTCATGCACATGAAGATAAACAATTCAGTTCTCTTTGATATCTTTTTACTAATACTCTATATGACCGTATTGCTATCTTGGTACAGGTATGTATCTATCCAATGCTTATCCCGGTTCATAGCCCATACATATTTTTGTTTTATCTACAATATGTGGTAAATATCACTGTTTCCATTACATTAGCAATCATGGTCCACTTTCTTTCTCAGTATGTTTGACTATCGGCTTTACTCGTGGTACAGTCGTCAACTTGTACGACTCTACAACATGCCAATCATGGGTCTAAGTTCCAAATAGACCATACGTATGACTGACTATTCTCCTGCTATGGGTTATCGAAATGTTTATGAAAACCAAGCCCCGCTGTGTTGCAGGCAGGCCTTGACCGAAAACGGTTGTTGTGGCAAAGAAGATGTTTGACTATTCCGCTATCATTGACCATTTTTACAACCACATACGACATACAAAAATTTAATTTAGTCGTTATTTTTTTTATCGAGACTGTGGCCGATTGGCTACATTCGTCTCTTTTATTAATTTAATCTTGGGGCGGTTCCGTGATCGTCAACTCGAACGACTCAATAACATGCCCGTCATGGGTTCAAACCCAGAATGGACCGTCCCCCCAGCAAGGATTGACTATTCGGCTACGTGGTAATGAATAAAGTCTCGAAAGCTTGTAGAGGTTGGCATGTCGTCCTAAATCGTAAGTCGTATGCCAAATAGAAGAATAATTTAATCTTTACCTAAAATTTAACAATCTTCTTTGCAAGCCATTTGCGGCTTGCAAATTACCTTATACCGGGTAGTTTCTGTACTTAAGCTATCCGTTGATTTTATTGTCTGTTACACTTGTGGGTTTGGTTAGAGTTGTTTATTAATGTTGTGGATAGACGTGCCGAGCCCTGGATTCGCCGTAGCAGCTGCGCTGCTGCTGGTCGAAATCCAGGAATCGACACTGCGCTCACGCACACTATCACGCCGCACTTAGCGATGCGCGCTAAGTGTGTGCAGAGCGCACCTAACGCAGGAGTGTGTATCAGGCTACCGGTCGAGCAGGGCTCCCGGTAGGGCTCACGGTGCGGCTCGTGCGCGCGGCCCCCAGACATCAATATATTGTGTTTTGTATTATTTAATATGTGTAATAAAGGTGTAAATAGTTCAAACATAAAAATTAAAGTTAATAATATAATAGGATTATATTAATATTATTAATTATAGAGAGTTATTAATAATAGGAATTTTAAAAGTTTACACTGGCAATCGCTGTCTGGAGAGAAGATGGTGTTTATGCTGTTGTTCAATTTGCAGGTGATGCGTTCTGATGTATAACCATGGCATTCGGTTGAGATGTGACGGATGTTAATGTCGACGCCACAGAAAATTTAGTAGTTCTGAACTTATGGAATAGCTACTATTGAATGTAATGACATGTTCATATGATATATGGGTCCGAGTCACCCATCCACAGGTCTCAATGTCACGGCTTATTATTGACCCGTGCCTCACCTTCTGCAAGACTATTTGTGAACCAAGCAACCATGGATATTCAGGAGTGCTAAATGCTAATAAAAACAATTAAACTAACTTCATTTAACTTTGTAGCTTCATCATGTGCGCATATAAAAAAGAACCCCAGACCCAAGAATGTCCTTATTCCGTGTATATTATTATCCCATTACTTTTCCCAATAGGAGTTGCATTTCATTTCAGTTTTATAGTGCAGTTCAGTTGTAATGCCACTGCTGAACCATACAATTATTTTTCCCGCAAGATATACTTTCAAAGGATGAATAAATATTAAAATTCAATTATTCAATTTTTGTTCTTTTTTTAAATGTTTAACACAACTCGTACTGAGCCTTATCCAACAATCTGCGTATGGAGGCTTGATCCATGGGAAATATGAACCTGTTATATGCATGTTTTAAAGTTGTTCACTTAGTCCTAGTTATGCAGCTCCGATTGTTTCACTATTTTGCATTGTATCACGCATTTTTGAGTTAATGTAGAACGAAAAATTGTAATTGTTAAACGTCCATAGCGTATGATTTTGCAATTCTTTCAAGCAAGCATTTGACTGAACTTGGACGATGGTTCTAAGTAAGTCTTTTTATTTAAACGTTTTGAACTACACAAAAAAAACACTACTACGCATGATAAAACGGATGGAGCGAGGTAGAATCTCCACCACAGAATTATTTAGAATCACTGGGAATAATTTGATAATTATTGATATACTTTCAACACGTGTGTAGAAGAAAACAATGATGTCTTTTGATTTGAATGCCTCAATGATTCAATCACTCTACCATTGCTTGTTGCCTCGGAGAATGGTAACACCGCAAAGAAATAAAAATCATCCAAGCACCCATAGTTGGTTAGCAAAACCGTTCTATAGTGAGTAACTTTTTCGTACAGGAAGATCCTATAGTGAGCAATCGTTTCACCTATGACCGTAACGTGAGGGTGACGTGGACGTCACCTCTTACTTCGTTTTGTATAGGGAGATTAATATCAAATTCTCGATATTGGCGTGACGGTCCCCCTCCTCACTTTAAATTATATTCAAAACCACTTGTTACATCTCCTCCTTTTTGCGGAGAGCACAGTACAAAATAACTTCCGGATAGCACATTTCACAGGCTTACGATCGTTCACTCTCTTTCTTCGAGATGCTTCGAGATAAGTGTACCACGGATGCAGCATGATTGTTCGACACCACCTTTACAATCGACCTTGAACAAACTACGAGTGTGCTGAGATGCGCTGTGTTTTTGCCGAGAGTGGTGCCGAGAGTGTTCGGTGGATGGCGCAGTAAGAGAGTGTGTTTGATCCGTCAACCGCAACCGGACCAACAATGGCAACAAAGTCTTTATATTCTTTTCTGATTTTTTTTTTTTGAAGTTTTAGCAAACCATACTACAAATACCAAAAACAACCAGAAAGCAGGCAAGCAACAGTTGTGCGTAGCGCGCTATTGACACAATGCGCATACACCAGATGGTTTTATTCATTAACGCGGGGGATCGCGTGTTTATAAATGTAAACATCACGTGATAGTATTTGGCTCACATTTTGGTCTCTGCTGTTTGGTTTTCTTCTTATTCCACCAACACTTTAATCGGCGTAAGCCGCTTCATCACAACCGCACTCGTTTGTTTTTATCCTGCGCACAAACTAATGCTGAATAAAATCAGCGCACAACTCTTCTCCTATTTCTCCCTCCATTTCTCTTCACTGCAGTTATCTTTATAATTACCTATTAGCTCTTCGCTTTGCTTACAAATAGAGCGAAGGTTGCTCAATCAAATGCGTCTGCTCTCTGCGAGTTGTCAACCGTAACTACTGGCCGAAATCATCGTACGATCAAGTCAATTATAGTGCATCTTAAAACGCAATAAACGCATCCGAAGACAATATGCTGTTGTCAACAAGGATGACGACATACATTGACGTGTACTAAAGCTATTGGTCAACAGAGCTTTTCATCGTTTTCCCGAAAACCGATCCCGATAGATCGTGAATCCTCGTAAACCGTTGTGTCAAGAACCCAATTAGCATCTTCATGCCTACAAACATTTTGCATTTTGCTGGATGATTTTTTAAATGTTGAAACATAAAGTGTTGAACACATTTGTGAACATTAATTTTCTGCCTGGTTAGTTATAATAAATCGTTAGATAGTTAAACATTTTTATTAAAAAGTTAAAAGTTAGCATTTTCTATAAGGATGTAAAATAACAATGTTGAAACGGTTTTTTTTATCAGTAAAATTGAATAAAAGTAATTAAATTCTGACGCCTAGCATAATCAACACATAAAGATTTTCGGAGCGGATTCGGAGAAATGAGGGTTTTCTTAATTTGACAGTCCTGTGAGTAAATTGTACTGATTTAACACATCAGTTGTCAAATTCAAAATAAGTTCCCTTCTAGTTGAATTTAATTTTTCTTTCAAGAAGGCATAAAGTTGTACATACAGTCTGTTTATACAGTCAGAAATTATATATACTTAATTATACATAATTAATACAACGGTTTTTATTTCAATGGAAACCCCTTTATCTTTTTAATTGCTAGAAGCGAAATTCCGAAAACAAATATGCAAGACGTGTAATATACAGTTCTCAAACCTACTAGAGCCATTTTGCTAAGAAAACTATGTAAAGTTTGGATTTTTTATTTCAAAAAAATCTTTTAACTTTGAAAAGCTATAGTATAAAAACGATAGCGAATTGAACTAAATATAGTTATATAAATTGCATTAGTTTATTAAATTTTCATCAGAATATTGTATTACGTATCCAAAGGTTATAAGCCTCCAAAGTCGCTGACTACCCGCGTAGCCCGGTTGCCTGGAATATGATGTTTTTTTTTTTTTGGTTGACAGTGACTGGTATTATTGAATCCGTTCGTAGCGGCGGCGTACGTCCCGACACTCATTTTCCTTACGTACTAGATGGTTGCTACAGTTATTCACCGCGGCGTTGTATGACCGAGCTCAAGAAATGTGTTGCCATCCCTAGAATTTCATGTGAGCGCCGTACGTTCCCGCTACGAACGGATTCAATAATACTAGCCAGTGACAGGGTTAATCGTGGATCTCGGGGACTGCCTGTAAAAGTGATACATTGGTTGTTGTTTATATCGCCGTTCTAGTTCTAGCTATGCACAACTTCAATGCGAAACCATACAACAGTACAGAGGAAATGAGAAAGCTCTCCTCCAAGCGATGAAGCTCAACTGGTTGGGGTATCCCACCAACAGAGAGCGCCACCAGCTTTTTCGCTATTTTTAGAATGCATGAGTCGTTTGCCGTCTGCTAAACGAAGTCTTTCTATATTCCGTTTAGGTAGAGAACTTGAGTCGTTTAGAAGCCGTTTAGTGGTCGTTTTGTGGATTTGTGGCACTTGGGTAATATTAGCCATTGAATTTCGTCCTGTCACCTGATATTTGACACTTGACTTCGCCACGGTAAATATGGTAAACAAGACAGTGCTTTAGTGATGATGGCGTCGACGGAGCGACTTTTACCACGAACTGCAACCATTCACCGTGCCTGCATGCTTTCGTTCAGCGCTTGATACGTTTTCCTCCTTTCTGTGCGAAGAACCTGCAGAACAGTTTCGTGTACATACAAAAATAAAAACAAACCATTAAATAATACAAACAGGGTGCGTGTGTTTCTCGGGTGATTGGGTGTGTTTACTTTCGGAAAATGTGTTTACCCTTCGATCCAAAGTGACAGTTGGTCTGGAGGGATCGTATTCACGCATACACACTGCCGTACACGAACAATGCGCGAATAGTCGGCTGCGCAGGGCTGCCGCCAGGACAGGGCTGCTGCAAGGTTTAATTGAATTATCTATGATTTATTATTGCGTGATGAGAGAAATACATAAGCAAAATAAAGTCGAATCTGTTATTACGCTAATATAATATAAAAAAAATTAAAGAAATTCTAAGTGCACTAGTGAAAATTCTAGACTATGCTGACTTTAAAAAGTAAGAAACTAAAGCGCTGTTGGCAATACAACAATAAAACCGCGCTTTCCGGAGATTTTGTTTATGGGAAACGTTTCACCTCAATATTAAAGCGCTTCACCGACGACTGCCGGTGGCAGGCGTGTGTCTCCATTAGCGTCATGCACGGATGACGACACAATCAAGGATGGAAAGGAAGAGTTTGGAGCAACAACAAAAAAAAGCCAAAGTGCACACAAACTGCATTTGGCCGGATGAGGCACAGTTTCGCGCCACGATCGTACGATGTAACTTTTTATCGTCACACCACGCCCCCCGCACCACCACCCTATATGTATAGGAAAGTGCAAAGTTACGCTGCTGAGTACCGAGTACCAACGCATGGCCAGCGACTCGTTTTAGCGCAGTGATGTTGCCAAAGTTCTGTTCCCCGCAAAACGTCAAATCAAGTGCGCTTCATTTCGCGCGGCTGGCATTGCGTTTGCATCTTTCCCTTCCCTAAAAACTGATGCAAACTACCCTTACGCGTGTGTGTTTATATGAAGGCGTGTGTCGCTACGAATGGTGCGGAATGGAATAATTTCTCCCCTGTTTTTTGCTTTGCTCTTCTGCTAGCGTACCAACGCTTGTGCCAACGGTTTGAGGGTGATTTCTCTTGACGGTTCTAGCCCTTTCTCGTGCAGTAACCTCATGGCGCATCGTACGATAGCTGTGTTTGATCAAAATAGGTGAGATTTATGTTACATATTCTACGCGCAAACACGCTTGTGAACGACGCCGAACGCTTTCCGATGGACTGTAGAGTAATGCTTTAATAATTAATTGCCCGACACTGGATGGGTTAGCTCGCTTGTTTTAGCTTTTCTCTTTCTTCCAAATCCCATCGGGATATAGTTAAATAGTGTGCTGGAGCTGTTCCATTCATTCTAGCGTTTGGTGTGCATTGGGTCCGTTTGGATCGTTTAGAGTCGAATGCACAATTTTTTCAACAAGGTTCCTTGTTCTTGTGGAGTATGTGGTATTTAGTAATCGTTTAAGCTGTTCAGCCCATATAAATTATACATTTGTCAAAAAGTAGTTTTATTTAGATTGGTTTGAAATTGTAGGTTTTTGCTAATTTTGAAGCGTTGCCAGAAATAGTGTTATAAAGAAAAGAGGTTTCTTCTAACAATACGGCAATCATACAATTGCCGTTTTAGCTTCAAACACTTACGAAATCGCAAGAAAGAATTTTTATATCTAAATGGCCTCAACAATGCTCCGAATAAGAAAGCATGGAAAATTATTTTGAAAACAGATTACTTTTTGACATGCATATTTCTCCATGTTTCTAAATGAATAAAAGCTACATTAATGTTGAATAACAATAAATATCATAAGGGAAGAAAATACAACTCACAGCTAGGAAAAATATTATTTAAGTAATGTTCAAGAAGACTTAGAAATTCTTCGAAAAACTTTCAACCCAAAGGTAAACCCCATAACCCCGGGGCAACGTTATATTACAAATATTCGGAAGAATATTTGCTCGACTGCTGGCGAATGTGCAACCTTTGCCAGCCCAGTACCCCACATTTCGTTGATGTGGCACGGTGAGTGTTAAAACTTTTCGCGATGCAGTCTCTGCGAATGATTTTGTTGTTTTTGCGTGTTTTTCCGGTTTTATGATACCCTCTTCGGCTTTATTTTCAAAAACACACCAACAATATCATTTCCATTGGCTGCCAACCAGTGTCGTTTCAATCAACGATAATTAAGTTTTTGGATACTACTAGTAGCCACAATTCAATTTCTCTTTCTGTTCCTTTCATTCTGAGCTTTGGAGCTGCAGGAGATAACATTAAATGGAGCTTTGTCGCTAGTTTGTGTGTAACAATTAAATTATGTAATTTTTGATGAAAAGAGGCGCTGAATGCTTTCAATTCTCGAACAGCCATCGATAGTGGGAGTATTTCAAATGATGCAAGCATATTGAATAATAGGCCTTATCAGAGCACAGTAAAGGTTTCTTAGGCAGCTTTGATCTCTAAAAGTAGAGGTAAAACGTAAAATAATCCCAAGGGTTCGATTAACTTTTAGTAATAGAACCTCATCAAGCTGCAGTTTGAAGTTAAGACGACTGTCAAGTATAACACCAAGGTCACGGACGGACATAACACGAGAGAGGGATGAGTTAGAGAGAGTATAGTTAAATAAAATAGGAGAAAGAGTGGGAGAGAAAGAAATAACAGAGCATTTTTCAGGGCACAGGCGAAGTAAATTGGGTGAACACCAATGTACAAATGCATAAGAGGTGGGACTTATCATCATTTCATTTTCATCATTTATCTTCTGCCCTTCCGAGACCCACGAGCAAATGTTCTTTTCCTCTCTTGCTCACCGAAAGTGAAAGTATCGATTGTATGTAGGAGGAGCTGCTTGATGGTTTTTGAGAATATTCATAGTAAACAAACTGGATACTTCGCGCGAAACACAAAACTGGCGCTAGCCGAAAACAAAGGAAACAAAAAAAAAACCAATAACGAATATAG
This sequence comes from Anopheles gambiae, assembly GCF_943734735.2. Lineage (NCBI taxonomy): Eukaryota > Metazoa > Arthropoda > Insecta > Diptera > Culicidae > Anopheles > Anopheles gambiae. The sequence continues at coordinate 18,883,748 of NC_064602.1, read as the reverse complement.
TACGTAAAAACTAGAACGACATGCGCTTGGCCGCTTATCATGCGTTACGTGCTCACTCGAAAAACTGTGACGTCAGGCGGCGGTCAAAGTGTTAATTCTACTGACATGACTGCACTACCATCAAAGTTTTAGTGTCAGTGCAGGCATGGGCTTGCTTTCGCGATCACGCGATATCAGTTCAAATTGATATAAATAATAAAAATAACAAGCACAATAATACCTAAACAGCCGCATATTATCACAAATGCCCATGACCGTTATCATCATATCTGTCATACCACACTACCACAATTTCACGGTCGAGTGACGTCTACCCCATATGTTTCAATGTTCCATTGACATTCCTTCTACATCAGCCGATGAACACATAGCACACGATGTAGCACGTGCCGGTGTGTCGTAGGTTATGGCGCTTAATTTTGGAACATGCTGCCGCTTGTAATCTGGCCGCACTTTGATACCTTATCTGCTGAGCGCTTATCAAAAAGCAGAACACTCTCGTGAGTTGTGTCAGTGCAAGCGGTCACACATCACACGTCTGATCACACTTTTGTTGCCGATCCTTCATTTTTATAAAAGGAATAGTTTTCATAGTTTTGATAAAAGAAAGGCCCGTAACTACAGAAATACAACAACATGACCATTCGCATTGGTTAATATCTATAAAGAATTTGTTGTTTATCAACAGCGGTTCTAACTTGACAGCTGCGTTGTGGTGAAGTGAGAGAGAGGGACAGGTAGCACAGGCGAAGCAAACACGGGCGAAATAGTGACAGTAGGAATGGTTCATCCCGAAGGAGCTTCGCGTGCAACGGATGAACCTGCGCAAGTTAAGTGGAATGACCGCAATCGGGTTTGCGCGAAGTTTTAAAACGGGCACGAAGACGAAAATCGACCTCTTTCTACCATCGCGCCAAGAGAAGCAAGTTCAGTGAATTTATCAATACTGTTGCGGTAGCAACGGGTAGGTTTGAGGCGATTATTAAGTTGCAACGAAATGTTTCATTTGCCACGGTTAAGTTTGGGTAGCAATTGAAATTATTGTAACTTATCGTATGAGAACAAGATCGCTGGCCTAAATAAACACACATTTTTCTTTTGGGAACGGCCCGTTTATTCAGTTCATCGATAAGCGTAAGCAACACAGACAGAACGTAGGGTAATAAAATATTTTGGAACGAGCACATCCAGTGGGTGCAAAGAAATTAGGAGAAAAAAATGCATGCAGGACGAAAACGTGCATATGTACCAGATAATGGCTCCTTTCAGTTTCATGTTTTCTTAGGATTAATCTAGAATGCGTGGAACCGAAACACAAACAAAGCAGTATATACAAACACAAGAGACATATAAAAAAACCATTGCGTAGATTTCCGAAAAAGGGCACAATATTTTAACACGCACTGACACCAATACATTTAAACAACGTGTACGGACACGTTTCAATACCATCGAGTATGTTAGTATACAAGAATCAAATTTGTTTAATAAACGTTAGATGTATTTCAGAACCTGAACGGAGAACGTCTCGATTTTCTTTGAACGTCTTGGCCTTTCCTAGGATTTGTTTTAGGTCTCATCCGGGTCACTCTGCCCCATCCGAAAAGTTATTGTACCAATTGTGCTACTTTCGCTGCATAGATTCCCACGAACCGTGAATACTAGCGGAAAGTTCAATGCACAATTGGTTATAATAACTCCTTTCGGGCAGAAAACCATCCTTTCGAATAAATTTGTTTTAAGTTGAAACTTAGGACACTGAAAGCCTTTCCTTCGCGTGGCCTGGCCCGAGTTCCGCCGTCAACAAATACAGTTGAAGTGAATTAAGAAAACTGAAGTTTCAACCTTTTACTACGCGAATGAAAGAGCTTTGTTGCTGGACGCAACAGAATTTTTTGTTTCTATAATTTTGTTCTATAGGAATTTAATAATAATAATCGGATAATTTAAGCGCGATAAAATAGCTTTTTTGTGGTCTGTGGCTCTCCATCTTTTACTGAATTTGACTTTTTACCTGACAATTTTGTCAACCGCCGTTTGCTATAGCAGCGTGAAGAAACTACAAAAATACTAAACAAATCCAATAGCGCAAACGCTTGTCATACAATATGCTAGATACGCCAAAGTTGATGGACGAGTAGATCGTAGGGATCGTTCAATACGAAAGCCACAAAAACTACAAGTCTAAAGAGCATAAACAGTCCATACGCACAAAACAACAGATAATAGTCACACCACGAAATTGGACATAAAGGAAACAAATCCTGTTTAGTTAAAAAAATTGAGAAGAGGTTAGTTTTTATCAATATAAGTAATAAAAAAGAGCTTATTTTGCTCATAAGCTCTTTTTATATCAGGGATTCTGAACAATTCGTTTCAAGGCTTCGTTAAGCATTTTTTTAATAGTGGTGGAGCATCGTCAGAATGCAGATGCAGCTAAAACAGTTGTTTGTTTTACGAATTACATAAAATATACTGTTTATGTTTATTTCAATTATTCTCTTTGGGGTTTTCCGTTCCTTTTTTCGATCCCCATTATTTCTATAGTATCGCTAAATAATGTTAACGAATGTGTTAACCACGAGGCCCCATGCGCTTCCATTCACCTCACCCTTTGCGTTTGACTCATTGCATTGCGTTTGACTCGCTGGTCTCGAAACCCTTCAACCACAGAAAGAAAGTTATGTCCGTCTGACAGCTAAACTATAAGAAGTCGCTCTAAGAGGGCGAGCAAGAAAATTGAGCAAAGAATTGAAGCTGATAAAAGCGGCTACATAACGAAACGGACCAAAAAACCTTTTGAAAAAAGGGAAAAGCCAAAGATTAGAAATATTTTTTACAGAGATTTTTTATCAAAATTGTAGGAAAACGAGAACACACTCAGACGTTACACTTTTAAAAAACTCTAAATAGGATAGAAATTGAATGAATACGTTCGATTGTCTGCTGTGGTCGATCGCAACGTAGTCTCTTGTAGAACATCGCAAAATTGTTTTGTTTTCTATTTTGCTGTTTAGGATGAGTAATAATGCTTTTAATACAATTGGAAACATTGTTTCAAACTGTGTTAAATCTTAACATAACATCTTTCTTTCAATATCTCGTTCGAGGATCAGCATAAAAAGTCAAGCAAAAATATCTTTTGGATAGCAAGGATAGCAACTTTATTCGATAACAGATGGTAACAGTGAACTTAACAAAAGAGAGGTGTAAGTATCTTGAACCTTGTTGAAAGGTAATGTAAAAGATCAGCAATTGGTCACCCTCAGTTTTTGGAGTAAAAGTAAATGTATATGTAGTAGCTTACAAGCACCCAATTAGACGACCTAAATAATATGTATAAAGAATTAGGTAAAATAGTTTTCGTTTTGATTTTTTGCTTACGCTTAAGCAAAATTAATCCGAAATTAAAAGTAAATTGCGAGAAAAGCCAAAATATTGAGATTTATAAAATTGAAAAACAATACATAAAACTTAAAAAAAAATAATAATAAAAAAATTTAAAATGAACACACAAATATACAAACAATACGTTAATGTGTGCGTCCAAAAATATCTTTGGAAATGCGTGAGGAATTCCATACAAACAACAATCCCAATCCCAGATCTTCTTCCATTATCATTTCTAGCTTCTAGTGGCTTCGATTCCTGAGAAAAATAAGTTTTTTCGATACAAGGTAAGTTGTATCCAGACTTCAAATAATGCTCTTTCTAAAGTTTTTCTCTATCAATCTTTGATTCTCACTCTCTCTCTGTCTCTCTCTCTCTCTTTCTCTCTCTCCCTTTCGATTTTTCTCGCTCTTTCTTTTTTTTCTTTCACTGTATTGCTGTTGCTGTGTGAATGTCGAAATGCTGATGCAAGATATTTGTTTCCAATGTACTTGAGTAAGGAAATGGTAAATCTCGATAAATGTCAAGATAATTTTTATCATAGAATTATTACTCAGGAATGATTGATGCAAGTTTTTACTTTCTCTTCAAACTATGCTTGTGTGTGGGTTCTTTGTTACTCCTGTTGTTTCCTGTTAATAGTGTCGGAAGTGCAGGATCCTCGCAATTTCGTTCTTTGCTATCCGTAGGAATTTTAAGTCATGTCGATCTATAACAGATTTCCGAGACAGTCTAGAACTACCACACGGATAGCCACTCCTTGTTATTGGGTAACGGTGCGTATGGGAATCGATTCCCATACTTTTGAAGATTATTTTTATAATTATTAATATGATTAATAGCGATACTACATTCCACACAATTACGATCCACCGAGAAAGATCGGTTGCTTGCTTGTTCCCTTGATTGTCTTCGTCCCTTGGTCGATTTTCTTCCGCTTCTCGGAATTGATCTATGGATTGGACGATGGACACACGTGCATGCAGCACTCCTAAGTTAACCGTTATAGATTCGAAATGAAATGAAATGCTTAATTGCTAAAACAAGCAAGTCAAAAAAGGGTTACTTGAAGGGTTTAGGATTACATTATTTTCGTCGTTCGCAACACTCACCTAAGGTAAATAAATCAAAATACCAAAAATTATAATCATAATTATAATTAATGTCCATATTACAATCCAATCAATTATAATCGACTGAGAAAGGCTGGTTGCTTGCTTGTTTCCTTGATCGTCTACGTTGTTGTTCCCCGGGTTGTGGACTGTTACATTGGTTGACTCTGTCTCTTGATTGTCTTCGGTATAGTTCAACGGGCCTTGGATTGTACGTTGTGTGACTGTGACGTTGTTTGACTCAGACAGACGTTGAATCGTTTCGACAATGTTCGGCTCTTCGCTGATCGGGCTTATCTCTTGCAATATGGACACATTTTGTGTGACATTTTCAACCATGACTGGTTGTTGCTTCTTGTTTCCCTTTAGGATTTTGGCTGGAATGGAGGTGCGCTTATTGATTTCATTAATTTTAGGGAATGTTTTGTTCAACCATTCCAAAAAAGGATGTGCCATATCCATGAGAAGGCCAAACTTTGATTTCATGCTTATGTCCGATGTTGGTTGTTGGGTGGTTTTATACAAATTGTTGATGAAGTGATCGGCAACGAAACCAGTTTGATTACGTGACAACCCATCAATATTGAATGGTGCCCCAGAGCCGTACGCCACGAATGCGACCAGCACAATCGGCCAAAAGTCCCTCGCAGCTACCATCTTGGTGATCGAGAGTAAACTGTATAACTGTATTATCGATACTTGTGTAGCCTTCTGCAACGACACGGTAAGATGTTGGTTATGAGTTTTTCAATGAAAAAAAAAAGAAAAAAAAAGAAAATAAATAAATAAAAACGCTTGGCAGCAAAATCTTGTAGCGACTATCAGCGACAATCAACAAAAATCAGAAATGCGACTGTTCCTCCATATTCTAGAAGATGATAACTGCTCGATCTAGAAAACAGCCTAGAACGAAGGCGATCTAAAGCCCGTGCCCTATTTACTGCAAAGCTTATAGGGAGGGAAATTGATTCCCCAGATGAATGAACAGCCTAGAACGAAGGCGATCTAAAGCCCGTGCCCTATTTACTGCAAAGCTTATAGGGAGGGAAATTGATTCCCCAGAAGATCCACGCCCCAGTAAAGTTTTTTTTACTGAAACGGTTCAGTGATCGAATATTTTACTGGTTTTCAGCATAAATGTCATGTTTTTACTGATATTCAGTCAGAACATCAAAACACAACAACGCGGATTTGCTCATTATGAGCAAAAAGTTGATTCGCTAGGCGCAAACAGGGGTGCCGATAATAATTCAGGTGAGATTTTGGTTTGCGGGAAAGAATTGACGTTTAAAATATTTGCTACAATTCACTGTGCTTGCCAAAATTTCGTGGTTTCTGTGAGCACTTAACGAACCATCAAAACTTGTTCCGGCAGAAAACAGTATAAACATTGTATCAAATACCATAAAACATGGATGAATATGAACTGAGGGACTGGCAATCTTTGCACACCAATAAAAAACTCAATTAAAAAAAATGTTTCGTCACTTTTTGACCGCTACCAACTACAGACTGCTACCGAGTTACGGGGTTTTTGCGTTCCCGAGGAATCCGCGTAACTCGAATATGATTGTAAGTTGAATTTCACAGAACAGAACATTCGGGTATTTTTGGCCTTTAAGAGGATTAAATTTATTATGAAAAATGGAATTTATACTGCATTGAATTTGATGTGTAAAATTTAGCCGTGTAACTCGGGAACAGACTGTACTGCAAAATAAGTAATATGAGAATGACTTAACTTTGATTTCAGTAAACGAGCTGTCATTTTAGAGAGCATGGAGCATAACTGAATGCTTGAGAAAACTTTATTTTTAATGAAAAGATTGCTGAATTTTCATCTAAAAAAATCCGTAAAATTTTATTGAACTCCAGTAAAAAAAGTCGTTTTTGTATACATGACGACACGCCCAGTGTTTTCCACAGCCGCCCTCAAAAGCAACCTCTGACACGGCAAGGATGCTGTCTGTTTATATATAGCGCGCAATACGATGCGGCGATGCCACGAACTCCGCGTGTGCTAGTCGTGTGCGTAAATGTTACAGTATCGAAATCCTGATTTCGGTGATACGATAATGGTTTTAAAGAGTTGTGTTGAGGGAAATTGAGAGGAGGGAAGGGTGCTCAATCACATCACTTTGCTGGTGGTGGTCCATGGTGGTCCGATATACACAGCGTAGCATGTCTATTTTGTATCTGGTCGGATAGCCAATCAAAATATATGAGATAATGATGACGACACACAACCACACACACATCACAAAGCAACCTTTCACTTTATCCGTGCAAATGTGATCACGAAAATAAACCCGTTGCGCACTCTTAACATTTATTGCAACGATAAATACATTACTTGATTACCCGACATTACCCGTCTTAACACCTCCACAGAAGCCTTCATCGATCAGAACTTCCGCCAACCCTAGAAAAAGGGGGGAAATGGGCGGTAGGGAAAGATAAGCAATGACCTTGATGTCTACGTGCCATTTCGAAGTGCATTTTCCAAACCAGTGACGCATATACTCGGGCTGTTTACGACTCAACATATACAACACGTTAGCACGCACCTGAATTATGAAGCTTACATGCTTCAAGCTTACAATGCTTACAGAAAGGTGAAGATCGCTGGAAAAGGCATCTGAGAAAGCGAAATCAAAAACGACATAATTGACGTGCCTGCACTAGAGACCCCTCCACCCCAACGACAGCACAAAAATGCACTGCCCGACACAAAACGCTCTGGCTGCGCAACGAGAAACGGAACCGCACCGCCCGTAACTAAATTTTGGTCTGGGTTTCTTCTCTATCCGGGCACTTCTTCACTTACCACGCACTTGACTTACGCCACTGCTCGACGGAAGCCGACTGTTCACGGCGAGTTGTTAAGGCGTACTAATCGGACACGATGGTACGATCAATGAGATGACGATTCTGCGAATGACAGCGAGTGATAAGAAAGTAATGACTTGTTTTGGGTAAAGTAGCACAATTCAGTGGGCACACTGCCCTAAGTGTGCTGTGTGCACAGTGTGCACTCCAATCTCTGAGCACAGTGTGCACTTTTCGCACAATGCGCACTTTTTGCACAGTGCGCTCTCTGAGCACAGTGCGGAAGTGCTAGCACATATCTTCACCATTAACGTAAGAGGGATAGACTTATACCACGAACGTACCCGACAGGTAAGCATGCTTCACTTATCAGGATCTAAAGGCAAGAACAAGGCAAAAGAGGCACAGAAAAGCTTCCTCGCGCCTACACACGTCCTTTAGATGCGTTGTCTATGCGTCTCGCTCGGCACTTTTTGTATAGTGCGCACTTTTCACACGATGCGCACGTTTTGCACAGTGCGCTCTCTCAGCAAGTCTGAAGTGTGTTAGGAGAGCGTTGTGCGAAAAGTGCTAGCACTGTTCTAGCACTTCCACACTGTGCTAGCACAGTGCGCACCTCAAGCACTGTGCAGCGCTGTGTGCACAGTGCGCACATTTTCTCTTTACCCACCACTAGTAATGACGTCTCATCACAAAGACCATCAAAACACTGATGTGAATGAAAAATAATTGTCTAAATAATTCAATTGTTCCGTTTCACCAAAACACAGACACAGATCGGAGTTAAATTAGTATTTTAAATATTGATATAATCTGTTCCCGAGCTACGTGGTTCTCGATTTGTGCTATAGTTTCGGAACAAATTTACAAAAAAGGCCTGGGGATGCTGTTCAAGTCCCGATTTCGCCAAACGACTTATTATTGACCTTGCGTCCCACATCGTATCAATCCTTGTAAGTTACCTTCCGCAAACGACACGGAACGAGGTGTGTGAAACGAAAAAAAATCGTGTATGGTGGGTGCCTATCTTACGCGAAAGAAACGCGTGGTTTGCGTGTGCAACCCCAATACATTGAAACTTTCTGCCGGTATTTGTTGCCGTCAAGGCCAATGATAACCGCCCAACTGCTGGGAGTCGGGGAGACAGCGGCCTTTCCCTTTCTGTTGCTTCGGCCTTTGTTCTTCTGGTTTTGGATTGGATAATTCCAATCCGTGCATTGAGTAACAATGCACGCACAAAAACAGAGCAAACACACATGTCCGGCGGTGCCGGAAGAACACGAGGGGTTTAGGGGAGATAACCCCTGACTACCTCCCTGTGTCTCCATGGGCGGTGATTCAGCAGGTGGGAAATACTGTAAGTCAGTCGGTCAGTTCGATTTGTTTGTTTTTATTCGTTGGTGTTTGTGAATTTGGGCGTGGTGTCTTATCTCGGGGAAGCGCTTCAGGGCGATAACAACATCGCTGAGCCAGCATGCTACGGCATGAAACTCGTCAAAGCGTGTAGAACTACAAACGATTGAGAAAACAGAACGTCTACCAGTCTCTCTAATTGATTTGCATCGCTTGATGACATCGATATCATTGGCAAGACGACAGCAAAGCTGTGTGAGGTGTACAAACGCGAAGCATCAAAAATTGGATTGAGGTGCGACGAAGACGAAGTACCTGCTTGCCGTAGATCCAGACCAACTAGAGAGCAGTGTATTAGTTGACAACAACAATCTGGAGGTGGTAAAGGTCGAGGTCGGTGTTCTGTTCTTTTGGGACAGATCGAATAACGAAAACAGCGGCGAAATCCGGAGACTTTACCATCTGTTAGTAGAGCTAGAAAACTTCGGGAGAGATATCGCATATTAATTCGCCCAGCGACCCTCTGTGGAAATGAGTCTTAGACTTTTCGAGCGGATGATGCAAACGCTCTGGGCGTGTTTAGCGGGGCATGGAGTGAACAGGAGATTCGAGCATGTTATGAGGATGCCGGACTCCTGGCCTATCATGAAGGTGTCTGAAGGTGACCCTCAGGTGAGCATGAGGTGCAGGGGAGCACAGCAAGCTCAATGGCTGAATTAGGTGAAGCAGGGCCAGGTGGAGATCGTGTGTCTACATGGATGGGAGGCTGTAGTCAGAAACCGAGCATCCTGACGGGAAAACCAAGCCAAATTAAGAAAAAGAAAGAAAGACAGCAAGATAGAGAGAGAGAGAAAAAGAGAGGGAGAGAGAGATAGAGAGAGAGAGAGAGAGAGAGAGAGAGAGAGAGAGAGAGAGAGAGAGAGAGAGAGAAAGAGAGAGAGCTACTTCTTAGGGCATGTTTTTCCAGGCCACAAATCACAATGTTTTTAATTCCTCACGTTTCTCTTTCATGAAGAATCTTTTTTAGAGCGCTCGCTTCGGTGAAGATAGAATCAGCTAAGGAATTCTACTCCCTCCACCCCTTCAAGTTAAATGGCGAGAGGTTTTTCCCTTAAAGAATTCCTACTCCTCGTGTTGTATTTCTGTCCTGAAGTATCCTACATTTCTCTTTTAAAGAAGCTTTAACTTTCTGTTAATTGTACTAATTTGTACTTAATTGTACTACTAATGAAATGTATGAATGAAATCAGCTGGCATGGTGGATTGGATCAATAGACCATTGGGGGGAAATTGAACAAGCGTTATCGGGTTTTTATTTGTGTTTATTTTGTCCCCTGGGCACTCCAATAAAAGTGCAAAAGGAATCATCATCAAATACTCCGGTTATAAAAATTGTAAACGAAAATCGCTCATGCGAACAGAGAAACATAAACAAACCCAAACTGGCACCTAAAGCGTTAACTGACATTGCCCACTGCTACAGCCGGTTCATCCATATGGATTCAACGATGCCACAGCTCCGCTCAGACTACACAACCACTAGTGCATAGTCGGGTGACGTATACCCCACACGTTTCAATGTCCCATTTATTTGCACTCTGCAGCCGCCGCTAATATACAGCACGCGATCTAGCTCGTGCCAGTGTGTCGTAGGTCATGGCACTGAAATTCGGAACTTTTTGGCGCGGGTAATCTTGACAGCACTTAACGAGATAACGTATCAACAGACCGCTACGTAAAAAAACGCTCGCGAGTTGCGTCTGCGCGAGTGTAAAGGTGGGTGGGTGTTGAACGGTTTGCATAGGCATAACTTACAAAATATATGTTTAAAGTAGAATGATTTATAATGTTCAACATAGTCCTCAAACTTTTTTGAGTTTGTTTTTGAACCTGTGACGCATATCATTTAATGAGGTTCACTCGCTGTTCGATTTCTCATTAAAAAAACCCTTGCTTGCTTGTAAATGTTTAAATTAGCTAATATTTACAAGCTACCGAACTCTTTATCAGACCCTCCAGGAGTACCAAGAGCATGTTCGATGACTTCGATAGATAAAGAAAGCGAAACTACCATTTATCTTCCTGCACCAGCGTCGGTCCATTAGAACCGAGTGCAGCGTGTATGTATGCACTCATACATAAAACAACACGATAAAGGTCTCTTCTTAGACGGTAGAGGGAAAGAGGTGCGATGAGGCGAAGACATTATCGCGCAACGATAAACCTCGTGTGCCAAGTCGGCGGCGCTTGCATCACCCCTCGTTACTACGCAGCTGGTAAACTGGTAAAGCTGGCGACAAGAAACGGCAGGACACAAAATATGCCACGTCGAATGCGCAAATGCAGCGAAGTGATTCCGAAACCATGCACCCATCAGCAATGGGGTTTATTTAGGATTGTGCAAATTACCGAAATTACAGATTACCGAATTAAGAACAGATTACCGAATAAAACTGGTTCGGCGCGATGCTCTATTGACCCATTCCAGTTTATTCCATTCGCCAAGTTCGTTCACAAGTAGGAAAATACCTTGACCTTTGATAAGAGAGAGAGAGAGAGAGAGCGGAAGAAATAATAACAGCAAGAGTCGGTGTGGATTTGCTCGAGTGGATGGGAATATTCCTCGCACAAGAAACACGCCATCGTGGGGATGGGGGCAGGTATTTATAAAAAGATACGGGAGAGAAAAAAAAAGTTTTATTCCGCTACACTCGAGAGGGCCAGTCTCATTTTTTGGCACGACGCTAATTTGTTTCCGATGTTTCGTTTTCGATTTCAACCCTTCTTCAGTACACCAACACTTTGATTTACGTGAGACGCTTCAACTCAAGTGCTTTTGTTTATTTGCTGCCGGCAATAAGCGAATAGCACAATTTCAAATAGACTTTCGCTGCAATTTTTCCACATACAAAAAAAACACGCTTTTCTTAGATTTTATTTATGAGGAAAGTCTTACCATAGTATCAAAGCGCTTTACTGACGTTTGCTGGTGTCAAGCGTGTGTGGCTCTATTAGCGTCATGCGTGGATGATGACACAATTCAGAATGTTGTACATTGAAAAAATAAAAAATAAAAACAAAAACTAGGCAAAAAGCGCAAAAGCTTCATTCGACAGAATTGAACGCAGAATCGCACCACAATCGTACGATGTTACTTTGCATCGTCACACCACGCCACCCAGAGTCACCGCACCACCACTTCATGTGCTAGCGCGATGATGCTGCCAAAGTTCTATTCCCTCCAAATGGAATACGCTTCTTTTCCGTTTTTCGTTTTGTTGGCTTTGCTCTTCTGCTAGCGTTTCAACGCCGGTGTCGGCGGTTTGGAGCGCGGGCGGTACGGTGCCGGCACATCGTACGATTGCTATATTTGATCAAAATGCGCGCGTTTGTGCACTATTTCCTACGAACAAACACGCATGTCGACGACTCCGAGCGCTGCGCGATAGTCTAAAGGCGGCCATTAAGCCTAACATTTTTTATGGCAAAATTAAAAAGTAAAGTACTACAAGTTATTTTAAAACTAGCACTTATTGGCTAAATTATTTTGTCCAAGGTTTTGTGCTCTTCTCTTATGTAGTGTTCTTGCGGGTTTTTTTTATGAATTAAAAGACTTCTCTAAAATAACTTTATTGTGATTAATTAAATAGTTACATAAAAATGTTTTTATAATAATTTCGTATCGAAAAATTGGCCGTTTTATCCTTAAACATAAACGAAATCATATGAGTTCGTAATATAATTGTCTCTTTCTCTTTCATAAACGTTCATTAAGAACTCAGTTATGTGCATCAAGTCTAAGAAGTTATTTTCCTTTTTTTCTTTAAAGTTGGTCATATGTCATGTTCATCGACCATTCTTGACTTGCTTTGCGTTTTTCTTTGCACCTCTTTCCACTATTTTATTTTTGAGCACTTTTAGGAGTTTTTAAGTGTGCAACAATTGTGTTGAGACGTTATCAACAGGATTCTTTCTTTCACCCGAATGTACAATAAATATTAGATACACAAGCGTTTTTTAAGCAACGTTAGTTTATTGTAGCTAAAAAATCAGTCGCTTGGTTCGGGGATCGGTGAAAGAATGGCTAAAGATCGTAACCTTTGCCACGTTCGGGAATTTGCGTGCTATCAGGACTGCTCGGCCCGATCGTTATCAGCACGACTCCACTTCGATAGTGTCCTCTATCGGGATTGACGGAAAACACCACTGTACCATCGAATTGACCGTTAATATTTGCTTTTAATATTTAACACTGGCCCCAGTGTTTGCGAGCCAGGCAAACACTCTTATTGGTACAATTCGATGGTGGCAGTTGGATGTTTTCTTCACGACCGCACATACTTTTGGCATTTTGGGGTAAATGCCTGAACTATCCTTTGCTATTTTTCTTCTAGCTCTTTTACGCCTGAATATTTTCTTGCGCACTAATAGGTTGCCATCCCCTGCCTGGTTGATGTGCACTGCATGACCTTTTTGTTCCCCCGCTAAAAATGGCGATTCACTTCTCGCTAAATCATTTGCCATGATTATCCAAAGCAACTTTAACAACACAACACATATTGAAACAACATATTTCATATCCATTTGGCGAAACGTAATCTTTTCGCATAAACTATTTAAGCACTACGAATTAGTCCTCTGTATGGTTCACTTCTCCTGCTGCAAGTTCACTTCAGCACAACTATGCTCCGAATTTCCTCAGGAACTTTATATCGCTGGCAACGGGTGAGATGCGCAAGGAAACGACACAATTAACTTAACTTAATCCGTAGTCCTTTTCTTAAACACGCGCGTAATCCTTATAACATATTTCCTCGCACAGTAATTTGTCTTGTATTCACTTCAGCACGGTGATTCCGATTTGCCTCAGGAATCATTATTAGCCGGCAACGGGTGAAGCAAGGGATCACAATGTGGAGAAAATTATTTATTCGAAAGCGAATGATTTTTTAGAATGTTGAGACGTTATCAACAGGATTCTTTCTTTCACCCGAATGTACAATAAATATTAGATACACAAGCGTTTTTTAAGCAACGTTAGTTTATTGTTGCTAAAAAATCAGTCGCTTGGTTCGGGGATCGGTGAAAGAATGGCTAAAGATCGTAACCTTTGCCACGTTCGGGAATTTGCGTGCTATCAGGACTGCTCGGCCCGATCGTTATCAGCACGACTCCACTTCGATAGTGTCCTCTATCGGGATTGACGGAAAACACCACTGTACCATCGAATTGACCGTTAATATTTGCTTTTAATATTTAACAAATTGGGTTTATGCAGAGGTTAAAAAATCAGTATTTTTTACATTATTCGTAATTGGTCTGCAGATAGCAAAATACAAATACTTTTTTTTATATATAATAATGATGTTTACTAGGCACGGATTACATGCATATTGAGATTTTATCTATCTCAAACATATGAAATATGTTGTATGTCCATTATGAAATGGACGTGTTACTTCACAGTTAAGTGCACCACAATTGAAAAATTACCCTTATTGTTAAAAAAAAAACAATAAAAAAGGATGTTTGATATGCATAATCATTTTTTTTTAATGAGTAAAAGCAATGTGAGTGTTGGAGACCATCAAACATTATAAAACATAAAAATACAAGCCACAGTTGTATCTGTGAGAAACATATCCTTTTCGCGACGCTTGTGCAAGATAAGAAATTATTTAGAAAACTTACAAACCAATGGTAACAAACCCCAGTACCCTGAGCCAGTACCCCACATTTCGTCGATGTGGCACGCTGAGTGCTAAAAGTTTTTGCATTCCTCCGAAAAACAAATTCACCTCCGTCGCGCAAACACGTTTTCTCCGCCACGCGATGGTGCCTCTGTGAATGATTTCGTTGTTTTTGTGTGTTTTTCCGTATTATGATATCCTCTTCAGATTTGTTTCCAAAATCACATCAACAATGTCGTTGCCACTGGCTGCCAACCAGTGTCGTTTCAATTAACGATAATTAATTTTTTGCCCGCTACTAGCTCAATTTCTGCATCTGCATCTCTCTTTATTTCCATTTCGTTCTGTGTTTAGGAGCTGGAGGGATAACATGAAATGCCGGGATTGAGCTTTGTCGCAAGTGCACTTAGTGTTATGTTGAAATACCATATGAGACGATTTAAATTGGTGTCATAAGGGGTTGTGACTGGAAAACGTGCTAATAACAGACCTACTAAACTAAACCAACACACCATGACTGAGGACATATCTCCGGTCCCTAAATTAAAAATGAAGATGAAATAAGTTATGGTGAGGTTTTTGCAATGTGGAGTAATGACTTTTTTAACAAGATAAAAAAAAACTCATTCTATTTTTTCCGTTAGAGTACAATTCAGTCGAACATCAATCGAGCAATTTTAGCCATACTTTATTCGAAATTCTTCCTCCCCGTCAAACATTGCGAGGGTTGCAAGTATTTTAAAAATATTTTAAAATATTTAGTTTTTATTCATTAATTCTCGTTTTGCTGTGTTATCTGTCGAAAAGATCACTATTTAAATTTTTGTGGATTTTTTTAAAATAAAATCTCAAAATTTAGGTGTTTAGTAAGCTATAATTTGCAATGTTATACGTGCTCTCGGGGTGCTATAATTATAACTGCTAAAACTAGCGGCGAAAAAACTGCCTACGCTCGCAAGCTCTTTAATGCGAGGGCTCTGGGACGGTGAACTTGTATGGCGTGCGAGCCCTCGCAAATCGCTGTCAATTAAATTAAAAGTTAACAAGTACATTGTTTGCGTATAGTAAAACCAACGCTGTAACGCGTATGCCATGCATAACATTGATAGATTTTCGCGCCAAATTTTCAAATCCCGCTCGAAAGTTTTGCCAAGAAGCTTTCATAGCTCTCATGAGCTTTTAGAGCTTTTAAGCGTTTCTAGTGGCATGCAAGCTCTGCGTGAAGCGTTTTCTATCCAGAAGAAATATTTTATTTGGAAATAGTAATCAACTCCAATTTTTGTTCCTTTATTTGGATTTTACCTATATTATGTCATTTATTAAAATTCTTTTAAATATGAAGAGCAACTCAATAACTATGCCAAGATAAGTATCACGATTTAAGAATAAAAAGCTACCACGTGTGAATATAATAGGATTTCGATTTTTGAGCATTCAAAATATTGATAATCGTTAACAAATATTCGTTGTATAACAATTATACTTATCATTATTTTTCATACTTCAATCATTATTAAAAATTAAAAAGCTTCGTGAAATACAATAGAATCGTGCTAAATCAATCTAAAATGCTTCCGACTGTGAAATGAAAAACGCAAATTTAATGAAATTTATACATCTTTTATTAGAGGCAATATTATTTTCATCACACTCACACACCATTTACGTATCAATCCTATACACACACACGCGCAAAGGCAACTCTTTTACACACAATTTAATTTTCGAAGTAATGTTTTCCATCGTCTGTTACACATTTATAGCACTATGGGCCTTAACTATACTAAACCACCTGCTCTCTTCTAATCCTCACTAACACACCTATGCTATGCATTCCTACTGCACCGAAAGCATCGCCCCCATGCGAAGGTATAATAAATATTGCCGTTGACTAAATCTGCGCACTATAACACTGCCCTAAACTGTGCGAAGCGTAGCGATCGTTTGGAAGAGATGGTGAGGCCACTTTTCCACCTCATTTCTCTCATCAATTTACAGCAAGCGTGCGGATCATATTCTATGCGGATTGATGATCCACTGTGCTATGGTTACGGGCTATGTATGTGATCGTGCGATCTATGTTGTGTCCGTTGTGTTTTATTTTTAAATCATATTGCTTTCAGCTGGAACCTGTTAAGGCTAATGGAGTGAACGGTCGTCAGTCTAAATTTAACCTGCCCTTTCCGCACGCGGCCACTGGAACCGATTGAAACGAATAGTCGAGTGACATTTACGACGTTACCCGTCAGACGAAGATCTTCTCAATCACCTTCACCATGTGTTTTGAAGGAGCAAACTCGAATCGTTTCCAAAATTAGAGCACCATGAAATAGAGCTAAAAAAAAACCGATCCAAACGTGCACATTTTTCCCACTTGTATTAGGCAAAACGTTGAGACACTCCACCCTCCATAGTTAATGAATCATAATACGGACGCTCGCTTTCGCTGGGGTTTCCAATATGCCTATTTTTATCTTTCCGGCCCCTAAGGAGCGCACGCTGGGAAGTAGAAAAGCTTTAAATGCGCTGACCCTAAACACGGTTTAAAATACTCACGCAAAAATACTATCGCAAACCTATGTACAAACGCTCTATCGTAAATGTATATATGTATGACCAGCCTGAAGAATGCAGGAAAATAAACTAGCACAACAAACAAAACTCAATACACACAACGGTAAGCAAGCGACGAACGTGCCAAGCTTTCCTTAATTAATCTATTTCCGGCTGCCGCAGTTGATCATTGTGCAAACGGATCACCCTGCAAAGCACCGGACCTAACTGACCTGTAATATACCAAGCACCCTCAGTCGTAAAAGTCTTTCCCGCGTGCGTCCCAGCCGCTGTTCCTAGTCGCCTAATGAGGTAATGCGGGGGGTAATGGAGCGAGCACTAAGGGACACACAGCCGCGGGGAGAGAACATAATACCGGTCGGGTTTGTTGCTAAACATCTTTCTTAACTAACTAACTCTTAGCAAGTACGCATGTCTGTTTATATATTAAGTATGCATGTAAGTGGTTTAGCGTTCGCTTTCTTGGGTTTGACGACAACGATGTAAAGCTTGATGGTTGGTAAAGCATCCCGCACGTTCAGCACCTTCCGCTGTCCCGTTCGGGGGCCGGCTCCGCACACGATCAGATCACTAACCGGTGGATGTGGTTGGTGTCGAACACAAAGTCACCGCCGCTGTTCGCACTTCGGTTGATTGCGATGATGCTTCCGCTTCCGTTTTTGGCTTTGCGCGTTAGCTGACGCTTTGGCTGCGGGTGGGGGAAGAAATGGAAAGGAGTTTGTTAAGTAAAGATGCTTGAAATTGCACTGTGCTGATTGCTTACCTGTCCATTTTTGTTGATCATCTTGCCCTGCTCGATCAGGCGCTGCGGCACCAACCACAAGCTGTCGGACATGGTGATCAGCACGTTCGTCAGATGGCAGCACTGGGCGGCCATGCGTACCTGCGCACCGATATCGTTCTTATCCGGTGGATGTACGAATCTGTAAGCGAGAAAGCGAATGAGTTACAATTTATTGTATTAATGTCAATTGCTCGGCCACGTTGGCTTAAGGCAATAGTAGTCTACTAACTAAAGCGTACAATAATACGGAAGTAAGCAAAGGATGAAAAAGAGAAGGAATGTTGAAATCGAACAGATCTAAGGCACTGTTAAAAGACGAAAGAGATCTAAAAAATGGGAGAGCAAAACGTGTACGGCATATAGGTATGTGGAGATGAAAACGATAATGTAAGGTGCGACAAGCAGAAGAGAAAGAGCATCGATGCCAGCCACAAAAGAAGCCTGAGCTACCGAGAGGCGGTGTTCCAGTTTAGCTATGCCTAATAGAGCGCTTCTGTCGTCATACTAAGGGCATTCAAGTCTTGTAAATCGTTTCTGGATCCTCTCAATCCTTTGGATCAGAGATACTTGGACAGGAGACCAGATGATACAGACATATTTCAATAAGGATGGGACCCAGCAACAATAAAGAGACTTAAGACAGAAAGGAAATGAAAGGAAATGAAATGATGACATAGTCCGTATACTCTATAAATGAGAGACTCGAATCAAATAAGACACCAAGATCCTTAGACACACATACAGAGACTGTATACGTGAGAGATACAAGAATGAAAAGACAGAACATTTTTCAGGACACAGGACTGAGCCGTTAGAAGCTCGCCATGTAGAGAATTTACAGAACCAGGATAAAAGGACAAGACAATCAGCTGTAGAGAATACAGGACCAAAAACTTTAACGTGATCCGCGCATACCAGGAAGCCGTTTAGAAGAAGGATGGCAGTACAGTCATTGAGGATTTGTTTTTGTTTTGCAAGATCTTCTCAATAATCCGCTCGAGCGCTGCTTACCTCGGTGGAAAGAACGAAGGCGCAATGATGGTGGCCACGTTCTGTTGCGTCATCTTGTTGAGGTCCTGCAGCTCCACCACCCGCCGGAAGAAGCTGAGCAGCTCGCGCAGAGTGTTGCGGTTTTCGTGCGGCAGCAGCTGACAGAGGACCGCCAGAGCCTTGTACTGATCATGCGGAGGTAGAACTGAAGAACAGAATGAAACGTTTTAGTACAAAGTGGTTCTCACAAAACAAGATTCGTTAGATCTTACCGTTCGTTTGATAGAAAAGATGCACCAGATCGTTGGCGAGCAGTGGCTGGGGAAGCTCCCGTAGCCAGCGCTTCAGCAGCGCACTGAGATCGTGCACTCCCGCCTTCTTGATCAGTGGGTCAATCTTTTCCGGCTTGCAGTAAAAGTTGTGCTCGATCTCGTTGTACAGGGCTTCGGTCTGGAGATGACCGAAAAACGGAAAAGAAGGAATTATTAACAAATTCCTTGGAAGTCACGCCATGGGCAGGTCGTCTCACTTACCTTCTGCTTGTGGCCAGGTACCCGCAAAATGCCTTCCTCCCGGGCACCGCGCACCGCCAGCTCGGCCAGTATGGCCTGCAGCACGAGCGGCACGAGCGTCGTATCCTCGCCCGTCACCTGCTGGTCCCGGCGCACCAGCGCATTGAGCGACACGCCGAACACGTTGCCCTCCTCCTTGCGCTTTCGCTTGAACGGTTTCCGCTTGTCGAGCGTGACGTGGTTTTTGTCGAACAGTGAGGCCAGCTCGAGCCAGAGCAGCGGCTGCAGCCGCTTCTGCTCGCCCTCCGATATCTGGTCGATGTCGAGGCAGGGTTCGCGGGCCGCCTCCGGCCGCTGCTCCCACTGGTCCGCGGCCGACGGGGACGTCTGCTTGATCATGCTCTCGAAGCTGACCGGTTCGTACGACGAACGAAGCGGCGAGTTCTCGACCGAGCTGCAGAGCAGACTGTTGCGCGGCGGCGAGCTGGGCGGGCTCTGCTCCGATGATGAGTTGCCGGAGTCGTCGTTGTCCCGCCGGACCGCCACGGCCGACCCGTTGTACAGGTTCGTGTGGCTGCGCGTGCCCGAAATGTGCTGACCGGCGTGGGGCCTGGAAGGAAAGGAAGGGTGTGTTTTAGAGATGTGTTCGCTGTTTTAAGTCACTCGTTCGCTGTCTTACCCGATCGTACAGGATGGATCCGAGCCGGACCGAATCCTCGGTATGTGAATCGTTCCCAGTCTTTGGAAGTTGAGCAGCTCGATGCCTTCTGCAATTGTAAGAAAGAGAAAAACGAATGATTAGAAGAGAATTTCTACCAAACTAACTAATTTGTATCGTACCGTTGTGTATGGGGATGTCGCACCGGATGTGTGATCCACGGAACAGCTCCGCCGAACCGCGCAACGGGGCGCTCGGTGTGCGCCGCAGGTGTTGCTTGCCACGGATCGGTGTCGGACGCACCACACCATTCCCATCGAACACGGACACGAAGCTCGGTATGTGTGGATGGTGGTGGTGGTGCCCGTTGCCCGGCGGCGTGTTCCACGCATCGTCACCCGGCAGCGAGTCCAGCGAGTCCGGTGTGGCACTGCGCGACCGCGTACCGGTGCTGGAAGAATCTTGATCCCGAAATACGTCTCGTATGTCCGGCTTCTTCGTCGATCGGTTGCGCGTGCGGCCGCGTACCGTGCGGTTGAGCGCCTTCACGCGCTGCTTGACCGCTTCCGCGTGCATACTCGAGAGACCAGAGATGACCGGAGCTAGTTCTGTCGCTGACAGCTCGCGACCCTGTGGTGAAGGAGGGAAGAAAAAAGGTGGCAGCCATTAGATAATTGATAAAGGATGTTGTTGTAGTAGTTGAGGTTACGTAAATGCAATTAAGGCCGGTCTCGTAGTACAGTCGTCAACTCGTACGATTTAACAACATGCCCGTCATGGGTTCAATTCCCAAATGGACCGTGCCGCCATACGTAGGACGGACTACTGGCAGGCCTTGACCGACAACGGTTGTTGAGCCAAAGGAGAAGAAGAAGAAATGCAATTAAGAAATTGATGCAAACTAAGAAATCCTCGAAAACTAACGCAAACTTCAAGAACAGGGCAACAGAGGGTTTCCATGGTTTAGTGGTTGTGTCCAAAAGTTTTTTGGGTTTTTCCCAGTTTTTCGATCGTTTCGACGATTCCGACTCCTCGTTGTGGATGAATTATTAGATCATTTTTATTTATTTCCAATGGAACAATTTCAATAAATCGAGCGGTGAAAAATCATTAGACGAACTCAACAAATTACGGGAAACAACCAAAATACATATGGGAAACACTATATTGAATAGACATATTGAAAGGGTGTTTATTAGCTAAACACCTGCTTAGCTAAACACCTGTTGCTGCTTAAGTTTATTAAAAAATGAGAACTGATGATGAGTTGAAATGCAATAAATGAAGCCAATGAAAATAAAGCGTAGAATATCTTCGAGTGGTTTAATCGAGGATCTAGCGAGCAATCTGTAGCCAGAAAGGTACAGATATAAAAGAGATAAAAAATAATCTTCAGATTTTTTTGATACCTTCCATCCTACTAAAATTATTGGAAAACTATAAAAATGGAAAAATAATTATTTAGATTCTAAAATCTAATTAAATAACGTTCTATTGACCAGGATAAGGCTTATCTGGTTGTTATTATTCAAAACAACTACCGTCCCAACAAAGTGATCATGAGACAATTGTAGTCTTTCATAGAATACTTAAGCGAGTTTTAACAGATGCAGTCTTCAGCACGTTGCATCAGGTATCTTTCATTGCATTTTCGATGTTTTTCTTCAATTCTATATCTACATACAAATATCCTTTCAAAGTTATTTCTTCTATCAATACTTATTTAAGTAGTACTAGTACTTATTAATATAGTAGTACTTAGTACTTATTTAATATATTTTTGACATTAGATATCCTCCATTTTGTTGTGGTTCACATTAGACACTTCTTTAAGAATTCATCCTGGAAAAAAACATCAAAGTTTTATTCTTCTCTTTCAGGGGTTTTTTTCAACTCTATTATCATACATGAATTTAATTATGCCTACAAGATACGCCAACACGGTCAATGCTGTCAGTTTAAAATCAGTTCTTGACGCTTGTCTGTCCATAACTAAGGTCTGCTTACGCATCTCAAAATCGCCTCAGAACAAACGTCACAGGAACGACATCTCCTATACGTCATAGCCGCTTGCTTGTCCCACTTGAGTCCCAAAGCAGGAACACCAAAACAGTCTTTTATCCAATTCCCAAGAATCAATCTTCCGAACCGGGACGCGAGTGTGCGCATTTCAATAACGCAATCAATCAAACTCAATCTTCTGTCCGCAGACTGCCGCCGACGCGGGAAAAGATTGCATTTCGGAAGCGCTTCATCCCGGCATCCCGCTCCCGCGTTGGAACAGACGAAAAAACACGCTAGTAATTAAATGTTACGGATCAATCTGCGAAAAGAACGGGCCCCTCTGTCCCGGGCCGATTGATCTGGCGTTGATTGATATCGTACTGGCGAGAGGATTTTGGAGGTGGAAGAGTATGCAGCGTAACTCGCAGTTGCTTCCCACGAGAACGTTGGTTTAATGAAGAGCTTTTGCTGTGGCGTTTTAAGACATTAGATCAGCAAAATTTCAATTCAATTCCTGCCCTTGCGCACGATCGGGGCTGCGATGGCGATTAATTAATAACTATGAATAATGAAAATGAACTTTGCTACAGCTAAACCCATTAGGTAATGAAACCCAAACGCCGTGTAGCTGAAACCAGTATTGAAAAAAGCCCTCTCCCCGGACATCACTTACCTCTTCGAATGCTTTGGTTAGCTGTGGAAATCCTGCCGAATTGAGCCATTCTGCTTCCAGTTCTCCATCTGCAATGGGTACGAAAGAAAAACAAAAACAAAGATTAACTTCTTGTGCTGGTAAAACCGTTTTGCTTCCATCTTAATTACGAGCATCGTTGTCCATGCCCTTTGCTTGACCTTGCGCTTGCACCTGAAAGTCTCGTGCGCGTAGGGGCAGCCCGAGAACCTGAGGTTGGATTTTCTCACTTCCCCATGCAACGTTGGATCTTCCGCTCGGTCTTCCGCGGCTTCTGGGTGTTAATTTTCATACCTTCTTCGTACCGATCCTCCCGGGGGCGATGGAAAGAACCACTGCTCGGCGTTTGTTTTCTTTACGTTAAAGGGGAGTTTTTTTGTAGCTTTTTTTTTATTAACTGAACCTTTAGCCCTCACTTTGATGCCGCTGCTGTACAAATAGTCAGTCACTCGCTCCCGTCCGTGGCAGCAATTAGCCCGTGCACTGTACGCGGAAGTCAATCATTAGTCAACCGGTGTGTGTGTGAGTCGGTCGGTATGTGCAGTAAGCCGCCGCTTCTTTTGCTTTATAGAGAGCCATTTAAACACACCGCTCTTCCTGTTTACATATCGATCCACCTATGCGCCCATTAGGCCCGGAGGGTCACATGCAAGAACAGCAAAATAGGAAAGGCGAACGCGAAAACGTCACTCTTGTGGCGATCTGCCGGTTGCTTTCTGCAGTGGGCGCTATTTTCGGCGCATGAAGTCGTCTCGTCGAGGTTAAGCTCGGAATGAGCTCCATGATCGCGAATCGCCCACCGGTCACACAGGGACATGACCTTACCAGAGTTCTAGGTTACCCGAGGGCCGACCGTTGTTTTTCCCCCATTTTTGTCTTGTCTCTTCTCTCCTCAACCCACACAGCTGGGCTGTGACCGCAAGGTGACCGAAGGACGAGCACATGAACACTGCACCAACGTTTGAGCGTGTGTGTGTTGAGCTCTGTGGTATCTCTCCCATTTGCCAACGGTTAGACACTGCCACCAGGCTGGATAAAAAAAGGGATTCACCGGGGCTGTTGTTTAATGTTATGCAAGCAAACTGTAACCGGGCAAGGTTTGTTTGCATGTGGCCGCTTGGCAAGGGGTTGGTACCAACCGAGAAGGGTTTTGTAGTGTCCACACACAGCTTAAGCTTTTTGCTAGCCCTCGTACGCTGTGCTCCCGTGTGTGTGTGAGGGTTTGTTTACTTTCGGTGCTTGGATGACACTCGGCTGTCCGGCCTGTCCGATAGTCCGACGACCCAACCAAGTTAGTACGAAAAAAACAGGCCATAAATGACACCAGCCAGGTTATGGGCGCTTTATGCAACAGCCATTTTCATTTCGCTGCCCTACTTGCTTGTTGCGGACGTTTCCCGCGCGCGTTTTGCGCGTAGAAATTTGTTCAAATATGATAAACTGCATGTCGTTACCGTAATCGAGGTGTAGGTATGTGTGTGTGTGTGTGTGTGCGCGTGTGATACAACTACTTAACTTTGTTGATATGGAAAAACGTAGCCGCAGTGGCGATGTTGTGTTGATTTAATAATTTCGTATTGCGACATCGCGCTGTTGTGTGGGGCGTTTAAATCTTTTGTTCAGTTCAATTCAATTTATTCAATACAATTTCATCAGTTCAATTCATTTGGGATGATTAAATAGTTTAAATTTTGATACTTTATTTTGTGAATGATTATTAAGCATTTCAAAGAATTATGCTTCAAAGAAAGAGTTTCAAAGAGCTATGGTAAATATTTTAATTATCATTTATTAAAAAATAGTTAAATTTGAAGGTAACAAAGATGGTCCTTTTTCCAATGAAAGTGACCTCTTCCGTCGCTCATGATCAAGATCACGATCGCCAATTACGAGCCAATATGTCAACAACAAAAAAACCGTCCAACACCCAAACACAAAAAAAAACCAGAACATATGTTGTGCCCCCCCCCCCCCCCCCTTTTTGTTGAGCGAGACCTGTTCGCACCACTAACCCATAAAAGTGGCATAGGCATAGTGCGAGCATAAATTAATAATTAATTAACAAGCGCTCCGGCGCAAGATGGTCGGAGCGAAACGTGAACGGACCGTGAGCGTGTGATGACTTTTTCCACGCTTGGTCCATCGCAAAAAAATAGGAAAAAAATATGAGGCAAAATGCTCCCGCTCATTGAGTTTCCCTCATTGCTCCACGGTTGAGCGATGCGTTGCGAGGTGGCGACTGGTTTATTGTGCTTTAAATTTGGCACAGGCTTGCGGCAGCACCCACACGATTATAATGATGATTATTTATCTTCATCTGCAATTTGCCTTGTTTAGTGCGAGTTTTCCGTAGTGAGATCGTAGTGAGAGTTTGTTTTTCATCCCTTGTCTGGTTGGTGCCGCTGTTTCACATCCTCTATCTGGAGTTTTGTTTTATTTTGACATCCATAATTTACTGCACAAGTGGCTCAATAAATGCAACGAGGTTTTGTTTCTTAACGATTTCATTTCACTCTAAATTAAAAAGCCCCTGCCGAACACTATCTGGCTGAGTTGAAGTTTATATCGCGTCTCAAGCGATAGTGTATGCGTGTACGCGCACCATCCAGCGACATCAATCGCCGCACAAAAGCTCGCGTGTCAGACGGGCCAAACATTGGTACAAAACAGCTCCATCCGCTTTCCCGCCACGGGATGGGAAAGAGTGTCTAGTGTGACGTTCGCTTGCTGCACTGCTTCCGGCACGTTCGGTTACCGGGTAGGGCAAAAGATGCCATGGGAATCATATTGTCTCACAGAGGTTGTAATCAGTTGTGTGGGTAAGTGATTTGAATAATGTCATTAAACATAATATTTGCACGGGAAAGTGTAGTGAATTTAATAAACGAAATAATTAATAGTGCAATTACCTATGCCTATTACCTATGCAACTTTAATCAAATCTGGCTTGAGCGTTGCAAAATTGCATTCAAAAGGTCTGCGGCATAGCATTCCATTATTTTCCGTTGGAACGTGGCGTTTTAGCTATTCAGCACGAAGTTAAGCTAACGCCCGATATCAGTACGCTGCGGTTTATTTGTGTAAGAATGTAACACGATGCCATGCAGTATCTTTTGTGCGTTGCATACCTCCACGGTAACTAACGCAGCGATGAGCATGTTGTAAGCCTTTTATCTATTTGGTTGTAAAACTTAATGCTACGATAATTTAGGAAATAATTTTGACACACATTTAGCCCACCGTTTCATCCCACGATTTCAGAAATTTCCGTGGGTTATGTGTACTTTTATGATAAAAAAGCATTTCCAATTTTTTTACACATGCAGCTGTGTGTGCCCAAAATCCCTTTACCCCAAAAAGTATCCTAAGCGCGTGTGCCAAAATCACAGTTCCGGAACTTGGGGGAGCCCCAAAACGAAATTGATGCCGTTTGTCGGTAGTACAACGCACTCGCATCCAAGTTACACCAATCTACGGTCCATCGAGAGAGCAATGGGGTAATGTACGACGGGCCGAAATGACTTCCGAGTTAGGTAATTTAACCGGCACAATTGAACATTACCGGAGGTCCAACTACAGGGCCACGCCGGGGTGCTTAAATTTTGCCAAACCCACCTTCCGTCCATCCCCTTTCGGAAGCCTACGCACGTGTGCCTGGGTTCGGGTTAGCTCATCGAATGCCCTAGCTCTCTCTCTCTTTCTCTCTCGCTCTGTACGCACCAAAATTGAACCATCAAACGGGAACGAGTAACTGCACTGTTCCGAAATCGAAGCTAACTTCCCGAACCTATATGGCACACACACACACACACACAAGCGTGCCACGCTCACACACCCTGCTCCAATGATCCGTGGCTGGCCGGACATGGAACCGGGTAAAGGTAAAACGGTACGCCAAGTGGGCCGCGTAGGGTGCCCGGGTGCCACGTGATATGATTTGCATTCGTAGCGATATTCGAGGCAACGGCTTTTCGAGTGCGAACCCTACATCCCCTGAGCATACAACGGAGGAGGTGCAGAAATGACTTTCCCGTACGTGGTTTCAATAACAATTGCAAAAAGATCTTGATTTGTGTGAAATCGATCTCACACCCACCAAACCGAATGATTTGCGTGTTTACGGGTATGAAAAACTGCAAGTTTAAGGTGTGAGAGGTTTTTTTTAGGTGTGGGTTTATATTAATTGGATTGCTTGAGCCACAGGTTTGCTACGTACAATGTTTCAAGGTCTATGTAATTAGATGCCGAAAGGCTGTAGATGCAGAACGTAATGGACGTCATCTTAAGTGTTCTTTACTCAGTTGTTGAAGTGAGCGAACGATTTATTCCCTCACAACATTTAATATACAACACCCAAAGGGCGGTAAGTGTAAAAAAACAAATGCATGATTCAATAATATTTTTTATTTAGATGTTTTTGACTCTATGAATCCTGAATTTGTATTTTGAAAAAAAAAATTGTTCAATTATACTTAGTTAACTCAGCATTAATTATTTATTTAGCTGCTTTGATTATTGATGAAACAAGTATTTGAGCTGATTGGCAAAACAAATCAATACAATATTGTTTTAAGGATCACATAAACCTTATGCTGTGGGGTTTTTCGCAAATAGTTTAATATTTTTATGCAGCTTTTTCTCCAAATATCTAGTATTTATTCTGAACTGCTAATTTAGGGCTTTGTGCCTAAAAAGAAAAAGGAGGGTAAGACTTTTTCTTTTTAGGCACAAAGCCCTAAATTAGCAGTAACATTACTGGAATCTTCATGGGTCTATGGTCAGTAGGTGCAAGTATGTCTTTGGATAAATACAGGGCTTTTCAAGGATTATTTTAGTTTTGGAACACTTTCATAACTCTTTCTTGGGGATATGAATTTAATGTGATCGACATTGGACTCTATAGCACCTTTTTTGGACAAATACAATAGGAATTTCCAAAGTGTCTGTCCAACAAGAACTGCTATTTTGCTAACCACAAGGAACCATTACAATGATATGAATAAGCAAAAGATTTTGTTTAGCTTTATATCAAAATAATTTTGGTTAATCCACACATCATTCAGTACATTTGTTAATTTGAACAAAAATGATGGATTGAAGGAATCTTCTTTAAAACACAAAGTTAACCACTACTCCACATGGCCATTTAGAATATTCGCAGATCTGTTGAATCGTTTTGTTTTATTTGATTTTTTTTAATTCCATTCATTAATGCACGACTTGTTTCTATACTAAATAAGTATGGTTTTGCAACGAGAAAAGCCATTACTGCACTCAATAATATAAACCATTTCGCTTCTGGGAGGGACGAAACGGCACAACCACAGTCACCTCGACCTTAATCGTTCGCTGGGATGCCGATGGGGGTACTGGCAAGGTCGGCATTGCCTGGCCAGGCTGCCCACCCTGGTGACATTTCGCATCCGAACGATCGCAACCAGCACACACACACACACTTCCCTCGGCAATTCGTAATCAATTCGTAATTGTTAAGCACCGTCCCCCGCGACCCAGGCGAACGATTCATCATGGGCAGCCCGTGCGGTGCGTTCATCAGCGAGTCAACAATTAGTCGATAAAAATAAATAACTGCACAAAACAAAACTGCAGCACAAGACACGGCGAGGCACTCTACTTCTCAATTGCTCCATTGCTGCCCAGATTGTCACTCACGTTTTCTCGCCTCCTTCTCGAGCGCGGCACATGTGCTGCAACGACGCCGGCAGCGGCGGGCCACACCATCACAACCACACCATCACAACCCGTTCACCTCGCAGCTGAGGCAGAGCGCAGCAGCACTAGTACCGTGCCGTCAGTACGAGCTGCTAATGATATGGGTCACCGCGAAAGGAGCATTTCAATTGTACCAAAGGTTGAGGCAAAACTGCAGCCCGGACTCCTGTTGTTGCGCAGGACGGGGCTTCGTATGCAGGCCGTAAATCCGATAATGATGGCCAGGATTTGGCGTTCGCGGAGGGCGCTATTTGCCGCGCAATTATCGGTGACTCGGCGACAAAAATGATGACAACCACTTCATTTATGGGCCGTGCCGACAATTGTTATGTTGTCTTTTTGGACATTTTAACGACCCGAAAGTGCAATGCTGCCTTGTAGGTCAGGTCGTGGTGGATTTTTATTTCGTTGCATCTTTAAAGCACCTTTTTAACAGCAGGTGATGGTAGGAGGGGGAGGGGGAGCAATAATTGGTGTCATAAGTGTGGGTAATAATTATTTTTGTTTTTCTTCGAATGATATTTAAGCCACTGCAAGCGTTTTGATTGATTTTTTTCTACTCCAAGTCGCGTATGTTTTTCTTTTACGGATTGCGTTTCGTAACGGCATCAAGGATTTAATTTCAAAATAATACAAAAAAAAACAATTAAACGCTATTGGAATGATGCTTCAGGCGAGCCTAAATTCCCATTGCATTTCTGCAACAATGTTAAGCTATGGGAATGCTAAACAATTCCAACGCCTGTGCTGCCGCACACTTCTCGCCATTACCAATTTCCGATAATGACCGCTGCACCGTGGTTGACTCATTAGCCGGATCGAGTGGTGCTCTGGCTCTGGCAAAAGATTAGCATATTTATGCTTCGGCACGTACTAAGCCCCTTCGTCCGTGGTTGTGCACCGTGTCCGTGTCAAAGGACCACGCAAAGCCAGCCCATATAGGCGCGTACCAGTGGGCTGTTACATATGTTTGGGTACGAAAACTATAACTCATTTTCTTGGCCTCCAACGCTTTTCCGCCATGCGATACAATGTGGCGGCGGCACATTGCAATGTTTGCTGCATTCGTCAGAATCGAACCTCGGGGACGGGGATGCAAACGGTCAGCGTGTGACAGCGCCGTCACTGTTCCACTTTCGGGTGCGCATGCGCATGTGCATTATGCATTGTGAAACTCTGCCTCTGTTCGTGCGGTATGCGATCGGTGCAGAGAACATAAAATCCCAACACTAAACATACCCCGTAGTGGTAGAGAAATGCTACACGGGGTAGAACACTGGCGTGTGTGGAAAGTGTTGCGCGAGGTGCGTACTGCGTGCCACTTTTGATGCATTCCAACTGAACCCCAATCGAGGATCGGGTGGCCGGTGCAATTTAAAAGGCACTGTGCGGTAGAATTGCGCATAAAGATACATGCTTCCCCGGCTGGGAGTCGACATCGTGGAAGCAAAACGATGCTTTATTCGAGTACATTAAGCAACAGAAAACAAAACACGCCCTGTTTTCTCGCCCGTGTGTATGTGCGTCTTCATCGGAGCACAAAAGGGACGGCTTTCTTTCAGAGAGAGAGGGAGAGAGACGCCTTTGCAAAGATAGACTAATGGGTGCACTAATGGGACGCGTGTGGTGATGGGTGCACTTTGCAAGAATAGCCTCCAGGACAGGGAGAAAAGCGGCCTTTTCTTTTGCAATCAATTGCTGTCGCGACACAAAAAAGGGGAAGTCCGGTGGTATGTGGTATGATAAGTGAGTTCTTTAATGAAGCCATTTTGTTGCTGAAGGAATTTTATCTCTTCTAAACGAAAAGAGTTATGGGCAGCCCGACGGGTAAAGAACAAAGCAGAGCCCGCCATGCGAAGCGACAGAAGAAAGTGAAGCAATTTTGCCGATGCTATTTGAATACAATTGAAACATATACATTTTTACTGCTACAATGCAACATGCTCGCACAACATTCCATTAGCACTACGCTCCCTCTGCTCACACGACGAGCTCGCAGCAAGAACACACAATCTAAGCATCTAAGATTAATGTTTGTTAACCGGGCCCAGTGCCCAAAACCCCGTGACGGTTGAGATTACGCACGTAGCCCGTCTAGCCTGGCCGTTTGTGCGCGCGTCCCTTGGCCTTACGTGAAGTGTACACGGGCCCGACCGTACACGGTTATGAAACATGGTCACGTTCGGAATGGTCAGTTCGTCGTCTGTCGCGCTGCAGGGTGACGCCGCACGCCGCATAAGAATTAGAATTTATTTCTGTTAGCGAAATGACCGCACAGTGGAACGAACAGAGAGACAGAGAGAGAGGGAGGTCAAGCACCCGCACCGAACCGGGCATGACATTTGGCGAAACGTTGCTTTCAACACATACACACCCAACCGATTGTTGGAAAGAGACTTTTCAACGCCAAGTCGGTAACGGTTGATTTGAAAATATCATCACCCCGACGATCACATTTTTAACGAACTATGTTTTTTGATTGGACAGTTGCGTTGCCTTTCCCAAAACCAGGGCACTGGGGGGGGGGGGGGGGAAGTTCGTCGCCTGTGTGTTCATTCCAGAGCGGTGAGTGATTATTATTATTCGCAAGCCCACCAGCCGGCCCGAAACCCTTACGCAATGTGCAATAATTCACGAACTTGCGCGAGCGCAATAACATCCGACCCGTGCTTGCGTTCCTTCCCTTCTACCTTTTCACTACAAAAAAAAGAAAGAAAAACAGTTTTCGCAGCAAAAGAATGCCCCCCCTACAAAGGGCACACCTACCGATGGGTCGACGCGCCATCATCATCTTTGCGCGCGTGTCAATCAGTGCGCGCGAATCAAAAGAAATACCTTTAATGCATCGCACAAGTGCACTGTGGCCTCTTTTCTTCTTCTTTTACTTAGGTGCAAATTGCTGGAGGGTCAGATCTACCCGCCCGCGTCGCTCCCGACCTATCCCACCGCTTAGATAACCTCCGTTCTGGAGGTGTGTACGCTGCTGGAGTGTCCATCCAAGTGCGCGCACACAAATCGGCTGGGAATGTCGATTCGATTCGCAAGAAGAAGACCGTTGCGGCAACTGTTGCGCAACAATTAATAAGCACCGAAGGCACCACGGGCGATTCGTGAATGCTTACCTTTTTTATGGCTCAGAGGAGAGCAAAAAGACGAAAGACTCAAAGTGACGAACCCGGCGCATCGGC
The DNA here is from genome assembly GCF_943734735.2 of Anopheles gambiae. Taxonomy (NCBI): domain Eukaryota; kingdom Metazoa; phylum Arthropoda; class Insecta; order Diptera; family Culicidae; genus Anopheles; species Anopheles gambiae. The sequence goes on along the minus strand of NC_064602.1, from coordinate 18,852,240 downwards.
GATAAAAACAATGCCCAAAAAAAAAAACAATTGGTGCTACTATTGATCGTACGATCCCGCATGAGGCACAAGTCCTCCGGTTTGCGAATCTCACATACGTCACCGTCCACTGCGTCGACTGACGATGCACGATGCACAACAACGGGTTTTTAATGCACATACATGTGTACTTGCGTTTAATTAACGGCTCGTTTGAACAGCAGACGGCCGCCTTGTTACTTCTGCTCGGAGTTTCCTTCCTCCGATTGCGCCACGACAGAACAATCGATCGGCTATTGTTGGCTGGGCACTCGTCCGTTTCGGCAGGAATCGATGCGGTAATCGTGAGCTGCAGCGCACTCTCCGATGCAGAACGGATGATGCTTTTCCGCTCGAGACGTGCTCGATGACGCGAACAGTTAGCGCGGTCTGACCTCTTCAAATGAGTTGCCCTCCTCCCGGGGTGGGTCATATGAAAAAGGGGAACGCAACATAAAGTGTGTGTGTGTGTGTGTATATGTGTTTGTAAATGAATATTCTTTAGGGTCAAATTAGCGAACGATTAGCCACAGCAGTTTGTACCGTGTCCCCTTACATGGAAACAACGAGCGAACTCCGGACACGTTCGTTCAGCAAGTTGTGCGATAATTTAGTGTTCCGTAGTGGAGGACGAAGACATCCACCCTCCGTCATTTTTTTGCCATCGCGTCCGAGATGGAGTCATTTGAGGCGCGCGAAGAAGGGAATGAGGAAATTGAGTTTGTTTATTCTGCTTCACCGCCGTCTGATTGCATACATTGCGCGTACCGGGGCTTGTACAGATTGTTTGCGCAACTGGCTGTCCAGCGGAAACTTCAGCATATCTTTTGCAACAAGCAAAAGGTGTGGCCCGCGCGTAAGGGTTTCTCTGTATGATTATTCCCACTTTGTTCCCACTTCGTGTCCCTTTCTCTCTCGCCCGTTTTCTCGCGCGGGATGGATGATTCCCTCGGGTCGTAAGATTCGAGAAGATTTGTGTTTTTGTTTCTCCCTCTTTCTTACTTACTTCCCTCTTATCCGAGCGGGATCGATGTATCTCGTAGACTCGATGTCTGTGATAGCCTGGTAAACAGTCGATCGGGAGAGAAAAAAACGGGGAAATATGAACAAAAAAACAAAACGCCACCCGTGTCTCGATCGACGCGTCGATTGCGTCAGTGAGCTTCCAACCTATCCAAGAGTGGTCGCGCTCCAAGAGGGTCTTTCATATTTGAACGGTTGCGCCCGTTGCATCGATCGTGAAGAAGATCGTGGTCACACACGGTCGATCGACAACGCGGAGGACACGGGCGACACATATTTGCCCGCTTGCCACCAATTGACCGGCTCGACGCGGCTCGACGCTCGATGATGTAACGGATGCATTAAAATTTTAACCTCAAAAGCCTTCAAACCGAGCCGATCATCCTGCCGATCGGCGACCGCACGGATCAGCGTGCAGTGCGGTAGGTTAGCAGGTTATTTAGCCCAAAGCCGGCGACCCAACCGGGCCATCATCGGATGCAGTGGAATGGCGTGCATGTGTGTTGCCGCCGGTGGCGCGATGGCCTCGTTTAATCATCGACCCATCGAATCGCGTTCGAGTGGCTCGTTTATCCCTTTCAGCGCTGTGTGAAGAGGCGCTGTGCCGCTGTTGGGACGGTGCTGAAGATGATCCACCGGTGTTGTCGTGGCCGTTTGGTGGCATCTTAATAAATCGCACAGTTTAGCCAGGCGAGTGGGCTGGTGCGAAATGCCGCACGAGGGCTTTTGCTGCTGGTGCCTAGGGGCTATAAATTGATCGCACGGATTTAAGTCAATTTGTGCGCGCTGTTGTTGGGAAGGTGATTGGGCCCCTTCTTAGCTTTGAAGGCGTCGAGTGTGGCTGAACTTTCGAGCGTGGCTTTCTTTTTTCTCGCTGTTCTTGTGAAATTCGATTCGGGCCGCAATCGGGGATTAGGAAATGCTTAGATTGATGGCCGAGCGAGTTAGGGTGCATAATTAACCGGACGTATAAATGTTTGATTGGTCAATGACTTAAATCTCGCTGCTTTAGGTGTACAGATGTTATTCAACTTGTTTTTACTGTCTTTGCGGGGCTTATTATCAGCATTAATATAGCTCAAAATTCTTCAAATGAAATCAAATCAGCTCACAAAGGCGTACCATAATTTATCATCAATTTCTCTCATTAATATCATAATTTCCAATCACAACATATGACTGCCAATCGAGCTACTCTCCCGTGGCTTACGAAACCACATAATTGCATATATGTTTCATCACATGCCACGACACTCCACTTTCTACGGTTTGTTTGCCCCCATCGTACGATTGTTCGGGAGTTCCTTACCCTCGCCGGTCATGCATCCAAAACCACACGGCCACACTAATTGTCGCCATGGCGCGTATCGATTTCAACAGCGATCATTAGCCAAATGAATTGGCGGTAGGAAAATTGTAGGGCTTGTGCACGGCGCAACGACGCCTAATGACAATTCCCTACCGGTTCGGGGCAGCTACCGACAACAGCAACCACCCACTATCGTACCGAGCTCGAAGTAAATAGTTGAAATTAAGCTTAATGGAGGACCTTCCAGTACGCTTCACTGACTGTCACAGTACACTACCATTGAACGGAGCACAAATAGCGAATTTCCCCTTTACTTTTGCTATTTGTTTTATTTCTACCAAAAATTACCCGCTATCGGTGCATGATTGGCTAGCTTTAAGTAGAGAGAGCTAGAAAGAGACCAATAATTGGTGCATATTTTCTTCAAATAATTCATTTCCGGAATTGCATCTTTCCCGTGCGCCCGACGGTACGCATACATTCACCAGAACCGATTATCGTTTGACTCGCAGGCAGATATCGACGCGATCAGCGTAAGTGGAGTTTTGCTGGAGTGGAGTGCTTTTCTTCCGCGCAACCGCAATTGAACTGCGTGCACTCGAAAAATGCACCATCGGCGACGGAAAACCAGTAGGGCTGCGAGCGGTAAAACAGACAAACCACAGGGCCAATGTACACTATCACCGTCATCGACGGATACGCGGCACGTGGTAAACCCCGGCTGCACTCGCTTGTTGGTGCCACCGGGGGTTATGATGACGATGATGATGATGACGGCACAGTAAGCGGGCAAACAGTGGAACCTCGGGTGGAAAGCCGGAGCATTTTTCTAACGACGCTGCAGTTTGTGTTTCATTTGCAGCAGCAGCAGCAGCAGCCTGCTCCGTTATGCTGCCACATTGCACGTGGTCGCGTGATTCGCGAATGCAATGCGAGCTGTCTGTATCACCACAGTGCAGTTGCAGTGAAGGGGTCTGTTGCTTCTTTTTTGAGTGATTTTTTTTCACCTTATCTAGCAAAAAACCAAAAATGAAAAAGAAGGCCCACTTTTTAGAACGATCGCTTTCGGGCGTTTATTGTCGTTTACCGCTAAGGGGCTTACGCGATTCCCGTTACTGAAGGGGGGGGGGGGGGAGAGAGAGAGAGGTAGAACTATTTTCACTAACGGTGCATCACCCGATTGTGAAAGCACTGCTTGCAGCCTATTAAGCATATTAATTGGAAGCCGTAGGTTGGTTTTGCTGCATGTGCAGTTCCCGCTTTAGGTTTGCATGGCTTGCAGATTCAAAACACAATTGCTTTGTTTTGCGAAATAATATCACTCACAAATAATGGTTTACGAAATGACTCACGAAAAATTGCTGCCGGTTGATTTGAAAAGAAGAGTAAAGCGTTAACAGAGGGAGAAGAGTGTGCATTTCTTAGCCAATTAAGCAGTACACTATATGACGCGCAATGTGAGTGAGGCTTCACAATAAAACGCATCGTCTTTGCGATGGATGAAACGATCGTATGACCGTAGATTTGTGTTGATACATAAAAATGAAAACTTCAGAAGTTAAATCCACTTCAAAGGCAGTCACGTTTTCTAGCACGCTCTATTTAACGGTAAAGTAGCTGCTGAAGTGTCCATGTGTCCTTTTAGAAGTACCCAATTTAATAAACGTGGGCAACCAACAACAATCGTAAGAACAACGCAAATAACACTAATTAAAATCGATATAGCATCTTGTGATCGTTTATGTCGGTTTCTTCCTTATCGCTCCTTTACTTTAATCATTTCCAATTTCTGCTATCATTGCCTTAACGCATGATCGCATTTTTCGTGACCTTAGCTAGGTCGTTTAATTTAAAACCGCTGCGCCAATTGTATTCATCCAAATAAACGAGCTCGACACGCTTGATTGGCATTTGGTTTGCTGGCGTTATTGGTTATCTATATAGCATATAACAGTTTGTTTACACCCCCTCAACCTCCCCCGATGTTTCCACCACGGAGGGCTCAATCGATGAAACGGAAAGACAACAATGCACAGTTGTCGCGTGGAACAACTTGTTGACAACCGAGATCGCACAAAAAGATGTCAATCAAAACACGCATCGGCAGTTGTACCATTCAACAACATGCGAACGGCGTGTGAAGATAAAGGTTATCAAAATACAGTGAAAAAATGACGCGATTTCATTATCGCACCAGATGTGTTCGGCTTTTGTGGAAAGCTTAAGTATGCGCCCAGCACTTTTTAGCCTTGATTTGTGTGTGTGTGTTTAAATTAAACAAAATGCAATTACAATCGTATCACGTGGTGTAAGTGAGTTGCATTTACGATAACCGCTGCTTGCTTACATGTATTTGCAATGAACACGAACCAATCTTGAGCGATTGAAATCGATAAAAAGAGTGTAAACATTTGCTTCTGCTACCATTACAACGCAAGGTCACGGAAGGAAAACAACGCCTTTTCTGTTGCTGTAGATTGCAATCCACTTACCGGCATAATGGGCGATGGGTTCGGTCGGTGCCTGCAGCTTGTACTCGGACAGATACTCGTCCAGATCGTCCACCTCCTGGGGCACCACGCCCCGGTGATGGCTGCCGGCCGGTGGCGACGGGGGAGCCGACGAAGGCTGCTGGCCCTGGTGACCGGCGCCGCCGCCGGTTCCGATGCGCGATAGCATTATCAGCGGGTTCGTTTCGTTTCACTTGACCCCTCTTCCCACTCTTCACTCGCTGTCACTCCTTTCCTCACTACCCTTTATCACGCACTCACTCACGATACACACAATTCAGTGATGTGCACTTCACGGTGTTAAACTGAAACATACACTTCCCTTCATTGGCCACTGTGATCAGCTGCAAAGATTTGCAAGGATGGCTTCGGACCCGCTACACCATCCGGGTGCCGGTTGAGGGACGGCCACTCAACTGCACTTTACTGCACGCTGCAGGTGAAACAGATCACAGCACCACATCGACCTTTCGGGCGCGATATCGACACTTCCTGATTGGGTTGATTGATTACTCTTACTGCTGCTGTTGCTGTGGTATTTGTTTTGCTATAAAGAAACCGAGAAACGCAAACGTTATTAAAAGAAACAATTAACACTTCACGCTGGAGATGGTGGAGGTGGTAAACATGGGAAAATTAGCAAAAGAATCAATGTTTTGCAAAACCGAACACCACGGGAAGAAAGCTACAAAAAAGACAACAACCCCCCAACTGTCCTTATGTCTTGTTGGCCTTTTTTCTCTCTTTTTTCTCTATCTTCATAAGACATTTCGTAACAAATCTTGACGAATGGACACATGTATCAACAGTCGCACATTAATATCTCTCACTCGGCACGCTTGTGGCTGTGTTTGATTTGTTTACATCTGCCTCTGTTTTCCCTCCTGTTTCTCGCTCTCATACACTCTTTTTCACTATTAATTTTCACTTCGCTTCCTGTTCCGGCATCGGGCCACTCTCGGTGTGTGTTAGAAACGAAACAGAGGAAAAAAATACAAGAGGGAAATGATCCATCTCCGACAGAGGTGGAAAATCGTTTGCTACTAGTGCGGCGGCTCTCACGGGACGGAGCTGATGCTCTGTGTGCTCACGATGGTGGTGATTTGTCGGAAATGGTTATATCGCAGCTAATTGCCCCAGGGTCCCCCGCTATCGGCCAACAACAGGCCGCGCTTTGGGACCACCGGTGACCATGTGAAGTGCCTTCGGGCTGATGATTATGGCACCGCGAGTATCGGTAGACAGCGTGGTGGTGAGGGAACGAGACGGTGTTTCGTTTGGAGCATGCTGCAAATGAGAAAGAGAACACAATTTTGTGATTAATTAAAAGCTTTTTCATCGGAGAGTAATAAAAATTATGTAAAGTCATTTTTAACATACATTATTGTTAAAAGAGTGTTTATGCATTAAGCATATTTAATTCCTAATTACCTACAATTTGAGTTTTAGTGCTCTAATTTCGATTGATAAGAATAGATGTTCGGTAAGACATTTCCATTATTTTTTATCAAATATACTCTCTTTTCATTCAATGAAAGAGGTTAATATGCTCTTCCCAAGATAACGATCAACAAGACAAGGGCATTAACGCTAACCGAACGGGATGCTTTGCACCGAAAAAACGAATCGTCCCTCTATCGTATGATTTACGCTCGTTTGCTGGGAGCAAAACTCAAGAGACTCGCCCAATGTAAGTTCCACGAAACTAAGAAATAATCCCATCATCAATCATTCCGCACACGTTGACGATTAACGTTTTGCTAGAGAAAAGCACTGTTGTTCTAGAGGGCATCGGGGGTTAGCAGAGATGCCGGCGGTCTTACCCAGCAAAGCCTAGATTCCTAGATCTACTTTCCAGGAACGGACTTCCACCCGCGGCGGCTGCGCTCGGAACAAATGATAATTATCCCGACAGACGGGAAGCTCTCCCCCCCCCCCCCCCCCCCTCGCGAAAGGATCCGTTCGTGACTATGTGATTAGACGAGAAGCGGAACAACACAATCACTCACTCGTGGCCGCTCTGCCCTTGGATCTTCTTCCACGGCAAGTGCGCGCACGAAAGAGGAAGAAAATAGTTCAAAAAATTAACCGTCATTCCCGTTTTTGGGACTGGGTGTGGCTGTGGATACACATTTCGTGGGTGATCCATTGGAGAAGGGAAGCAACAAAAAAAAACGACCAACCGACCGCTCCCATCACATTCAAACCGCGAGCCGTTCGTTTGCAATTATATAATTTACTCGTAAAGCTGCGCGCTCGCGCCCGCGATCGGTGGCCGTCCGGACAGTGAGATGATGCTTGCGTCATGTGGTGTTGTTGATTTGCCTAATTTCATGACGAATTTTCTCAAATGGGGGTGAAAGGTGCCCGAACGAAAAGGGTGATGGTTGTCTCTGTTGCTGATCAGTTACCAATTGCACGGGCCAAAGGGTTTTTATTCCGTTTTGTGCGAGCTTCAAAGAGACTTCATGACTGGAGAGTTTGTGCGGTTTAATGGAACAACATGACTTTGGGAAATGTCAGTTACTATTAAACAGAGAGTGACACCCTGCGTTTGTTATATTTTATTTATTATCTTTATCCATTGAATCAGTCTCATTTGCTTAATCGATTACGCTTTGCGTTTATACACTCCAGCGGACGCGTGTTTTGAAGCGCAAACGATCGCAACGTGGGCCATCATCCGTAACAATAAGAAACGCTGCTCTGCGATACGCAAACAAATCGTTAGGGCGAACTCGCGGACGACCTGTCAGCAGGATAAATATCCCTAAAGTGGAACTCCCTTCGTTTCCTTCGCTTCATAAACACACACACGCACGCTTGACTCAATGTCAGTGATTCAGCGGAAAAGTGCGCAATTTCCTGCGGAACACCCTCGACGTCGCGGCAAAGTTCTTCCCCAAACTCGTTCTCGCCGGCCCGCTCGTAAATCAAAGCCTAACACCGTAGCACTCGAGCAAGAAAGTAGAATAACAAAGCGAAACGCTGCACCGACAGCACCATTGCCTCAGCCAAAAGCCGTGCCAGAAATTACGCCGCCATTGCGGCAACTACCAAGCGCACAGGCGTATTGAGGTTGAGGTTCTTGCTTGCTCTTGACAAGTGTTTCCATCCACTTGATTGGCAAATGGTCAGTTTGCCCAAAAACATTTGTCCCCCGGGGTGGCGCGAGTAGGAAACGCGAAACTTGGGCTTGGTGGTTTTGCGTGAAAATTTCAATTAAACGCCCTCGAATGTCGTGCAGGGTGGACTAGGTGGTACACCTTTGGCCAGAATTCGAACGCACAGCGATCTTGAGCGGTCAACGGTGAAGGTTACGGGCAACAATGGCAGTGTGCGGTTCATGCGGCTCAATTGAGACCCTTTCCAGGGCTCAGAAACGCGCGGTGAAGCGCTTGCAATGCCGCCCACCGGCACTTTACGCTGTGCGCGATCACTCGATCACTGTCCCGCGCGATCGAACGCGATTGATTGCCGTGCAATCCGTATCCGCCTTGGACGCGTCTCCGTCACAATTACCAGGCACAATTATTGTGCCCCGTTCTTGCGCTTTATCGAATGTCGATTGTGGCCCAGAGATCTTTGGAGTAGGATGCATGCAACGTGCAGGTGTGGAAGGAAAGAAGCCGTCGTTCCCAATTGACGACAATCCAGGAAGATTGTGCTGGACACTGTCTCGGATTAAAAACATCGTCAACAACGGTGGTTGAGTTCTTGAACGTTCGGAATCCATTTGCCACCTCTTAAAGGTCTGCAAGTTGCACGATCATGCCTTTTGATTGAATGACAGGTGATGGTGGGTAATAGCCAAAGAGAAATCATACGCTATAACAAAAATACAGCAAACCGCTTCGAATCATTACACACAGCTTGTATTGGATCTGAAGCTGAGATGTTGTTATGTCCGATGGTCACTTTGTGCCTTTTGCCATGCGAGCAAATCGATCAGATAATGAACCAATAATGTAACGGATACTGCTACCTCATGATGGCAAGCAACAGCGAAATGATGCCATTTGTTGTAACAATGTCCTTGTTAATCGAACCTTATTGTGTATAGAATACAGTTTACACAGTACAGAAGTTATTGGAAAGCATTTAAACAGTAAATTTACTGCCATTCAATACCCAAACCGTATTCTAGCGGCTTTCAAGTACAGCCACACACACTCACACACAGGGTTCATTAAACAGGCAACAGCTATCATTTGTCGAAGAAATTGCGAAACCGAAACCACTTCAGTAGCTAAGCGTTACGGTGGTGAAATGCCACCGTACAGGACACACGGTAGGAAATCCATTTCATTAGCCAGATGGGTAGTGCGCAACAACATCACCTTACAGTCGCATGCCGTCCGATGGTCGGAACGGGCATGCACACCGGGTCGGAAAGATATCTGCCACGGTACATGTGCGCCTCTCCCGCCCATTGGTACATGTATCTATTAAACTATTATTACATTCACTCCCGCTAGCGGCGACCGCTTATGACAACGCTCAACGTGTCGAAACCGACCGCATCGTGCGCTTGGGTAAACCGAAACCACACAGAACCACACAAAACCGACACAAACCCGGTCCGCAGGAACTTGGAGCCACCCGAGGAACACGGATCGAATTATGCAGCTGAGGGGAAAACGGTCTTGACAGCGTACGGTCAGGTACAGTGTGTGGTCAGGCGAAGGTGATAGTTTGCAGACCTGCTCGGGCTCGCTTTAAATGACCAGTGCAAGACGCCCCCTCGGACGTTAATAGAGTCCGATTCCGGTTTGAGTTGTTGATGGCGGCTTGTGTGCTGCAGTGTTTGACATCTCCCCCGAAGACACCGCACACCGGAAATTATGGCCACGCGTTATTAGAAGCCAACATATTCCCGCATTTTGCTTCCAAAACCACTCTGAAGTCTCCCAGGCTTCACTAGGGGCAACCAACAAGTCGTTAACCCGGAGGGCTACTGTTGGGTGACTTCTCTCTATCCACCACTAGATTTATTGTTATATTCTACCACATGAAAAGGTTTGAAACAACTGTGTGCTGGCAGTGAAAGTGATTGCGACAAGTTTCTCCCCCAATGGTGTGAGGGTGTGAGCAAGACCAGACCACACCAGCCGAACAGGAAGCACTATTGAACACCATGGTTTACACACAGGATTACAGGTTTGCGGCAGCAAAACAACGCATCAAAACACTCGTTCGCCAACCAGGTACGGGTAGCGCATCTTCGCATTGTAGAAAGCAAAAGTGAACCCACGAGTTGACCTCTGGACACGGCTCCTTCGCCGCATGCCCGGTTATTGCGCAGTATCTGCTGACGGAAAGACCAGATGGTGAGGACGCTTTCCAGGCGCGCACAGGCCTGCGCACAGTGCGCCATTAATTTCTCTTAGATTCCGGCCCGCGGCCCCGAGGGAACCAACGCCAACCCAGGCTCTGCGCTGTCGAGATCGGTGATTAAATTCTCGTTTTGGATCGAACAGGTTGACCTCCAGGACAAGGCGCAGTCGCGGTGTGCTCGGTCGCAGGAACGGGAAAGATATCGGCAGCGACGGCATGATCGGTGGAAGGAAAGAGACACCCTCTTGGTATGGGCGACCTCGCGAGCCTACGCCTAAAGATGGCTTATACAAACCGCTCCAAGACTTCCAAGTGATATCTCCTCGATGACGGTGAATACTTCATTATTGAACCGTCTCCCCCCTCACAGCTTGGACCACCACCCTCTACAACCTGGCATGCGAACAGGTTTCTCACTCTTTGGGGCGGGTTCGACTTCTCTGCTGAAGTCACGAACAGACAGTGTGCCGGGTGGAGTAGTAGCAGGCAGCACTTTGCAAAACTGGAGAGCAACTACTCTCTGGCGCTCACAATCATACACACACACATACGCTTCAAGACCTTGCCAACGCGCCCGGCAAAGAAGTGTGGTAACAATTTTGAATTACAACCTCGGCATGCCCGAGGGCAAGTTCGTTGGGAATAGGCTGATACGTCCAATTTCTCGAGGACGCTGCGCCCCAAGCGTGGTCTGGATGATGAGCGGCAGCAGCAGCGGGAGGTCAGGAATTCCAACGCAGCAAAGGGTCGTGGCCGTTGTTCCGTTGCCGATTTTGTCGCTTGCTTCATTTCGGTGCAGTGGTGGGGAGCGGCGCATGATTTCGCGTGAGAAAGAAAGTGAAACTCCTCCCTTCTTCCCTGACGTCAGCGAAGATGTGTGCCATGTGTCCTCCGCCTCGAAGGGTGTAACGCAACTTTCGCTGGAATGTTGGTTCGGTGCGCTTATCGGGCAGCTTGTTAAAGGTGCTCACTGCGTACCGAAGCCGTCGTTGCAAATCATCTTCAAATATGTCCAGGTCAGAATTTTCGATATCAGATCTGTCTCTCAATTCTCGCAACAAAACTCTTCCTTCTCTCGCAAAAAAGGGGAAATAAGACAAAATTAAAACCAAAATGATAACCATAATCCCAATAAAATAAGATATATGTTGTTGCTAGTGCCGTAATCGAACATCGTTTGGTGGGGACAAAACAACTACTATCAACAAGCCACCGAGAAATGTGGTCCACCAGCAGCACGACCAGGTTCGGAAACTAGATTTTATTCAAATCACAACCACCCCTGGTTAAGATATTCACAAGTTATGAATATTCAGCGATCGCCCGATCTTGAGGCCTGAATATTCTACAAAACGATCTCTTGGAACTCCACCAAGTCTCGATCGCCAAATCGACGTTTCTGTGACTTTGATTCAGAGTCACGGCGACACAGGTTCGTAGGCAGCTAAAATGCGCTACAGAACAACCCAAAAATGAAAAAAAGAAACGACACAATCAATCGCCCCGTGCTACCAAATCGACAGGTTTGAAGGGTTTGACATTGGTGATAGAAGATTAACAGTTAGAGTAAATTAAGACCTAATTTTGTGCCACTTTAATTCCGAGAAGTGAGAAGCCTTTTCGGACAAAAGAACGCGGCCCGTTCGGTTTTGTTTTGGGAAGCGGTGGGAAGTGCGAACGTGAGTGTTTTAGATACAGAAACGGATCCATGGGATCGAAGAAAACGGTTTCCGTTTTTTACGATCGCTAGGGTGTCGACGGTGCAGCTTTTTTTTAGTGGCTTTTAATAAGAAGACTTTAATGATCAAGAACACTCAGTTCCAGTTGTAGCGGTAATTGGAAAACAATGTCCCGTGTTGAGGATCACCTGTGCCGTCGATCGGAACACCATTAATCTTAATTTGGGTCAGTAGAATTCGTGAAGGTTGTAGCTTGAAATGGTTGCATTCTAAATGCTCTCAAACATACCAGTCATACAAGACATACATTGGTTTGAGACACACACTAAGACATCGATGTTAGTGGCGCATGTGTATTATTTCCTTATCTTAAGAGCATCTTTCATTAGGCTCTCAGTTTCTACAGCAAAACATCTACATAAAAGCGCAAACACAAAGCGAAGATGTTCACACAAGATTCCACTAAACTAATGGCATATTCCATTTATAGAAGACTTCAAACGCTGGAATGATGCAATGACTCTATCTCCAACGATCGTTATCCACCATTATTGGTCAGATTCTCGTAGCGGAGAGCCGAGAATGGCTTGATGGTTGATGCAAGTAGCTTTAATCTACAGAAATAGATAGGTTAATGCATTGACTCATTCACTTCTGGCAAAACCAGTTCGGAGGCGGAGGCAACAAAACGTGCCCACATCACATCAAGTGTAGTTCATATAATAAAAAAAAACAAAACGTCACTAATCCTTGTAACGCACAAATAATGACGCGATAAAAAATCATTAAGACATTTTAAGATTGCTTCGAATCTTTACGGCCGGAAATGACAAATATCCGACATAAGGTTGTTGTTCATTACACTGCAGGCTCCAACAATCACAGGCGTTTTAGATTTCGCTGTGCACGAGCTGGAAACAATTTCCAGCTCATAAATTTCCTATTCTGCGGAAGTCTTGCAAGGTCGACACGCGATAAGAGGCGGTGTAAAGCGTTCGAAAAAAAGAACCTATAATCATCCTAACTCAGCCTCATAAAGTGATCTATTTCATAGCACACATATGATGCGGTTCGCGGCACTCACTGAACTATACACTGTGTGTCCTTGGAATTACAAAATCCTCCAATGGCTGTGATTTTTAGGAACAACAACTTAAAAACGTCAAATGGAGTTTCTAGAAAACGCTTCTTCATTTCCGTCCCTTTTTGAATGTTTTAGCCGACAACAAGTTGCATACATTTATTCCACATGCTTTGAGCATACGACAGCTCATGTCTTAAACATGACCCAAACTACTGGTTTTAAAGTTATCCAACTGAAACCGAGTGGCTTATTGTGCTGTAAGCTTTTCTTATTTGCGTTCTCCTCAACTTATCACACACAGTGTTCCTTGATTCCGCTCAGTTTCGTCTTAATTATGCCCACATCGCCACAAACCGCACCAGAAGTACCTGTAATCGGTCGTAGGAATTTTCCTACCACCTTCCCCCAACCACGCATTCTACGCGTTAGAAACCCATTAATACCAAAGCGGTATCTTGTCACCTTAAATTGGCATCATTAACGCGCACCACTGCGGCGGCTGTCCACAGGGTCTGCTTCCACTTTGTCCCTTCGCAAAATCTAGAACCTTTAGCGACGGAACGTCGTCCTTCCAGCAGCACCAATGACGTGAGGTGAGCATTAAAGCTACCCCCATTTTTTGTGGCGCGTGTTTTGCATCGGTGGTTGAAAGTCCTCACCACATCAAACGAAACCGAGCGAACGGTTTGCACTCTCAATTGCTTGACAAACAGTGGTTAGCCGGGGTTTTTTTTTCTCCCTGCTATCGTAAATGCCACACATCGCTTCCGATTAGGATTATAAACGGTGTAATAAAAAACACACACAACTGTCCCCACCATGTGAGGTGTGTGAGTGGCAAGGATGGAGGGTCGATGGAGAACAAAAATGGCGTACGCGTAATTACGCGGCAGAATCGGCTCCCCGCGTGGATGGCATTGGCCATTCCATTTGCGTATCGCGTACCTGCCGCGATGCCGAAGGGAACAGAACACACACACACTGCCGGTGGACTTGTTCGGTTAGAATCGTCGCATTCACAAGTGCCTTCTCAAGTACTCCAGGGGTTTAGGGGGGTCTCTAGCTGTCCCGCGGCCACCGGTTGCCGTGAGGTGCGAATGGTTTAAGAGCCAACCGGTGTTTATCTAGAGGGCCACGTGAGCGAATCGAGCCTCGTTTGCCGGTGGAATGATACGGTAAAAGCATTGGTCGTATGTACCCTATAATTGTGAGCGATTCTGTGAAGGCGTTCATGGTATTTTGGGAATCCATCTTTTTTTTACAGGATTCAATTAAAGTGCGAAGATTACATCTCGAGTATGGGCTCTAGAAAATCACAAGAATGTCTAAAAGAGTTCTTTGTAGTGTCTGTTACGTCGCCATGTCTTCTAGTTGTAGTTGTCTTCAGGGCAGAAGCCGACATTACCTTCTTTGAGCTATTGCGTAAAACGAATTGATGAATAATGATTACAGAAACACAATGAAACACACTGAAACATTGACTACTACTCAAAGCAAAACGCACAACGATCGTTGGAGTTGTTTTCAGTTACGCCGTTTTTATTAATAAAGTTGTGTTCAGGTTTAACAACGCTCCAAAGCGTCCTAAAGGTGGAACGAGTTTCTTGTATTAGCAACAACAACACCAACAACCACAACAAATAAACAAAAACCCACGAGCTGTTACACGGGGGTGATTCAGTAACGAACAAGCGAACCGAAGTGTGTGTATACCCACTGTTAAACCATGCATTTGCATTCATTTATTTATTTTTTGCACTAGCGAGCTTAATTTAACAACCGACTAGGCGGTGACGGCCGCCCTGGTGCGTTACGGTCGTGAAATCGCCATACACGTCGTGCAAGCCAACGCGCAAAAAAAAACCAACAACACGCTAACCGAAGTAATTCGATCGACCACGTTTTCGCTATTTTTGGACAGCTAACCTTGACTCCGGCGGTAGAAGTCTCTACACCTTCCCGCGGAGGTGGTTGCACTTTTACCCATCCATCCCCGCCGTTACAGTGTGGCCTTCGGAAATAGCTAAAGATGACCAGCTAGTAAGTCCTCTGCTACATGGAACGATGCCATACGCATACGCAACAATGTTGCCGGCTATGAAAATCGATCCCAGTGAAAACCAATAATCAACGAAGCGCTTAAAGACGGACGCTTACGATCTGACGGCGGATCGGATCCATCCGAAATAGGTTCCTCAAGGTCAGTCGGTTCGTGCGATCCGAAAACCAACAATCAACCGCAAAACCTCCCCTCGAAACCCAAGGCAGCGATGGCAACTATCCTCCAGGAATTACATTCTGATCATCTCTCAGGCCGCTCGTGATGATGCGTGAAGAAGCTGCAACAGAAGACGCCCGCAGACGACTGCTGCCGCTGACGGGCTTGAAGGACGATCTTGTTCGGCGTGAAACCTATTCACCCCTGTCGATAGGCACAGATCACATTCTAAGGAGAGACTGTAATTTCGGTAGTAATGTTTAATGAAACGCATCACCCGTCAATCGGCTTTTTTGACGCCTCAAGGCGATCGATCGTTGCAAGCACCGCATTGCTGGACGAAAACAAGGCAACCTTGTGAGCTAGAAAGCAATCGTATAATTTATCCATCACATAGCAAATGAGACGACCCAACAGGTACATTATTAGGTTTTTTTGTTGGTGTAAAGATGATGTTTTGATGCAAATCATAACTCAACCCACTCTCACTTTCTTGACCGCGGCAAGACTCACTTTTTAATCAAAGATCAGCACTGCTGACGCTGCAGTCAACTTCTTAAAGTGAGCCGACAAAGATATATCTTGAAAATTGAAACCTTGGACCATTTAAGACCTATTTTACCTTCGAAGCATGACATTCAATTATTAAATAAAATTGTGGATTTTAATTTAATATTTAATATCTGATTTGATGTTTATTGCAAGAAAATAACCTATTAACGCACCTGCTTGTCCCTATCACCGTCAATGTTCATCCACTTATGGTGCTCTCCTGTCAGTTCGTATTTCTCGGTGCATTTTAATTGGGTGTAATTTCGTTCAAGCCTCCTTACTAGGTCGCTCCATGATTGGTCACTACGGTCAAACATCCTGGCGCCTAACGAAAACTTTCCACATGATGCCTCTCTCGTGCGATTCGCGTGCCGGCAGGGAAGATTATTAAAGGAAAAACACCCATTTCCCTCAACCTGACTGTGCCAAAGACCTGACGAGCTCTTGTTCATTTGCCTCCGAGCGGCGGTCGCGTTTTGAGCGACATAATGATTAGCCATGATTGGAGGCAAATCGATGTCGAGTTTGTAAACGAGCAAACGACGAGCAAGTGTAGTCGTTTACTGTACCATGGCAGATCTCCGGCAGTAGTCCCCCGTGCAACGGAAATCATAGATCCATCCACGCGAAGGTGACGGAAAGAAACTGAAACTCCCTTTCCTTACACGGTGTAACGGATCGATTAGATTGCGTTTCCGGACGGCGGGGGACCTTTTTATGTCACTGTTGTAAAGGGTAACAATAACCGAACCATGTAAGTGCATCAGAAACCTTTGGCCGTGAACAATGCAAAGGGCGCACGGTGGTGGGATGGGAATGTAAAGCGTAACGCGATCGATTCACCTCACCTGTGTCTGTTTGTACTTGATCACTTCCGAAAGCGTTTGTTGTGTTTGAGTGCGCCGCGTGCCCGCGAACACCCAAAACTGTCCATTTGGTGGTCTGACCTTCTCTCAGGTGTGTCCGGTGGAGCGTTAAAGAACCGTAGGGTCGACTTTCGGAATCGCCAATTCAGTCTGTGTGTGTGTGTGTGCGTCAGTTAAAATACAACTGTCGCTTATTTATGCTTGCACCATTCGAAATCACGCGCCACCACGAAGGACACTGGGTGGTTTTTGGGCCTGCTCCGGATGGTTTGGTTTCATTAGATTGAGGGCTGTTTTTGTGGCTGTTGTATCGATTGAGGGTTTTTTACTGCTAATTTTGCAACATTTAGATGAAGTTGTAGATATTCGCAGAGCGTAACATTAAATGTCGCAAGGTGGTAAAGAAGGTGAACGAAAAAAAAACACATACACAACCAACCCTAACTAACGCCGCTGATCGAGCGGACAACCAGAACGATCAACTTTTGGACAAACGTGAACCTGTAACAACGGCGCTGCTGCCAAAACTCGTTCCACACGGAAGGGAAGGGAAGCAATTAATTACCGAAAAAAAGAAAGAAAAAACCTTTGCCACTTTACCTAAAGTTGGACGAAAAATCTGACGCTACCAGAGCCCGTTAGAGCATGAAATATAGTCGACATTACATTGGTTTCCGTCGCTAGCGAAGTCCCGGGCGCCCACCTGCAGTCCGGAACATGTGCGCGTGCGTGTATGTGCGTCTTGTTCGGCACATGTCTCTTAGGCTGTCTTAGTGTCGGAGCTAGCTGATCAATGACTGTGGGTATTTGAACAAACAAGCAAAAAAAAGCAACACCATGACGGGAACGAATTTATCGCCCGATAGATCGCGGCTTCGAACAAGTAATCATACAACCATTTGTAAATCGGGTCCTCCTCTTCTCGAGCGGCCCACAATCCGTCTCCGAACATCAAGCGTCAAGCTGAATGACTGATGGTCTCTCGGCAGGTTTGGTTACGTCCCGTTCCCTTGCCACAGGGTTGCGAAAATGACGCGGGCTACAGCACTTTCAATCCTGCGAGGACTGCGAAGGTCGGCCAGCCGACATCTGCTGACCGCACGACCGCTAGAGCAGTTTGATAATTTCGCGCCAGCTTACCGTAAACGAGCGTAACCGATTCGGGTTCGGAACTATTGGTGTGCATGGTTGCGCGAACGGGGCTTCGGCAGTTTTGGATGTTTTTTTTTTATGGTGGATTTATTCTCTGTACAGCTGACACTGAATAACGGAATATTTATAGCGTTTGCAATGTTTCAATAACTGAGCTCTAGATATGATGATAAATGTCTCGTTTAAAGCAAATGAAGCTACAGTCAACAATATAACATTTCCAAGGAATCATGATAAAACTTCTTAAAAACATGACCCAAGAAAGAGTCGTTCTTTGAAATGAATCTGTAGGAGTTGAATGCTGAATTCATCCAACTAACATGCTGACTCTAGGTCAAGCAGAACTAACACAACTTAAGCTATATTTCTATTTAATTCTAAATTAAAACATATGAGAGAACTGCATAAAGACGAATCATTGAAATTCTATAAGCGAAGCTCTTCGTAATGTTGTGTTAATAATTTGCAAAATGTTTTACTCTTCTTGTTTTTACCGACAATAATAACCAATGACGCCTTTTTGAAAGACAATATTTGTTATTCTGGACGAGAATCTAACCATGTCCTTTGTTATAGAAGCCTAGCGTTCATACCATTAGACTACAGCACCGCTACCATCTACTGGCGTTGGGTTTCAATATGAAAAGATCTACATCGCTTTTTTTTACCACTCGAATATAGTATCTTGAGTTAGCATTTCGAAACGAAAGTTTCATAATTTCTAAGAAGAATGCTCTCATTCCAAGTGTGATTACCCCACTTCAAGCACATCTCATGAATCTTGAGCTGAGATAAAATCTTAACCAGACGCAATAAAAAGTAAACGATCTGCAACCGAAACAAAGCTCCCCCGTCCCCTTCAAAAGACACGAGCATCGATCGTATATGAGTATGAGATCAATTGCTTCGATTTGTTTCGAGAAAAAAACTGGCTTCTCCGTGAGCTCCACTTAAAGCGATCGATTTGTCTTTCTTTCGTTGCGTTCGTTTTTTTCTCTGTTTTGCTTATTTCGAAACATCTGTGCACAGTTTCTCTTCCTACTCCGGTGCCGGTTTCGGTTTGGATATGTTTACCTATGCTTTGCTTATGCTCACTTTTTCTCCTTCTTGGGAGGCATTTCGTTTCCTCGCTTCCATTCGCATCGCAGTGTGCGCAATCGATGCACATTGCCCCCGTGACTGCTACGGATGGTGTTCACGTACCAGAGAATGCACCAGTGTGTGCGTAGTGCTTGGTGTATGCGGTTTTGATTGCAGCTCCGGAATCGATGTTTATTTACGGATCGCTTTACCACTTAGCCCCCTCACACATACGCACGTACACACGAGCACCACATGGCGGCACGTTTTCTCGCACCATTGCACACACACGATCAGTTTTCCCGCCACACCGGTACCCGATCGGATCGGTTTTGAGACACGCTTTTCCGCCCAGTGCCTTTCCTGTTCGCTTCCGATTTAGCGCGCATGCTTAGTATCGGTCCCGCAAACGGTGCGCGGCTGTTCACCTTTTATTTGATTTATGAATTAAACGAAGAAAGTGCCGACATTATACCGAGCGACGATCAGACCGCCCAGGCGGAGATGAGATCGAAAGTGAAGCACGCCACCGCTGACGATCCGGTGCCGGATCGGAAGACCGTTTTAGGCCGATCGACACATCCATCAATGGGTGAAGAGAAAATTGGCTGTTGCAAAATCAACACGGGGCGCGTTGATGACGATTGAACTTTGCATTAAAAAGGCGGGATGATGGGAAGGTTGGAGCTGTGGGAGGTTGAATAAAATTATGATCAAATGTCGATACCGAAGATGATTTCTCCGCTTCACAGACGAAGGTTAAGCCAAATGCCAACAATGTCCGGTGAGGTCAACGGACCGCTGAGCGGCAGTCCAAGAAAGAGCCAAAGTTTGAACTATGTATTTGTCTTTGGCACTCATTAAATAATGTTTATTATCATTTCTTTAAGGAGGAAAGTGATTATTGCAGTGTCCAAGCGGTCACACCAAAGCGTCTTCCTGTCTTGTTCATCAACACGGAAAACAAAAGCAAAAGCCATCGTCATCGTCGTTAAATTCTCATCAATCGTAGGAAAATGCTACGATTATATCACACAAACTGAAACCACTCTCCAACTCCAATTTAAACCACTCTATCCCACGCTTTGCAACTAAATCTGCAAACATCCAATTACCAGGGCCGGGCGCTCAATCGTTTAATCGATTAGAAATCTGCGCCTTTAAACGAAGCACCACAACAAAGCAGCTCAACCAACCCACGAGATGCATTTCTGCTACACCATTGCTACATTAAATACTTTCTTCCCATGACAACAATTTGCACAGGAGGGAGAGAAAAAAAAAACCGGGTAAAACCGTCACGAAAATAAATTGACAGAAATTCGCAATTCAATTCGTTGCACCTCCCCACAACTCTCATCGTAAATCGAGTAATTGTTGTCAGTAACTTTCCAACTTATCATTGAATTAAATGCCCCGAAACAATGTGCTACACAAAACGTACACAAGAGGAAGAAAAACGCTGAGTTTAGCGTGTTAGGAACCGATCAGCGTAGGAATGATAAGATGCCACTTCCGTTGGGAAGCTTGAGAGCGATAGACGCGAGACACGATCACATACTTCAAATTTGTAAGTATGACAACCCTCTGGAATTTTTGCCGCATACTTGAGAAAGAGCGTAAAGCTCCCAGTTTCCGCCTCGAACAAAAAAAAATGACACGATCGATCGAGTGGTCTTTGCCCTCCCAACAATAGATACTGTCTAACGAAAGTCCAACTGAAGCATAAATAAAAACACACCATAAGAGAAGACCAAAAAAGTGACAATCACTTATCTTCCCAAGCGATCAGGGTTGATTGGGATCCTGTGTTTTTTGTTTCAAGCGTAAAAAATGGACACATTGCGTACGCGGCTCATGTGGAAGTGGAGGGCAAAAATGTTCCGAAAATTCCATACCTGCCTCCCCCCACCGTGAAGTGTAACGAAAAATGGTCGTTTGCAATTTTTTCATTTCTGTGTCAATGGGTTACGTGCCGGTGGAGTGGCATTGTGGCCATCGCCTCTTCACTGCCTGTCGCTGTGCTTCTGCATGCCGGCACACGGGTACTCCCTTTATGACACTTACGCGTTGTGAGCGTACTGTGAACGAGGGAAGCAGGGTAACACAAAAATGCCGATCCGAAGAGAAATGAAGCTTGACACAAGTTGTTAAAATTTCAAATCGATGACAAGGTCTTGAATTTGCAACGAAGTTGGGGACAAGCAAAACGTCCTTCAAAAGGCAAGGTGATAAATTATGCGCAATTCCAAAGTTGCTGTCGTGGATTTGACGAATTCCTCGTTGTGAGATGGTCTTCTGTAGAATTCCTCCATGTTTATAATCATATCCAAATCTACGCTTGTCTTAAATCGTCTCCTCCTAACGCACATCCAAGCCATAAACCAATCAACAAAAGCGACATTAACTTACCTTTTCATCGTCTCGATCTAGGACACAGCACGCCCATCATCTGCAAAAAAAAACAACACAAAAACAAAGGAAATTAATCCAAACGGTTTAGATTTCGCTTTCTCGCGCACCGGACGATGGCGTTCCAGAACGCACCAACAACCTACAGCCAACTACAACTCCTACACGTACACAATCCCACCTCATCTTCTCTACCTTCCTTTCCCCAAGGTCCAAAATTCGCTTAGAGCTTTAGATTTACCCTTCCCTTCCCGCATCGAGCGGGTCTGCACGCGACCAGCCGGGACAACAAAAACACAACGCTAATTGACGTAGAAAGTTTTGTGGTCTACGAATTTGGTGATGGTGCACACACAGGGGTAAACGAAAGTGTACCACTCACCCGGTGACACTAATTTGCGAGCGCGCACGGGCGTGTGTAGTGTGTTGAACCGTTTGAGCGATCTCGGAGAGTGATTTATGTGATGAATATCATCACGGCGAAATGATGCTCAGGCACACTGTGCCGAGGGGCGGGTGTATTATTTGCGTGGCGTGGGATGTACCACCGTTGGCAGATACATTGAATTACCCCTCATTAGGGTAATTTAGTTGTTTCCTCTGCTGACTTTTAATTTCAGTTATTAATTACTTTTGCATACTTTTGAAGCAAATATTTATTTCTTATTTAATATTTATCTATTTTTTTATTGATTTATTGTTTTATTTTTTATTGTTAGTTTAAGTTAATTTAATTTCTTATCTTAAACTCAATAGTGTAATGTAATGCAATGTATCTTCTGTTTTATATTTTACTGTTTTATGTTTAAGCTATTTAGTCCATTTATTTTGAGTTTTTATTTAATATTTCCTACATTTCCATTTTTCTGTAATATTTTTACAGCCTTACTACACAAAAGCAAATGTAGCAAAAACTCAACGACCTCTTACGCATTAACTACATCAACCAAAACGGTGCCACACACACACACACACCGGGTACGCGTGCATCCCCTTTTTTCTCATCTCGCTCTACGAGTTACTACGATTCGTCGTACACACATTAGAGCAATGTGGAATCAATTAACGTTACTCTCGTGCAGCCCCATCCATCCGGGGAGGATGCCTGCAACCATTTGATGAATGAAAGTAGTGCCCGTACCACCCATACGACTCCCCACCAGCACCACATGTTGTTGGTAGTGTTTTTTTTTTTCTGAGTCTCACGCGATCTGAAGTGCATCAAATCACATCAGGTGCAACCCCACCCTCCTCTTCCACATGTGGCTCGCTGAAGCCCTCGTGCCTTATTGAGCCACAAATCTCATTCTCTTCGCCCCGTCGCCATTACCCCTCCCCATCGCTGCCCCGTCGCCACATTGCATGATCGATCGATCGATTTCTAACGCGCCAAGGAAAACGAAATGGAAACGCCTTGTACGGAACAAAATGCAGTGCACGGGCGGGCGCTGGCGTGTGCGCGCGCGAGATGCTGTGTCATTATCGATTTTCCGACTTCGATTTCACCCAGTTCGGGGTGTCGCTCTCCTTCTCTCGGCTTCTTAGCGATCCGGTTCCGATTCCGGATCGAATTCCGGCCAGGTAGGGGAGGGGTGGTGTGCGGGGTTTGAGGGTTGCCAATGGACCTGGCCTGGCCCCGATCAGTCACCTCCAAATTGATCGCCGCAATATACGGCATGGCCAGCGAAAGTGTGATGGGAACGATCGATTGTGTTGTCGCTGCTTGACGTACGCAAGGGTTTACGCATTTGGTTGCTGTTGTACGCGTTAGGGCGCTGGTCCTGTCTACCGCGCTAAGGGTGAGGTGGTTCAGTAGTTATGGTGTCATGGGGCCGATGGCCCATTCATGGCTTCGAAACAGGTGAATTTATTGTGACAGCGTGGAAGAATTGGGATCATCAATCGGTCTTCGATTCACGCAGGAATAGATGCCAGACAGCACAAAAATGCAAAAGGTTAGGGTGGCATACGGCCAGCATAGCAAGAGTTATGAGTAAATTTGTTGCAACATTTCTTGAATATTGTATTTAGTCGTCTACAATAGTGCAATAAAGTCCATAGTACACTATCAACAACTACTACAGCGTTCATTTATGTATTCCACTCACAACAACCCAATACACTTCTGCCAACTTTCCTTCCTTCCAAACTGGAAATCTTTTTTCCAAGCAGCACTTTGTTTCCCATCTTATCGTCACGAACCACTGCATCAACCGCAGCACCTTAAATGGCCACCTCTGCCATGAACCAGCGCCGCGCAAACGGTACACTGCGTAGCACCATTGGCCGATTGATTCACGCCACCAGCCCGGGTGAGCAACACGCAATTTCCGAGAAATTTGTCTCCCCGTCGCCCCATTGACAGTGGCGACTCGTACGCGTCGAGATGGGTTGCGTTCGTTCACTTTTCATTCATAAAACCCGCGGCCCCATGGCCAGCGCCTCGGTAGGGCCAGCTCTCGGGGAGAAACTGCGTGCGCCCATGTGCCGGCTGGGTCATCTTCCCCACTGGTACCGGTTTTGCGCACAGAAGGAGAGCATTGCACAGAGCAGAGCACTTACACACGCACACACAGCGTAAGTTGCCCTTTCCCGGACCCGGACAAAAAAGGAATCGGGCACCTAGCGGATCTTGGGCACGGATCTTAGGAGCTTTCTTACGCGTCACGGGTTGCACATGAATGGCAACGCATTGACTCATCGGGTGCGCGCGCGAGACACGACAGACACGTTTTAATGGCGCCTTGAGGAGGTTGGAGTTAAGATGGATGTAGAAAAAATACACCCTGGAATGAAACAAATAGCCGCAGGGGTTGCCCACCGTCGGGCCAGAGCTATGTGTCAGCGTCGTGGCCTCTGGAAACTCCTACATGGCACTACCGGTGCCGATGACACTTGTACCGTGTCGTGGCTGTACGGAAATGAGCCAAATTGCTCAGCACCCTGGTAGCCCACGAACGGAACAATGAACGCCCACTGTTTGCCAGCTTGAGGGTGCTTTATTAGAAATGGTTTGGGGATGTGAGTTTGTTGAGTGCCCTCGGAAGGTAAAGACGAGACGAAAATTAGAACTTGTCAAACAATAAGCAAGCAAACTGGAGAGCTCTGCTGGAATATGATCGTGTTTAAATGGGGTTCTTTGATGATCACTTCAAGATGTTAAGCTTTTGGTGCTGGTTTCAGACCGAATGGTTGATACTGAAAAGCCTACTCTGCGTAGGTTTGTACATTGGATGAAGGTTGTCTTTTCACCTCTTTTGTCTCTTTTAAGGCCGTTTCCTTGAAGTTCTACAACATGTGGAATTTCGACTTAACTCATCAACTTGTAGCTCTTATTTTTCAAAAATCTCTAATTTTAATCAGCATGAGGAGCGGAACATCTTTGACAAACAACCCTAAGGTCTACCTCATTCGCATAGGTCACCAACCTATTCGATATTGAACTTGCAAATGAGCCCCAAACCACAACAACAACAACAACCAAATCAACAAAACATCTCAGAACCAACCACACAACCGCCGCACGTTTGCCAAACATTTCGTTTCCACTTTCTTTCAATCGGGAGCATCCGGGGCCGATGCCACCCGATGGGATGAGCGTTGCGCGGTTCCAAAAATAAGCTCATTTACCATTCATTCCCCCAAAACCGATTCCACAAAGGAAACGGCGGTTACGTCGTTCGTAGTCAAGGCTGCGTAGCCAAGCCAAGTTCCGCACCGCAGCACGAGCGAAAGTTAAGTCAACTTCCGTCCCGTGGATTGCTTGGCCCCTGTTTCTTTGCCGGGCGAGATTTATGGAATCGCTTAGCCGTTTAACGATGATTACACATTTTCGCAATTTAGATGAAGTCCGAACACGCACACACGAAACTGCGGACCGCGGTGGGAAATCGAGCTGGACGCATGCAAATATGCGCATGTGATCATCATTCACGTGTCCGCTTCCTGGTTCAAATAGTTAACAGCTACGACCACACACACACACAAACGCGCGCGAGGCACGCACGCCAGCTGTACCCTCCCTGTGGTATTGTTTTTCGATCAAATCCAGGCCATCCAGGTGCTGCTGTGCTACAGTTTTACCGTATATCATGAACAGGCATCATGGCGCTTGCCAATTCCTGCAGTAGGTTGGAAAATCTCGATACCCAAACGCTGATTGACGACCCCGATATACGCGGGTCCAACGCCGGCGCGCGGGCGCTAAAAGCCTGAGCATTGAGAGTTGCAAATCACCCGCCAGGTATTTCGCTCCCTCCCCACGAAGCGACGACCACAAGTGTTCCACGGGCCGGCGCTGCTGATGCGATTGTTGCCCCAGCACCCGATAAGCGGCATACAAAAACCGGTCCCAGAATCTGGAAGCGGAAGTGCGATGCGGTCACTACACGTCAAACCAGCAGCCAGACGTAACGGTGCCCACACGGTGTTGTGTTGCAGTGCATACTTCATCCCCTAGCCGTCGTCG
The DNA here is from genome assembly GCF_943734735.2 of Anopheles gambiae. NCBI lineage: Eukaryota > Metazoa > Arthropoda > Insecta > Diptera > Culicidae > Anopheles > Anopheles gambiae. The sequence continues at coordinate 18,826,532 of NC_064602.1, read as the reverse complement.
TGGTTGTTGGGTGTCAGAATCAGAAGCGTCAGAGCAGAGCACATTTCCTGCAGCTAGGCGAGCAGTACCGACTACATATCGGACGTCGGAACCTACATTGCCGCTGCTGTAACTTCTACCCCAGCCCGACTCTCCTACGGGTTCGCCCACCATCTGTCCATTCTTCGTAACGCCATCGAAACTGGATTGGCTAACCGCGTGCCGTTGTCGACGTCTCGGCAGCTCAAAATATTCAGATGAATACAGGCGAAATGAAATGCCTTCTACTTCAGCCCAGACTCACAGAGGACGGTCATAAAATAGGCTTTTTTATAGCAACTTTTATCATCCTGCGGCAAAGACAAACAGATCGAACTTGTGAAACAGATTAATGGCTGCAGCTCGTTTGTGGGATGGACAGACATCAGTGGTGGGTAAGTGGATGCGAGCGAGTTGTACTGCCTCCCCGGACGGCTTGGCAGTATCAGGTGACCATGACACACGGACTACTTACATAGGGGCAGGTTGGTGACGTAAGCAGCTCTAGCAGCAGTATCTTGTGGATTGGGGTTTGGCAAGAACACCTCCAAGCTGCAAGTGAATTAAAATATCTCCCCACATCCCTAAGCAGTCACCACTATCTGGTGTTCCAATTCTTTCCCAATAACCTTTTCCAGAATTATTCAAAATTGAACTCGGCACTGGTAGATTCTTGGAGTTAGAGCGTGCTCTGCTAGTTCTATTACCATCGGCGAGTCCTAGACAAGCGTTTGAAAGAACTTGCACACAGACGCAAACGAGTTTGACCAGTTGATCGAGAGCTCTAGCTCGAGAGATCGAGTTGTTTGTTCGACAGTTTGTGTCCGTGGGGGTTGGGGATTAGGCCCGCAGCATGAGAGGCAGCAGCAATGTGGGAAGTTGATTAAAATACGCTCGTGTGCACTTGTGTGCACCGCCGTTCATGGTTCGTGGTGTGCCTACTGCACACTCCACAGCGCGCCTGTCCAACAACCACCTGCACACGTGCCAGTTCTGTGTCACATTATCCACCAAACAAAAGTGCCCGCGCTCGCGAGCGTGCACACAAGTCTGTGTTATAATGTCTGTATTCTCTCGGTACACCTCGGACACCGTGGGCACCACACAACACACCTGCACCGACACACACCGAACAACAAGGTCCTCTATTTGATCGAGCGTGCCCCCGCGGGCATTAAGCGTTAAACTAAGCGGATGGTAATTATCTCTTTTGCTGGTTCCGCCGTTTCGCTCAAGCGCGGCATCTACACGGCAGAGCGCGGACACGATACGGGCAATCTTCTGGATGCTCCAAGAGAGGATTATAGCGTGGTGACTTTGTTGAAACCAACGCTACAAGATGCCGTTTGCTACCACAAACAGAAGTAGCAGTGCGATGGCCGATGCAGCAAACAGAACACCGGCAACAGCACCGTAGATCCGCAGTGGCATCTGTTGTGTTGCGGCTGTACACTGTGTGGCGGTAATAGCCGACAATCCCTATGACAATCCAGATGCCACTGCAGAGTTCGTGACCATTTGACCTGCCGAGCAATTACGGCGAAGGAAAACAGGCGGCGTTTGGTGCATGGAAGCAGCAGAGTCTATAATTTTCTTGAAAGTAAAGAGCTCTCCCGACCGCCTGGCTCTTTAGCGAGAACGTTTCCTGTACCACGTTCTGCATCGGCTTCATCGCTCATTATCTAGAGTTCTTTTTTGGGCCTGCAAACAACAGGATCTTCTGGCTCGTTTACAATCCGTTTGCTGTCGGTAGCGATAAGTAGTGAGGCAGCATACACGGAAGCTTCTTATTAAAATCAAACAACCAATAAGAGTTTGCGCAGAGCTGGGTTTTTGAACTGCAAAGCTACAGAGAACCCACAACCGCAGTTGGGGTCAATAAAAGAGTGATTCATAAATACTTTCGCCATACGAAGCTGACGGGGTTTTCCTGCTGCAAACGTCAGGTCAAACATCTTTAGATCTTTGATTGCTGATTCAGACCCCGCCGAGCTATCGCATGCTTTCAGAACCCCATAAAGAACCTTTCGATGACTAATGAAACTTCGCACAACGGTAGCATATCAGTAGTTTCACCGAAGGCACTCGCTTTCGAGAGCTAGAAGCCGATTAGCAGTAGCTTTGTAATGAAAAATATATTTTAACATCAATCTTCCACATCGGAAGCATACAAATAGCTAGGAGGCATATGTTTTATCAACAGCCTAGCCATAAAATGTATCTGGTATGCCAAACTTTGTCTCGTAAATTCTACCATTTCATTGACAGATACGTCAGCGGGGCCTGGCTGTCGTCACAGGACAAACAGCACACAGCGTTTTGGATTTCTCATCGTGTGCAAAGGCGTCTTCAGTTTTTGGCGTAGCCCTCCGCTTTGCCTCCCCTGGTTTGGTGCGAAATGTGTATTTGTATTTACCTTAATATTTCTCCCCCCTCCATCGCCTTCAGAGCCTCTCACCCTACAAGGTGACAGAATAGCGCGAATGTAAATGAGTAGCGCACACCCCTCCGAAACTCTGTCGAGTGCAAAGTGGGTGAAACGCAAGACACCGGGGCGGGGATTGGGGACGTGACAAACAAACAGGCAATGTCGCCGAAGTCGTCGTGGTTGTCGTCTTCTGATTGGAATGTGTCACATTTGCATACCGGTTTTCTGCTGTATCGATCGTCAGCTCGAAATGAAACGAACAAAAAAGACAACATACAGACACACCGATCGTACACCGCCAACAGAACCCACCTTCAAAGCGGATCGAAGACGGTCACTCGAAACGGATCACGATCGGTCCATCGTCCAGAGTCGCAGCGTGAGGTGAATCTCATTAATTTCTTCCACCACCCGTCGTCGTCTCAACTGGCTCGTCTCCACTCCACGCGACTAGGCCGGCAGGAAGGTCAGCCAGTTCGTAAAACAAAACCCCCAAAAATCGTTACTCTGACGATCGTCATCACGCGAGATTGGAAATTGAAACCTGCCGCCGGGTCCCGGTGGCGGGACCTGCTGCTGATTTGCCACGAACGCACGGCATGGAAATCGATCGAGTTAGCTACTACCGGTCTGGAATGGTTCCAAAAATAACTTCTCTCTATCTCTATTCCAACGTCGTCCAAAACGCATGTCGCGCGATGTGCCCTTGGTAGGAGGGACTTTAAAAATCCAGAAATTCCAACCGCCACTCCAGACCAGACCAGGTTTGCAGGATATTAACACCGTGCAAACAGCAGCGCAAACCGAGCATCATCTTTGGAGGCCGGATCTTGAAGACAACGCTTGGACATACACGCTCCTTTTCAAGCTCACGACCCGGGCGGGCCTGCCCGGTGCGATTTGCGTTATGAATATTCATCTCACTAAAAAGGTACATACAGGCCAGGTGATTTTGTCATGTACCATTCTCATCAGCACCAGCGCGGTGTGCGTCCTAGGCAAGATCCCTATCGACGGTACAGCGCAACGCACGAATTGGCCAAACGAAACACGTACGCAAGCTGCACAAAGTAGCGTCTGCCGTCCTTTTATTGTAACTATTCTGAACAAAGTCGCGCATACGGCATGTTTGTCTGTAGATAGAAGAAGTCTATATCGTAGCCGCTGCAGAGAAGGCAGAGAAGAGTAGAATTCAAAACACGCCAGAGCCTGCGGCAATCAATCTTATCTTTGCGCTTCACTTTATGAAGTGTACATTAGGAATATTAATATTAATGCCGTACAAAATATGCAAACGTGCGTCACATTGTTTTTGCTGCAAGATTCTTTCCACTCGCATCGGTAAGCTTAGAATGTTTAGCATTATTAGAATGTATGCATTATTGAAAGCATCGTCAATAATTCAACAAGCATTTTTACATATTTTGCATACGAAAGAATAATGTTACACCTGTTTGCGGTACCTTTTGCCCGAAAAAAACAAATCTGAAGTATGGCTGAGGAGACTTTACTGCGCAAATTAGACAGCGCAGATTCCCCATCCACTACGCTGCGCAATTCCGAATGATAAATCGTTTCACATTAGAAACCAATAAGGCCCATTTAGGCGGAAGATGAAATGGTGATTTGCCTTCCCTCATGCTGTTGATCAACACGAGACCTTGAGCAATAAGACGACAGCAGAAACAGGTGCCTCGCGCATCAACCGTAAGACACGCGGGAAACGTTGGTGGTGTCAGCACCGGCAGGAAGACAGCAAAATCGATTGATCGATCATTTATCGAGTGAACAAGGGACCGAGAACGTCACGGACCGTCAAAGGCAAATAAATCTTCCACATGATCCGATGCCGACGCTTTGCGAGCCCTCTGCAACTTCCTGATTACACGAGCCTCTCACCCTTAGGTAAACACTTCGCTCCGTTTTAGCGAGCAGGAATTCGGTCGGTTGTTTATTCTAGCGTGCGCAGGAATTCGATACGGACACACGTTCATCCGACCTTCGGAATTATGATGGTGATGATGATGATGATGGGAAGCACCAATCAAAATATTTACGGCCGCAACCAGTTCAACTGAAGCCGATGATTATCACTTCAGCAGTTATCGGCTTTTCTTGAAGGTTACTACCACGTTTGAGCGACGGGGCGAAAAAAAGGGGCGATAAATCAACTGTTGAGTGTATTTTTAGTGAATGATCTTTATATCTCATTTTTGTAAGATTGTTACATTGAACCTGGGGAGGGAAAAATAGTACACAGCATATCTTAAACGTAAACATAGCTAAGATAAGACGTGTTGCTCGACCTTGCGCTCGCAGATCCCCCCACAGCAGGCGATAAACGATAACCTACTTTTCATCGGTACAGCACAATCTCATCTCGGGTGTTGAATGTGTGGAATGTTTCGTTCACTGTTTCTAGATTTGTTGACAAAACAACTAGTGATGTCATCGGTGACTGAAGCTACTTCAAGTAAAGAGCTACTGGCCTGGAGCTAATAGTTACTCCCTTGACAAGATGAATGATTTGTATTTAGCAGTGATATCTAAACAAATAGAGAAATTTCAATAAATTTTCTGAAGAATGCTTTTAATTTAATAGCCAATTTTTTTTAAACACCTACCAAATAATCGAAAGGCGTCGCAATGAAAACCGCAAACCAACGACAAGCAGCAACCTTTCCCCATTCCTCCTCCTCAGATCTTAAAGAAGCAATTCGGCCATAAAAACGATCGCATAATTGCCCGAATTTTAGCACCGACCACCGAAACAAATCTCGGATCAACCTGTTTGATTTCACTTTCACCCCACAACTTTCCTCACAGCTAATCAGCCCGATGATGATCAGGATGTGCTACGCAGTCAAACAAAAACAACAAAACCAACCGGCCCAGTTACACCCACACTGATGAGCAACGGAGATGAAAACTTCAAAAAAGCGATGAAAATTAATGAAAATCAAGGCCATAGAGAGTCACCGTAGTCAAATGATGAGGAAGGAAAAACTCCATGCAACTCCATTATCACCTCGCAGATGAACTTTGCGATGGTCGGATATGCGCTTTTGGTTGAAATTTTCTCCAAACCAGCGTAGACCTCCCCACCAGGCGATGCAGATCGCACGATCTTTTCTGGAAATCATTTAAAGCTGAAAGAAAAATTCATTGCTCATGCCCGGAACAAATTCAGCACTATCCGCCAACACCAATGTCCGGACGATTTTTGGAGCGTGAAAGAAAAACCACGCTTTTCCAGCACCACTGAGCACGTTGAGGAGAAATTGCCAAACATTGTTTACGGGTGGCATTTTGGTGGCGACCAGGTTAAAATGTTTGGATGGAAAGAGAAACCTTCTCCTCGTATCGGATCATCATCATCATCATCATTGCCCGTGGAAAAGGTCAACCCCCGAACTGACCACGGGCCTCTGCGATGGTTACCCACCGTGGAGAGAGAGAGAGATGTAGCGAGCACGAGATCGTCAAGATCAAGTCCGGTCGCGAAGATGCTGCCAGGCTTGGTCGAATTATCATAACATTGAATAATTCATACCGACCCGGCGATCGCGAACGGTTAAGGGCGCTTCGCGCGTTGCTCAAGTGGAAGTTACCGCACCAGGCGCCTTCGGTGAGGAAGGGGTCACTTAAATTCAATTTCGCTTTTCGCTTTTGTCTAACGCAGGGCTGCCGGCACAGGATGGAGATGCAGGTGTTGTTTTAATCTCTCGCATGTAAGTTTATTCCGAAATTCAACACGAGCGGGCAGGTTCGGCGTTGATTTTCGTTGCGCTTACCCGGCAACCACTTCCGGTGCCGTTAGGTTGTGAAATGAAAACATTTTCATTTTCAACGCCATGCGGCGCACATTCGTGCGAGCGCGCGCGTGCATGAAGGCGAGAAAACACCCCCTGGGAGCCGGTGAACGAACGGAAAAGTGCTTTTCCCAACCGGTCGGTGCATCATCGTGTCGTGTACTTTATTTTGTTTTGCACGTTACTTTCGGGTGGAAGTCGTTTTTGCTTTAAATACTGACACTTAACTTCCAATTCACTTTCGCGTGTCTAGAAGTCTGCTGGAGCTTTCTGTGTTTGAGTGTGTTCGGCGAGCGTTCAATTAGCCTTTTGGGTGCGGGGAAAAGAAGGGAACGCAAATGAAATTGCTTGGGAAAATTTTAATGCCCACCGAAATGGGAAGGAAGCTTTTCTGCGCGATGGCAATCTTAATTTTGGACACGCAGAACATTCACAATTAAGCTGTCGCTCTTGCGGTGCGGTGAATCAGTTCTAAGTCAGCGATTGAATGCGAGCAATCAGCGAACGCGTTAATGGATTCTTTCATGCTGGATCCACCTGAAAGAATCACTTTTAGCTGATTTTTACACCGTTCTTAGACATACAAACACTTTGCTATTTTCTTATTATCCAAAAAGTACCGTACTGAGACTAGAGTGGTTTTTTATGCTGAGAAAACTGAATGTGCAAATTGGAGCTACCGGTAACGAACAGTTCAACGACACAAGCGAATGAATAGACAGGGCATTAGGTAATCAAATAAAATCAACAAATTATAACGGTGCGAAAATCAATTCGATGCAGATTTTTCAAGGGAAATTCAAGCTCTTCAGAAATTAAAAGCCTTTTTTATGTAATTATGCTGTTTGTTTTGTTGGTAGTAAACATGAAAACTGTCATGCGGAACTAGTAAGTTTGTGTTTGTAGTTAAGAATGCACAAGCACAACAGTACACCGTTTATACAAAATAGTAAAAAAGAGTCAAACTTAAAACAAGTTATTGGAAACGACCTGTTTCAAAGTAAACATCCGTGTTTGGTTTTCAAAATGAGTACTAAATTTCGGTCACACTGGTACTAAAACCAGAGTCAACCATTTTCTATTGAGTACACATGCACCCGCACCGGTCGCCGATCTTAATGTTTGATGTGTGTTTTTGTGCTTTTGTTTTGCTAAAACCCATAAACGATCAAACTAAATGTGCGCCATCTGCGCCAAATGCGCACCGCGCGCTCTCTCGGGCACGCACGCACGTGACTTCGATTTTAGTTGTGCCTGCCGACCACCGCCGCCGAGCCAAGCTTTCGCCTAAAAAACTTTCACACATTTTGGCGCACGGTGCACGCGTACGAAAACTAAATTATAACCGCCACCGCCAACCCAGCGCTGCATCGACATATGCGCGAGCGCGTTGTACCAACAACAAAAAAAAAGCACACACAACACACACAAAAAAACCGAAAAATACGCGCGAGCATCATTTATATTCAGTTACACTTTCTCCTTCCACACCCGCAGTATTGCAAACACACACACACACACACGACGCCCGCTAAGGAGGTTCACGGCGCTTCCGCTGTGCCAGGTGACCAGGATATGGTTGAAAGCGCGCGGCTGACCGCGTTCGAGTTTATTTTCTGCATCGGCAAATCGGGATCGTGCGTACCTCCCACAACCCACAAAGGGTTACCCATCGAAGGGGGTTGTGGATTTACTTAGTGTGCTGGGTGACCGAAAATACGCTAGGAATACTAAGTGAACCCGAGTGTCTGCTGGTTGCTGTTTTGAGGATTGTTTTTGCAGCACCACGGTGGAAGTGGGCTTCAAAGCCATATCGGAAATCGGTCCGAACGTGTCAACTGAAACAGACCAAAAACAGTGCTGGCCTCATTGCCGATTCCACTGCAGGTCGTTAGAGCACCGCATCAAATCCAATGAAAGATCGATCAAATGGCCACGTGAGTTGTATGGCTGATTCGTTTGCTTATTTTCTCTCTCGAAAAAAATGCACAGCATTATTGTTTTATGTAGAAGCAGCTTCTTCAGGGTGTTATTCAAGGCATTGCCAAGCTTATTTCCCTTGAGTCCCTGAACGTAATGTGTTATATTGCAATATCAAGGAGCACTTTTCAGAAGGTCCAATGTTAAGTATTTACCTTCCATGCCAAATATCGTTCATTTAAATCGTCAAAAATTGGATAAATGGACCAGCTTTGGCTAACCACATTAATTATTACGAAGAAGAGCTCACCACTTTCTGTTAATTTATTTATTATGGCCAGATAATCGTAACATTGTTACAACAGTATTTGAGGAGAAATTACGAACAATGATGATTTTTCATTAAAAAAAATGTCATATTTTGGTACATATAGTAAAGATAAGTAAAAACCATGACTGCTGCATTATCTTTGAATTACCAGCAAATTAATGGAGAATCATGGGTTACCAACTGCCATTTGATAACTTAAAACTATCAACATACTCTCGAATTCTTCAAAGTTGAACTCATTTTTTGAGATAGTTTTATTTAACTGTTCAGATCAAAATTAAACATTAAATGATAAGTAGTCGAAGTCATCAAAATGTCGAAGTATATGATACAAACTAACAAGGGCTTCTTCTTCTTCTTCTTTTAGCAGAACAACCATTGTCAGTCAATGCCTGCCTGTAATCCACTGGTGAAGTGGGCTTGGCTTTCAGTGACTTATTGTTACCCAAGCTGGATAGTCAAGTCCTACGTATGGGGGCAAGGCCTATTCGGGGCTTGAACCAATGACGGGCATGTTGTTATTTCGCACAATTTGACGACTGTACCACCAAACCGTCCCAACTAGCAAAGGCATAAGGCTTATAATTACCAACACTCAACCTGTTACATTAAAGCCTTTGCATACAAGCGTATATTGAATCTTTCTACCGGCACCACTTTTTGGTATGGTTAATTGATATGCCCTCATGTATCAATTCACATGCTCCGGAAACAAACACCAAAAAAACACACAATTAAATCGGAAAGCAACCACTCAATCGGCAGAGTGAAATTGATACCAATGAAAAGCACAACTCACACGTGTTCGCTTTTGGGGGTGAAAAGCAACCAACCAGCTAGGCCAAAAAATCCAGCCAATCAAACATCGTAATGCATTTATTCATTTACAAGCCGTCCCAGCGACTGTCATGTTTTCCCCCGAAAACAAGCACACATCCACCAACTTTCAACCTACTTGTGAACTTGCTAGATCGAGGCGTGAAATCTGCAAATAAATCCGACATCCCGGGCGGAACTGCCGGACCAGGCCAGATTACCCATCGTTCCGGTACTAATCGCCGCAAGGCGGTTCGGGCCGCGAAAACACCTTCGATGAGCTCTCGTTTAGTAAGTGTTTATATGGTCGTGGCAGTAAGTGCTTTCATAAATAGCATCGCCACACGGCGGCCGCATGCAGGTGAAATGTGGCAAAATTAGTTCCGCGCCGAAGAAAGCGCGGCCAAGAAATTGCGATTGCGTGTGAATGCATTACGCCGGGGGAAAGGGGGCTTGTGCAGGCACATGGGTATTGTTTTATTTGCCGCCTATCTTTATCACACCAACACACTCACACACACGCCCACACCTCATCGTAATGCACTAATTAATGTGCAGTGTGCGGCTTTGATGTCGCTGTGTGCCGGTTTGTTTTTTTTTTTCGTTATGTTTTGTGCCGGTGGTATGGCCGTTGGCTCGTGATGAATTTTGATTGGCACTGGTGCGGCGCATTGAGGGCTTTGCGAATTATTGTACCCCACGCGGGCTCGGCCGCTAATGCCTTTTTGATTATCGAATCAGAGGCCGATAAGCCTGATGTGCTGGATAATGCAAGAGTGAAAAAATATAAACAAGATAGCGTATGTTTTCACCTTATTGAAGAAATGACTGGAATTTATGAATTGTAATACATTTATACATTAAAAATTTCGTTGATTTATTCAATACAAGGTTGTACGAACTGCTCATAAGTTAGTTTTACTAAAAATGTCAAAAACGTAGATTTTAAGTGCTAAAAAACCTCAAATATCAATTGAAGTTGTCTCTTCCTACACGACGACCCTGAGCAAAAGTTTGCCAATTTGCTATGAAATACAACACACATACCCACAAAAAAGCTTTCCAAGCCCTGACCACACCCAGGCGCGACATTTTTTCGTGTGTAATAAATTGCAGAAATTAGTTTCCCGCGATCGCCCGCGCAAACATTGGAGCGTCGCTGTTTGCTCTGCACACCGCAACACACAAAAACGAGCGCGAGCGCGCGACGTGCGATTTGCGGGCCAATTTCGTTCGATCGATCATACGGGCGCGGAACGGCGCGCCAAGAAAGATGATACGCGAAGCCAATTAGCATAAAGTAAGAACACACGAAAAGTCGTCACTGTGAGACGACGCTGTGAGAAAGGAAAACACTACCACGGCAAGGTTATCTCTGCCCCGCGCGCCAGGGTTGTGACCGTGGCAGTTAAGAGCTTATTGATAATCACGTCAGTAAATATGTACGAAACATTCCATTCCTGCCCATCTGTGAAGGACCAAAGTCACCATTTGTGACATTGTAGCAGCGGGACACCACACCCAGAAAACAACACGCGAGTTATGCTTAATCGATCATGCCGAGTAGTGTACCGAGTGATCGCTCAATCAAACGCTGCCATCCAACTACGATAAGCGGAATCGTGGCTCTGGTGTCTTCTATCGCGGGATGACAGAGTGGATTAGCCAATGTTTGACTCGATAGTGTCTCGATACCTGCCGATAAGCTATGCTCCTACAGTGTGCCTCACATTTGGGTTGAGATTACGGAACAATAAATGAAAAAAAAAACGTAGCCACACATATGCTCCATTCCCTTTCCGTTGGCGACGACCTACAAACCAGCCAACGTCTCGCAAGAGACATACTGCCCTGCTGCGAGCGAGGCGATCGCATGTGAGATAAAAATCTTCGCGCGTTTCGAAAGAAGAGGTTTTTGAAAGAAAAAAAAATTGGTTTAAAAATTACAACCGACTCGATCAGTGACTACGAGGGTTGGACACTCTCTCGACACCCCAAAACTACCGAAGCGAAACAGGTTGTTTGACAACTAGGTGTATGTGTGGGGGGAGAAGTGAGGGAAGGAAGGCAACATGGAACAGGTTGATCGTTGCTTTAGTTTTTTTGTATGTCCTCCTCCCTTACTTTCAGCATTCATTTCTTCAAATTAAATAATCTGAGACACGGGTGAAGTTTTCTTCGCGCAGCATTAAAAAAGTAAGGCTTAAAGAGCTCCCATTCGCTGCATTCGTTGCGTCCCTGGGGAAGGGAAGGTTTCTTTATTACGATGCTGAAATCACTAGCGCAGGGGTAGGCGGTACGGAAAATCTACGTGAATTTCGGTGTTAAACATCACGCACCGTAAATTGCACCGACAGGCTGCACCGCAAGCCAGAGGGTTTACTTAAATTAATGTTGAAGGACGGACAAACGGCAGGGTGGAAGAAAAGTCTCGCGAGTGGTCAATTATTTTTAAACTTTTAAAAATAAAAATAACATCCTATCCACGTCCAATCCCGAGCGTACAAAACTGGAATAACAGCCGTCCGACAGCCCGCCATTTCATTCTTCCTTTTGGGAAGGTTTTGGACAGGGCAGGGGAACTTAAATGCCATTTCGGAAAATTTTAATTAAAAATAATTCTGCACTGGCTAATCCGAGTCCTCGAGAAAAAAAACTCCCGAAACATCGTATGGGTTGCAAATAATCTCATCCCGCGGGAAAGGGGTAAGCGCATATTTTGGGGGTTTTATCAACCGACTCCTACGTAAAAGGCAAGAACAAGTTTTGCGATGAAATCATTGATAAAATATTTTGGGCATATAATGTGTGCGTTCCTGTCCATCTGCCACCTGTGTCTGGATGGTGATGCTCGATTCCTATTCTTCGTCATCTTTTCTTCCAACAAAACCAGACACAGAGAGCTGACACATCCTCCAAACCATCAGGTTACGCATAATTTGGTCGTGCCTCTAATCCTTTCCTCCCCATTTATCATGATTCGGTCCGCAAAAACAACTCACGCACCTTCGCAAAGCAAAGGCAAAGATGACCGAACATGGTTTGACAGTGGGGAGTGTTTCAAACGCATGGAAAAGAAGACAGCAAACATGCTGCTATGTTGAGAACCTGTCACACATAATAAAAGGCGTTACGTTTTTCGGTCGTTTTTGTTTGGAAGAGAAGTTTGCGAAACAAAAATTAATTTTACCTAAACCTTTATCCACTGCAATGTTCCTCTGTACTTGGCTTTATCAAAAGACGCTAGTGAATGCTTGTTTTTGCATTCCATGCTCCAAACACCCCCACGTTAAGAAGTGCCAATTATCGGGAACTCGAGAAGGCGCGAAACTTTATCACTTGGAATCTCCTTGAACGTTGGTAAAAGGTGTACGGGAAACCACACTCTCTCGCATACATACAAAAAGAAACAACTTTTACCAGCGTGCGTCCTTAAATAGGACAAAATGTGCCCCCTTCGGCAGCGACAAGAGAAAGACTGAGCGACTTTGATAGCAGGAAATTATGTCACTCGGGGAAAGGAATTAACCAATTTTGCCTGCTCAATGTCTTCAAGGGAAGTGATAATGATACAATCTTGTGTTATATAGTTATCTTCAGAGCAATTTATTTATTGTTTTACTATGGCCAAATTATTGAATTATATATGTGTTTATGCATGAAATTTCCATTTTTGTCTGGTCAAAATTTGTTGGACTAACATTCCCGAGATTCGATGTAAGGATAGCAACGCGATTGCAGAATTAAACATTGCCCTTGACAGATGTACTACTGAAGCATCCCATTAGAGCGTGTTTAGAATTCCATTTCATTCATAAATCCAAATCCTTTTCCCATCAAAAACAAGCTCATTGTATGTATTTTGGTTTTAAAGTGTCGTTAGCAACACATCTTCCTGTCACTTTGCTGTAGTTCAATGATTAAACTAATCGTAAGTTAATCGCAAAGAATTACTAGCATAAAAAACGGCCATACTCGAACAAAACGGTTTAATTTATTTGCGTCACCTGAGCGTTCCCAATTTGTCACACAGTCGGAATGTGCACAGAACCGCGTGACGACGACACTCAGCACGAAACAAACGCAAAAAAAACGAAAACCCCGATAAGAATTCAATTAGCAAGAGAGTTAAGATTAGACGCCAGTGGAACACGCTGGTAGGTCTTTTGTTGAAACAATTCATTTAAGACGACGGTGGGTGGACCCTTCCCCGTCGATTCCTCGCGGTTAAGCACAATCTTCAGTTATCTGATAAGGTTGTGTACGGCAAGGGTGACATACAGTCAAGGGTGACACATTGCGTACTTACCATTTTTTGGAGTGCCTCAGCCCGTTGTCTTTGGCAAAGAAAAATACATCGATGTTTTGTGTACTCCCGCTGAAGGACCATGCCATGGAGTGTTGTCTCGTGGAACACCGCACTTAGAACGCGATCACAATCCCTTTACTTGTTTCTAGCCACTCGCTCACTGGGAAGGCAAAGACCTTCAACCTTCTCGCGCCCAAGAGCAGCAGAACCGAACAGAATGTGAACACGACTTGTGTTCATTGTTTCGAACCAGCTCTAATTTTAATTGCACTTACTGCACCATGGCTAAACACTGGACACAATCAGCACCACTACCACCATCAACAGCGGGTGCACTTTCATACAAACAGTTTCAGTAAACACTCACACATTAGAACACACATATAAATAGCTCAAAAAGAAAATCCCGTTTCACTGGAATGTCACTGCACGGTATGGCACGGAGCAATATCCGAAAAGGGCAACCGGTGAGGGTTTTTGTCGTTTCTTTTACGACTCAAACAACAAACAACTGTCGAAATCTCTTCTTCGTTCTCGCCGTTCGCGCGCGCATTTGCGTGTTTACCTTCCTTTTGCGCTATCAAAGCGCTATCCAGCGCGGAACCGGAAATGGCCACTTAAAACCCACTCCAACGCACTGCCGGATAGTAGCAGAAGTAGTCGTACCAAGACAAGACAGTGCTCAGTCCACAAAGAACAAAGCATACCTTTGCACAGCCCACAGCCTGCTGACGGGAGTACGGTACTTTCTGTGTGTATGTGCACACGTTGCACATAAACAAAGGGCAACCATCCCTTTCGGTGGATGCAGCCTGTGGGCCTGTGTGACGTACCTGTTGCTACTAGCACGCTACGGCACCACGCGATAAATGTCAACCAGCCAACCAGAGTCGCTAGAAGAGAGCTACTTGGATGAGCTACCCAGGTGGTTACCAACAAATCGGCACCCAAGTCGGGCGCCAAGCCGAAAGGTAAACGAATTTTGCTTAGCTCCGCCAAAGAATGCGCGCCCTTTTCCTTCGTCTAGCTAGCAAAAAAGCATTCTCCCTATCACAAAACGGCGGCTCGCAGTTGCAGCTCACTTGACGCGCTTGCTGCCTGCCGCATAAGCACGATCTCCCACCCCTCCGAACAACGACATTCCTGTGCGTGACGGATACTTTCACAAATGGAACCCACCCCAATATAAATATCGCTTTCGGTTTTTGTTTTGTTTTCGGTTGCTGTTGCCGTTTTTTACTATACACTCCTTCGATATCCCAACGCACTACACCACCACCACCACCACCAACACGAAAACCGGGATGAATTCGACAGCGCGAACAAAACGGCGTGCATGCGTATGCTACCATACGCAGCAGAGACCGTTCCTTCGAACCTGATTGTCACTGTGTCACTGCCACAGCATCCGGGACCCGGGAAAGGGTGAAATTTATGCGCTTTTCACTTTCACGTATGGCGCATAGGGTGGCGCGTAAGTGCTTTGCTTCGATTCACGCACGAACTCCCGCCCAGCAGCACAAGATCGTTTGTAAACACTGACTCCTCTCCACCCTCAGTAGTAGGTTTATTTCTGTTCACCTTTAGCTGCTTAGCTTAGCCACAGTTCGCCGACGTTTGACATATCGCCGTTCTCGGTGGTATTAAGTGAATGGGGATGGGGATTTGGACTTTTTTTTCTAATTCTATTTTTTCCCCTCCACTTAAGCAACCGCGCAATGACATCACGATGTGCACGGTACACACGACGGATACAAAACACTCTCGTGAGGCGCACACACGTACACTACTGCACTCTCGCTGCTACACAGAAGGGCTCGTCACATGGATAACCGCAACCTGCCCGCGAACCCCCAACGCCCAACGCGAAATCATAACAAAACTGTACAAACAACACGACAGTGCGCGCACAACACGCGCAACAAACGGCGAACCTGGCGAACAAAAACAAGCACCGTACCTCTTTCGCTGTGGTTAGATGGTGAGCGGTAGAGAATGGTAGAAGAAAAAAAACACTCACAACAAACGTAAATACACTAACGTAAAACTGTGGCTTGAAGGGCCCCGCGTATGTGTGGCCCGCTGCTGAGCCACGTTCGAATCGGAGATGAGTGTTGGCGAGCGTGTGCGCGCGCGCGGAAAGCAAAAATTCGAGTCCGTCCTGGCGAACGTTTCGAACTCTTCTGAGAACCGCTGAGCCCGAGCGCGTACACTTGACGCACCGTGCGCACGAGAGGGCTGGAATTGCGTTTGCACGGCGGGTTGGACGGAATGGGCCTGATGGTCAAAATTGAAATTGGATGAAACAGATTGGAATCATTTTACTTTCCAGCTATAGCAAAGGTTCTGCTAATGATCACATTATGTTATTGCTTTCCCAGACACAAATGACGACAGTACATCAGTTACCCAAGTGCCACAAATCCACTAAACGACCACTAAACGGCTTCTAAACGACTCAAGTTCTCTACCTAAACGGAATATAGAAAGACTTCGTTTAGCAGACGGCAAACGACTCATGCATTCTAAAAATAGCAAAAAAGCTGGTGGCGCTATCTGTTGGTGGGATACCCCAACCAGTTGAGCTTCATCGCTTGGAGGAGAGCTTTCTCATTTCCTCTGTACTGTTGTATGGTTTCGCATTGAAGTTATGCATCGCTAGAACTAGAACGGCGATACGATTGTTTAAATACTAAACTCCAACGGAAACTACCAGCACTGAAGCAAGTGAGATTTGAGTAATGGTCGTTGGTGTTGATACCAACGTATCTGACCACACGACCATTCATATAGATTTTTGCTCGGAAAGTTAGAAGGCTATATAGGTCATGATAAGATGAAACATGCCGAAACACATTGCAAGAAAAGGATAGCAATATAATAATCAGTTTTAATACGCCATCTATTGATCAAACCAATAAAGCTGTGAAGCTTTCATTTTTTTTCTATGGATATTCAATTTTCCAGTCGTTTAAGCTTAATCTGTGGCGCTTGGGACATTAACCTGATATTTCATTTCCATCATCATAGTTTTCTTTATTTCTTCAGCATGATTTTCAACACGTCATGAGCTATATTGAGTTTGAGAGCTCTTAGTGATGTGTTGAAAATCATGTATAAATACTGAAATTTCATTATAAAGCAAATACTATATATTTTTAAAAAGATAAACTACGCAAACACAAAGGTTTATCAGATAGAACAGAGTAACAAAGGTATTGAATAGTACTCCTCATTAGAAATGTATAAAATAACAGAAAAAACATAGAATTTTCTTTTGTCCAAAAAGACAATAATTCTCCCATAGTGGCTCTCTTCGCTCACGAATTCCTCACGATTACATTCACAGCGCTACCATGCTCAGCATGAAAGAGATACAGCATACGGTGGAATGCTTCTACCAAGCAGGAGAGCCAAACATAAGCCGCACGGTGTGTGTGTGTGCGTATTCAAGCATTGCGCTCTCGCGCTATTGGGCCATGCTTCTCTTCCCTTTTGTATACACCTGTGCGGCACACATGCTTTGATTATCAAACACGCGTCCGCACTCTCTTCCACTCTACTCACCCTCTTCCGTTGCTGCGTTCTTTTCCCTTCGCACTGGTGCGTTCCAGAGTTTGGTGCGTTTTGAGGTGCGTCGATGTTTTCGATTTTCTTTTCCACCGTTCCTTCTTCTTGCCAGCCGTTTCAAATCGGCCGGTTAGTGGACCCGGCCGCGGCCACCTTCGCTTCATTCATATCTATCGCTGAAAAGCGTTCTGCTTATGCTTTTAATCCCCTATGCTGCCCTGAATGGTTCACTATCTCGGGCGGTTTTCCAGAGTCGTTGGGCAAAGCAACCAAGAAGAAAGAGCAGCGATCGGTTGGAAAAGCGATAGGGAAAGCAGTCCGAGGGAGCATCCACAGAAGGGGGAAGCGCAGAACAAAGAAGACATAAACGTAAGTGAACGCTTTCGGATGCTTTTGATACTGTTCGGACTGGTCGGAACAAACGGTAGGATGGTCGGATGGTAAGAATGAAGCCGAGCCTGGGCATTCTTTGGCCAGCTGTAATAATTGGCGCTCAGATATAAATTGCTTCTTCATATTTTCCTTCATTTTTATTTCCCTGTTATTTATGATGCAGTGTTTACGGGTATGATAATATGATAAAGAGTACAGTTAGGAAAGGCAACATAATAGGCTTCCGTTGGGGCGGAGCGAAGAAAATAGCCAAACAACCAAATGAATCACTTCAGAAAGGTTAGGTAAAGGTTGGTATCTTCTATTCTTTGGTTTAATTTTAATTGCTTTTTACGCTACCATATCCGCAAGCGGCAGACTGTACGGAGATCCGCAATAATTAGAAAAGCAACCGTACTGTTATGCTACAGTTTGATATTAAATGTCCAAAGTGTAGCAAATATAGCAGGGCGAAAGAGAAAGACTTCAATGTCTGTCTGCCTTTTGCTTCCAAAAATACGAAACAACCGGATGTAGGTAAATGAAGCAATCAGTGTTCAGTCTTGGGCACTATCTAAGTATGTTAATAGAACGGCATGATACTACAAAAATTCTTATGCAATCGCCAGCGATTGGCCCATTATACTTATCTACGCCCACTTTTGGCTGCACTTGTTGCAATCGAACCAAGCTCGGACCGAAAACCAATGCAATTAGACAGATGGAATGCGTAAAGTTGATAAGGTGTGCGTTTTTTATTGTTGTTCCACATCTTCCATTACGGAACTTTTTTCAAACGATCCCCAACAATGTGCACATTCCGACGATATATCTAGGTCTACTTTCCGGAAATATGATGCAACAAGGGAACTGAACTGATAGATACAAACCATAGCAAACACAACTATCGATACACCCATTTGAAAGGAACTCCCCCAGAAGTCTTTCGCTTTTGTAACAAGAACCGTTGAGTGGGGCAGTTTCTACGCCCAACGAACGATCCCGCCATGTGTGCAGCTAGTTGCCGTTCGCGATGACATGGCGAAAACAAAAGCCAAGAGAACCCGACCAAAAAAAAGGAAAGTCTATCAATTTCCAAAACCCGTAAACCGTCCTGTCTAACTGGCTAACGATACGCGGTTTGTTGCTCTGTGGTCTGTGTCCCCCATCAGCGCTTCTAATCACTCTCACAAAGCGCCGCCAACCCCGGCCAGACCCGGCTGGCTAGACGCAGACGGCTGGCTGCAAGAAAAATGACCCCCGGGGACGATGAAGGAATTTGCCAAAATTGGACATACGTTTGTCGGCTTGCCGGCTAGCGACTAGCTCCCCGGGGTCGCGTACAAAAAAAAAGTAAAACTGACCCACTATTTTCACCCAAATTTGTCCATGCGAGTCGTGTCGAGTGTCGGGTGGAGATTTCGCTTCCATTCGTCAATGATTATGTTTTCCGATTCGATTTTAGCCGACAGCAATGGAGTGTTCGGATAGAGTTGGAGCAAACCATGCCTGACCGGGGCATCCTGTGTGTCTGGAGTTTGTTAATGGAGCGTGTGCAATAATCACCGAAACTTTGTGTAAGCCTATTTGCACGAAAGCGGTTCCCCTAGTAACCTGCTGAACGTTGCTGAACGAGCCTGATGCTGGATCCAGAGGACACTGGATACAGGGGATTTGTTGGGCGAGTACAGTAGATGACAGTAGTTTAGGTGCATCAGGGAAATAAATGGTTGTATAAAAGATCCATTTTGAAT
This sequence comes from Anopheles gambiae, assembly GCF_943734735.2. Lineage (NCBI taxonomy): Eukaryota > Metazoa > Arthropoda > Insecta > Diptera > Culicidae > Anopheles > Anopheles gambiae. Next base: position 18,807,202 of record NC_064602.1, on the reverse strand, counting down.
AACTTGAATTTTGATTGATGTGCTGACCTTAGCATGGATATGTCAATTATGACTCAAATGAAGTGAATTATACTAAAGGCCTGGATCGTCTGATGTCATTTTTGTGACGATTACAACTAAACAATATTTATCATTTTGAGATTTCTTTACATTCTTCTGAAAGTTTTGCAATCCTCTTCCACAGAATCAGAAGTTGTTTTTATGTTTATGATATTCTTAAACTCCTAGAAAAAAAACTTCAAGATTAACAGTTTTTCGGAGTTCTTCGCGTCCATTTCATTTGAAGGATAGAGATCATTTTAGAATTATTAGAATTAATAATGTTAGTATTGAACACCAAATTAAAACATATCCAAACTATTCTACTACTCAACTAAACTCATTCCTAAAGACAATGTTTCTGACCACACTGTAAACAAAACGAATGAACCGACGCGAGTTGTATGGCATGGCCCATGGCGCACTGTGCTGCAACCTCAAAGGCCACACCATTATTGACCGGTTCGATTTACTGTCAAAAAAGGCCGGTGGAACAGGAAAGCAGAAAGAAACTTCAACTCCCAAAAAAAAACCTCCCGAACGGGTCAGTTAATTATAAGCGCATTAGGCGCGTTCACCACATTGCACCCTACATCGCTTTTCCATCCTTCCAGCACCATGTGAGAAGGTGATGCGAGGTTACGGGCCTCCGAGGTTCGGGAATCTTTTTGAATGACTTCGACTTCGACCGGTAGGAAAAGAAACAGGGTACCGCCATGTGTGGGTTGTACGCCGAAAAATGTCTCGAAAGCCTCGTATACAACCTGCGTACAGCTTGGACATTCTCCCTGTGCAGCGGTGCCCCACCGAAAGGGACTCGTTAATGAAGCGACGCAGGAAGGTGATGATATCATCTCCCGATCTTCCAGCCTTCGCGTTTTTGGTGTTGGTCGATCGATAGCCGATGATGGTGATGACAGACCCCAAGGGTGGATTGAAGATATGAAACTTCAATCAATGTCGTACCGATAAGCCGTCGGCGCTCGTTTTCGGGGGTGGTTCAGGGCAACAATTAAACGCCATGCACGCCCGTACAGCCCGTGATTTGATTGTTCCTTATTTATCGCTCCAAACTCCACGCTGATGGCTTGATCGTACGAGATATGATATGAAACATCACACGTGTCCTTGGCTTGCCTGGTTGAAGGTTTTTAAATTGTCTCAAGAAAGCATTTCCTATTGGGCTGGGAAATGTAGATCGGTTTGACGACTTCCCCTGTGCAGTAGAAGCGTTTCTATACTCTATCACCATCCACCATCGTAATCGTAGCGGTTTGTTTTTTTTTTCACTCCTGTCTCTTATAATAAGCGACACTTCTGTAAGGGTACGCCCTCATCGACCGTTTATGGTGTGAAACCGGATACTACCCGTTTATCGGTGCGTAAAACCCCTTATAACGTGTGAGGAAGGAGGTGAGGGAAAGGGAGAGCGGGAAGACGCGTTAATAACATTCCTGAAGACAGCAACGTGTCACTGCGAAACAGGAAATCGATCCAGTTTTAACGGCGCAACATAAAGACATCGTTAAGGGGGTTGTTTTCGGTTCGACGAGCCAAAGGCAGGAATGTGGATGTTTATAATTTCGGTGTTTACTGTTTGATAAGGTTTATGATATGCATGAAGCAGTTTCAGAGGGGCGAACTATGATGCTTTGAAGGTTGTCTTCATTTGCACTGATCGTGAAACAATTAAACTATCTTACGATTATGCTAAATTTGTTATTAACCATAAGAATTTTAATATTTTTAATCATTATATCATTACAAATTGATGCTATTAGGTTGAGCTTCATTATTTGTAAACACATTTTACATTCATTTTTTAATATGAAGATCTTCTCTTGAGTGTATTATTTTACTCAATATTATTTGAGAAGTTAGATTTTAATTAAAAAAAAAAGTTTAAATATGTTTCCTTTTTTGTTACATTGCTTTGATATTGTTTTATACAAAATGCTCATTTTCATGAGTGAATGACATTTACTCGATTTTCATTTGTTTGTTATTTAATTGTCAAATTTTTAGATAAATTTTACTTAAATTTAATATACTTTGAAAACCATATTTTAATGATACCTTTTACTTCATAAATTTCCTAGTTTCATCCAACTTCTTGTTTTTTTTAACTCCATTGAGAAGCAGAACAAAAACAGCTAACTTAATTAACAAACAAGGCTACCAACATACCACCACAAATCGCCCGATTTACTCCGGACTGTTTTGTTTTTCCTTCCAAACGTGTCGCGGCTAGTCATTAGTTACACGCGCGCAAAACACGGCCCGCACTATCTTCCTGCTGACATTTTTTAATCTACAAACTACACCTCCCCTTACAACAACAACAACAGCAAAACATAACACCCCTCCCGGAAGCATAGAACGGCAGCGCAAAGCTACGGTTCTACCGGGCACCGTAACCGTCGACGAGCGAAATCGATTTCCTGCACCGTGCGGCCGCACCGACAAAACACCAAAAGCCCGCTACAGATCAAATTTCAACTACCGCAACCTATTACCGAGCTGGTCTGGCTTCTGGGACGCTGATAAATGCGCACGATTTGCCATCGATCTCACACGATCCCGGAAAAACGGCATCCATGTGCGGAACTACTCTTCCATCGGGCCGCCAGCTGGTCCTACTCCATCCCGAGCAGTTCTACTGCTTCTGATCGATGGGCATTTCCTTGCCGCCACAGCAGAAAAAAAGACGATAAGGAAATTCCTATGCTCTTCCAACATGTCGACCCACGCGTGCAGCGTCCATTTGTCTCGCTCAGCGCAGAACGCACTACGCGGCGACTCGGTGAAACCTTTTCCCAGATCTTGCCACAGCAGAAATTCAATATCGGCTGAGTGTGTGCACCGGCGGGAAATAGTTCACATTGCCCGCGCGCGTTCACTCGACACTCTTCCGGGGTTGTCATGCTGGAAAAACGGCCGCAAAACCCTTGGAACGTGCGAACGATCGACGTCAATTGCTGCGCATGCGCTGCGAAGGGTAGTCACCGGGCCGCGCCAGGGAATGCACACGAGACCTTACGGCTGATCGCACCGGCACGAGCATCCGAGCAAGTGCGGCCGACACCAATTAGTGTACTGGCCGGACCGAGGGAGACCGTGAGTGTGTGTGTGTGTGTGGGCTTTAATTGCTGTCATTAAGACGTGACAAATCGAGCTAGCGCTGTCATTCGTAAATGGGTGCAAAAATTAGGTTCAAAATACATTAGTAGCTCTTAACCGAGAAGTTCAAAGTGTGCTGTCTGCTTAGCAATCAATTATCAACCAGCAAACCTTCCGAAGGTTATGTTTATTTAGCATGTTACATTGTAACGGGAGCGTCGGAGGAGCTTTTAGTAGGAGGTCTCTCATGCATTAGTTTCGTTTTAACAGCTCCTTGGAACGGTTAATTTGGAACTCATTATGCTCACCTCGTTCGATCCTAAGCAACCTCTGTTCACCTCTCGGGTCGGGTTGGGACGGTGGTCGACCGATAAGGCGCCCGGGCAAGGAGAACAACCTTACGTAAAAAGCCTCCAGGCACGCACGAACAACACGAAAGCAAAAAAAAGCATCCGAAACGGTACAACAGTTCGCAATCGTAACGGTCGTTCGTCACGACCCGCGTGTCACCGGGCGAGTGCTGCGGCGATGACAGCTTTTTCGCCCTATGTTTAATGATGTCTGTTTGTTTTCATCGTTTGAGTGTCTTTTTTTTTTGTTGTTGCAATTTGCGCATGTGTGCGATTCGTTTATTTTTTATCTTTTTTTGTTCGTCCCTTTACCGCTATAGGAAACGATGATGATGAACGATTGATCGATGGTCCGGACGTTCAACCTGCTCGACATCACGAGCGCGCGCGTCTAAGGCGTGCGCACACTGTCACCTCGCGAGAGCGGGCGCCTAAGTTTAGTGACACCAAATAAGGTCACTTATATCACAAAGCATACGACGACGGGAGGGAGTTTGCGATTCCGGCCACCCGGCCGGCACTAACGCACACCCTGGTGCGCCGGTGCGGCTAGCTTAAAATGGCAATGCAATAAACTAAAACGGAGCAAAGTGCGATGGCTCGGGTGCTTTGATGAACGATAAAGCAAAAAGGTGCACTCTAGGGTCGCCGTCGCCGGTCCAATTGACTCATCAACGTGATTCATTTGGGTATTGCACAAGGCGGAAGGTGGGATAGGATAAAAACAATCATCCTACCTACAATCCTGCTTAAGGAAATGGCAACTATCCTAATGGGAATGCAATGGGGTAGTTAATGAAGGGGGTACCCTTTTGTGGATATGGCGCTTGGGCAAAGAGTTAAAGACTTCCTGTGTATGTGGATTGTTAAGATTTGTTTATGATAAGCTTATATTTAGAAGTGACGTGTAGAACTCAATGCTACAGAAAATGCTGTTGGTACTAATGATTCACATTCATCAATCAAAAAGTAAAGTCTGTACCATTCTGTATAGAATTCTGTATAGTTGAAATCAAAATCTCAATATTTGCAGACATTATGACGAGTCATATTCATGGATTTTTAATTCTTTTTTTGCGTAGCTCCCTACACTGACATATCATAAGAATCTGACCGGTCAATAATTTCCAAAAATGGTCACTACAAAATGGAAGATCCATTCAGCTGCAGAGATGTTTAACAAAGAATCATCATACTTGCTAGGAAGATTTAATTGTCACGTCTTATAAGATTTCCAATCATAGTTAAATTTGCGTTAAAGATATTTCAAAAGACGCGGAGAAAACTAGTCTCGAGAATAAGTCTCGAACAAATTCGTTTCAATTTCTTTGACATTGGTAATTTGCTTGAATTTGTTAATGTAAATCCAATGAGTCAGAAAAGCTGTCACAAGTCAAATAATAATAAATATTTAATCTGCATTACGTACCCGTGCTCCGCATTAGCTGCAAAACATTCATAATCCATCGTCAATTTGTCAACGTTACGGTATTGACCATTACACACATCGACAAAGAAGGGCAATATTTTATTAACGGCCCCAACTCGAACACATTCTAAGCTCCACAGCGAATCGTTTCGTGTTCTGTATGCCACCCATAGAAAAGAACCCTTCTATACCCACGCTTCTCATTTTATTCGATTGGTTCGAGGCGATTAAATAACTGTACCTTCCGATTGCACTATCGCACCCCACGCTTTGTATGCATCAGCTGCAACATCGACTGCATCGAACTACAATGCTATGCAGCCCTGTTTTTTTTTCGGTGAAATGTATTCATAAATCCAACACCATAATATTATTATTCCACCGGAGTAATCCGCCGTTGGTTCCAAGCGCTCGGGCCAAGTTCATTGATAAGCGCGAAGGGCTCGCCTGCGACGCAAACACTCAACCATAAGATGAGAAGAAGAAGTTGAAGCAAATGTACATTTGTCTCCCGAAAGATGTCCATGTCCATAATGGAATAAATCGTAATTTTATGTAAAGCGTTATCCAAGGTGTCGGACCAAACCTTCTGCGAATGTAGGCCAACACCATCATCTGCCGATCTGTTCCCCCCCCCCCCCCCCCCCCCACACACAAACATACACGTGCACGCGCGAGCCCTTTTATGTCCTCGGCGTTGGGTTGTACCGTTACGCCAATTGTCAAAGATAAAGACTGTTTTGTGTGTTGCTGGAATGTTTTGGAACTCCGAAAATCGAGAGAGAGAGAGAAAAGGAAGAAAGGAACAGCGAAAAACAAGGAACCTTCAACCCGTACGAAACGCAGACTATCTTCAAGGTTCAGCTTTCTTCTGATCTTTTTTTCACTTTTCGTGTACATCTCTGTTTGCTTCTGCGTGTTGGTTGTGATCCTCATGCAAAGCAATAAATTTGATTTACACCTCTTGCGGTACCCTCGGTTTTGGGACTACTGCTAAAGTCGTTGTGTGCGGATGTCGTCTTTTCATTGGCAAATCATTCCTCTTCCTATTAAACCGAAACGCTGGCGCAAATGAGTGTGGCTGATGAAGGTCAAGATAAACGCGCGCGCATGGAGAACACCTGGAGATCCAAGACCCCGAAGAAGATGGGCCATCTTCCTGTCATTCGGAATTCCAAAGAATTGCAAAGGGTTGTGGTAGCGTTGTTGGTTTTTTTTTTTTTGTTAACCATCCCAATCACGTACCCAAACAATGTGGTTTGAGCTCCCTGTGGGATGGTTTATGAAACGCATGCGAACGGCGTAGTGTTATTTGCTCAGCTTGATCGCCCGATTTGGAGCTCAATGTTTCTTTACTTTGCTCACTGAAGCATTATTACAGGTCATGGTGCGCACCAAAACGCAGCTGACCGCAACACAGATATGACTGGGATTGGGGTTTCTTGCGCGAGGAATTCGCTTCCTTTTTTTACCGATCAAGCCCCAAACCCTTGAAACCTGTTTCGTTTTGAATGGACGGATGTTAAAAATTCATCTTTTATGTCAGTGTTTTAGACCCTTCCGACTGCACCCACACGATGATTGAGGAACGGTGAGGAACCAACCCAGGTCAATGGTCGTTTGGTTCGTACAGGAAGATCAATCTTTTCTCTGCTGCAAGGCACTTGTTTGAGGAACGAAATTTAATTAATTATCTTCCCCGTCCGGGTGATTTCGTGCTGGAAAGCTGACCCCTATGTGGACCGGACGTGCATTAAAATGCATTGCATGTCAGCTTAATCAGTACCTTTTGCATTCCTGTAGCTTGTCCTTGCGCCTGTTCAGCTTCAGCTTAAAATGCCGAATTGAACGGAGCAATGCAAAAGTTTTTACGAATCGCAACAAAGCGTGATGGATGTACAATTATTCTTCTCTTTTGTTATCGATCACCATTATGGGTTAAGTGGCATTAATGCCGTAAAGAGGGATTATGGTATAACAGTAATTTATTTTTCACATTTGTTCTTCGAATGAAGGTCATGTGGAATTTTTGGGATATTCAGTTAAAATTGAGTGTAAAACATTCCATGAATTGCTCTTAAATGCGGATTAATATTTCATAATTTATCAAAGCTGCCCAAGCTGATCTAATAAAACCTTTAAGGGCATTTGGCAAAGTCCTTGGATCATATGTTGTCAGTTTTTATTTTTGTCTTTTTTTCTTCTCTGTAACATCCTTTCATGTGATTTATCTTTCAATTATATTACATATCCTATCTTCTTAGATTAACCTTGCTCCACTTCTAAAAATTAATTTATGATGTTCGTCTTTATTTCTTTTAGAATGTTTGATTTTTTGCTATCTGTTATCTTTTCAATGTTTGAATTTAAGTATTATGTATGCACTTCAGCTTATATTCATTTTTATTTCGTTAATGCTTTAGTTAAATGTTTGGAAATGAGTTGTTATGTTATGTTTATCTAATTTGCATAATTTTTAAAATGCTATCTTATATTTGAACTTAATTTTCAAGAATTACTCAAAGTATGATCATAACGACATGCCCGCCTGTTGCTTTATTTATCCCACAACTTTCATTTTAAACCTTAAACCCTATACAGATACACCCTAACCGCAGGAATCTTGTCTATTCTATCGGAAACTTCACACTCCCAAGCCCGAAACAAGTTTTTCCCTTTCGTCGAACGAACAACTTAATTTGTGTCAGTCTAGGCAGCTTATTGCTTTATATCATTCCCAAACATCTCATCCCCAAACAAGACTATAGCACCGCTGGACACTGTGGCTTTGTTGTTGCGATGTTAATGGCTTCTAGGTATTGGGGCAGAGCGCTACTCTACTAGGTCTAGAATTGTTCTCCGCCGGAATTACCCGCAGGGGAACACACCTCCAGAAACAGGTCCATGGAATGGGACTGGAATTAGAATAATTTTGGGTCGGATAAAGCATCTAATTTAAATCGCTTCTATCGCTGTTTCCGTCAACCGATCGAGCAGGGCAGGATATCAGAGGGATAAGAGCATACTTTTTTTTTAGTCTTAGAAAGCTACTGACCACAGCCATCAACCTAATGCGCTTAGGTATGACAAACGAAGTACGGTCCACGATCACGACCTAGCCCAACTCAACCTTGAACTGATCGGATTGGAACAGATTCCCTTTAAACCACCTCCTTTAAAATGCCTTGATTAGTAGCCCTTGGGATTTCGTTGTTCTTCAACGAATCTCATCTCACACTTTCACTTCCAGAACGAATCTCAAAAAACACAAATCATGTTCGGTAGCTTTCGTTGCTCTAGCCAAGCTTGCCAACACGGACCGGAATGTGCCTTTTAATCGGTTTGCGTGATATTCTAATTGGTTTGGAACGAGATTCCAGCTGCAATAATGAATTGGTTGACGGAACAGAGTGAAGAATAAAGAGCAAGAGCTTAGCTAGGAGGCTAGGAGGTTTATTAAGTGCGATGATTGGACGAATTTAAACAAGAGAAGGTTAAAGGGGGACGCCATCCTCTTAAGTATGCTTTAGTTTTTTCATTACATAATACAAAATTGTTACAATTTACGTACAAAAACATCTCTTCTGCCTCTTCTCTTACATTCCATCATCCATTCCAATCATTCATTCCTCGCATGTACGCAAATGACCTACGCCATTACCCACCCATAAGCCGCAGATGTGATGAGAAATGGTAAATTAAAACAAATAAACACGTCCCGCTGTCATCCACGCAAGCATTCATTCGCAGCGAGTGTTTATATTAACCTTCCTGTGAAATTCCAACCCATGGGAAAGCTGCCACAGCAACTCAATACACCGAATGCCTGCAGCATAGCTTCGGTGATGTAATTATTGTGACGATTATAGAACTCTGCCCATCGGGTAAAAGAGGTCTAGATATAAAGGAAAAAAGTAATAGTAATAATAGTAAATAAAAAATCCCACTCCACAGATAACCCCATAAGCACACACTCATCGCATAATATGCGGACGACGGAGCTGGCGGCAATAAAATTGGCGAAACAATCCTAACGAGTGAAATAACTGCAACAAAAAAACACAGTGAAATTGTTTCGCAAACTGAACAAAATAAAGACAGAAAGGAAAAAATCTAAAGATATGTTCCACGACTGTTTCACTCGGGGCCAGTGAAAAGCTTTCCCACAGCATCCAGCCCGCCAGCCCGATCGAACTTCCAAGTGCGCGCCGGTGCGATACTATTACGTAGCGATTCATCATTTCCTGCCCCGTTGTTGAGCGTTGTTTTTTTTTTTTGCTGCCATGCCATTATATGAGAATTTCTTATTTCATATTTCATATCAATGTTGATAGTTTTTTGTTTCTTCCCTGTTGCAGATTCCCCCGTATACATACATTCGTGGCATACATAACCAGACCCCAAGGAGAAGTTTGGCCCACTGACTGACTGACTGACTCGGCTCAGCTCAGCCCGATGCGAACTAAGGTCGATGCAAAAGGGGGAAGAAATTCGAAGAAATGGCTTCCTTACTTTCCATCACATCTCATCCGAGCGGTGTGAAATTTGTTGGACAAGAGGAGTGTAAATTATGTTCCCATCCATCCAGCCAGCCCATCGATGAGACAGGCAAGTGTCAGTGCCGCCGATAAAGAGGAGGTTGATATTGAAATTGATAAGTAATCAAAGTTAAATCATTGCAAGTGCCAATGATTGGTGATCGTTTTGAGGACTTCAAATTCAGCTTTTAATTTTAAATGAGAATAGTTCGTAATTAAACAATGTTGCTTAACATTTACCTCATATGGACACTTCATTTGCTTGAATTTTATTCAAGAAACCTTTCAATCCATTGGGGCGCTTTGATTGCTTCTGTAACATCTTGTTGGTGAGAGAAAAAAAAGTGGGCGACCGAGCGTTTCACCCTTTTATTTCTGCATTTATGTTGCTATGCAAATGACGTGCGCAAGCTCATCATCATTCCCTTCCGCATCGGCTTCGTGGAATGAATGTGGGTGAGAGAAATTATGACCGTTTAGGTATATATATGTGTGTATGTTTTTTATCATCGGGAATGTTCGAATGATCGAACCTATCTTTCCAAGAGCTTCCAACACAAAAAACAGGGGTAAAAGTTCACATTTGATCCTATTGCCGCGCGTGTAACACTTTCTGTCTGACAAAACTCGTTCGCATTTTAACATCGAATCGCATAAATAAAATCGAAAATGTGAAGCTAAACGGTTGAGCTCAATCAAACTCACATCAGCGCCATATAGTGCACCCTGTCCTGGCAATGGTCCCACTGTCCAAGCTGAGCCGTATGGAATGGAATGCTTTTTGTTGTTGTTTTCCTCTTCGAAAAAATGCACTTCAGCCTTGCAGCGAAAGTCCACCGCAAAGGGAAAGTAGCGCACGCGTACGGACAGGTGACCTTATGGCGGGTGGGTGCACCCGAAACCGTTTATGCTAATGTATGCACATTAAGTTGCACCAGCGCTGGTGCCACTGCTGGTGGTGCTGCTGCTGGTCGTTTCGGTACTTTGTTCCTGATTGTGGTCCGTATGGGAATGGCATTGGCTGATAAATTGACCGTATTACTGTCCCAGCAAATTAAGGCAGTGCTTGAAGGAAAAATCCGAAAGGCTTAGCAATCATATCGTTTCCTAAACGGTGTAACGTTTTTTTTTTTAATTTATGCATTTTAATTGTAACTTTAATCATACAACACTGTTGCTATTCCCATAAATGGTTAATCTTCATCAACACGCTTGCTTTGCAAAATTATAATCTCGATCACAGTCCGAACAAGGACAACGCAATAAATCACTGCAAGTCAGTGGGCGATCACATCACACGGTCCAAAGAGAAAAGAGAAACACATTTAGCAAATCGCGATGAATCTATTAAGCAAAGAAAGATAATAAACCTTATGTTTTCAACATAACGAGCACGGCTACGGTAAAATATTACATCAACTAGTGGGCTCAGATTCGCCCGCACCCTTCAAAAACAGAGATTGCCCTATCGAAACGATCACACATGCGCTCGCGCCGTGTTGGTACATGCGTTTCGTCGACAGGTTAAAGGTAGTCCACAACCGAAACCAACACAGAGCGACAGAGAGAGGGGAAGAGATTTATGGATTATGCGCCGTTGTTTACGAGCCCACTGGTCCGTGATTAGCGCGGTCTGACCTACTCGTGGGATCGGCCGGTTGGTCGAAAAATCGCCGCCGAAGGACAGGTGTAAAACGATAGCCTACGACGATGATTAGGTAGCCCAAATCTTTACCAAAACGCTTTCGGCGGGTTAAGCGCTTACTTAGCGGCAGTCATATTTCGTAACGCGCTGTCACGGGAGCAACAGTGAACCCGTCATTCCCGGGCGCGTAACTTATGATAATAAGGGTCAAACGATGGTGGCGCAAATCGATCGCGTAATGGATCGAGCCTGATCGATCATCGCGTTTTTTGGAAGGTGGAATTTTTCCAGGCTTTCATAAACAAAATCAAAGAATAGTTGGCGGGTTTTCGGTTGTGTTTGCGAGTGAAACCGGTTAATTGAGCGCGTGAGAAAAACGAAAGACTCGTAAGCGACGAACCTCATTTTTCTGTTACAGGACTGGTTGTTTAAATGGATAACACAAGTATTAGGATGATGTTAACTTGAAATCATAAAATGCACTTTATCCGATGTCTTACTTACCGAACTCAAAGACTGACCTTCACTCACGTAGCCTACATTAACAACAGTACCATCCAATCTACCGCCGTCAATCATCGCACACGCATCTGCTGCCAATCTCGACATCCAAATGGTCCAAATGTCCTGGGCCCTTTATTTGACCCTTCAAACTCACCTGCTGCCGCCTTCCTAAGCCTTGCAGCTATCGGTTTCAACTCAATTGCTGCCTCCCTACGTCATACTACCTCTTTGCCACCAGTGGGCAAGCGACGAACCCTCCCGGGTGACCCCACCGACCGATGCCGTTGGTCATCGGCGGTTCCATGCAGCCCGGGCGGCCATGTGAATGTGCAGTGTCACTGCTTGATTGATTAGGTGAAGGTGAGACGGTGGAATGTGAGAAAATTAACCTGCTTTCCAAAAGGGAATCTCGCAAAACCGTTGCGAAGGCAGAGGAAAATGATTTACACCACAGTAGAAAGGACAAATCAGTTGTTCACAGAACAGGGGCGCTAGAGAGGAGCGCAGAAGAATGCATACAAAGCTCATTTTTATGGTCGCGCAAAATGAAAAGAAGAAAAGGGGACCAACGGGTCGCTTACGATTCCTTTACGAGATTATTCAAAGGCAGTAAAGCGGGGCGGTCGAAAGCATAAGGCCGATGTACGATCGGGAAAGCGCCATTTGGTTATGCCTTTTTGCTGCTCAAGTGCAACTGCACAGGCCGGCTGCGTGTGCCGCTTTTTCGAAAGGCAGCCATGTTCGGTTTGCGGGTGGAAAACAAGCGACACAAACGCATCGAACGCATTATTGGCGTGCCTTGTCACCATGTGTGTGTGTAGGGGAGGATATGTTGCAGTGTGTCTTGTAACTGGAGCGCAACCTCCAAATGACTCGTGCAGCGATTTAACGTATCGAGCGAGGTACGACGAAACATAACACGGGTTGCATACACGAGTTTACCTAGCTGAAGCTGCGACATCGTTTTCTTTTCGCTTCGTAGTCGGTGGAAATTATGCTCTAAATGACACGAAACTAAAGACAACGCACTGCACCCCACAGGCCGATAAACAATTTTTCCCCGCAACAACAACAATGACAAATTGCCAAATGATGATTGAAGCAAAACGGGAGCAGCTGGTGTGTGTGTAACCATTGTGAATGAAAATGATTGCGAAAGTAGTTCAACGCCGTTTCAGAGTGGGATGAGTAAGCGAACTAAAAAGAACTTCATGCTTTCGCAATCGTGGCTATCAAATGTATATGTTGGTGTATTTTTAAAACATTTCTGGAAGATCATATTAAATGATATTACTCCAAACATAAATCCATTAGGTTCTAACTATGCTCACGCTTAATCATCAAAATGCCCTTTATCTCTCTTTTTTTTCTTTCTTATAAATTCTGGCGAGATCAATGTTCTAAGAACAAAGACGATCAATCAACGGCCACGGTCGGTGAACGCTCCCGGGGTTGATGCTTTTGATCGAAAGCGAAACAAGAGCTGCTGCCCTTTTCCGCATCGAAAGTGAAATGACCGTAGACCGCTCGTGCTGACGCGGGTTAGCTGCGGGAGAATGTTTTCCTTCCACCGCCGGGTAGGTAACACCGCCCGGGCAGTCGGCACAATCGGACGATGACGGTTGCAAGATAGGCGCCCGCGTTTGGTTTCAGGTGAAATTAAACTAAGGGCAGCGGCAGAAAGAACCCGCTCGGAACAAAGGAACAGATTTGGAAAATGTTTACAGAGCAAGTGCCTTGTAGAATCTTTTCTGCCTTACCGTTCACGATTATTTGACGAGGAAAGTGTGTTGAAAATTTGGATGTACAGTCAGAATTCAATAATTGAATGCATTTTAGCTGGCATACTTTTTACTTGAACGCTCGATAATTGACTGACAGTTCAATTCAAGCATATATTAGAACTGAAAAAACGGTTTTAAAAAAATTACAGATATCGTATGGCTTTTATGGAAGAACGTGCCAAATAAAAAGCACATATTCAATAGTTGGCAGGGAATCGAAGTTAAATCAGTGAGTTCAGACTGTATTTCTATATATGTTTTATCATAAGATCATGTTCAATGGGGAGATATTTGAAAAGCTTAATAAATACTTTGTAAGCCCTTGTGTAAAACTACGTCATCTCTACCAAATTAGGCATAATAAAGAGAAATTAAACAAAATTAAATTAAATTTTATTATAATGAAAATGATAATGAAAATAGTTTAACAATATTCTTCTTTAGTAGTTTTGATTTCTATTTCAATAAGTTAATGATATCATTTAAAAGAACATGTTACTTCAACGTTACTCCCGCTCTTCATGTGAACCTAAGGTTCTTGTCTGGCGTGCGTTGTCTTCATTTGATTAATCAAATAATCTTTTTGATTTCCAGATCGCTCTGCCCGTTTTCTATTCCTATTTAAAATCTTCTTTGAACTCCTCTTCACTTCACTTCACTTTTATTATATTGCTTACGGTTTGGAGACTTACTTAATGTTCAGTAAGAGTATAGTAATTTGTTTTCTTGTCATTTTATCTCTCTTCTTTTTGCCTTTTTAGACTTATTTCATAATTTTCTATAAACTTTGTCATTATAATCCACAATTTTACTCACATTACATTACTATATCTTTCTATTTCCTTACGAAGGCCTTGGTATTCTGTTGCTTGTTTTGTTTGTAATTTATTATTATTATAATTATACTTATTATTATTATTATTATTATTATTATTATTATTATTATTATTATTATTATTATTATTATTATTATTATTATTATTATCATTATTATTATTATTATTATTATTATTATTATTATTATTATTATTGTTATTATTCAGCTCTGCTCAAAACTATCACAAAAATTAACTTAAATTCAGTTATGAAAATCTAATACGAAGTATAATTTTGCTTTATCTTATCTGATCAATTTTCCAAACAAAACAAAAATAACTACAGTACACGTATCAAGAATCTGCTGCCTCATCCATCGCACAGTTCATTGCTCTACTATGAAACATATACCCACGGCACTGTAAAAAAAAGACTATAACACTAATTTTTGGGAAAACAAAACAAACCCACCCGTTAAAACTACCGGTAATTTCCTCATTTGCGTCACTTATGGTGACGTTAGTGGCGAAGCGCACGCATGCACGCATACGCTCCCGCCGCGCATTGTCCAAATCAATGGATGCGTAACGAACTTTCTTCTGCCATCGGGAGCGATTGTTTCTTCAAACCTCACGTCACGACAAACAATCGGTGAAGAAGTTTAGAAAGAAAATCAAACAACAGCACACACCATTGGGAGCCGAATGCATTTTTGCTTTGTTCCCTTCCCTTCCTCCGCACGGTGTTCCAATGCTCTTCCAAGAAGAAAATAGGCAATTCAGCCGACAACTCGTCTTGGCCTGGGCCAAAGGGTTGGCAGCGGCAACAGCATCGTCATTATCGGCACATTGTTATCGCGGAAACTGGTTGCGATAATCGTCGTTCCCATCGCCCCATCGGCTGGCGGCTAACGGGTCGGGGGGGGGGAAGACACATATTGCACGCGTAATGCACACGCGTGTGACGGGAGTGAACAAACGAAAGTGAACCGCTTTCCCGTGAGTTCGATGCACCGATGCATCATCGCCACCGGTTGCAGCGCGCGCTAATCGATGTGATCCAAGGTGTGTCAGAGTGTGGCAACCAAAGGGATGGCCCCCTTTTTGGACTGTCGTAATAATGCTGATCGAGCTTGCAGTTATGTGGGGTCTCAAGGGCTGAAGGAAGGCACATTGTTTAAACAACGGAGCTATCTTTTTATGAGAGAGAACACATTTAAGCTTACCTACAGAGTGTTTATTCAACTTTCGATTATGCAATGAGAAGGAAATTATTTTAAAATTGAAAAAAGCTCACTTCAAATGTCACAAATGTCTTATCTGCTCTTCCGCTGGTAATAGATCACGCTGCGACCCAGTTTTCCGTTTTCAATTCCAGTTAGAATCACTGAAGGAGAAAAGCACCCTTTTCATTCATTTTCGCTCCATTCACTGTGGGAACTGAATAGATAAGATAGGTACCACAAAAAAAAAAACAATTAATAGCCTTCCGAAACAAAACCCACTTAAATTATGCTCATAACCAATGGCCAATGGTCCCGAACAAGCGTTCCGGTGCGTTCGTACAAGAAACTCCCAAAAAAACTGAATAGGAAACAAAAAAAGATACGCGAGAAGCAGACAAAAAAAGACGAAATAAAAATCCATCACACAATTTACGGTTCTTGGAGGCAGTTTTCCGGTTGAACCGTTTGCCGGGTGGCCGGCCTAACCGCCTGCCCGACGAGCCAGTGTGTGTGTGTGCGTCTGTTTGGTGTTATGTTTGCGGTATGTTTTTCTTTCCCAATGCTACTTGTGTTGTCGGGCTTTTTTTTTCTCTCTCTCTCTCTCTCTCTCTCTCTCTCTCTCTTTTCTAAGCCTTCACTTCCTTCACATAATTCGCTTCATCACACCCAATAAAAGAGTTCTTATCGGAGCCGGGGTTTGATTTAGTTTCCTCTTCGCCCGGGTGTTTCATGTGTGTGCCGTGTACCGACACACCGTCGCTAACGCGTAAAAGGGAAACCATTAATTTTCACATCCTACGCCCACGAATGGTAGGGTTTAGACGTCTCAGGGGAAGGTGACCGTTGAGGAGATTGTTAAGGAAGCCGCCTTTGGACTGCAGGAAAAAAAACGGAGCCATCTATAATTATGGACTACAAGTCATTAGAGCAACAGGTTGCTGTTCACGCAGAACGGAATCTCGGTAGGCGAGATGGTATCGGTGTCAATTTTATTGCGATCCATTTTTGTTATCTTGTACCATTGGCAAACATTTGTTGTTTGTTTTTTTTTTTTAAATATTGTAGATAATATTAGCTCTTTTATGGTTTTTTCAACATTTATTTTTCATAGTTCATTAAATCAGCAACACATTTACATCACACTTTCGCATCTTAGGCTTTGTTGCTTTTTATTTTTTTTAAATAAATGATGTTATAAATCCAACATTGAAGAAATAAAAATAAACTGACTAAAAGGCGTCCGTTATTTATATATCAATTTAAACAATTAATGTTAATACAATCCTACACCCACATCGAATCATCAAACATTTATATACAAACATGACGTATGCATAAATGTTTTTTAAACAACAGTAAAAATCAAATGGAATTTCATACTAATGTCTCACGAGTCATTCCATGAAATGTTTTGAAATATGTTGTGTTGTTTGGTTATAATATATTGCTTAATTTTTTCCGTTTTACAGGGTTTCCCACGATTTATTGGTCAGTTCCCATGATTTTTTGGTGCGTTCCCACGATTTTTTGGTTGTATCCCATAGATTTTTGGTTCGATCCTATAATTTATTGGTATTTTCCGATTGGATATCAATACAATTAGACCAAAAAATTCTGGGAAACGACCAAAAAATCGTGGGAACGCACCAAAAAAATATGGGAATCCACCAAAAATTGATGGGAACCAACCAATATATCGTGGGAAACCCTGTATTATTAAAATTAATTTCAAGATTAATGTACTTCTACACCATAAAATTTAACGATAATTGTATTTTTTATATTTATTAAAAATTTTCAAACTTAGCTCGTGTAATTACACTACAGTTCATTGTTTCAAATAATCATGAAAATTGACCGTTTTCTGTATGTTTTGACTACTCAAATTTCTAAAAATTACGCATCAAAATATATTTTCATTCTTCAATTTGGTTCAAGCCATCTCTTACCTTTCCTTCGAACTGCAAATAAACCAGTAACCAATAAACCTTTGTTAATGGAATAAAACATTTCCTAACAATGCATTGCGCAAAGGACCAATCCTTACCACGAGCTTATCCTTATTCAATTAAAAATTTTCTCATCACCTCCGCTGCGTAAAGCATTTCAAAAATAACTGGAAAAAACCCTCCACCAAGAAATACTCATCACTCAACGTGCTGCAATGGGTATGAGAGGCTTTCAATTATCAATCCTCCTGGCGCAGTACCGTCTAAACGAGGAGACGGATTGTAAGCACAGAGAAAAGGATGAGCCTGCTCTTTGTCTGCCTCTTTTCCTTCCATTTGCTCAACATTCCTTTGTGATCCTTTTCTCTCGGCACCTTTTTTTCCGACGCAATGACTTATACGTAACAGCGTATGCGCTTTTTTCCATGAAGGATCCATAATCACCTGACCGTATCCTACCTTAAAGGCTAATAAGGTAAGGATAAATAACATATACCCTGTCGGACCGGCCCGCATAAGGATAGGGGGAAAAAATGCATCAGTGGAAGAAAAAATCATTCCCATGAAATAAACATTCTTCAACCTTCTCCTTTTCCTAGAATCCAACGAACGTCCTGTCTCACAAAGCAATGGGTGCATCTTTTGCGTCATCTTCTCTGTTTCTACTCGAACCGAATGACTCAAGGGTGACCTTCGTCCCCACTTTGTGGATTAAACCCTACACCTCAGCGACAGCAACAACAAAAAACTGCATCGCTTCGATGACCTCCGGAAGCGAACCGGAAACGTGCAAGATTGTCAAAATTATTTCAAAAATGAACTTTTTTGGACCAAAAAAAGAACCTTAATACTATGTTTAGTCAAACCCCTGTGGGCATCGTAACTCAACAGACGTTTAGGTTTGTTTTTAGCTGCCAGTTTTGGCTTCGAGTTCTTGGGAATGGAAGGGCATTTGTCTGCACGATACCATGCACAGGTGAAGGTCAAGAGGGAACACACACTGACAAAAAAACGCTAACCACACAAACCACCACCGATATGATAGGTTCGCTAATGGAGGGTGTCCCTGCCGAATGTCGCGAAGGTAGCATCATTGGAAGGGAAACGATAAAACGACACACCTCGTTCCTCGTTCCAACCGCGAGCATCGTACAAACTGTTCCTAAGAACGCCTCATGTGGAGAATTCGTCCGGTTTTTTTGTCTTTTGTTTGGTTTTGAAAAGAATCCTCACTTCCTTCAAATTTCATTGCCCCGCAGATGGGGCTGGTTTGTTTTTAATAGCACACCGTTCATTCACTCCACCCATCTCACCTCGTTGTTTTATCGCGAAGGGTTGATCTAAACCCATTTCCCTGTTCGCCAAAGGTGCCAACGGCGGAACCATAAAGAAGGAAACGACCGATGGACGAAATAATACACGACTAGAAAAGAAAAGTTAGATGTATATCATCGGCCATTAAAATAATTTGTGACATTTTCTCATATTAACTGGGAGGAAGAATAAAGCAAAAGAAGAAATAAAAGAATCGAATTGGGCAAAAAGCTACAACGCTTCGCCTCGCTCAATCATTATAAGTAATGGGAATTGGCAAACGGCTAGATATTAGCAGCTTATGCTAATGAGCAGGGAAGAATGCGATCTAGAACTAACAAGGTTTGACAAAAGATTGACATCGTTCAGCTCGTCTTTAGAACAGCCATGATATGGTTTACGATGCAAAGGAAAAGAATGTTGTCCTGGTAATAAAATTAAAATTCCTATCATAATAGCTCGGCGGGAGGAATTTGATGCTTAAAATAAAAAGAAATGATAATCATGTTATATGTTTTTTTCTATTCTTTTTAGCAATAGTTGATGGTACTTTTGATAGTATTTGTTTAATATATTGAAAAAATTTGTAATTTAATTTATTTCATTTATTAAACACAAAATATCCGCCATCAAGGCTAAATAACAAATACTTAAAATTAATTAATAACTATATAAAAAAAAATCTTTTACGATTTAAACTAAGCTTTGCCTAATAAAAAATAAAATAAAATAAAATAAAATAAATAAAATAAAACACAAGTAGAGCACAAAGAAACTATCACAAGCTTTGAGAAAAAAAAAGTAAAAGAAAACTAAGAAGAAGAATTAGAGATTAGAAAGATTAGAAGAAAGAAGACGATTACGGAAAAAGTTAATAGAGCAGTCAAAGTCGAAGAGATGGTAAAAGTGGTTAAAAAATCTGGAACAGGATAGAAGAGCATCATTGATCATTGGCTCATTGTATTAACTATATTGTTTAATTGATCTTGTGATTTATATTCGCAGTTCTATTACTTATAATGATATATTTTTTCATATTTTTAATGTAGTCACCAAAGAGGATTTGATCTTTTATCTTAATTTTATGTTAAAATATTGCCACAATTTATTCTTTTCATACAAATATAAAAAACAAGTCATGTCATTGTGTCATTATGTCACAATCTTTACAAATTGAAATGAGAATAACTCGTTTTTTTGTGATAAACATATTCCTAGCGTAAAGTGTATTCCACTTGTGCATACACAATAAAAGACAAATAAAAAAACACTTTTGAATCCACCGTTCGTTGATTTGTTGTGTGGCCACCCAAACACCAACTCGCCGTCCTTGAGGTGATTGCATCTCCCGATGAGCTGCACAGAGAAGTGAGTGTAACGCTGAAGAAAGAGAAGACTACCACAACAACAAAAAGCCAAAGTCACTCATGAATTATGATGTTGGTCTACATTCGATCTGCCTACCGCAGCTGAGACTTTCGAAACGGCCAAGCAACAGCGCAGCATCTACATTCGCACCGACGCGCTTGCTACTATTAGTCACCGTTCCGGGGAGGCCACCAACAAGCGTTCGGAAGACGCCTGTACCCGCGCGTTTGTCCTTCCGTGTGCGCACCTTTAGCGCAAATGCATCGCCCCACAAGTCATTAAATCGGGCAAGCGTATTAAAAGTTTGCACCAGTTGGCACCGAATGAACTTGCGGCTTTGGGCAGCATTAGTAGACGAAGAAACAAAAAAAAAAGGAAGTTTCATTTACGGAAAACAAACAAAAATACCTTCATCAGCAGCCTTTACCCGTCTTCTGCGCAACGGGCGTTTGCGTGCGCTGCAACGTGTTTGCTGTCCATCTAACGAAATTGGCAGCGCAAAAACAAAACAACAAACGATGCGTTGCCATCACGGCAGGCTGACAGATCGATGCTAACGATGACAGCGGAAAACGACTACCTCTATTACTGCGCTTCCAGCTTTGATGGATGGATTTGTTTACTTTTGTGAAGTGTACGCGATGTATCGCGGCTAATGGGAGAACCGCCGCTGCACACGTTGCGTCTTTCACGCAAGCACGGTTTGATCACTTTCGTGCGGGCAGAGAAAGGATGGTGTGCAATACGGTAGCGCCACCGGTGTACGCTGGGCACACACGCTCATTCGGACAAGGTCAGCGCAGATGGGGAAATTTACTTTTCCAACTGGTGAACTGTTTTGTTGTTTTTTTATGCTTTTCTATTCCGCGTCTACCGCCAAGGTTGCTTGGGTAAAGGCTAATCTACCTTTCACCAATGCAAGGTAGCGTTGGTAGCCATTAGCTAGGTTTAGAATAATTGAATTACCGCCGTAATTAACAAAGGAAATTATTTGTTCGTCCTTATTTGGATGATTATTGTTGCAGTATTATAACTTTACTTTCTCCAGTGCTTCGTTGCTAGATATAAGAAAAAAATGGATCAGTTTTCAAGAACACATGGATTGAACATGAATGCATCTTTCATGCATAGGACCTGGAACATGACGGCCTTTTCGACTGTATTGGCAAATATTGTCGAATCGATACAGATTTCAGAATAAACTATGGGATTGTATTGTAGGTCTGAGATATAGCACCATGCAGCATCCATCCACCCATCTACGCTCTTTATCTTTATCTTTGTGAGCGATCTTTATAGCGGATGCAATAAGCCTATTAAGCCACCAGAGCCTAAGTCTAGAGTGCTTCTTCTTTTCATCCTGACATAGATATAGAGATATGCTGGAGCTCTTTCGAACAAATGGACAACCCCGTTAGACATCTAGCTTTGTAGTTAAGCTTCTGAGCATTGATCACCATTAGTTCAGTTTTTTTCCTTTTACCTTTTTTGTATATTATGTTTTCAACATGTTATATATGTTTTCAAATCGAAAGATCCAAGATCTCAACATTTTATGTCCAATGATCGTTAAATCGTTAAGAAGTTAAGTTAAGATAAGTCTCGTTAGTCATTGCCAACGATCGACTGCTGATGGTATTGAACTCTTAGTAAATGAACGAATACTTCAATGTCGAGGAATTACCATTGTTGTCAGGAATTGTTGTCTATTTGGATTTGATTTTGAACGCTTTTATCACACTTTTGTCTTCTTTTTCCAAAGTGCTGACATGTTACACAAACTTTAACTCTTGCACAATCTAAACTATACACTATTACACAACCGGAAAAATGTACCCATCTGCTTCGTTTCTATGAAATGAAATTTCAAACAACTTAAACTCCACTTAGAGCAAAATGACCAGGGGCGTATGATGCCCCCATATAAACTCTCTTAAGCATCCAAGCACCTCATCTTTGATCAAACATCATCGTCCAATAAAACGGAACACGTCGAACAGCAGAACCCTCTAACCTTAGCACTTTGGCCGGAAAAAGGGTCATCGTAGCTCACCTTACCGTGCACCATCGACTGATGAGAAAAGCAAAAGAGACTAGGATGGTGGTGGCTGGTGCAGCACAGTATAAATGTTCCAATAACAGCTCAGCAAACGATCAGCTTCCGGCTCGAGTTAATGGAATTCGTGCCCGAGCTACCGGCGCAGGTTGTGCATAGGGTTGGCGTCGACGAGTGTATGTGTGTTAAAAGTAGAGGGAGGCATCCCCAAAAATCACCAGCAAGTTGGCCTGATTTTGGGTACTAAACTGTACGAGGCAATGTTTGATGCCATTTCATTAAAAATCGACTTTAACCTGCGGTTTTGGGTGAGTATTATGTTATGACCTAAAAATAAATAAGCACATTTATGCCATGAAGGAAAAGCAGCATTATTGGGTAAATATTAATTATCTCATCGAGAGGAAATGGGTGGAAAATTGATATAAATTAAACCAGTTTACATAATGATCTCTTTAAAAAAAAATACAACATTACTTTACACTGTATTATTCAAAATGAGTCCAAGAACTCCCTAAAGATCACATTAGCTATTATGTCAAGAGGATCATGTACTTGCTACATTAAAAAAAATACAGAACAGATCAATAAAGATCACTGAAAATATCGTTTATCCTCTCACAAAAAACATACCCTCGAATCGAGCCGAAACCTCATAAGCTTCACCGGGTGACCCATATCGAAATACAATACTTTCCCCCGCTCGCGGGACTGCATAGCGTGACCGGAGGAAGGCAACAGCATCATCAACAAAAAATAAGTGAGATAATATAACAAACAGGAACAAAAGAAACGATCATTTTCGTTGCCCCCATTCACCTCATAAACAAACCGCCTCGAATTATTCGCTGTTGCCGTTTGGCCCGGGCCCGCACATGGGCCCGCGCGAAGAGAGTTTCGTGTATCGGGGCAAATTGATATATGATCTATTTAAAAGGCCACACACGCACACACACACACACAAGCTTACACGCACTCCAAGTAAGGGTCATCCCGTGCAAGACGAAGCAGGTTGTCGTGTTTGAGGGTCAATTTAGGCGAGCTTAAACTTTAAAAGATCGTCATTTCGCTCTCCTCTTTGCACGTAACGATATCGTTGCAATCGGATATTGTAGCTGTGAGCCTGGGAGTGAGTCTTCATTGGCCCGGTTTAATTTTTTTTTTTTTGCTTTTTGGAGTAGTTTCAATTTCATCAAACTGTGCTGCTGATGCTGCTCTACTACAAGGTGGAAAGGGAATTAAAAATCAATCAGCACTCGGAGTGCTCCAGTAGCGATGCTGCCGAAACCCTTTTGTGCAAAGAAAGCGAGTCCTTCTGCGTGATCACTTTAAGATCACGTTCGCTCGTGTGTGGTGCGTGTAGCATCGGTCTCGTTTGCCCTCCCGTGTTCCATATATTGGTTCGCGAATCGATACCACCGTCGGTAGTGGCGGGTGAGTGATGGTAATTGAGCATAATTATCAGGCACTCCGCGCGGAAACGCAAACGCAAACGAACGCACGAAGCGCGTGATGTGCTGCTGTTAATTGATTCCGAAGCAATTGATCTATGGAACCGGGGCCACTTGGAATGGTGCTGTGGGGATGGAAATTTTGGATGGAAAATAAGGGTAAGGTGAAAGAAATCGTTCATTATTTACAATAGGTTTGAACAAAAACCTGAAAAGTGCAGTAAAAAGTTGAATAGTTTCATCAAGGTTCATCATTATAAAAGTTAACAACACACTGTATTGGGGTTGGTTACAGTGAAAAGTAGTACAAAATTAAGTACACAGGCCGCTCATTTCTTACACGTCCTTATCACTACGCTTGCTAATCATGACACTAAGTGGATTTACTCAACCGCAACTGCGTTGGGATGGACAAATAAACGATAAGCGATTGCATGTCGCACGCATCCGTTATTGGACTCATCGTACTTGTACTAGCAAGCAACCGGTACCACACGCACGAAGCAATTGAACTTGCGATAATTGAACAAAGCAATTGTGGAGATAGACCACAGTAACATTTTAATCTTGTTTGCTTAATTGCATTGTAACTGCAGCAGAGCAAAGACTTTCTTTATTTCTTATTTGTTTTGTGAGTTTTTTTTTATTTTATTTGATTGAGGTTTCTAGTTTTGTAATCTTCTAATTCTTCTTCAATTTACTTTTTTGTACCACAGATAATTTTAATTTATAATATTCTTATACTGTTAAAATGTTTTGACTGTTTTTTTATGGTAAAATGAAAAAAAGTTAATTACTACAATTTTTTATTGCAAATTTTACCAAGTACATTTACAAAGCATTCAAAATAGCCATACAACAAAAACAACATTACTTACCTTTCAACCATTCGTTGATGACTAATTAATAACGAGCATAGATGACTTCTAATAATTGAATAATTATTAATTAATTAAATAATTCATTCATTTTAAAATTGTAAAAAAATACAATTTTAAATTGCTTTTCAAATAAATGAAGATAAAAAAGCTATTTAAATTGATAAAAAGTAAATAAACCAAGGGATCAGAAATGAAGAAAGCGAACAGAAATAACGCAAAACATTAGAACAACACAGAACAGAATAGAATAACAACAAATGTACTAGAATAAAACTGCAATAATATTTAATGCTGAATTGAATAAAGCGAGATAAAATAATTAAATTAAAAACCCAAATAGAAAACAAATAAAACGCTGTAGGTCTTTTCACATCCATTTTCCTGCCACATTAGTATAGCTTTTTGCTAAAGTTGACTCCTTCTCTAGCTTCGAACGATGAGATGAATATTAATCTGTCTCGTCCCACAAGGCATCCAGAAACCTTTACGAATTCTGAACGCACAAGCTCACACACATTCCAGGAATGAACGGGATGGGATGGCCCAAGACCCATTCGCGCAACGCCGCCGGTACAGAACGTTCAAGATTTTAAAGATAGAACAACCTAGCATCCCTACCACACGAGCCACACAGAACGCTGTGGTGGACACTTTTAGAAGGTTGTCTTTATCACCCGCCAGATAGACAGTCCCTCGCTGCTACACTGCTCAAAGATTCCCGCACACGATAGTAAAGGGAATCGAGCGGGGAACCGGATGGCACACAATCGGTCGCGATCGAGAAATGTGTGAGATCAATAAATTTTTAAAATTTACGAGATTTTCTTCCTGCTTTTTGCCCGCAAACCCGCAGCTTTTCGGGGTAGATCGAATGAATTGCTGCCCCTTCGTCGCGATTTCATCCCTTTTTTCGCAAGCCGCTGTTTTCTTTGTGATTCACGCTGGTTTTCCTCCGTTCTCTCGACTTCTTGTGTGCCTTATTCCATTTTAATTTTATTACTTTTGGCATCTCCCATTCGAAACCCCCTCCGGTTTTGGCGTTTGGCAAACCCCAGATCTAGCGCATTCTATCTTGCCCCATCTCGCGGCATGATTTCCTGGCCATTTTTAACGATTTTTCCCCAATAAATATCTTCCTTCCATCGTCGTCGATGGTGGTGATTTGCTGGCGAGCGATCGTTGGGAGATAGTGCGTTTGGTTGCTCCCATTTTAATGGGGTGGTTTTTGCTTTTGAACATTGTTATTACGACTGGCGAGGCTGATTGGCGAAGATTGGTAACGCGATGAATGATACAGATGGGTTTTGATAAAATCCATTTAAGGTTTATTACCTTTCAGAGACGCTTTGGAGCTTATATCGATCGAAGAACATCAGCCTATAATTACTTAACAATTCTCTTGTATTTTCTTTGCCAAATTCTATTGTCATAGTTTATAGCAAGCTGTCCCTAAGCTACGAAATGGACGATTTATCATTAACCTACATCGACGTCCGTAATAAAAACACACACACACACGCTTCCCCTCTGTGCCGTAGAACTTACCCATGCTGCCAACGACACGGTTATGATCGTAGAACAAGTAGAGCATATTATTCCACCGTTTATGCTACGACCCACCTTCCAGGCAATCTACTGCTTTCCCACTGCCCAGGGAAAGCGGAGGATCCAGTAGCTTCCTTCGCTTCCAGCGAAAGGTTGGCGCTCGAGGTGGCTGTAATAAAATAATTACTTCTTGCCATTTTTCCACTCCCGCTAATGGGTACACAGATTTCGATGGACGGAGGTTTGATCGTCAGGTCTCGTTACCACGATCACCATTACCATTACCACTCCACTCCGCTGCTGCTCTGTGCCGAGGGGCGGTTTTGTAGCTCAATTACCGTCTCGTTAATTTTGTGCCTGGAAGCGACAAAGAGCCGACGTTCGGAAGAATGCCTTCTAGGGGAGCTGGCTTGCTCTGCTCTGCGATCGAGTTGAGAAAATGAGGAAAAAGCGATAGATATGCAGCAAAGGAACAACGGCCGAGGCTTATGCAACTGTTGCATCTGTGTGAGAGTGGTTTAGCGTAGATTCTGCGGCAGGTGTGATTATGTAAATTAAGCTAGATTTAGCTAGCATTTATAACTGTTTATTTCATATTACTAAATCGGCTTGCACGCTTGTTTGGTTCGTTACTTCATTATTTAATCCTGCAAATGTTTCGTTTTATTAATGGTAGCTTTTTAATTTTGTTCAATTAATTTTTTTATATTGCTTAGTAAATATGAATAATTGCTTTATCGTTCACTGTTTTTTTTTAATATTATTTTTAATACAACTCTCTAACATGCATACTTATTCATGTACTTGTTTACCTACCTACTCACTTACGCATTGATTTCTTGCCTTCTTACGTTTACTTCAATACTTCCTTATATGTTTAAGTATTTAAATGATTGCTCACTTATACTTCTAGTTAAGTTATATTTTTAACTTTTAAAAAAGGTTTTTTGTTTATTTCTCACATACTAATTTACTTACTTACTTTCATACATACATACTTATTTACGGTTTTGCTTATCTTGCTTATCTTCTTATTAACTTACTGACATACTTACTACGCTGTTATTCAACTTACTTACTCTCTTTCGTTATTTACTTATCTAATTAGTTAAATAGATATTTAGATATTTCCTTTAGTTTTTATAAATTTGAACTTATAATTTATAATTTTAAGAAAGCACACATTCTTACTATTACTCCCTTTCTTAGTTCTTTAATTACCTAATTTCATACCTGCTACTATATATCTGTTACTACTGTTAACTTACTTTTTTTGTTTAATTGTCTTTTTATTTGCTACTTACTAGTTCACCGAACAACTTTGTTTCTCTTTTATTTAATTATTTACTTACTTACTTGTTTACTTACTTACTTTTAACTTTTTTACTTACTTACTTAGTTGTCTACTTCTTTTCGTACTTGCACTTCCATGTATTCTTACATAAACCATTTTCTATTTTCTATACCTTTCGCGGGACAAATTCACCATGCAAAGACCTCACACAGCGCCCGTTTGCCATTCAGCCACACACGCACACCCCTTGCGTCAATCAAACCTTTCATTCTTCGTTCGCCTTTCTGCACCATTGTCCCGCATTTGCATGACCCAAGAGTTTCCTATCGCTATCAGTGGCGCAACGCGCAATTACGATCGACACATCCATCTCCCTATCTTCACCATCGATCAGCCGGCACAGGCACCCAGCACCGGGCGAAACGATTACAACCCACTGGCCGGGTTATTTTACTTCGGGATATGGGCACACAAAATGGGTCACACATTCCAAACGGGACTACTCGTTGGGGGATCGCAGAGTCCCAATTCGTTCGATAATGCCGAAATGTGATTCTTACCGCGCCCGGTTCGGGCCTGGTGCAATCGCTCCACTGTGTGGTTTACACCCGCAGTGCACGGCATGAATTTACAGCCCATATCCCCCCCCTAAATCGTGCTCGAGAACATTGGAGCCCTCGGAGCGCTGCTAATTCGACCCAACATATGGGGCAAACAAATGGGCGTTAACAAAAATCAAAGTTGATCATAAATTCCCGAACACCTTCAAAATCCCTTCACAGCCCCTTTGGATCGAGGAGGGCCACCCTGTACGATGCTGTCGGTGGGTGGCCGCCAGATAATATCGATGGCGCCCGGACCGAAATTAATTAACCATCTATACGGATTACGGGTCTCCCTCGCTGGTCGGACCCTCTGTTTGCCATTACCGTTTTTGGGTTTTGCTACTGCCCTTCGAACTGCGTCGATCGAGGGAAAAACAGAGCTGCACTAGCTACCTGTATGCAGCCCTCACCTGCATGCGCGCTTGTCAAGTGGAGCATTGATTATGATACACGATTGTACGGGGAAGGTCTCGGCCGGTGGCGTTTAACCCGATTAGCTGACTGCTACTTGGAGCTGGAAAGTCGGCGGAAAAGACCGAAAATTAGGCGTCGGGTAGTTTGTTTCGTTTTGGGTTGACCTTCATTTTGGGGTTTTATCTGCCAGTGGCGGGGTTTGATAGTAGAGCTAAGCTACCAACACCATATGGTAATCCTGCAGCGCTGAGCAGACGAAAGTAATGCCGAAATGATATTGCTGAAGAATGGGATCAATGATCGTAATCATCTTAACGGTTCGATTAATAGAAATTAACAATCTCCCAAACGACCGCTCTGCTTTTCTGAAGCATTATAGAGTTGATAGTAATCGTAAAAAATCAAGCAAAGGCAGGAAAACCGTCATTTACATTTAGCTGATGGCAAGTTAGGAAACCCGAGGTTAAACCATACTGTTGTGGTATTTGTAACGGACTGCAAAAGAGGAATGTTTTCTTTCATTTTGTGTGTATTGAAATTAAAACAGTCAGTTTTGCAGTTTTTTTTTAATTCCAATCAAAGTGTTTAGTAGTTCCAAAACGATTGTGAAAAAATAACACATCCAATTCACACGTACAATACAGCAATGCAATGCTAATTCTAACACACAATAATCCTGTCCTTTTGTTCCATTCTTGTTCCATTACGATCAACAAAATCAGTCTACGTTTACTTTATGCCAAAATAATGAAATTGTTCTGTACTCTGTCGTTATCTGTTACAGGGCATGTGAATCCCCAAAAATTAAACTTAAAAAACAATTAACCTGATTGCACCCCCAGTCATGAACGATTTGTTCTATCTACCTTTTGCTGCCTTACGCTGCTTGCGTACGCTTCCTTACATTAAGTATTGCAATTTTAACCATTATGGCCGTTATTCTATTTTCCTTTCTTCAATCATTACGAGTTACTTTGATCTTTTGTTCAGAAAAATGGTATAAATCAAACTGAAAAAGGTAAAGAAAACTGCACGAAAGGTGCGGTTTTTGCTACTATTACAATGTGGAATGGATAGAAACTAAGCTAAAATTAATGTAACAATTTACGCTCGCATCTACAACATCAACAATCATTTGTGCAATATGATGGTGCTTCAAAATTAACGGAAAAAACTAGTGCTCTAACGATCGGTACGTTAAGCCGGTGTTAATTGTGTAGGATAGGTATTATGAAACCATTCAGTTTCATAATAGCTCCTGTTTTGTTGTGAGATCAACAGCAATAACTTACTAAAAACAAATAATAAAACCAACGCACGATCACCCTAAATGCTTGTTCTGGTTGTCTGTCTGTCTGTCTATCTGCCAACACCGCGCTATTAATCCCTCAATTAACGTGATGTTCGCTCTTCAGGTGCTCGTTCATACGCTCCACAAAGAACGGTCGGCTGGGAATATGCTGATGCTGAACAGTGTCCCGCTTGGGGTGCATTTCCTCCACCGTATCAGCGACTTGTGTCGCAGCGGACGAATTACTGCTCCGCGCCAATCGGCTGCCTCGTGTCGTTCCGCTACCGTTGGCCCTGCGGTTCGTTTGCCCACCGGCAGTTGTCGCATTGCGTCCACCATAACCGCCCGTGGCACCCTTAGCACCCGGTTCACCACCCTGCCCCGGTCGTAAATCACCGGGGATTGTTTTTTCGCGTATCTGAATCACGGACGTGTTCATTACCTCGCAGTCGATCTGCATGAGCGTTATCTTGTTCGAGCGATCCGTCCCGTTGGCCATCGGCGCACCGGGTGTCGTCACGGTCGGTAGCATTAGTGACATGCGTGGCCGGCTGGTTTTATTGTACGCCAGGGCGGGCAGCAGCAAATGCTCCTCGCTGAACGAAACCAAATAAAACGTATCATCTCGGCGACCAATTTCTTCGAAAAATTCCGCATATTTCACGTGCACGCGTGGATAGTACAGATCAAGATCGTGCTGGGAAGGTATTTTCCCTCGGTATGTAACAGCGGTATCGCGCTGACCAGCAGCAACTGCAGCTGACTTTCGTTGCCGATTGCGTGACAACTTCTTCCCACCGTTTAGGGCTAGCTTTTGCTGCCGCCGTTCGTACGTCTTCATCTGCGTGCTAATGTCCTTCATGTGTTGGTAGATTGAATCGATCGTATCCTTCAGGCGAAACATCTTATCAAACGTGTCAATGCTGACGTCTGCCTGGCCTTTGCCGTCGGTAAGGTTTTTGTACCCGTTCTCTCCAATCCATCGGCGAAGTTCGCTCGCTAGGCGTATGTTTTCCGTTTGATTTACGTAAAATGGACACTCGGATGATGGTAGCGTTTCGATTCGATCTTCTTTGGTCAGTTCATCGATCGCGGTGAGGTTCAAGCGAAAGGGCTTGGTTCGTTCCCGCTGTTTAGTACTATTCGAGTCATTCATCCACAGCAGGCCACGGGAATGAAATTCTTCGACCCTGTGGGGAACTGTGTCTAATTCTAGATGATCATTGTTGGTGAGAAGATTGCTAAAAAGATAGATGAACCATTTAGCATTTTTTTTTAAATTTTAAAAGTTGAATCAACCTACCCAATAGGATAAAAATTAATCGACACCATAAACAGCATGGCCAGCACAATCGCAGCATTTTTGCGAGCTGTTGGCGTTACTTGTTTTGCTGCCGATTGTCCCACCAACAGGGTATTGGCTGCACAAGTGCAACGCATTTTCAACCTTTCCAGCAGGTTTGCGTTTTCCTACAGAAAGATAGTATCGAAAGCGTTACATAAACGACTAAATACACCGTTTTCGTTCAATACATACCATCCTTAGCAAGTTATTCTCTTTCGACAGCACATCCAAACGCTCCTCAAGTGAGGTCACATACTCTTTCTTCTTCTGCCGCGATTCGAGGGCCGATTGACGATTCTTTATCATACGCTGATGCTTTTTAAGCAGCCTTTCGTCAAGCGTACGTTCCGATAGGCTGTTTCCGGCTGCCAGCATCATCGGCACGGTTAGTGGACTAACTGGCGATGAGATTGGTTCTTGTTTGATAGCTGCCGGTGGTGTAATTTCACTTTTCAAATCAACCCCCACCGACGGTGTTGCCGGTTTTGGTAATACAAAGGGTTTTTCCTGCTTCGGCGTTTCCACCGCTGGTGTGACACGGGGAAACGATTTCACTGCCGACGTAATGGGCAGCTTGTTGGTTGGTGTGGCCTTTAATATAATCGTATTGTTCGTCGGCTGGCGTTGCATGTTGGTCAGCAGGGCGCGATAGTCTTTCGCCGACAGGACGATCGTTTTCTTGGTGATTGTTTTCGTCACGTTCGAGAGGGAATTAGCATTTTTAGGAACGATTTTTAGCTGTCGCAGCTCCGTAACAGGCTTCATCATGCCCGTTCCATCTGCTGGGCTGGCCGGTGTTTGCGGTGAGATTGGCGGACTGTCCAAATGCATTGGCACGACGTGGCAGCCATCGAAGCCACCTGATGACGGTACCGAATCGTAGCTCTGCTGGCTGTCGGACGGCGAAGGTGTGTCTCGGTTGGATGGTGAATGTAACGAGTCGTACGAAACATCGTTCAGAAAGTCGTCGGGATTGATCATTCCCGCACCATAGTTGTGGTTGTCCAATTCATCCAATGCGCACTCGTTCACCGTGTTCCAGGTGGTGGTCGATGGGTGTGTTTGCGGGATAGCGTTGGCACTCGAGGTAAAATCACTAAAACCCGCACAGAGAGGAACACTATCGAACATTGCGGGAGATAGGTAATCATCTTCCAGCGAAAGATCAAGCACATCACGCCCTGTAAATAATGAAATCGAAAGTGAAAATTGGGAACGAAACTTCGGGAAGCGAAGGAAGCGAATCGCGGTAGAAACAACACAAATCGTACCTCCAAACGGTGCCTCCATTGTTCGACTGAATGATTGTCCGTTAATCACAGCAGTTCCGGGGGATTGTCTTCATCTAAATGCGTAAATTGCTTGCTAAAACACTGGCCTGACTGATTTGTGTACGGTTTTGGAGATTTTCGTCGGCATTTGATGAGTTTGCTTTTGCGTGTTGTTGTTTTCTTCTGACAGCACCCCTTGTGAACAATTGTCAAGCAGTGTGCTGTTGTAAGGTTCTGCGCGAAATAGGTTGCTGATAAATTTGAAATATTTATTACAATATGTATTGAACAAGTTGTTTCAACGTGTCTTTATCCTTGTTTAAAATAATTGATTTCATTTAATCTACTGTTTAATTACATCGGTTTTGTTGAATTCCATTTTAAAATTTCCCTCATCTGCTCGAATCACGCGACGAGAAAAAAAAGCACACAAATCTGCTCGAATGTTCTCTGTCAAACGTCAAACTTACCAAACATGGTGGTCAATGTTGTTTTTTAGCGCTGGCTGTTTCGGCATCACTAGTTCTGTGTAATTTTACGAATTTTTTACTGCATCTCGTCTATTCATCCATTTCTACAGTGTTCTACTGCTCTGCCCCGGGTGTTTTTGTCGCATAGTTCACTGCAATATACAGTCATGGCTAAGCCCCGGCAAAAACAATCCCCTTGGTCTTACGCCTTCTGCCCGGGGGAAGATGCCTAAGCGCAGGATGGCGACGATGCGTGGGGAATGTTGGATCGTGCAGTTCCTACCAGTGCGAAAGTTGTTTCTGGGTTTGTATTGCGTGCACTAAATACCATCCTTCAACCGGCTCCGCCACCACCATCAACGGTCAGCAGCACCACCCTATCAAAATTGGAAATGAGAGCACCACGATGAGGGCTAAACTTAGATAATCACGGAAGACGGTGCGTCGTCGCGATCGCAGTGTCTTCTTCACCTTTGTGCTTCCACCGTGCGTGTGGTGCACGAGCAAGCAAACTAACCAACCCAAGAATCATTATTGGCTGAAAAGGTAGGCGCCGTGGTGCGGCTTACTGCCGCCGACCGTTGATAGTGGGCCCAGGCTCTTGCATCCCCGCACGCGCACGTGTTGCGCTGTTTGCAGCCAGTAACGCAGTTCGCCTCGTTCCATTTTTTTTCTAGCATGGCGACGTACAACAATGCCCACTGGTTGCTGTCGCACATCCGGAACTCCTTCATCTCCACCGACGATACGGGCGTCAGCGAAACGGTGATGGTGATGGAGGACATCCCGCTGCAGCTGGCGAAACGGTTTCGGGAATCACAAGCACGCGTTGCGGAAACGACAAACCAGCCCCAGCCCCAGCCAGAAACGACCGCGCCAGATGAAGACAGCGATGGGCCCGGCATCGATCCAATCAAGCAACAAATGCAGGCCCGGTTCGGAGTGGATTATGAGTACTTCTTTTCCTACCCCGGGCTGGACGATACGGATGAGGAAGATGCTGACACACTGTCCCAATCGTACGAAATACAGATGGATCAGGAGAGTGGGTTCCACCGGCAGCGATCGAACACGGCCCAGAAGCTGGAAAAGCTCGAAATTGCACGACGCAAAGCGTCACAGATACGAAGTGTAAAGCTGGACGACAGCTCCGTGCTGCAGCAGGAAGAGGAGGAGGATGAAATCAGCCTATTGTTTAGCCGGCGGGTTTCGCTGCCAAGCGAATCGCCACGAAAGCGACTAAGTTCGACGCTCAGCGAACAGCTGAGCACGTTGCCCGCGCTGCCGCAGAACCAATTTCTCGAGTACGCCAAGTTCGACGGCACGGGCCACATCGAGGTGCCGGTGCGCACGTTCAAAGTATTCGTTCCCGCTCTTCCGGAAGAGCAGCGTGCCTTTCCGTTGCCGGTCTGCGTACTAGCCACTGCCAAGATACAGGAGTTTATAGGGCTGATTTGCTACAAGTGTACGATCGCGAACCCGGCTGTAGAGTTGCGCCCCGTACGCCACTACGGCCTGTACATGACGGAGGAAGACGGTGAGCTGGATTTGGATTTCCCGCCGCTGGATGTGAACGAACCGTGCTCGAAGTTTCGTTTCACGCATCTCGTTATGGCCGAACGGCGGCTGTCGAGCAGTGCAAGCCATCAGCCGCTGCCCACCACCTCTAGCGGACAGTCGCTTCGGTTCGAAGCATTCAGTACGGAGCGCAGCACGAGTCTAACTACTCCCACTTCGGCCACGGCCCCGAACGCCACCACAGCGGCACCGTTAACGAAACCGATCAAGCAACAGCCGGAACAGGCAGGTGGAACCGGTTCGAGTACACAGAAATCGGAACCACCCGAATCGATGACCACTTCGCAGCGCATTAGCAACCAGCAGAAGGAAGATCTTGATCGGATCAAAGGGCACACGTCTAAAATAGAGGCCCCCCTCTACCGTACGTTTCAGGTGCAAATCCTCCACAAATCGCGCCTCAAGACCGAGGTGCAGCTGGGCATCTCGGGCGATCGGTTCGAAATTGATCCCATACCGAACAATCCGGGCAAGTTCTGGAACCGCCAAAAGCCGGCCTGCCACACGATGGACTCCGTAGCCGCCTGTACCATCGTGGAGCGGAAACACTCGAAGGCGGTGCTGCGGTTGGTGTACTGTACCGGCAATGTCGTGAGCGGTGAGGCCGACGGACCGGTAAGTTTTAAGCACTACGATATCGAAGCGACGCCCGATGCGGCCGAACAGATCGTGGAGAAGGTGAACAACATTCTCGAGGTTCGGCTGAGCCCGATCCGGCGCGAGTACATGCGAAGGCGGGGCAAATTAAAACCACCCTCCAGTGCGTAGCCCATCGAGCAGCCTGTAGGATAAGAGGCGAGGAGAGAAACCGCGAAAGAGGAAGAAGAGAAGGAATCATATACTAACACTAACTGCCATTTTATGTGCGTGCTTTTACGCACCACACAATATTCATTTCACTCGCGTTTACGGAAGAAGCACAGAGAGAGAGAGAGGAAGCTATTTATTTTATCCATTCCCACCCAGACGAACAGTCGATCGATCGATCGGATTGGGCATGATCATGAAAACGAAGGAATTGCTCACCTATCTATCCTACGAGACACACCTAACGTTTGCTTTACAGACAGCGTAATAACGACAAAAAGAGCAAATCCCTCTTATGTAGTACGTACGGAATATATGATCATACAAGCTTTAATATTTATTTTCCACAACAGTCCAAAATGCCCCTCCAGCAGCACTTTCCTAATCGCACTTTCCTCTTTCCAAACAACGCAACGTGTAAAGCAAGCTTCGGGCCTCGTAGGATGATGGGTACGCACGCACTCACTGTCGAATTCATTTTTAAACTAACTTTTATGCTTACCCTGCCAGCAGAATGGTCGTTCCTCGGTTTCACGACCATGCCTAACCGATCGATTATCCTTCATATACAGTCATATACACCCCAAACAAATGCCAACAAAGACTCAATAGACTTTACTTGCAAAAATATCAATATAATAGCCAATTCACAGCCAGTGTTTCGCCAACGGCAAACACGTTCAAAATAACTTAAACTGAAACAAAAAACAGTCGTGTACAGCAGCAAAAAGCCAGTGGAATAAGGATAGTGCAATTTAGATTTCCTTTCTTGTTCGCAGATAGGAGGGTTTTTTTTATATTGATATACATTATATGAAACACACGTTTTGCGTACAATCAATAGAAACGACATAAATGCAAAAAATAATATTACAATCTCCAACCTAGTTTCGTTAGATAAGGGAGGAGAAGCATTTAAAAAAAGTCATAACAGTTCTAAAGAACATACTACATGCAAACCGGGAAAATTGTGTTCAGCGACATGTAACCGTTGCGCGCGATCGCTACGTCGCTTGCGCAACTGCAGACAGGTTCTTGCGGGGAAGTTATGCGCAGGAAGAAGGGCCGCCATGGAAGCGGATTTTTTTTCTGTTTTTCCTCTAATTTTATACAATAAGTTAAGCAGCAGGCAAGGAAGAGATAATATATATATATATACATGTAAATGTGAAACGATGTGTTCCTTTAGCAGTTAGCGAGCGATTAGTTAAGCAGGGCGTTAATGAGCAACAGGCTGGTGCATGATGCACCGTGCCGCTTCTACGTAGTGTGTGCTACCCTATCCATCAGCCGGTCCTATTTATCGATCCTTAGTTTTGTATTTAAGTAAGCTTATCGCTAGCACACTGTCCATTGACACTGGACGTGTGGTGTTCAGATTTAACATATGTTCCTCGACTATCATCCGGTTCGACTAGCCGCGTGTTGCGTGCGTCGGTCATCTTTTAACCAGGCAGGAAGATAATTACGGAATAATACGCTTAAGAGATATGAGATGTATTTTATGCGTTGCGTTTATTTTTTGCGATCGAAACTCAATCCAGCTAGCACACCGCAACCCCTGCAGGTGTAAAGGAGAACATATCAGGTACGATAAGATGTGTCCGTGCGCAGCAGTTTGCCTGATATGTGGAGGACAGATAATCTTAATAATGCACTTGGTGTCCTACCAGTACCAGTTCGGGAATGTTCTCTCATTGTTTTCCTCTTATTGTATGTGTACAGTGGTGTTACAGGCAGGAAGGGGAGCGCAAAAGTAAGGACACACATGGAGCCGGTTGTTGCTCTGCAAAAGCAATCAATTCGAAGGTCCTAGCTGGACGGCTACGAGCCGCTATGCTCCGTTGGGATGAGTGTGTTCAAGAATAGGGATAACAATCAGCTAGTAAGAAAGGTATTGTGTAACAGTGTGGCAGGTGTTAAACTATAAATATTATAAAACTTCCTTTAACGAGATGATGTTTGTCCTCCGTTCTGCGAGATTTGTACTTGTACTGTTAACATCCGAATCAGATTTGTGCGGCAATGTTTCTTAAATATTTACTTATTTTCTTTCATTTTTTAATATTAAATTTTCAGCTGCTTTTGAAAACCTTTACATTATTTTCACATTATTTTTACTGTTTTTTTGTTAGTTTGCATATTTATGAGCTAAGATGTATGCAGCGCATGTTGACAGTGTGTGTAAACCGTACTTTTGCTGTTCGGTTCATAGGGACTATGGAATCTTTTAGTATCATACAAATGTAATATTAGAAATGTAAATATTGTGAACACTTGATGTAATATTGCCGTTTGTGACTTTGTGTAAAATAGAAGAGTTGAAGGCAATTTGGTGAATCTAACTATATCAATTGTAAGACATTATTCTTATAAAAATTAAATGAAAAATGCTTGAAATATATTTGAAGTTCACAAAACACTAAAATCATTTGAACAACATTAAATTAAACATACAATACATTTTTATTTGCAGATTTTTCTTCTTATATCTAAAAGCAATATTTTTAAAATATTTGTGATCAACCTTTTTTTTTGTTTTTTTTTTAAACACTTTGAGCCGATTGGCCTCATTCATCTTTTTCAATTGTTATCAACACGATACATTAAGTGAGCATATTTTTTTTAACAATCCATAGAAATGGATAGGCTAGGATTGATACTCGTGTACTATTGAAGCATAAAATCGTACCGCACTAAACTATTGGCTATTATAATTCGTGTGTGTAACTCCAGTAGTCTTATTAACTAGGCACAAAACAACAAATAATTTTATCATTTTTTATAGATTCACTAACTACAAGAAAGTCGTTTATCCCACATTTTGACACCGCCGTAACCATAGTGCGCCACTATGTAGAAACTTCGTCCGCTCCTGCTGCCAGAGCCAACTCGCTCGGGCTGTTTATGCTCTCGTACGCACGCACCAAAGCAAGCACACGCGTGTGACAGCCGCGAAAGACACACGGGCCGACCGACCGACCGACACACACAGTCGCGAAACAATAGTTGCTGCACGGTGAGCGAGAGCGCCCAGTCGACGTTCGGCACGGGAACGGTGAAAGTGACCGCGAAGAAGAATTGTTGCATTTACCCTCTGCCCTACGCTAGTGCACTAAGGGCCGGAAAAGGTAACAAAAAACCAGTGTGTGCGTGTGTGTGTGTACCTATACCACACGGTGTGATTGTTGTGTGATAAGTGTTTTTTAGTAAATCGGTGTGCTTTCTGTGCGTTTTGCTGTGATAGTATGCAGGTGTCACGGTGTTAGAAGAGTGAAGAAAGGCCGTAGTGTGTGGGGGAATCGAGATTGTGCTCAATTATACATCACCACTAGGGAGGGTTTTGCGGGAGCTTTCTGTGCAGCCTACGTGGTTTTCGGTCGCCCTGTGAGCCGTGTGTGTAGCAACAAAGAAAGTGCATTAGAAGAGAGTTTCCCGTACAGATAGCGAAAATACAGTGCTTTTAAGTGGTGTTTGTCACAGGTGTGCCTGTGTGTATTTGTGTGCATTTTTCTGATAACATCTGATACAACCCGACCCTTCGTCCCCCCCCCCCCCCCCACCGGTGCAACGATGGACGGTGACAGTGTGCAATCGATGAGCGACTTTAAACAACAAGTGGCCGCCGTGCCGCAGTACGGCTTAAAGCTCAAGTTCAACCATGTCTTTAGCGACACCCGCAACCAAAACTTGCGCCCCTCGTTCCGGCAGATCCTGTCCATGGTACCGCTGGCGTTGAGGTGAGTGATAAACCCCCAACCCTCCCTATGTCTTCCCCATAATCATCCCCCTCTCTTGTACTTCCGACCGATGAGAAGATTAAAAAACGCAACCCACGGAGAGAGAGTGGTGCTGCCTGGCTGGCCTCTCGCGCTCCCTCACGCGCGCTGAATGTGAATTTGATGAAATCATTCCCCACGGCGGGTCGTGCGTGTTTGCCGTAATTTTTTGCAGCGATTAATAAAAAAAACAGTAGAACCTTTGATCTGAGACGGGAGACGGAATGAACGAAGATAAGCAACTGGCAAGAATGGGTTTAATTCTTTCCGCACAGAGTGTGCTGCTGTGTCACCGCGCCGATGTTCGCACGTTCAAGGGTATTCGGTTGCAAATGACCTCGAAAGTATGGTCTTGAATGTCACGTTGGCCGGTATGTGCTGCGTCCCTGCCGAGCACTTTTGGGAGATAAAATAATGGTGATGGTGTTGTGTGTGTGTGTGCGCTTGTGGCACTCAGTAGGCGCTGCCATCCTTATTAGGGAGCTTTCGCTTTTCTTTGTTGATGTCCTTTTTTTTTTGCTACTTCCCACCTGGCGTGCACCGGTAATGAGGAGTGGAGTGAAGACCGGGAGCGCGAGGCCACCAAAGACAAGACAAACTGTCTCGAGTGGGTTTGGTCCCTTTTTTGCAACCAACAAAGTCTCAGTGTATCGATTTTTTGTGTGTGTTCCTGGCGAAGCTTTGCTTTTATTCCATTTGCCTTTTCAACTCGCTAGATATGGTAATCTACTTCACGCAACGTACCATTTTTGGCATGTTGTTTTGTTATTAATGATCTCAATTACTGGCTGTTGGAACTCTGTTCTGAAGATATGAAACTATTGATGCGACAAAAAAGTGCGTGATTCTTTACGTTCGATTGATTTGTTTCATGTTTTGCTCGTATTTTATATTATCTGGTAACATTTTCATGTTATTTAAGGAATTTGTAGGTTTATTTTTCTGTTTTCTGTTTAGAGTTTTTTTATTTCTTCAACTATCGTTTATTATTCCTTATTTTCATTTATTTTTATGTTAATTGAGACACTTTTTTCTTCTTCTGTAGCACATTTCATTTTTTCTTTCTCGTTAGCTATTTCTCAGAAGTCATTTTATATATCGAAAATGTATATTCCTTAAATAATTGTCGTTGAACAGGTATTAGTTGGGACTTAGTGATAGTTAAAGTTGGCAAAAATCCGACTTTGATCCAACCTGGATCATTTAGAAACAGACTCCGGAAAGTAGGTCCGTCCAGCATTATCTGGAGTCGTCCGAAATCATTCGGATTCGTAGTCATCTGGAGTCGTTCGGAGTCGCTCGGAGTCGGAGTCGTTCGGAGTTGTCCAAAGTTGGCCATCAAAACAAAGGCCTGTGTACCCTGTGCCTGTGAAGTGCCCCGGGCCTGTGAAGTGCCCGCGCAATGAAAGACAAAAAACATAAAGTAATTGAATCATTGACCACAAGAAAATTGTACCGGTAGGCTGCTGTTGACTCCGACCGACTCCGATTCCGGTCGACTCCGGACGGATCCGTACGACTCCGACATTGAACGACTCCGACTTCGAACGACTCCGGCCGACTCCGGCCGACGCCGAACGACTCCGAACGACTCCGAACGACTCCGGACGACTCCGAACGACTCCGTACGACTCCGGACGACTCCGAACGACTCCGGACGACTCCAACCGACTTAGGACGACTCCGAACAACTCCCGACGACTTCGGACGACTCCGGACGGCTCCGACCACCTCTGGTCAACTCCGGCTGACTCCGGACGACTCCGGCTTTGAACGACTCCCACATCAAACGACTCTGGACGACTCTGAACGACTCCAGATCACTCCGACTTTGAACGACTCCGATTTCGAACGACTCCGGACGACTCCGAACACCTCTGGTCAACTCCAGCCGACTCCGAACACCTCTGGTCGACTCGGGACGACTCCGGACGACTTGGACTTCAAACGATTCCGACTTTGGGCGATTCCGGCCGACTCCGGCCGACTCTGAACGATTTCGAACACCTCTGGTCAACTCCGGCTGACTCCGGACGACTCCGACTTTGAACGACTCCGATTTTGAACGACTTCGGACGACTCCCAACACCTCTGGTCAGCTCCAGACGACTCGAACTTCGAACGACTCCGACTTTGGACGACTCCGGCCGACTCTGAACGACTCCGGACGACTCGGAACACCTCTGGTCAACTCCGGACGACTCCGGACGACTCGGACTTCGAACGACTCCGACTCCGGACGACTCCAAACGATTCTGAGAGACTCCGGACAACTCCGGACAACTCCGAACAACTCCGGACGATTCTGGACGACTGCGGGAGACTCCGGGAGACTCTAGGAGACTCGATAAGGCTGCAGATGATTCCGACTCCAGGCGGAACTAGTGGTTCGGATTTTGCCTGAACAAAAAACAGGTTTTAGTTAGACATTTTAAGCCATATACTGATAGTTTGAATTTGTATTCTGGTGGAAAAATTTTACTCGTTCCATTTCGTGATAGTAATATAACTTCTTGTAAATGAATAACAGCATGGCAAGCACTATTTTATGCTACGCTCGGAAAGATTCGATCATCTACCCACATTAACGAACGTTGGCAGTTTGGTTAACATATTCCATAACACTAAATCAACGAATATTGATTGCCGTCTAGTTTCTAGCCTCAATAGCCTTCCCTTCGCACTGTTTCGCACGCCTTTATGCGGGAAGCACAGCGCGGCAATAGGCAGCACGCATCTTTCTTATCACCCACGGCCACGCAAAGGCTAAGTGTAGCGGAAAGTAAACATAAACCGTCGACCGTGGCCGTACTCACACACTACATCATCAAGTTTGCCCTTTTTCTTCACCCGAAGCCGATGCTTCAAGTGATCGCGCCGTCTTTCGGTTTGGCCTTTGTTTGGCCTCTCGGTACTTTATCTTTTTCGGCAATGATGCAATCAGCCAAGCACGTGTTCGATAAACGCTTCCAAGTGTGGTGCCTGTGGTTCTGCTCTTTCCAGAAATGTGTGTGTGTGTGTTTGCGAGCAGTGCATGCGATGGATCAAACGTGATAGATGAGGCGAATGGGCGCTGCCTTCGGGTGATACATTGGTTCGGGGACGATAAAAACGTTTAACGTTGTGTGATGTGTAATAGATTGTGCGCATTAAAGGCATTTGAGGCTTATCTTTCAAAAAAATTAACCAGTCTGCCAACATCTCATGATAAAAGGAGAATAGTGTTCTTTGTTGAAAGAACGAAATGATGAATCTTGAGGAGTTAAAAAAACTGAGGTTAACCATAAGATATAACATTTTCTTGTACATATATTCACTATTATAATTTGTCCTCAACACGTCTTTGTAATTAAACAGTGCAGCAGGCCAGTTTTTGTCAAAATTATCTTTAAAACTCTTTTTTCTTGTTTATTTTTCTTACCAACATTTTTACGACAGGAAATCCCTTTTTCTAGAGAGGATTTTTACTGCACACGCAAAAAAAATAAATTCACAAACATAAAAGTTTTGCTTGCTCAAGAGGCCATGTGGCAATAAGATCGCCGAGCAGAAAAAGCCAAAATATACCATTCCGTTATCTAGATTCATCATTTCTATCTTACACAACAAACGCAAACGACGCACCAAGATGGGGAAGAAGTTGGTGTAAAAAAAACAACAACTTCATCCTCACTTCTCAAGTGGTTCTCCACTGCGTAAGTCGGCGGATATAATGCTTGCTGTTGTTGCGGCATAGCAGAGATCATAACATGAATCATGTACGCCCCCTACTGGGAGGGCTCCAACAAAGAAAGGAAGCTAAATTTAGTGCGATCACTTTTATTACCAGTATCGGTGACCACACACAGAAACAAACTGCTTTCCATTGGGAGAAGCTTCTGCAGCACACCAAAAAAACACAAGAATAACACGATCAGCGGGAAATTGGATCGCTTGTTGGGATGCCTAAGTGCAACCATCCCATGTACGTAAACATGGGTCTCAGCAAGGGAGTTTATACGGCTTGAATGCATCGATGGTAAATCATAAAAAAATGTTTCCTATTTACGTGGTTTGCACCAGCCTGGAGGGGCAAACTAAATGCAAGTGTGCTATTAATACACTCCAAGCGTTTGGAAACATTTTCGAATGGATTTAGAACGTGCTGTTTGGGCATACTTTTGTTTATGTAATGTATCCAATGCAGCATTTCTTCCCTTATTGACATGAACATACTTTATTAAACATGAAACAAATACTTGTAAATTATGTACAAATTATGTAAATGTAGAGAAAGCTTCCAAATGCGGCGAATGTTTCGTTCCGCTGTGAACGTTATGTTTGCATTTTTTTTAAATTGTCTCAGACATGTTGTTGTTAGTATGGTTTAGAGAGGCTTTGGCTCCTGCGGAGTTCTTTCGCCTCTCTCAGACATGTATATTTAATGTGAAATCTCAGTTTATTAATATTTTGTCTAATTATCAAAATTATGTACCATGAAGTGTAACGGTACGTCAATCCTCTTAATATTATAATTAGAGCTCTAGAGTTGGCATTTTTTCAATGAATTACTTAACTGATTTCTATCATTCGGCCTTATGCATATAGTGAACATTGTGGGGTTTTGATCATATTTATTTAGAAAGTGCTAATACATGTTTTAGGTATGCTACTTTATGAAAGTCAATTTGTTTTACCTCTCG
Source organism: Anopheles gambiae (assembly GCF_943734735.2). Lineage (NCBI taxonomy): Eukaryota > Metazoa > Arthropoda > Insecta > Diptera > Culicidae > Anopheles > Anopheles gambiae. Next base: position 18,763,652 of record NC_064602.1, on the reverse strand, counting down.
TACGAAGGGTAATTAAATTACCCAATGAATGAATATGAACTCACAATCACATTTACTTTTACCTCTCTTAATAGTGTTTACTGTTATTCACCAATACTTCACGCAAACGTGTGAAGGAATGGTGCTGACAAGTATTGAAACCAGTGTTGCAAAATGTCATGAAAATCATGCGATAATCACAACCGAAAGCAATGAACATATTCGTGGTAGATTGATGATCATTGCTGATACTCAATGACAGTGAATCATGACATGCTAAACGTGCTGTGCGAGTGCTTGTGTTATAACCGATACTCTGAGCTTAATACCTTCGCAAGCATAATCATGACTTCTGGCTGTGGGATCAGTGCTGCCAAATGTCATTGTTTCAGTTGATTTGAGTCTCACCTCCGATCATCACAGTAGAGCTCGTGACGCTGACATTTTTTTTTCAGTCGGAATTTGTCATTACATGTCATTCAGTCATAACAGTGACATTTCGCAGAAGTGACCAAAGCAAATTAAACACAAAATGATTGACCAATGGATGATCGTAAAAATGTCACAAAGCACGTAATGGTCACACCAATCGTTTTGAGTATCACCTCTGGTCATCACAGTTGAGTACGTGACGCTGATATGGATATTGTGTCAGTCAGATTTGTTTACGCCGTTGACACTGACATTTTTCAGCAGTGATTGAAACAAAGTTAAAATATATTAACTATAAGATATATATTTTATATACATATATTAACTTAAAGATCTTTTTTAATGAAAATGCTGATTATTTAGTTTGGAATCCAATAACATGTTATTTGGTGCATAAAACGTCAGAACTACTGAATGAAAATTACATCATCATGTCACTAAAATGTGTCCAAATATTTTAGGTCAAAATAAGCCCCACCTGGAGACAGGACGTTCCAGATGGGAACCGAACATTTCCGGCCTGATTAGAAGAATCCTCCCCATAGGTCCCAGTCGTTGAACCGATTCAATTTGCATCAGAAATCGCTCTCCTTCCATTTACTGATTTACCAATCAATTATTTTAATTGTTTCATTTACGCTAAAATGTCGCTTAACTCTGTTTCAATAAATGGTCTACCAATTACGCGCCCAACTTTAAAAAAAACACCTTCACTATACAACGAAACACTTCCACGCCATTAAAAGACGCACATTCCAAAGAAGGGAAAATTTGCATTTTGCGACCTGGTCTGGTAGCAAGTAAATAATGAAGAAGTAAAAGTCTACATCGCTGCCATCCCCCCCTATCGAACCCGTCTTCAAACTTCAAACAAAACCTTCCTTCTTTCTCTCTCTCTCTCTCTCTCTCTCTCTCTCTCTCTCTCTCTTTCTCTCTCTAACGGCTTTTCCTTTCATTACTCCCAGATACATTCCCTACTACTGGAAGGTGGCGCGCGAGGGCCGCCAGGTGCTGATGGACTACTGGTACACGGAGAACGGCAAGCAGATCTACGGCGCACCGCTCGGCGGCATTGGCGCCGGCACGATCGGGCGCGGATTCGCCGGCGAGTTCTGCCGCTACCAGCTGAAGCCGGGCCTGTACGAGTACAACACCGTGCACGCCAATCAGTTCATCGTAACGATTAAGGACGAAACTGGCGCCACCATATTCCACAGTCTGCTGTCGACCTACAGGTGAGTGTGTATGTGCGGGTGTGTTTGTGTCTATGTACTGGCGAGTCCTTACCACCACCGTCTGTGCCATAGTTGTGGCAGGATGGGGATTTTGTCCCCGGCCAATTTTTCCTTCCCTTTCAGTACCGTTTTCGTTGGGATTTTATTAGTGGTTGTAGTAGGGGGAATGTAACCTGCCCTCGGCCCTCTAGAGCGGACCTATAACGGGCACTGACGCTGACCGAATGTGTCGCGACGCCGGAGGGCCGAAGTAGTAAATGTGTGTTGATTGCATGCTTTTTTCCCCCATTCCGTCGTGCTGTTTGTACCTTAGAGCTGGCTTGGCTGTGTTTGTGGTAGTTAGTGTGCAGATTGATAAGTTTGTTTTGATGCTTTTTTGTTGTTATTTATCATTTCTAATGATTATCATTTTAGTTTGTTTTAAATAAGTGTTCATTGTATAATATCCTCCTAATGATTGAATTAATTTTTCATATTTTAATTTTATTTAATATAGTTTGATAATCTTCTTCATACATCATACATCTTTCTCTATCCAAAGACACACTTATATCAAACGAATTCTCCGAAAACTGTAACTCTCTCAACGCTCGCCACGGAACGCTGTTTTCCAGCAATCACCGCCCGTTTTTTACGGCATTTTGAATGTTGAACGCAATTTCGTTCCAATACACCCCATTACCACCCCTCAACGTCTCTTCTCGCTTCCTCCCCCCTTTAGGCACTCTTCGTTCACTGTACAAAATTTGTTCTGCCGCGCCTTCGAGCGCAACCGGAAGTGCCACAGCGAGTCTGGCGACGATGTAAATCGTTCCGTTCCGCCGTTCGTTTTTCACAGCCAGCTTGGGTTTTCCTTAGCTCTCTGTCCTTCTCTTTCTACCTCTCTAAGCTTGCTCTCCCTCTCTCTCTCTCTATGAGCTCTGTTTGCTCGCTGGCTAATTGAATATCCTGATGCATCCAACCCAGTGGGTTTGGGGCAAGTGGCGAGCCCTCGATGTACACCGCGATAAGTGGATAAGACCTCACACTCCGTGCGCTACGATAGAGGCATCATGTGGACGCATCGTCCTGGATGGCCACATCTATCGACGTCGCGACATTGCACAGGCTGCACAGACAGTCGTCAACCAACGTTTGGGGACGCTGGGTAGAAAACAAGCATCACCGAAATCGGACAGCCGTTCATGGGCTGGCATGATTGGAATAACAGATTTTTGTTTTTACTGTCCAAGCGGTCTTTTTTGTTTGGCTCTACGAACGCGCCACAGCTGGAAGGCAAACGTGTATGCGATAAAACAATCCGACCAGACAAAATTGGTCCACTTTTAGACGCGTGGAGAAGAGGAAGGGAGAGAAAAAACATTCCACCAGCAATCAAAACAAACCCAAATCTCTCCCTTTTCCTCGGTGGAGCACTGTTTTCAGTGGTGAAATCGTTCGATCATGGCTGGCACGAGGCTGGAAGAGTAATAGCAACGTTTAGGATGTTTTTGACATCTTCATCATTCCGGAAAGCTCTGCTGGAGCTCTTTCCTACCAACGGAAAACCACTCAAAATACTCGTTTGATAAAGTATTTTCTTACAATTCCAATAAACAAACGAAATGAAAATAGCTAGAAGAAAAGCAATTTGTCCACAGCAAAACAACTTTATTTTCCCTTGACTCCCTTTTTCCCTTAACTCCCTTTTTCCTTGAGTTCAATTTGTTATTCCGATTTATGTATTTGATCGATGTTTTTTCGTATTAAAAGAAGCTTTTAATTAAAGGTAAATTAAATTTTCTAACCACATGTTTTAAAACACCACAATCTTATTCGTGTTAGTTTTCTAATATTTGCTTAGTTTTTTTTTGTTTCTTTCTTACTTAATTATTTAATATTTACTCTTTGTTGATGCATTCTTTTTCATTTGTATCAACGTTTATTCGTATTGCAATTATGTTTTAATTGAAAGTTCAAAAAACCAGTCATGCATTTTCAAATCTCTCACACTTTGTTTGGTGTTACGTTTTTTCCTGTTTAGTAACACAATTCGTGTTCAATTCACTCAATGTCATGCCTTTCGGTCATGCCTTTTATGTTTTTATTCGATTGGTCACACGTATTAGTAATTGATTGATTATTTGTTGTTTGTTTACTTATACGTTCTTGTGTATCCATTTTTAATTGTTTTTTAATTGATCTTTGTTATTGATAGTAAAACGAAATTAGAGTTTTATTTATTTTCATTTTTTTTGTTTACTGTTATTGGTACAATCAGCGTGATTTCTTGTTGTGTTTGAATTTTTTTTATATTTGTATTCAATTAGTAATGTTGTTTCATGTTTACCTCTTTTCAAATTAAATTGTAATAGAAATTATTTATTATTGTTTGGCATAACATGATGTATTATATAGTATACCACTGTGCGTCCAATAAATCCAATAAATCCAATACTTGAGATTGTTTTGGATATTAAAGCTCACCTTTTTCTTATCACTTTTGTTGTAAATTAATTTGCCCGTTGCTTTGTTTCATAATAAGATGTTATTCATTTCCATCTTATGTAGACAAAATCACTTAAGTATTCTCGCTTCATTTATCAATAGGAAGAGTAAGCTCAGTTTCATCAAAAGTTTAAAAAAATCAGCAATCAGGAGGGTAGATGCATAATTTCATTAATTTTTTTTAATTCGATATTTAAGTATTTGTTGGTGGTCTTATTTGTTTGCTGTTTAATTACTTTTTATGTTTCATTCATGGTTGGATTTATAGCAAGGAAGGTGAGGCTGCCTCTTGCTGTGGGTGTTCTTGTTCTTGCTGCAGGTATTTATTTTATCAGAATCATGGGCCTCTCTGTTCGTTTTGTCCGACTGAGTACGGCAGTTATACGGTATTTGCACAAATGCTTCATGCACTCGGGTGCTCTGTTGCTTGAAAGATGAGAAAGCTATGCATCGCCAATAAGTTCAAAGGAAAGTAAAGTAAACATATACCAGAATTATCGAGTATCGACGTATCTCCGGTTAGCTAAGCTTCATCTTCCTATATTAGTCCTCAACGTATAGCTACTTTTTAATATTATTTGGCTCTTCTTAACTTGAACAGTTCAGTACATCTAACGAATACTTTGCTTCCTCTTGGGCTTCTCCTTGTTGGTTAGTTTATTGATTTAATTCCAATGTCGTCTATTAGAAATATATAAAGCACTCTTTCACATTCTTTTCTCACTTTATTTTCATAAGCTGGCAGCGTATTTTAAATATCGTTTTCATTTAATCCTATTTAATATCCTTTTTTTATTTTGCATTTCTCACTTTCTAAGTGCTCCTGTTTTTGCCTAAAGGACTAAAAATCTTTTCACTTAAATCCAATCCATTATCGCCGTGCATTGTACAGCACAGGAGTGGGGTTCTTTCAACGGCACTCACCTTCAATGCAAATGCGCTGTACAGATGCAACATGCACTGCTGCTCCATGTCCGAGTGGTTAAATCGTTCTTTTTTTTACCCGCGAACTTAATGCAGCAAAAATGAAATGAAACTCAAATGAAAAGAGGTGCAAAGTAAACGAGATGAAGGGGTTTTTATTTGCGCTGAGGGAAGGATTGTATTGAGCTGGGAAAGCTGTAAAAACCCTATTCACACATACACAAACGCAGAGCGAAACGTACATTCATTAAATCCCACTTGTTCTATTCCCCCGATTGGGGAAATATTTTTCATCATTCACACACCACACATACACACACACACCCTGTTGGATGGAAAAGTTGCACCGGAGTTTATAATTGAATAAAAAATTTACCATTTTACGAGCGACGCTCGCGCTGGATGGTGAGCTGCAGTGCAACGATGGTGTGCCTGCAGGCTATCCCCGATTACTGCCAATCTCCCAATCCCGGTCCAACAACTCGAAGGGACCACAAATTCTACGTTCTTCGCATCCACAGCTCCTGCTCTCTTGCTGATCCAGATCGCAATGGATTTATTTTTTCAAAACGTTCTAGATTTCCACAACCGCTCACGGACGATTCCCTCCTTCCCACGGTTTGGTTTCATCAAATTAAAAACCATCGCCTGGAAACATGTCGATAGCGTGCAGACTGGGCGAGACTGTTGGAGTTGATCCTGGCAAGGACCCCGCCCTGCATTCACTTCCGTAATGCACTTTTTCCCCCTGCATTATTGTCGCTACACTGCACTACAATGTGCCACACACACACACCGCGAGGTTAGGACGTTTTCTTTAGTGCACGATTGAAAATAAAGCCCAAGAAAATGAGGAAACTAAACCAGACCAAACATGTACACACACACGGTGGATACGAGGGCAAACGTGGGACAAAATAAAACTATGGCAAGAACTGTAGCCTAAACCCCGCGGAAATAGCTGTAGAAGAGATGCCTTAGGGATGACGATGGCTTGTTCCGGTTTATGGGCTTACTGGTGGAGGTCCTCCGTGCAGAAAATCGATTCCCATCGTCTGGCGAAGGCTTTTGTCTTGCGGGTTTGGGCTGGTTTTATTTCCTAGTTGTTGTTGTTATTCCCCCCTCTGCGTTAATGTACCGTTTTTTGCCACAAGCTCACGGAATAGGTTGTTCTTGTGCAGTGGCATTGTTAGTGGCAGCAAAAAATAACCGTGGGCGACATATTTTTCTCCATTCGCGCATCCCTTTCGTAAATCAACAAACGGAAACAGGGATCAGACGTAGCCGTCGTCGTCCGTGGTTGTTGAGGATCGGAGCACCTTTGCTCCACACTTGTAGAAAATAAGAAAACTCGCCCACAAGTGGCGGCACGTGTGTGCTGTAAATGATTTGCTCTATTACAATTGGCTCAGCGTCTGCAACCTTCGTTATGTGCTTTATGGACAAATGGTTGATTTTCCACTTGCTCAAAGCAGCATGATTGCTTTGAAGCTGCCTATAGTACATAGAGATCTTGTACGGAATCATTATAGAATCGCTTCGAAGGCAGTTTTTCTCTTTTTCAAATTAATTATACCATTCCTTTGCATCCCTTCAACTGGTACGAACTGAAACTTCGGATGAAATTGGAGCCAAATCGGTGCGTTTAAATGCAGTTTTGTACCGGGCTTGTGGTTGCAACGTTTAGCGTACCTGTTGTCGTTGTTGCGGTTGAAGGTAATACGACACTTCCCGGCCAAAGTGGCGGGGCGGGCTGGTGCCACCCTCCCTCCTTGTGTGTATAAGCAACGCATTCAACACGCCTTCGTCACTGTGAATGATGTTAGGCTTCATTTTATCTTAACGATTGGCCTGCTGGGATGCTACACAGCTGAATTAGTGATGGCAAAAGAGGGTGTAGCAAAAGACATCACAGTGCTGGAACTAATATTTGCCTTCCTCTGGAATACGATGCTAAAAAGATGATGATAATTTGTTGTGTACGCGCGTTCCTCAATAGCAGTGTCTGAAGGGGGTTTATTTAGGCGTGAAGCAAGGCATCGATGACACATTGGATGTGGACGACGAGAGGATGGAGGCCAATTTTAAATGACATATGATCGTCAACTGTGTGTTTGAAATGATGTGATTTACAATGTGTTTGTTTGTGTTTGAAATGTGTCAACTATTACGTGTGCGTTGACATGTGAAGATCCAATAGCATAATCATCATAGAATTTCGTAAGCTAGGTTCAGTGTTCAGAGCAAGCTTGACTTAAAAATTCCATGCTATCGTATTGCAATGCTTCATTATGAATGCGATTACCGGGAAGATTTAAAAATACTCATACGAGGTTTATATGCTGTATTTATACAGGCTTAGTACGCAACTACTTCTATGAAATCGCTTATTAATAGTCTGCACTGAGATGGAGATCTCAGGATGAGTGAGATTCGAACTACCACCGACATTTACATGAGCCGGTGCTATTATCATTGAACCAGCTGGCTGACCGATCATTACATTATATGGCGAGCACTTTTGAGCTAATAAAAGATGCGCTAAAAATAGTTCCTTTCGAAAAATAATAGAGTGTATGGTCTCATTGCAAATAAATTAGGGAGAATTTTGTTAAATTGAATGAGAATAACTATTTAACAGAGTATAAAAATGTGGAGAAACTATAACGATCTTCTTGCAACTAAGATTTGAACAATTTATTTCTTTGTTATTTTGGTTACTTAATAATAATTAATAACATCGCGATTAAAGAGTGTTGTTGTGGTTGTTAGTTGCTTTTTTATTTTATCATTATTATGGTTAACATTTACGTTTTTCTCATAAATTATAAATTTATTTAGCTAGAGACATGTAGGACAATCCAGCCCGGTAATGTTCGATCTCAAAATCAGCTTTTGAAATACAGTTCTTATACTTTAATTTATTTTTATTTAAACCTGCCAATGCCATCTGTTTAGGGATAAATGATTCTCTCGATTGCACTAGATCCAGGATTGGTAGAGGACGTGATCCTCGATCTGCAATCAAACCACAATGTGTGTTCTGTGTTCATCTTTCTGTAACAAATAATCATTTGCTTTAAGGGTTTGTCAGGACTTCTCATAGTTGTGGGACACTTCCTTGACTCTTTATTCTTGGAAGTGAAATTGATATGTTGGAGATTGGACTCTATGGTACCCTTTTAGGACAGGCTATTTGAACATTCTTAATAGAATTGTTAAACATGGGTGCTATAGAGTACAAATCCGATTGGATAAATTTCATTTCAGTTAGGAAAGAGTCAATAAAGTGTCCCAAAACTATGAAAACTCCTGGAAAACCAATGTTCGTAATAAAATAGCAAGTAGTTTAATCTCTTTAATTTAATCAATTTATGGGATATCAATGTTTCTGTATCTACTAATAAATACGCAATGTGTACGCTAATAGATTTGTCATACTAACGCTTACCAATATCCATTAACCATTCTTTCATCCTGCTACGTCACCGCAATGTGCTGAATCCGCATTTGCTTTGCTTAACTTGCTTCGGGACGCCCTTTCTGCCAAACACACATGAAAAACACACATTCGCTAACTTGTGCTGTAAACCACCGCAACGCTTGTCTACTAACACATCACACTCGCTTGCACCATCGTTCAACTCAAACTAAACCCCAAAAACACACATACACACAAAACGATCGTCAGTAACGAGCAAACTACAGCAGCGAACCGTGGTGGTTCTTCCTCCAAATCGCGTCGTTACAGCCGGCCCAAGACTCCGCTCGCCAGCTGGGAAAGTGGGCTGGATGCGTCCCGGTGCAGCTACACCGCACTGTACCCCCGTGCCTGGTCCGAGTACGATCTGAGCGAGCACGGCGTGAAGTTGGTGCAGCGCCAGATCTCGCCGATCATCCCGCACGACTACAAGGAAAGCTCGCTACCGTGCGCCGTGTTCGTCTGGACGGTCGAGAACGTGTGCGACAAGGACCGGCAGGTGACGCTCACGTTCACGTTCAAGAACGGAACCGGCACGAAGAAGCAGGATGCAGAGGGTGGCAGTGAGACGAGTGCGTTCACGCAGGGGAATGCACGGGGCGTCTCGATACGGCAGACGATCGCCGAGATGCCGTGCACGTACTGTGTGAGCTGCCGCAGCTCGTCCGAGATCAATCTGACGCGGTGCGAGCGGTTCGACCCGACCGGCAATGGGGAGAAGCTGTGGAACGATCTGAAGGAGAACGGCCATCTGACGGAGAAGTCCAACGATGAGACGCTCAAGTGTGAGTGGGGCTGAGTGGTGGAATTGATCTTGCTTTATTTAATTTATTAAATTGATTTTCTACTTTTCTCACAGCCAAGGACGTCGCTGTTGCCGTTAGTGGGCAGATATTAGTGCAACCCGGCACCACATCGCAGCTAGAGTTTGCACTCGTGTGGGACATGCCGAAGGTACATTTCCAGAAGCGCGGCAAGGAATACCATCGCTACTATACGAAGTACTTCGGCAAGAGCGGTGACGCAGGACCGCAAATCTCGGACTACGCGCTCAACAATTACGGCAAGTGGGAGCGATTGATCGACGAGTGGCAGCGACCAATACTGGAAGATGCGTAAGTATAGCTCGATCGAGGTCATTTTTTGATGGAGAGCTTACCCAAGAACCTTTCTCCATTGCAGAGATCTCCCGGATTGGTACAAGAGTGCAATCTTTAACGAGCTGTACTTCATTGCGGACGGTGGCAGCGTGTGGTTCACGATGGACGATCAGACCGATCTGCCGTTTGACGATCCTCGGCTGGCGTATGGGCGTTACTCGTACCTGGAGGGTCACGAGTATCGCATGTACACGACGTACGATGTGCACTTCTACGCGTCGCACGCACTGGCCAGTCTGTGGCCAAATCTGCAGGTAGGAGCACTTTCATAGTTAATCTTGGATTTTCAGAGATTGTTCTCATAGCTTTGGGACATTTTTTGGGCTCTTTCTTATGGAAAGTAAACTTTATGTGATTGAAATTGGACGCTTTAACACCTTTGTTTACCATTACTTTGGATTTTCCTATTACTTACATGAAAATTCCTATTAGATTTGTCCAAACCTCTTGATAACTCGTATAAGAGAAGAAGGAAGGACTAGAAATCAAAATAAGCCTTTTTAGGTGTCTCGCTTAAAGTAGTCTCTCTTATTCAGATTTTTGTATACTGTTTTAAGACTCATATTAACCGACATGTTTCCATTGCAGGTTAGCATCCAATACGACTACAAGGACAGTATAGAGCGCGAAATTACCGAAGGACGGAAGCATCTGTACGATGGCAAGGTGATTCCGAGAAAGATTAAAAACTCCGTACCGCACGATCTTGGTGATCCTGGTAAGCTAACTTAGCTTAATCTTGGCAAGAATGAGATAAACTCAACATAAATTTCACCCACTTTTAGCGGAAGAACCGTTCGATCTGATCAACGCGTACCCTATCCACGACGTGTCGGAGTGGCGCGACCTGAACCTAAAGTTCATTCTGCAGGTGTACCGCGACTACTACACGCTCAACCACTACGCCCAGCTAAACGCGGAAAACGCGAGCAAGTTCAGCTCGATCGAGTTCATCGACAAGGAGAGCATGTACGACACGTACATACAGGACAATCGCAACCGGCCGAACGGGGCCGGCTCACCGATCGACAGCAACCAGAAGGCTGCCAACCGCAAATCGGCCTCGATGTACATCAACGAAACGAACGGCAAGGTGTATCTGATGGATGCGCTCACCTACCTGAAGGTGATGTATCCCGCCTGCCGCGTGGTGCTGGAACATTCGCTCGAGTGGGACAAGGACGGGGACGGGCTGATCGAGAACAGCAAAGCGCCCGACCAAACGTACGACACGTGGGTGATGGATGGGCCGAGCGCGTACTGCGGTGGGCTTTGGCTGGCCAGTCTGCACTGCATGTCGGCGATGGCCAGCCTGCTGGATCAGAACGAGGATAGCGATCGGTACAAGGCGGTCCTGGACAAGGGGCGAGCTTCGTTTGAAGAAAAGCTGTGGAACGGCACGTACTATCGGTTCGATGCGCAGAGTGCGTCGAAAAATAGCATCATGTCGGATCAGCTGTGCGGCCACTGGTATCTGCGCTCGTGCGGGTTCGATTACGACGTTTTCCCGAAGGAAAATGTACGGTTAGCGATGCGCACGATCTACGAGAACAACGTGATGCGGTTCTGTGGCGGACAGCTCGGTGCGGTCAATGGGTACGTGCCGAGCGGGCAGCCGAACAAGGATGGCCGCCCGGACACTGTGTCCATACAGGGGGAGGAGGTGTGGACGGGCGTGACGTACGCGCTCGCATCGACCATGATTCACGAGGGCATGTTTGAGGAAGCGTTCAAGACGGCGGGCGGACTGTACCAGGCGCTGTCGGAGCGCATCGGCATGAACTTTGAGACACCGGAGGCGGTGTACGCGGAACGGCACTATCGGGCGATCGGTTACATGCGCCCGCTTAGCATATGGTCCATGCAGACGGCTTGGGAGATGAAGAAGCTGCGTCGCGATTAAAATGGCGCTTAGCGTGGGTTGGATCGTGTTTTCGTGCGTGGTTGAAGAGGAGCAATGCTGAGCGCGGCGGTCAGTGGATAGGTATTGTGTGCTGACATCCTTCATGCCTGTAGGCGATTTTATGCGTAATTTATCCCAAACAGCCATTGATTTTAGTTGTAAGGTGTAGTCGGAAGCGGAAGATTGTTTCTTTTATGTATCTAGTCACTAAGGTTTCACGTGTTATTTAAATGTTTTATTTAGTTCATTTCTAATACCCTTTTTCACTAATTCTGTCGTACCCAATAGAATGTGCAATCACGGATTCGCCAAAACTAAAAGCTTATGCGCTTGCGCAGCTAGCTTTTACGTATTACAATCCCTCATTGAACAGGACCCCATGAAACATGAAAATAGTCTAGATTTTTCCCCTAATTTTTAAACGATTGCAGTTTCGTAATTGTATCGAGGTCAGCAGCCAGTCTGTGCGTGTCTGTATGTCTCTTTGTGTATCAATGTTTGTTGTGTGGTGTAAAGCAGATCCCCCATCGTACAATACAAAGTGTAATACGTGGTTTCTAATGTCCTGGTGACCTTCCCCCTAAACCTCCCTCTCTCGATAGCCATGACCTGAGCAAAAAAATGAACCGGTGATTAACAGGTACACCAGCGGATATGATCCGCGTGCACGCAATGCTACTGCTACGCAAGATACATACCGCAAGCACAAAATATTAAGCCTCCTTTACCAGGTGTAAATTCCTCACCAGCTGCGAGATGCTATTTGCTACTATAAAATATATATATTTATGAAAGATAATGAAAATAACATACAAAAAGCTATATTTTTGGTCTTGCGCGCAAAATTGTAATCGAAATTTCGTATAACACACGTGTTAGCAAAGCTACCCCAGGTCGTCACTTATTGCCGCAAGTAAAACAGAAAGCGTATATATATACACACACACACATATATTTAACGCAGAGCAGTAAAATTAACTACACTATATGCGCTGGCCACTTAATTGTAGCGTGCACCACCGTTTTGTGAATGTGAATGTACAAATCGATGACGATTAATGAATGATGCCGTTTGCCGGAAAGCGAACAATTATAAACACGCCTAAATAAATACGAGATGTAACATCACACAATGCAGCGGAGTATTGTCTTTTCATTAAAATGCGTTTTTTATGTACCTTATAACAAAAGAAACAAGAAATACCAAATGACGAGTTTCAATAAAACATTCAACATCGAAATCGATGAAACTAACGGCCATTTCAAATTCGGCCCAGCGGTTCGGTTTTGCTGCATGGGCACCGCATCTGGTACGCGTTGACAGCTCGGCTTTGTTGTGGAACGGAAAACTGGCTTCATTTTGGTGCTGGAGCAAACTTACCGATCGTCGTCCGTTTGCCGGTGAGTAAAGCAAACGAATCTGAACCGAAATCCTTGTGATACGACCATCACTCTACGCAGCTTTCAGTCCTGCACCGAAGCCATTGCGGCAAATCAAAGGAATACATTTCCCCCGAGGACACACACACAAACAAAAGGATCTCAAGAATCCCGCAGCTGTGATAAGCGACCCTCTCAACCTTCTAGAGCCCCTACAGTACTGTACTTCTTGGCCCCGTACACTTCACAGTCACACTCGCCAAAAAATGGCAACAATCGTAATCACTGGCCAAATGATCATGAAGAAAACGAAAAAGCGAATCTACAAAAAGCGCTCACCAAAGCGGGCCACACAAAGGAAGCCCAAAAGTAATGCGAAAAAAGTGCCTCGAACTGTGCGGAATCCACGGCCGTTCCGACTTCCACCGATGCGTCCCCCGAGCGCGATGCTCCGCCAGATGCAGCAGCTAATGCGCGAGATACGGCAGATGACCCAGGAAACGCGAAATATCGGTAGAGTCTGGTCGTTGCAGCGGTAGGTGGCATTGAAGTGAGGGCGAGGCTGAACTATCATGCGAAAGGGAAGGGGAGAAAGAGATAGGAGAAGGATAGAGCAGGATTTGAATTGATCAAAGAACAGAAGACAGGCGAGCGAGTGGCTGTTAATAATTGTGCGATATTTATGTTGTAGAAATAGGTTAAGAGCTACGAACTAAATAAGGTATAAAATACACTATTTAAATAAAAAAAGGCAGCAAAATCCCATTACGGGAAACAAACTGAGTACAAATGGAAAAGTGTGCCGTTCTTTCTGGAAGGATTATTTGCTAACAAACAATGCCCCCGATCGGAAAGCGTTCGATGTAAACATTGCTGTCAAGCGAAAGTGCCAAAATCTCTTCGCGCGATGTAAACAAACGCCGCTGCCCAGGTCGCGGTGAACGTTACGAAACGGACACACGGCAAAGCAGCCGTAGTCGCATTACTACCATCATGTTGAAAAGTGTATCGCGTTTATTTGCGCAATCTAGTAAGCGATGCGTTCGTTTGGCAACACGCACGCTCGCCTCCAAACCGGACCAGCGGCAGGCGGAGTTAATGGCTAGGAGCTTACCGAAACGGATGCCTCTACCGGGTGTGCAGCACATAGTGGTGGTTTCGTCGGGGAAGGGTGGCGTCGGTAAGACCACCACGGCGGTAAATCTGGCCGTCACGCTGGCCCGACACGGCAAAGCGGTCGGACTGCTCGATGGGGACATCTTCGGCCCATCCGTGCCGAGGATGATGAACGTGAGCGAAGCGCCGCTGGTGGATGAACAAAACATGATGGTTCCGTTGCTGAATTTCGGTGTCAAATGGTGAGTAGAATATGCGGTAATTTGTGTTTATCATTTGTAATTTTACATTGTTGTATTGTTTTTTAGCTTATCGATGGGTTTGCTGGTGGATACAGGTCCGGTAGTGTGGCGCGGACCGCTGGTAATGTCCGCCATCCAGCGGCTACTGAAAGGTGCTGCCTGGGGCCCGTTGGACATTCTCATCGTGGACACACCGCCGGGCACGGGCGACGTTCATCTGTCGCTCAGCCAGAATGTCCCGATCGATGGGGTGGTGCTGGTCAGTTCGCCTCAAGCGGCCGCTCTAGACATCACCAAGAAGGGTGCGCAAATGTACCGAACGCTACAGGTGCCGCTGATAGGGCTGGTGGAAAACATGAGCCACGTGGTGTGCGACAAATGCTCCAATCGGATCGAGTTTGCCGACAACCTCATCGACCAGTACGTGCAGGAGCTGTCCGTGGAAGTGCTGGCCCGCGTTCCGATCGAGAAGGATGTGATGCGGTGCAGTGATGCCGGCACGCCGGTTTGTCTGAAATTTCCCGACTCCCTGCTGGCCCAAGCGTACGATACGATCGCAACGAAAGTGATGGACTTTTTAGCAACTAAACAGCAAAACCCGTAAAAGCCTACTTTATTTCCTCTTGCCCTTCTTCTTCTCCTTCTTCATTTTCATGACCGCTTTGTGGTAGGCTTTCTTCTTCTGCCGCTCGAGCGCTTCCGCGTACTTGCGCTTGTTGTACTTCTGGAACTCGGCGTCGGCCAGCAGCTCGTCAACGAGCGATTTCGACTTAAGCTTCTTCATGCCGCGCTCGTTGAAATGATCCAGTGGGGAGTCGATAATTTTGCCAATCTCGAAGTATTTGGGCTGCTTGCGTTTGTCCAGCCGCTTGAAGGACTGCTTTGGATCCAGCACGGAGCGCATCTTCATCAGCGTCAGCTCGTTCTGCAGCTCCGGGGTGATTTCCGGTGCGGCCAGTCCGTACCAACCCTTGCCCTTGGTCTTTTTGCGTTCCAGCTGTAATTATGGGGGTAAAAAAAGGTGTCTCAATTGTTGGATTCTAAATGGTAAGTTGTTGAATGGACTATAGTTGCATCAGATTACTAAAGAAGGCATCAATCGGTGCCGAGATTGTGCAGCAACTTAACCAGACCCGTATCCATTTGAAAAAAAAACCCAACTTAAAAAAACATTTCCTGTTGGATCGCAGCAATCGGGACACATTGTTTATGCTCTTTCAACGATGTGTTGTTTCTCTGTGCTGTCGATCCGAACGAGTCAGATCGAAGCAATCGCAAGCCGCATCGGAATGGGACAGATTAAGCTTCGAAACGGCACGCGTACAATTTCCCATCGGCCTTACGACGGCATGCAAAAGCTGCAGAATCGACTAGAATCGAGTTCATACCATCAAGATTACAATGGGTGGGCGCTGTTGCTGGATACGGGTTGAGTCTAGGTAAGCGAAACTGAACATCTTCGAGCGAACCAATTCAGCTGTCGAATATTTCATCAGTGGGACATACACAAGCTGCTGCTTTTCCTCCCCACAAGCAAACGCATCCTTACCCTGTTTAACTTCCGTATTGCAGTGTCCGACATGGCCAACCGGGCAATATTCTCCTTCTTCTCAATGGCCGGCGTGAGGACGGCACTCTTCATCTCTTCCTGAACGTTCGTGCGGATCGGCTGAATTCCGGGACCGCCTTTTTTCTGCTTGGAAGGCCCAGCTTGCTGCGCTGTATCGTCGGCAGTTTGCGATACCGCTTTCCCACCACCATTGCTTTTGCGTTTCCGTGAAACAAAATGCACGTCGGCAACATCGTCTTTGTTCAGGATGTTCGCGATGCTTTCGCCCGGTGGTGGAAGTCCTGAAATGGAAAGCACATTTATACTTTCGCATCGGGAAAGATCCCCCATCGCTTCTTTCTCCTTCACCTACCTGCGTAGTCGTCGTCGTCGTCATCGCTTTCCTCCGGTGCCGTGCTGTGTAACTTCGTCTCTTCGGCGGGCACCCGGCCATCTAATGCGCTAATGGACGATTTGGGAAGACGCGGGATGGAGCCTAAAGCGAAGCTACGGCTTCCGCTGGTGTCGCCGGCCGTGTCGATCACGAAAAGATCCATTTTGTTGAACAGCAATGGCGATCCGGGCGTTCGAGCGCGGGTACCACAATCGCACAACAAAACACTGTTCGCCGTCTGTCATTCGCACGTGAACGGGCGCTGTCAAACTTCGGGAAACATCGCCATATCATCGCGTTGGGTTTCATTTGAATTTTGACAGTTGTGACGGTTGGGGAGAAAATTCTAATTTTATTTTAGCGAGTTTCAAACAAATCCTTCTTGGGACGAAAATGATAAGCTTCAACTTCAAATTAAACGATAAAAATTACCTTTACAGTTTATTAACTACTTTCAATGTTCTTTAAATTATTTATTTTCCGTAATCGCGCATGTATTCAGAACTTCTCAGTGTGTGTTTTCCTTTTTCTTCATTAATCAATGTTGAAATTAAATTCTACCTTTCTTCTCCCTCCGGCTTGATGTAACCGGCGTATTTGCTGTGGATCATGTGTGAGCTGTACTTTATACTGTTCTTTTTTTTACAACGGTGATAATTAGAATGTAATGGTGCGCCGCCCGGTAAAGGCCGCATGCATATGACGATTTGAATTGTAACATTTAAAACTGTCTATTTACAGGTAGATGCTTCTTTTAATCGATGCTGCTCCATCGAGAGCAGTGCAATCTAATGGCTAACGACCAAAGACGATCAAACGGTAAAGAAACATCTCTTTTTTTTCAGTTCCCGTTCGTTTTCCGCGGAGTTAGCTTTAGGAAGCCTTTACTGGGTTATACTTTCCTTTCCCAAAAATCGTTTTTTTTTACTCAATACACTAAAAGAGCATCGCAGTCGGGAGAATTTTACACTGGCATTAGGGAGGGGGGGAAAGGACATGGGAGTGCCGATATTCGGTCAACGGGGAGTGTGTTGTTGTACGATTCTCCCGTGTTTCCTGTGTAAGGAGCATTGAAAGAACCCACTCCACACTTATAATGTAGGCTTATGATAATGGCCACACACAACGTTGCAATAAAACGGACCAATCTGCTTCCTTTGTAAATGGTTTTTGGCACAACCGTTGTCAGAAGGTTGGCCTCGACCTGTGTGACACCTGCGCATTTGCCCATTGGCTTCCCACGGAGAGTGTACGGTAGCGTTCAAGTGTTTGCTGCTAATTGAATTGCGTTCAATTCGAGCTTTTTTCAAGGTGGTGTATGTCGCTTAGATAGCAGAGTACGAATTAAACATGAAACTAATTACTACAATCATAATAATAAACGGCTAATGCAAATGAAATGCACCTATACTTAGAGTTTGTCGTTAAGTTAATACGCTCTAACCATCTATCGGTGTTTCGCTTTCCTCTGCACTTCGTATCGTCCCGTAGTTACAAAGGTTCGCCCTATCATTTTCGTTAAACTTGTGCATGCCCGCTTCATGCTTCGACTATTATTCGGCATTGTATATGTAGATGGTACATACAAAAAACGCAACGATTTGAATCAGCACCAATGCGATCTTTCATATTGCAATCGAAAAAAATAGAAAGTTGGGCACAATTATTAGACAAAGCTGCTTGTGTGTGTGTAAATTTTAACAAAAAGTTGCCAATTTACATAATCAAAATGTTTAACCATCCCTTACTGGACTAGTAAAAGGGAAAAATGTAATAAATTTAATCCACGGTGCACGGTTTTGTTGGGGGATATCATCAGGGTGAAGAAACGAAAAGGAAACTCGAATACAAAATTAACAAAGTGCAGCGCCATAGAGCAATCAACTGTCCTAATTCAACTACACCTACATATATATAGAGCTTCCTCCCCCCCTTCTTTCTTATCGATAAGTAATGCATTTTTACAAACACACCAGAGCAACTGCACCCGTTCAGTGTGTATTACTAACTTTTCTACCTCACTATTAAACCTCCTGCATCGGGTCAAACTGCTAAAAAAATGCACTCTCTCGCTCTCTCGTTCTCTCACACTGTTTACGCGACTAACTTAAACTTACGCTCACGGCACACGCGCTTAAAGGCGCGAGAAATTTCGGTTGCCCCGTGTTTGCACACACTCTACATTCCGGTTATGATCACCTCGCGCGGTTTCTCCTCCATTTCGATAATTTCCTCCTTGTGCACCACCTGCTGCGTGACGACCTGTGCCGTTTGCTGCTGCTGCTGCTGGTTCTGATGGAGCGGCGTAGTTTGACCTGTGGAAGGGAGCAAAATTGGGGGCAAAAAATAAAATATTAGACATCTCTTCTCTGCGGGAGACATTCCCGGGAGTCAGCATTCAATTGAGGCCAACCGTGGCGTACCATATTTCTCGTGAATGCCACGATGCCTCTTCAGCGCGAACCGATCGGCAAACGCCGCTGAACAGATGTCACACTTGAATGGTTTCAAACCGGAGTGCACCTGTGGAAGGAATGGGAAGGAACAAGATCGGTTAATTTGAGCTCCCAAGATACTCTCTTGCTAATGATTTAATACATTGCATACCTTTTCGTGATTCTTGAGATGCGCAGCCTGACTGAACGCGGACTGGCAGCGGTTACATTTGTACGGTTTTTCGCCGGTGTGGATGCGCCGATGGTTCCAGAGCGTTGCGTGACGGGCGAATCCTTTGTCACAGACCTGTGTTAAATACGATGAAACAAAGTATTAATAACCATCACATAGCTATTACAGTAGGTGACCGCTAACTGAGAGGTAAACAAGCTCCAGTTAACGAACAATGTTCGCTAACTGGAGTGACGTTTCTATGGATTGATTGTTTCGATTGGCGTTGACTGGAATAAACATACCAAACATTTTTTCATTTATGTTGATATAGAGTATAGTAATTCGTGTAACAACATAAATTAATAGCAAACGTAGGCAAGAGACTAGTGATGGGTAAAGTTGGCCAAAATCCGGAGTCGACTCCGATCCGACTCCGATATATTCGGAATCGACTCCGGAAGGTAGGTCCGCGCTGCAATATCCGGAGTCGTCCGGAGTCGCCCGGAGTCGGAGTCGTCCGGAGTCGTTCGGAGTCGTCGGAGTCTTTCGGAGTCGTCCGGAGTCGTCCGGAGTCGGAGTCGTCCGGAGTCGTTTGGAGTCGTTCGGAGTCGTCCGGACTCGTTCGGAGTCGTTCGGAGTCGTTTGAAGTCATCCGGAGTCGTTCGGAATCGGAGTCATCCAGAGTCGTCCGGAGTCGTTCGGAGTCGTTCGGAGTCGTTCGACTCCAGACGACTCCAGACGACTCCGGACGATTCCGGGCGACTCCGAACGACTCCGACACGAGGCGGATCTAGTGGTTCCATTTTGCCGAAATCGGAATCGAACTAACAATAGTCAGAGTCGGATCGGAGTCGTGGGTGCGCTCCATACAGCACATCACTACAAGAGACCCTAAATTTGTTTGAAAAATGCATATTTGCGACAAATTTCTCTTCATGAGATTCCGGATGTTTCATGTTTTGACGTTTAAGTGTTCGTTAACTGAGAATCACTCCAGTTAGCGAACCTCCAGTTAAAAAGCACTCCAGTTAAAACACATGCAGTTAGCGGTCACCTACTGTACCACGATTAAGAAGCTCCTTTCGCGCTACTTACCTCACAAACGTATGGCTTTTCGCCGCTGTGAGTTCGCTCGTGGTTCTTCAGATGTGGCGACTGGGAGAATTGCATGCCACAGGTGCCGCACCTTTAAAGAAAAATGCACAAAATATCCCCGTCAATACTTCCATATCATTCTTTAAATGCGTCCCTTCACTCACTTGTACGGTTTTTCGCCGGTATGGATGCGCATATGGTTCTTCAAGTAGACGGCCTTGGCGAACGCTATACCACACACGTTACACTTGTAGTTCTTTTCGCCCGTGTGCAGCTTCTTGTGCGACCAGAGGCTGGAGTAGCGCGAGAACCGCCCTCCGCACGTGTTGCAGGTGAATGGTTTTTCCGGCCTAAAAGAGGGAAAAGAGCAAAAAAACCGGGCAACCCAAAAAGGCGTCGCCGCCCCTCGACGTGTTAGTAATTGTGGTGCCCCTACAAAGCGGTGTGCGCGCATCTGCCACTCGCGTGGGAGAGTTACGTGAACCGAGCGCAAACAAAAAAGGAATACCCACTGTTGATGCATGGACGATTGGATCAGCTTCTTCTGGCCTCCAACTATAATTACACCAGAACCGTTACATTTGTTACATTTTGTGACAGTTGCTAAATTACGTTTTTTAACCGGATGCGCATTCTGCTGCGGTACGAGCGCGTGCTCCGCCTTGATCGGATGCATCTGTCCCGGCATCAGCGAGTCCATCGACGAGTTGCTGTTGGAGGCGTTCGGGATTTCGCCGATCTCGAACTTGATGTCACCGTCGGGCGCGACGAAGATTTGGGTCGCTGTGGGGAGGAGAAAGATGGGAATTAATTGGTTTTTGCTACCAAAAACCGCTTTTGCCCCCTTCGGAGTACTTACTACTTCTCGAGACAGGCTGGGCGCCATCGTTGCTGATGCAGGTTTCGCACCGGATCAGCTTCGGGCCCTTTCGCTTCGGGTTGCTGTGGATGGGCCCGTTGCACGAGATGCACTTCTGCGATTTGTCCGCCTTGGTGGTGTGTGTTGTCACCTGTTGCTGTTGCTGCTGCTGCGCTTGCTGTTGCGCTTGCTGCTGCGCTTGCTGCTGCGCTTGCTGTTGCGCTTGAGCTTGAGCCTGCGCTTGGGCTTGCTGTTGCTGCTGCTGCTGCTGTTGCTGCTGCTGTTGCTGCTCCTGGGCGTGCTGCAGCTGCTGCTGCTGCGGTGCCGGGTCGAGCGCTTCCGTGGCGACAATCTGAATCTGACCAAGGTTTTGACCCGTTTCTGAGATGAGATTTTGTGCCTGGACTAAATTCTGCGCTTGCGTTACTACCGTAATGGCATCCGATGTCGTTTCCCCATCCTGGTTGTGGGTGCGCTTGTGATGGTTCAGCAGGGTGAGATGGTTGAACATCAAACCGCACACATCGCACTTGAAGCTGATGTTGGATATGGTGTTCTGGAAATTTTGGGCGGGGGAAGCATTAGCGAATTATGTTGCAAGCGAGCGGCCAAAACCACTTACCGTGATGGGTTTGTTCACGACCAGCTGTCTGCCATCGACCGTGATCCCGGTGACGCCGTTCGGGATCGGCATCTGGTTGACCAGGGCACAGTTGGCGTACCCGAACGGCTGCAGGTACTGTACCGTTTTGGAGTCATCGGACAGCTGCGCCAGATTCACGGTGCTCAACGCCTACAAATGGCACCGAGAGAGAGAGAAGAGAGAACAAAATGCATCATATTAGTTCGGTTACGGTGTCCCCTTGCGGTCGTCGCCGCTGCCGCCGCCGCCGCCGCCATCGTCCCCGGTTTTACAAAAGGGGGGAGGGGGATTCCGAACAACAACAAGCAAGCAAACGAGACGAGTACGGTATAGAAGAAAAATGCTATTTGCCAAACGTCTTTGTTTTTCGTTTTGTGTGTTTCTGCTGCCACCCTTTTTACCTGGGACGTTGGCGTTAGCTTTTGTATCATATTCACATTAGCGTAGAACGTCGAAAACTCCGGCGCCTGCTGGTTCGTCTTTTGGCCCTCCAGCTTGGTGCCCTTGTTGATGTCGGTGGCGGTCGCGGTCTGATACTGGATGCCGATTGGGGTGCCCGTTGCCGTTTGGATGTTGTTGGCGGTGAACATTGCTTGCGCGTGGCCCACGACGACCCACGACTGCTCCTCGCCCTGCTTGCTTGCTGCGCTGTCGACGAACTGTTTTCCTCACAGGCGACTGTTTTCAAATACTGCTGCTAGGGATGATGATGATGATGATGAGGGGCCCGTGAGCATAATTTCACGGCACACGATTAAAGCGTCTGCAAAAATAAGGCGAGAACATAGACAATTAGTAAGTGACGAGGTCAATTTTAGTGGAAAACACACTAACAACTCCTAACATCTTAATCTTATCCCATGTTCCACGTCAATTGCTATCATAGGGGATCTTTACTAGTCTCAAAGCTTCCCATACCCTTCGCTTTTCATGTGACGACCCGTAATTAGCACACATTTCGTCGGCCAACGGCGTTTGTAGTGGGTGAATTACTTTCCAGCCAAACATTGGACACACCAACGTGATTCGTGATCTCTCGAAAAAATTGAAAGTTGGTTGGAGCGCGTTAGTGGCAGCATATCCCTTGCAGCAAACACCTTGAGAACGTTCGTTCGTTCGTGATGGTGGTGGATACGATTTCACCTTGTACGACCCCCGCTCCGTTACCCGTGAAATCATCACCGGTTCGAGAGGGTGTGCAATGCAATGCGGAGCACATAGCGCAGGGTGAATTTTTAGTGAATGTAAAGTTGGAATATTTACCAATCTGCGTTTTTCTGTTACTTCAATTTTTTAGAGCAAATTGCCTCTCACTTCGTGCCGTTTCTTTGAAAGTTTGTCTTCACGATATCCTTCGAAGACAAAAAAATGCATTTTTGTTCTGTGAGGTACATCACAGCATACCAAGATGCACCCGCCGCATCACAGTAGCAACCAATAGTGGGGAGAAGAAGAAAAAAAAACAATTGTAAATAAACCGCGAACCAGCAACCGCTGCGCCAGTGACGTTTGCGGTACAACATCGCACCGCGTTTTGTTGCGTGAGATGGATATTTTTTTCCTCTCGCACGCACACCGCATACGCATCCACGACAACCGCACGCACGTTTTTTCGGTCCGTTTTCTTGCGTTTAACAGTCAACCCCCGCTCGCTCCTAGAAAGGGAAGAAGCATCGCAATTTATATGTTTTGTCTGCCAAATAAATTTGCCCCTCATAAAACAGGAAGAGGAGGAGAGAGCACATGGAAAGGCACAGGTTGAGCGTGCGTGTGCAGTATGATAGATGTCTTTTTCCAACTGCACTTGGCGGAGGTGGATTAGGGAGGGAGAGGGAGTGAGCGAAAAAAAAAGCCCCGTAAACTCCCGCATACCACACAATCGGGGGATGAAAATGCAGCGCACATCCCATCATCCGTCCGTTCACCCACTGCACAGAAAGAAAACCACCAGAGGAGAGAAGCACTGGGCCAGGGAGAAGGAAAAAAACGCGGACCGAGGTGCGTAAAAGAAGGACGGCGCACGCGTGAGCAGCACCACACCACATCACTCCCGCGCTATAGCCTACTTTGTCTACTTGGAAACAGAGAGGCAGCAGAAAAAAGATCCGTTCGAGCGAAGGAGACTGCACCAAAGCAAGTGCGCCCGCGCATCGGTGTGTGCGTGTGCAAGGAAGGAGAGACAGGGCACAGCCTCGTTCCGACCGTGCAAACTCGCACACACACACGCACACACAGTCGCTCTGACGGGCGTCCCCGTCTCTGTATTGTCACACAGCGCTCCGTTTGTATTCGTTCCTTCCCTTTTCTTTGCCAAAGTGCTTTTTCTTTGAAAGTCGAGACAAAAGTAGAACGTTTCGCGCGCGCTTCCCAAATCGTTGTTTCACAAGAGTGACCGCGCACACACACACACGTCACAATAATAACACGGTCCCGCTTTTGCGGTCGCTGTTTTTTTGGTGGACCGATGAGGATTTGGGCAGGGCGGGGAAGAGGAGGTTCAGAAAATGCTTTCACGCCGTTCCGTTTTCCGACGGCAAGGCAAACAGAATGCGTCGAGCTGCTGCACTTGAAACACGCACGGCATCGCTCCATCATGGGCAATATATATGTATATATGGGCAGCTTTCTAGCTGCTTTCTCTACTCCCAACGCACACACACGGCTTGGTATTACGGCGTCACCTCTTATGGGCATTCCTACCTACACACGAAAGCACAGGCGTGTCCCAACAGCACACTGGCAAGCACGGTAAATTGTGATTTTCAACACAGAATAAAAGGACTAAATGATACTCGAAATGCCGAAAAAACCCTTTTTTTTCAAGCACACTGTCAAATCTTCACACTAAGCGACTGCTACTGCTGCTGCTGCTGCTTGTGCTGCTCACAGTGTGTGTCGCGCGCGCGTGCGGCCATTTGCTAACTCGCTCTCTCGCGGCTTTGTACGGGTGTATGTTGTTCGCACACGCACACCAGCGTAGCGTTCCCGTTTCATTCCAACTTTTTCCGTTCGCTCGTCTCGCGCTGCGCGTCACTTGCCCCGTGTGCACACGTGTATGAGTGCGTCTCTCTCGCTTGGTCGTACTGGGCTGCTCTGCTGCCGCATCATCGCATCAGCGCGCGTTCCACGGAGACGGAGAGCGAGAGAGAGAGAGAGAGAAAGGTGTTTCGGAATGGGGCAAAATCTGTGACGAAATATAGCTCCACCAGTACTGCCACTCAATACCCTTTCTGAAGTGCGGGAGGTGGAACTCTTTTAACCACATATTTCATCCCAATAGTTCGATAGTTTGATCACACATTACACCGTCAAGCGTTGAAAGGTGATCGATTTTTTTTCTTTACTATTGTGAAAAATGCCCTCATTTGCCCCCTCTCTCAATCATACTACTGCAATGATTGAGCCTGTATAGGGGGGCTTTCGGAGAGCGTTGTTCCCGTGACGCGCGTACCTTTTTTTCTGTTACTCTGCCCCCGTGGCTTGGCCGAATGTTGGGCGTCCGTGTGTCCGCCACCGCCAAGACAAATCACACACACAGAAATGTACGCGCGGCGTCGTCCTCCGGCGGGTCCGGAAATTGTGTCCGTTTCACGTAGAAAATCCCAAAACACACAGCACAACACCGCACACACAACAGACAAGCGGTGTGGCACACGGTTCTTTTGTCTCACTTTAATATGGCGGCGCAGTGGTTCGCAACTGTTCCGAACGGTGTGCAAAGAAGCAAGCAGGACGCGCACTACACGACCAGCACACATGAGAGGGAAAACGCGTTTGGCTTGCTCGTTTTGCTCCCTTCGCTTGTGCAGGGCGATGTACGCTCGAAAGTACGCGAGCGAGAGAGCGCACGCAAGACAGAGAGCGTACTGGTTTCGGCCGGAGAGAGAGAACGAAATGCTGCCGCGCTGCTGGTGTTAGCTGCGTGTTAGTGTGCGTGACGGGGGGGTGCTTTGAACACAATTCGTTTGCGGGTAGGAGACGGCACCACACGGGACGGGTATGTGTGGCCGCTTTGGGCAGAGATCCCGTTGAAGAACGGGAAATTGTGTAGGGACGCGGGGCGCGGAATCTGTGTGGCACCGGCAGAGGGAGAAGGCTAGATCGGTGGTGGTGTTGGTGGCGTTGCGCTATTTGTTGCTCGCGAGTGTGAGAAGCAGCACAAACGAAAAAAAACTCCGCACCGAAAAATGGTGAGCGCTGAGCGTGGAAAAGAGAACGCGCTGCTGTTTGCGAGAGAGCGACAGGGGCAGCGGGAACGACGAGCGTTCTCTCCCGTTCTTGTTCGCCCGATGCGCCGCTGTTCAATTCGCCCCAAGTGACGGGGCGAAATGATTTGAAATGTCGGTTGGCAACGGACAAGACGGCATCACTTGCAGGTAGCGCGCGAGAAGCACAGTACCTAAATTAAGTAAAATGAAAGGTAGAAGTCAAAAATCTACGTTTCGTTTGCGGTAATTTGTCAGGTCAATTGGCAAAGGGAAAAAAGCTTGTACCTCAATAAACAATTATTATGAAAAGTCAATTCCCTTCACCATAGCATATGAAATTGTTAGTTAGGAGGTAAAAAATTAATTTACAGCAAAAATACATTTTGATTTGAAAAAAATTGGAAGTTCAATTACTCATTACAGAATACACTGCCTTTTAAAGCTACATTTGAAAATCCCTCGATACAAAAAATGGTACATGTATGTATTTTTATTCCAAGCTAAGCTAAGCAAAGTAGTTTTTCATCAACTTTACACAGCTGAAACTAAGATTTAAGACAGCTGAAAATTGGTTAATTATTGTTAATGTTAATTAATGTTATTTAATTACTTTACAAGATTTAACGGTCAATTTGAATGTCTTGTTTAATTTTTTCACGAACAATAATCAATTTACACAAGCAAATTATGAACTCCAAAGATTCTTTTCCCCAGAATATACAAATTTTTAAACGCTCGTGTAAAGTAGATAAAAGCTAAAACTAGCATATAAAATACTGAATGCTGGAAACAACTCCCGTGCTGCCAGCAGTGTACACATTTCCACGTAACATATTTTTCGCCCTTCAGCGTCATTTCCACTACGCGCATGTTCCACGAAAAACAACGTGAAAAATATTGATGTTGTTGTAGAGGTAGTTTGGCAGAACAAGCGGTAGCATTCGCTTGTTCTTTCTTTATCTTCTTTTCGCTTGTTCAGCACACCAAAAATGTACCAAAAAAAAAATCACGTAAGAATTATAACTTTGACAGTAGGAAAGCATAATTATTTTAAATTAGATTTACACGACCAAAACACTATGATTCACACATCAGATTAGTGTTGTGTGAAATTTGGATGAATAGAAAAAGAGGGTGCTCATTTATCTTGCATCTGCGTATATTTTCCGATTTAAATACAATGGAGCTCCGTTTATCCGGACTCTTTGGGACTCGACCTCGCTCGCACACTCGAATAAGAGGGATAATGAGTCAAAGTATATATTTTATCACAAATTCCGGAATTATAGCATTTTTTTATTACAATGTGCTCTGAAAATCCTTTTTTTTTCTTTCAAATATCCTCTTCAGCACTCATTGTAACCTTTGTATTGAACTGTCATTTCTCAACAGCAAAAATAAACAGACAGCCGAATAAAATGTACCCGTCGCTCCACTGTACACGGTTTGGAAAAATAGAACCCTTTTATTTTTTAGCATACCTATTTTAGGCATACTGACAAGCATCTGAATATTATAGTTCGGGCTTACTTATACCAAATTATTTCTCGAAAATAGCATTACTATATTTCCCCGAATCTCAAATCATCGAATATCACATTTGTCAGCAAGATTATATCTAAAAATTTATTTTATTATTTTGTTTAATTTAAATTCTTTTATACCTAATTTGATTAATAGAACGTCGATTATCCAAGAGCGGATAAACCGGCGGATGGCTTAACCGTGCGCATGAATTTGACAACCGGTCAATCGTGGCGAGCGTTTTTTGCGATGGTCAGGTTGGCAAAAAACATTTGTTGTGCAGCTGTCTAGTGTCTAGTGATATTTTTTAACTACATTTTTTGTTAAAGAACAATTGTTAAGTCTATTGTTATTGATTAAACAATATTCTAGTAATGATTAATCGATTGAATGGAAGTAAATTCTAATTAAAACCAGAGAAATTTAAAAATGTTATATGAACTTGCCATTTCTTGGACTAATATCTGTGGAAATCGCTTAACCATCAACCGTCCGGTCCCGAGCTGCCAGAATAATCGACGTTCTAATGTATTTGTTATTTGTTTGTTATATAATTTGTTTATTATCAGTACAAATTGTACCAATTTGACACATGAACTGTCAAATTTAGAAAACTGCTTATCTTTGAATCCTCGGGTATAATCCGAGAAGAATCACATAAATCGAGAACAGATTGTATTTTTTTTATATAAAAGCCTCTAAATATGGGTTTATTAGAATTCAAATTTATATTAAAAGTGAAGAACATTTTGTACAATCTTGATAGCAACAATCCTCCCAATAAAATGCCAAGTATAGCATGCAGCGCTGCTTAATGGTGGCGCTCTGGATCCTTACTAAACACCCTTTGCATGTTTTCCTTTAACTCCCATTCTTCCAGATGTGTTTGGTGTGTTTTGCTCGTTATGTTTGTCGAACAGCATTTGCCACAGTTAATTTCCCCATTCTCCGTACACGCCTCAACCCCGTTTCCCAAAACAGCAGGACCTAACTTTCGCGTTCTCACCAAACACGAAATCGATCGGTCTGGTCTGGGCAGTCGTCTTACACCAATACTAGCAAGCCCGGCCAACCCCCTTACGCGGAAAGCTTCTGCATCTGGTTTCAACCCCGCCACATGGAACGCTCTCGCGATCGTCGCCGTGATCGCAGGTTCTCCCGTGGAATGCAGGCCACAAGCACCCAGCCGTACTACGGCCCCAGGCATCGAGGGCTCGACGTACCTTCTTGCCCGATGCCTTGTCCGCTCGCACGGCCAAAGAGAGTGAACGGCTGAGAGCGCAAAACCTCCGTACAGGGAGGGAGCGGACCGACCGTTTTGTGTTGAGCAGAGGCCCTGCTGCTGCGCCTTTTGTTCGCTTCCATTCGCCAACTGACAGTCGAGCAGTTTGCGTTGCGTCTTTGCCGTGTTGTGTGTCTCGTGGCGTCTGCTCCGGCGGAAGCGTTACCTGTGCGCGGTGTGTGGCTATAGCATTCTCCCTGCACGCGGCTGTTCTCGGATTGTTCCGAGTGTGGAACGCGGGGCGCGGAGTTCGAACGTCGTAGAGGTTCGTCGTCTCCGCGAGCGTTACGGTCGTTGCGCGGTTGCCCCGACTTTGGGACCCGCGGATCCCGGGCAACGAGTTCGCGTGTGACCGTGGGGTGTGTTCTTGGACGAGTCTTGCCAATCGGTCTTGCTGCTTGTGGTGGTGTTGGTGGTGCGGATGCAGCGTTGCAGTTGCACAGGTTTCGCCCCGAGGGTCGTTGCCAGGTCGTTTCGTGCGTTTTGTGGTTGGTGAGTTAACTGTACACGCTAAATCCCGCCGGTTTCGAGTTTTGATAGGTGACTCTGGTTAGTGCCAGCAGTGTTAGTAGTGACAAGGAAAGGGAAGGAAAAAATAAATAAATAGTGGATGTAAGCGAGTGTATATACGGTTACAAAGGCTTCCAGGTGCAGTGTGTTGAATGTTGTCAAGCGAATGATTGTTGTGTTCGAGAAGTGTCTGTTGTTAGGAAGGGTGAAGCTTAATCCAGCGATCGAAAAGACTACACAATCCACCGTGTGGGTAGCAGCGTTTGCAAGAGAAGTAAGTAGCCAACTTTCTTATCTACGTGTCTAGCGATATCAGCAACCCATCAACAACCGTTCCGCCTTACACTGATCGTGTGAGGGGGTTAATTTCGACAGTGAATTTTCTTCGCGATCGTACTGGCGTCAAGTTTCCAAAAAAAAAAACCTTCCCAAGCACGATTCCGCCGCCGTCAGCAGCACACCTATGCTGCAGCTCATGTTGGTCTGTTTTGTCGGTGTGCCTTCGTGTGCCACTCATTGAAGAGAACGAAACGGCTATGCTATATCCAAAAATGGAGGAAAGTCGATATGCCTTGCGCACCATCTGGCTGTGTGTGTGTGTGCGTGTGCATGCTGGCCGTCTCTCCGAACGGTGTGCGTCGGTTGTGTTGGTGTTGTGAAATCTTGCAGTCCGACCAAAGGAGAGTACACAAAAATACAAAAAAAAATCCCCCCCCCGGCCCGGAGGGCTCTGTCTTGTCTTGCGCATAAATCCGGAAGATGGAAATAAAGGCAGCTTTTATTAAGGGTAGCGCTTCGTTTGCTCTCGGGCCGGACCAGGCGATTGCGCTTTCTCGTCGGTCGGAGATCGGTTTTAAGAATTGTTGTTTGCCAAGACGTTTTGCTTGCTGCGAGATGCTGTGCTTGTGTGCGTGTGATTTACGTATGGGCTCGTTTACAAATGTAAGATCAGTAAGATCTTTGATGTTCAGAGTATATTTATTGAACTATTGTTTGGCTATTTAAATGAAAAAGCATTGGAGAAGTTTTTCAAAACATATTACAATAAAATTAAATTTTATTTATGTGTGGATAAATGATTACAATTACTTTACACACCGTGATCGACACCTTCCCCGTGGGCAAAACGACTTCAAGACGGCCTCCGTACCTAGTCCTAGACCGCTTTTTGACAGCTTGGATTTATGCTGAATCATATGCTTCGCAAACCGCAAACGATAAACAAGTTTGCGTGGCTAGGGTGTTGTTGTTGTTTTTTTTTTTGGTACTGCAAAACTCCAACATAAACGATTCCGCGACAAAAAAAAAAACACTTTTATTTGTGTGTGTGTGTACGCCACACTACTTTCTGTTCTGGTTTTTTTGGGCAGTCGTTTCGCTGGCTGTGTAGCCGGGCCGAGAAGTGTTGTCACAAGTCGTCTTTTTACCCCGTTGCGTTAATTAAATGTAAAACCCACCTTCCCGAAGCAATCGATGTAAGAAAAATCCCTCCTTGATGGTGCATGTGTCTGTGTGTAGTGTGCTTGTAAGTCGAAAAACAAGTTTCGATCGCCGCGACGGATCATGTGTGTCGGGCCGGGGAGCCCGATTGCGCCGACCGAGGAGTCAGCGTGTTTTCGCTAGCGCACGGAGCGCGCTTGTCCGCGAGACCTCATTGTTCGTTCTTGTTGCCAGCTTTCCAGTCGCCCGGGGTTGGCGGGCGACGGATCCCTTCTAAAACCACCCCGATTCGGAGCTTTTAGCGTTCCGCGCAAGGGGAAAGTAGTAGTAGAAGTAGTAGTGGCGGTAGTTGTAGTAACAGCCCGTAGAGATGCTGGCTTTGCGATACGGGAATAGCAGCTTCCCAAAATCTTCCCCGGGAAGGCAAGCTGGGTGTACACTTTTACTGGGAAAGTTGCTCACACCACCACACACTCACACACAGACACACTCGCACACACACATACGGGGAGAGCGGATTCAAATCGGAATCGGGTGCTTTTTCGTTTGCGGGGTTTTTGTCGCGCTGACCTTTTAAAAAGGGCTTGCCGAGGGAAACCCATGTGGTTTGGTGCTGTTGCTGCGGCTGCTGCGGCCAGACGGATGCGTTAATCTGCTTTCGAACATCCGTCCTTGCTTTCTTTTCACCTGTGCGGTGGTTTGTTTGTGTAGGATTTTTGCAGCCAGCATAATCCTTTCCCACCTGCGTTGTGGTGTGTGGGAGTGTTTAATTTTGTGTGATTATTTTGAGCCCATCCTTTGCAGTGATTTATTTGAGGGTTGATGCTGTTTAAAGCTTTCAAAAGATCATTAACAAATCTCGGTGAGAAAATAAGGGGAAAGATAATTAAGATGTGTATTATTTACAGAACCAAACTTTAATTCCTATTTGTGATAAAATGGGATTAAAGATGATATATAATTTTTACATTTATCTACAATGACCCAAATATGGGAAAGAATCATATTCATGAATGTTTTCCTTGCATTATGCTTGCTACACGTAATACTTTTTGTGTTTTCCTTCTATTACAAACATTCTCAATATTTATAAAAATAGTAAAAAAATATGGTTTTTTCCCTACTAGAATCTTATTTGGTGTGCATTGTTTTTGCTATAATTTCTTATTTGATGTCGATTGATTTTTTTGAAATTTGAATTGAAGTCGACTTTTTTTTTACTTATTTTTGACAATACAGATGGTTTTGTTTTTTTGTTGTTGAATTCAAACTAAGTACGAGTATTTTATCGAAAAAGGTTAAATTAAATTAAAGAAAGGCTATTTGCTTCTTCTTCTTTTTCTTTCTCTATTTGGAGTAACGTCCTACGCGGACATGCCGGCCTAAACAGGCTTTCGAGACTTAATTCATTACCACGCAGCCGGATAAGTCTATGCTTGCTACGGCGGGACGGTCCATTCTAGGTTTGAACCCATGACGGGCATGTTATTGAATCGTTCGGGTTGACTGTACCACGCGAACGCCCGTTAAGGCTATTTGCTATCTTAAATTAAGGCTATTTGCTATTTTACCTTAATTTAGATTGCTGAAAGTTCGTCGGCAAAACGATAAAAAGAGTTTTGCAATATCCAAATTACTTCATTTTGTCAAAGAACTCTAATGTTCATCTAAGACTCTGAATACGATTGTACTGATTGAATTATTTAGAAATGTATTAAAAATAGAATACGATGAAATGAAATCCTTCCCCATCATCACAGTACGTAATGCATCCCTTGATGTTATCACGATAATTTATCGTGACCCAACAAACCGCACTGCTCGACTTTGACGCACATCTCACCATTGTCGGACGACCGCCGAACGTCCATGTCTTTATACTCGAAACATGTTTTATGCCCTTGATCCTACACGAAAGAAGAATACGGACGGGCAATTTGAAAGATCATCTCGTTTTCTGTTCTGGAATGTTCCAATCGCTTGAAATCATGATTGGAGCGTACCATATCCGATCTGTCGTTTGCGTCTGTGCCACTGGCGGGTGAGGTTGAGTTTTGGGAATGAGCGACCCAAGCTCAAAAAGGGATGTGTCCCTTCCACACTGCCCTGGGTGGTCAACTGGTACGGAGAAACATACACACACACACATACGGAGAAAAAAGATCAGAACAACGAGCAAACGATGCTCTATACATGCGGTAGAACAAACCGTTCATCTAAGCGTTTTAGGTTTACGGGCGATTTTCGCTCGATACGGTCGTTTTTGTGGTTCGTTTTCCGCTCCGTTTGCTGGGTAGTGCCGTCCGCTGCGAGATACAATTTCCCTTCCATCTATCATGCTGCCGATGGCCGATGGCATATTGCTTCCTTGGTTTTGGTTTGTCTGCAACCGTACTTTTCCCCCCTTACCTGCGCCGGAAGAGACTAATGGAACTCGGGTGGACCGAACTCTACTTTCGGAACGCGGCCTCACGCCCTGGTCTGGTGGGCTATTATTAAAACGTGGATGCTGACCAACACACACACACACCCAAGATACAAAGATGCGATGGGTTTGAGGTGGGGAGTTGAATGAATTCTTTAGATAACATCAGGGTCAGCCCGGCAGCCCGACAGGAAGAAGTGAACAGACGGCAAAAGAAACAAACCCGATTTCATTCGATTTGTCATTCCAAATCCCTTCTAATGACAGGGCTAGTCTACGCTCCCGTTTCTGTTCCGTTCTGCGTTCAAGGCGCTCCATGCTGCGAAGCCTTTTAGTAACGGAGTGGCCGTTGCTACTGGCGGCAGCTTCGACGTGACCCACGCAAGCCACCGTGTGCCACGATCGTGATCGATTTGGACAGGCTGCAGCAAAATCTGCATTACCCGTTTTGCGCTTTGTTTGCGGTCCCTAGGGCATATGGTAGCCATAGGAGCATCGAGCACTGTTAATGTCAATGGCCGAAGGTGGGTGATAGGAGTTGGTGTTGTTCCTGTGCCAGGGATTGACCCTAGCCGAGAGCCACCCATCCGTGTCGTGACGGAAGGAAGGGAACGTATTGGGAATATTTGCAGTGAGCAGATGTTACCCAAGACCTAGCCCCCGGGAACGTGCCAAGGAGCAACGAACAGGGGGAGGGAAAGCTGGACGCGAACCCGGAGCAAAACCAGTTTCTCCTGGGTTGATCGTACGGGAAAGTGTGTATCGATCGAAGGGTTGCAGAATGTTATTTTTAACACTAGAGCGCACGCGCAACGTCTATTAGAGAGGTTTGCTGATGACTTGGCAGGCTCTTGGCGGTTAATTGCAGCGGGTCCTTTGTGAAGAATGGCGTCGGGGATATATTGGAGGATTTTTTTGGAACATTTTCGCTATGGAGATGACATATACTTCTTCCTTTTTCAATATCTCTACACTCTTAACGGCTGTGAGCTATTGATAAATACTCACACAATGGTATTAGTTCAACAGTCCTGGGGTCCAGGTCATAATGACTTAGGTTCTACATCAGAGTTCTTCGTTGACTTCAGCTTCATTTAAGAGATTACTTCAAAGGAAAATGAATGTATCTTATGCATTATTGTAGAGCTCCCAACATCCGGAATTCCCCAAACAAACAACACTTTATAGCATCTCAGTGTTAAACATCTTTAGATTCCGGAATTCCGGACTAATTTACACCGCGGAATGCATAACGCGGGGCGCGATCGAACGCGCGCACCGGGAGCGAAGGTGAACATTCCACATCCTGTGTCCGCTTCAGGTTGGCCCATGCTCTTTGCTGGGTGCTGCGAGACTCGTACAACCTTCACCAAAATGCCGACGAGACTGAGAAAACGGCCAAGCGAAAAAGACGAAGAAGAGTGGCGAACTAAACTAAACGTAGTTTGACCCGATGCGCATCGTTTGGAAATGAAAATGGAAAGTTAAGCTTTTTATCCAACGCACCGTGGAATGCTTGTTTTTTTGGTTTGTGTTGCACACATGTGTGGGCCTGTCTGTCTGTGTGTCGTGTGTTACGGTTGGCAAGTGAAGGCTGGCGGCTTGGGCAGGGCATAAGGTGGAGAAAGTGGACAGTGTCGAAAAATAAAAATAAAATTGAATGGTGAAGCTTGGCGCTTTTTTCGAACGGTTTTTTTTCACGTTTGTGGATGAAGAACCATTACCAGGCTTCTTCGATTCGGAGCTGGAGAGAAGTAGAAATGTTTGCAATAATTCCACTCACAGTTTACAGTCTGCTATAAAATGTAAATGATGTGATGTAGTTGAAGGAATACGTTCCTCAACAAAAACAGCTGTGGAGTTCCTTTCTTTCTCGGTCGTTAAACCCCTGTGGCTAGAATATTATAACGATGTGTTGTTGGCGCGATCTCGCGAACAAGGCTAAACACAAGGTGTGTGAGTCCACCGCGCATCTGCGTGTCGAATGTCTGGCGAATATCTGGAACGATAATATTAAAAGACTGTCATTGCAGACTTTAAGTCGCGCGAGAGAGAGAGAAACTTTATCAACCCCGACGACAGTTTTTGTTTTACTTCTGTTTGGGGTTTCCCACACATTTGTTCGAACTTGACTGGAATCTGGAGCTTAAATCTCTCTGTTACCCGCTACCACTCGTTTCTTTGTGTTCTAATGCGTTCTCGTCTGGGAACTAAAATGCAAAAAATTGCGAAACAAAAACCCTGCCCTTTCGAAGATGGCATCTTGGGATGAGAGAGCTTGCGAGTGATTTGCGTGCCACATTCCTTGCATTCCAGCAGGCATGACGTCGCCCAGCGCAGGAAGCCCACGAGATGTTCGACCCAAACAAAGGCTCCAAGGTAACGCAACAAGTAGCAGCTGTTGCTACCGGCTGGATCGACTTGAATGTGAGTTTTTGAGGATCGATTACAAGTGACGATCGCCTTTATGCTTTACTTTCAGAGCACAAGCGAAATAAAACCGGGCGGCTGGGGTTTTGATGTTGTGCTTTTTTTTCTTATTATGTATTACCTTCCACGTTATAACTGGTAAGGGAAATGGAAAGAAAAAGTTGCTGAATGGGGTGTGAAATATTTGGCAAAAATTTGGCATTATAATTGGAGGTTCCGATGGGTAGTGTTGAATAAAAAAAATCCATTTATTGTGCCTGTATTGTGTAATAAGGCGTGAGGTGTTGGTCTGATGGGTGTGATGGGCAGTAATTAATGATTACCGGGTTTGGTATTTTTTGTAGGTTATTGTTGGATATCGGAGTTTTTGCTGTTGCTGGAAGAGTGTACGTCATACACCGAGAATCATATGATATTATAAGTGAGTCATGTGAATTGTGAAATGACATAAAACTGTTTCAACACTGCTAACTACGATCGGTTACTGGGTGGTCTAATGGTAAGCGCGCAGGTTCTCGTAAGAGAGGTTCTTTGTTCGATTCTCTACTCTATTGTGTTCTTTCGTAGCAAGATCTTTTCTATCCCGGATGCGACAAACTACAATTAGCTCCAGTCAGAATTATATACATACTGACATACTGCCACTGGTGCATTAGAGATCGTTTTCTGCCAAGAATAAGAAGACAGAAGATAAGCTCAAACAAAAGAAAAATAATACACTCACGTTCTTTTTTGTCGATTAAAACCTCCCATATTTTCTGAAAGTTTATTAAGCCACATGCTAAGAAGCCATTTGCCAGAACGTACGACTCAGCATCTAAGGCAATACCACCCGGTCTCGCGCCCGGTCACGCATTATTGCAAAACGTTGCGTCAGTTGTGTCTGTGAGTTCAGTGCTTATTTTGAGACCTGATGTAAAACTCCTACGTGTCGTTTTGGTTTCTTCGTGCCCTCACCTTTCTCGTGCCCTCCTGCCCAACCGTTCGATAAAGTGTGTCAGTAGCGGATGACGCCGTCACGAAGATGACTTTTATTTCTCCACCAACGGGAGTAAAAGGGTGGGCTTGTAGCTGTTCTAACGGCTTCCCAAAACGGGCCATCTGTTTTTTCCACTGTTTTGTTTATATCTGTTTTTGTAGCTTGAATGGGAAGGGTGAAAAGGTAGCACGAACCAACGAAACAAGAATTCAACGGTTCAATTAGCAAACAAACGACTTACTAATTTGTTGTGTTATAAGCCCTTTAGAAGAAACGTGAAGGAAGCAACCACCAGACCAGACTGTACGGTAACTGATGGTTCAGCTTGGCTACTCCAACCGTCCCGGGGCAGGTTCGCTGGGGCATCCGCATCCGGGTGTAAACATAATAGAGCTTCTCTGTACTGTCACGGAGTGTCATCAAGGTTCTAGCAGCTATTTTTTGCTGTTGTTGCGATTACCCTCTTCTCGCTTCCGTTATCAAAAGCGAACGGTTGGCAAATAGCCAAACGGGGTACAAAAGTCTCCGTAACTAGAGAAGTATGCCATTTCGTTGTAGCGAAATGTTTCGTAACGAAATCTAACTGACGAATATAACGGGGCTGTTACATTGGGCAAGGAATTTGCCCTCGCACCCTTCGCGTACTCTGGTGCACCCTTCGGGCACTATCATTCGGGCTCGTGTTACAAAAAGCTCGTGTTTTGTTTTATCCGATGGAACAAATTCCGCCATCAACTGCAGGTTCACTTTGCAGGTTTCCCTTGAAACTGACGAAACGTGAGACCGCTGCAAGGTCGTCGCCGTCATCATCGTCGAGGGAGTGAATTAAAGTTTAACCGTACTGCTCCGACCTTCGCCTACATCCCGCGCCCGGGTTTTGGCCGGTGTGACTTTTCGGTTTAGTTTTTCCAATTCTTTTTTGCAACACAATTTTAGGGCGCACAACACGCAAACCACCAAACAACAGACAGAGAGAGAGGTATCCACGTCTGTGGGGATTTTGTTGTTTTGGCGGGTGCATTTTTACGGTAATGTGTAAGAGCAAACGAAGAACCACCCCTTCACTGCATAATGATTTTTGTGTGTGTGTTTTTTGCCTTCTGTTTTTCTGTGCTACTTGGCTACCATACAACCTGCGAGGCACTCGTGAAGATAATGCCCGCCAAATAGCTCCATTTTCATTACCATTTGCAGCCCGCTGCGTTGGCTCGCTGAATTAGAGAAAGAAAACCCGAGAAATATCAATCTCTATCCATGCGCAGGGAAACCCAGCCAGCGCTTGTGAAAGAGGTTTGTGCTGAATTTTCCAAGCTAGGGGGAAAACACAACGATTACAGCGCTTGCTTTTCCCAACACGGAATGCTACGGCACGCGTTTGCTCGAGTCGTTAACATTTAAGTTGTCCGTAAATCAATGTCAGGGTTGTTGATTTGGTGTTTGTGAAAAATAAATGAAGAAAAATGGAGCACCATGGTAAACACAGATTTGAAATAGAAAATCGGGTAGGCTGAAAGACTGATAACAGCTGACGGGTTGTGATGGAGTGGACGGATGGATGGTCGGTCCCTGTGTGAACGTTTCGGTCATTCAAATATTTCGCCCATATGTATACCGTTTGGTCAGGGTGATTTGGGGCGGCTGTTTTTTACTCTTTTTTTGTCCGACCACCTTCGTTTGCATCCAACTTAGCGCTGTACAAATTGTTTGCTTTTTTTGAGGGGAGGGCAACGAATGGTGGTGCGAAAGCTGGGCCGGTATTGTTGTCAAACCAAACATTCGGCAGTTTAACTCAAAAGGGTTTCGCACCAGGTGTGTATTCCCTATTTTCGTGGGCCGGCTACTGATAGGCTAAAGATATGTGGGTGAATAATGATTCGTTTGTTTGATTTACAGTGGTTGGTGGTGAGTAAGCGCTCTGTTTATTTTTCCAATCTTCTGTCCTACTATTGATCTACTGCGATGGAAGAAGGTCAGTTTGTGGATGCAATTGATGAATGCAGTAAGAAAATAAACAGATAAATGAGTTTGTGTGCTACTGGTAAATACAATCTTAATGGTGGATATTGGAAGTGTTTTGGTGATCAGTGGTGTTTGTTTCCAGATTCTTGAGTTCCTCTGTTCTGCTCGTTTAGGTCCTAAAAAAAATGCCAGAAGCCTCAGCCAGAAGAACTTGATTTCAAATGTATGTTGCAAGTTTATTAAATAAATTATGATTTGAAATCTGGTGAAGCAATTTCACCTGGTCTAAATTCTATTGGTGGAATAGAATATTAAAGTAGAATAGCATAGAAAAATATACTTCTAAATCTTGGGGAGATATCAGAATGCTATCTGCAATGTATTCTAATTTATTATTTTTATGCCAAAGTATTGGGGTATATATTAAATATCTTTATCTTCTAGGTATATTGAAAGGATGGTACTATACCTTCTATATTCTGATTTGCTGATCTTACCCAAACTCTTACATGCCTCTTTGGGCTCCAAATTTCCTTCAGAAATCACGCAAGATGCGAATGAAACACTTTTAAACGTCTTTTTAAGCCTATACCCAACTAACCAAGAATCAAACCCTTTTTTAAGTTTAAAAGGGACCATAAACCTGCTTCTCGAGTTTGACAGTTAAATGGCGAATTTGACAGCAAATCCTTGACAGTTTTATCCTTGACAACAGTTTAATTCTCCCTTTTCTCCCAGAAGATTTGTAAAGTTTTGATTTGGGATTTACTATAATATTTCATGCATATCTAGGACCGACTGCTCCGGAACGTCTATCTATTTTGAAATGAAATTTATTTGTGTTATTCAATACATTGGGGAGTATATTTTTTGTACTATGTTGCCTACCTTAGCCTGATACCTGTTGCAATATCCTTACAAGTTTTGAAATGCGATTGTTGACTTTAATTTGCACTTAGAAAGACAACGCTAAGAGACCTAACAGAGACGTGGACAGTTTTATGTGTTTTGTCTTACATATACCTTTTGGATAACATGAATCTTGTTTGATTTTTAGATTTTTCAAAACTGAATGAAATTTGATGTGTACTATTTAACTGAAACCCATAGAAACTAGCCCAAAACATGAGGTAAAACTGTGTCGAAAAGACCTGAAACTGCACCTACAAAACTGATACACACATTCAGCAAACCGCTCATGTACGCTTCATTTACTATTACATAAATGTGCAATGCGTACGTACAATGGTGACAATTTAATTCCAGTCGCCCAAACCCGTGCAACGCAGCCAGCCCGATTACGTAGTGGCGCTAATTATTGATCATGTCAACATTGCTGATATGTTTAATGCAATACCGAGCAGTCAGTGCGCTACGGGAGCAATCAAACGAACAAGAGAGTATGTCGC
The DNA here is from genome assembly GCF_943734735.2 of Anopheles gambiae. Taxonomy (NCBI): domain Eukaryota; kingdom Metazoa; phylum Arthropoda; class Insecta; order Diptera; family Culicidae; genus Anopheles; species Anopheles gambiae. The sequence continues at coordinate 18,723,997 of NC_064602.1, read as the reverse complement.
TCGCGTTTTTCCTCATTGCTGCCGCTGCTGTCTACGGATCACTCAACATTGCCATCAACTCAACCGATGGGGAATTAAAATTGGCGCTTTACTGTTATTTCGAAACACACGATACACGGGTGGTGCCCGGTCCGAACAGGTTTGTGTTTATTTGAACAGATTTCGACCGACCCAAAACAACGAACCCCTCCGCTGGGGGTGTTGGCGATGTAATGGAAAAATAAGTCACCGTAAAATATACCAACTACTACTGGGTGAGACGGGAACCGGCTGGATATGTGGACTGCCCGTGCAAGGTTGGGTTTCAGTAAAATGACATTTAAAATGTCCGAGCAGATAGCAGTGGCTGTGTCGTACTCCCGTTGGCGTTGATTGGTGCACTGGGATGCATAACCACTTTTGCACCCGGTTTGCTGATCCTTTCGTGCACCGTTTCCTGCAGCCCTCATGCAAAAAGGACCAGTGGAAAGGATTGCACTTACGGATACAGCTTCTGTAGGCTGCGACCATGCACCATGCACTATCGGACGAGTTGCTTTGCCTTGGATACGTTGCCGCATCGCGGCGGAACACCATCCAAACTCCCTGACCAACACACCAACCATGCGAAACTGCTGAAACTGAACAACAACTTGCCGCACGCTCCGGCGCTACGGATGGAGAGGAGGAGGAAATCGACACATAAAATGTAATAAAAACACCCACTGCTGCCAGATAATTGGCGAACCACTGGGCAGCCCCCGTCGTGGTTTGGGCAAATTTTAAAACCAGGACGACGACCAGGCCACCGATCAAAATGCATTGTGTTGTCTGAGCTGCTGGTGCTGCTGCTGCCGTCTGTGTCCGGTTCGATGGGTTTTCGACGTTTCGCCCGTAAGGGGGAGGCCCAGATCCTGCCCGTGCTCAAAGAAAGCGCACTGGGGGAAAAGGGGAGGAAAATTTTCAGAGCGTATAGCGCCCGCTCGGCATGCAGCATATTTTTAGCACCGGTTTAGCTTCGGTCGGTCGGTCAGCCCGGGCGCTGCTGTTGGCGGACGAATGGTTACGACTTTCCACGCCACAATCATCACCGTCATCATCGGGCCTCCCCTCCCGGAACCGGATCTATCTGCAGCGAGCGATCTTAAAATGGTACAAAACCCTATGCTTGGACCGGCTGATAAAACGATGATGTTGCGAAAAACAGATTTACAATTTATATCACAATTAGTCGACGGTTCGGGGCTGCTTGGTGTATGTGTGTGTGGAAAGTTCGTCCGTCCACATCCATAACCTGTAGATTGTTGTGTACCGACGTCTTGTTCACGAGCAAAGTTAGCGTGAGCACATGAAAGTGAGTGAGGCGCCACACATAAAATTCGCCCACAGCGAAGGTGGACTGACTTTTCAAAAGTGCCATTTGCAATGCCGATTGGCGGACATAAATTGACCGCCTCAAAAGGGTTTCGTTTTGCTCTCCAGTGTGTATGTGTATTGTAGGGTGTTTTATTTATTTTATGCACAACCACCCGAGTAACTTTGATGACTCATAACCTCTGCGAGTTCTCTGTGACCTTAAAGGTAAAGGGTTTCGACCGGGCGGTGATTACTCGAGTTTTTACGATCTCTTGCTCTCCTGCCATTGATCCTAATGTGTTCTAGGGTGGCAATTCAGAAGTTTGCGCTCACCCGTATATCACCTACCGAGCTGGACATTGGTGGAGCTTGACTCAGCAGTTCAGAGTTGTTTTGCCCCGCTGTTCCAATGTCTTTACTATTTTTTTACTGAATTTTAGAGCCACTCCAACCAAGGACACCTCTGAATGTCTCTTAGAACCACAGGCACAGCTTCCGTGTGAGGAAGGTGTGAAGCTGCTGTAAGCTATTTTTGGGGCAGCACCCTGAACCGGATGCAGTTTTTTCGGTCACTTGATTGATTACACCGGGTTGGGTTTTGCAGGCACTTTTTGTCTCTATTGGGATGGCGGGTGGGTAAGCTGTTGATTTCTTCTACGCATACCTCAACAAATTACGCTATTCTGAGGCGTGTTTCTAGGCGCTGAGCTGTTGTGAGGTATCCCTGGACCGATCTAGCAAGAGCTGATCCGGATCTGAAGGTTGACATGTGCTACACCACTACCCCATCACCACCGTTTGTCACAGCTTACGATAGAGTGACCGTGAACGGTTGTGCGGTTTTGAGGTTAAGGCAGCTTGAAATAAGAGGTCCGTTTGTAGCGGAACACAATGAGGAGCATAATCTGTTTACGATGACAACTGAGGCAAGCTTAAAGCACTGTGAAGGTGCTTTCTTTAAACAAAATTCAATTAAACCACACTCCGCGATAGCCAACTCTCCATCGACGAAAAAACAAACGAGGTCACCGAGGGCTGATTGATTGGAAAGCAAATGTGACAGAAGAAGAGGGCGACGTTTTCGCTTCGCCCCAGAAAAGTGTAAATTCCGATCCAATTCCTACCCGGGCGGGCGTGACGAATTATCTCCTTATTAAATAAATTTGCTACCCCTCGCTCGCCCGGTGCCTCTTGGTGCTTTGTCAGCGAAGAACGAAGGCCGCCAACGGTACCGGCGTGTCCAGCGGGGTGCGTGAACATGTGAACCCTTCCCCCAACTGCTTAAGGCTTAAGGTGTGTCTCCGTGGACGTCTGTTGCAGCTGAGTGTTGCAGTGCCGGAATGACTCATTCGGCCGCTTAGCCCGTTGCATACTAAAGTACAGTTTCGCTGGCCAAGATGACGACCGAAAGGTGCGGTGGGTCTCTGTGGACCAGTTTGGCACCACGTTGCACCACATCACGCTGTCATCGCGTTCTCCGTTAAAGGCGCACTTGGAGACGCGAGCGTTTGGGAGCCGGTTCGTGCTTTTCCCTTTGGTAAGTCGACGTTTCGTCATGCCAATGGGTTGACGGTACACGTGGTGGTATCGTACCATGGTGGCCCAACCCAAATACTGTCCAATTCTACCTGTGTTTCAAAAAGACTTCGTAGGCTTGATAAAAAAAATCGGTTCAATGTTTTGCCTTCACCAAGCACAGTCCGTTCAGCATCTTACACGGTTGGAAGCAAATTAGCTACAGTAAAAAAGAAACAACAACAACCCCTTTTTAACAATGTTTCTATGCCTTTTTACTTGACTTGGGTGGAGGAGGTGGTGCTGGCCGAGATCGAATCGCTAATTGAGACCATTTTAATGGTCCACTGGACGGCGGTCGGGGGTTTCCTTCACAATCTGTCCCGGCAGTTTGCTGGTTTTTAGCTGTTTCTTTTTCGAATCTGCCATTATTTTCTTCGTCTCGATTTTTTTTTATACCTCATTGCCGGAAATAATGTACCACGGTTAAGGTTGCGGTCCACTAACACCACAGACACACACAAAAAAGCCTCCCAAAAAGAGGTGTTCTTCAAACCAGCAGAAATTAGCCTCGAAGGGAACGCGTGCTTCAATGTGTTTCGTTGTGGTGGGTGGCAGACCACAAATCGATATAACAACAATTGCAACAGTTTCAACCGAAAAAAAAACACACACACACACAATGCCCAAAGGAATGGAAAACCCCGAGCGCGGTCTCCTTGTGGCTCGTAAACCGCCGGAAAAATGGCGATGAAAATGGATACATTTAATCTTATTAGACGGCATTCGGCCCCTCCTCGCTTGAAGGGGATTTCCCGGAACCGAGTTGGGTGGTGGGGAAAATCTAAGCACTGGGTCGAATTATGAAAGACCTAACTGAGGTGTGTGTGAGTGCGGGTGGGTCTAAGGATGGGCTGGAAAATGGGTCGATTTGGAGCGAGCAAAACAAGAAGTTGTGGCTCCAGAAGCCTTTGTAAATCAGAACGCGGCGTGCTGCTGCGTGCGGGGCACCATTTACTTAGTGGTTATTAAATTATGCTATTTATTACGAGTTATTGATCCCCGTTCCCTGGAAATGGGGCTGAGCAGCACATAATATTAACAGTATCTTTCCATTTCGTCTCCCTTCTTCTTTCCAGTACCGAAAAAGAGCGTGAGCGTGCGTGACAGCGTGATTTTTGTGAACAGTAGAATCGGAAGAAGCTCCTACCCAGCCCCTGAGTGTGTCGCCGAAATAGGCCGTGAATCGATGGTGGCGCGAGTGTTCGATCGACCGCACGGGCACAGTGTCGTCTCCAGGCCATGGTGTGGTGGAACGCAGTGAACAATGCGCGAACCGATAGCAACCGCACCAGCGCTGACAGCCGGAAACGTGGCGTCGGTGATCGTGGCACCGTCGACCGCGGCCACCATGTTTGGCATCACGAACGCCCAGATCGTGCAGTCGTTTAACGGGCTGCCCCCGCTGCAGGCCGACTGTGCGCCGGCGGCGGCGATTGTGCGTGCCGCTAGCCGGGCCTCCTCGATCGGCGGGGCCGGTCGGCCGTCGCTCAAATCGAGCGCGGCCGGCAGCAGCGGTACCAGCAGCCCCGTTACGAGCGTCAAGCGGAACAGCTCCAGCTCGAGCTTCAGCAGTGGCGGCGATCGGCGAAGCGTCTTCTATACCGATCCCGAGCAGAGCAGTACGGTAGGTGGTCAGGACCGTTTTAGAGGGGCGTGTGGGTGATTTTTTGTTTTGCTTCTAATTGTATTAAATCGATATTCTGGGCGATGCTGTCGCGGTACGGTTGGTTAGGCATTCAGGGTGAGTGGCGTCGAGCTGTTTTTTATGATTGTTTTATAACTGTTTAAAATTATCAATTCCTCGTTTCCTCGGGAAAAGAGGGTTTTACTACATTTATCGTTGAGGTTTAGAATCAATTTCCCATGAAATCAAGTCAGAAAATTGAATTTTTTGAATTCAAATCAGAATTCAATTCATAAAATTGGGATAATTGAGTCTAGTAGCCAACTATGTACTATGTTACAACCAATTTTCCATGAAATCAAATCAGAAAATTGATTTTTTGAATTCAAATCAGAACTCAATGTAGAAAATTGAGATAATTGAGTCTTGTAGACAAACTGAGTTTTAGAGACGCATTGAACAAGAACCATTCTTCTGTGATTATACGAGCAATTTCATTCAGTTTAAAACATAAGTGATTAAATTTAAAAAAAAAAAATAATTTCAAATTAAACGGTGTTTAACTTAAGCATTTCAAGCATATAAGTGAAGAGCTATTGGATATCAATATAATTAAATAACTATCAGTTATGATCAAAATAAACTGCATAAAATGCAAACAAAATCGTGCAATCGTCGGAAAGAAATAGAAAATATTTAAAAGATGTTAAAAATACGTTAAAGTATCACACACATAATCAATTCCAGTATTGAAAATAATAATAATAGATTTTTATTTGCATTCTCTCGAGCTGCACAAACCGCTGTAGGTTAGCTTTTCATCTTGTATTAACTGTTTATTCATCCTGAATCATTACTAGAAATAAATAACTTTGAATTTGTGTGATTGATGCATCTCATGTACAACAATACTCTTTTACTAGCAATCCGTATGAAATTTCATCGTTAATCCTTTATTTGAAACATGAATTATTGTCAAGCTCGTCAACCCACACCGTGAAATCGGATTGAAAATTGAAGATAAAGCGACCAATCTTTAACTTGGGGTGCTTTAAGATTTTATGGAGCAATATTTATCAAAACTGTGTATAGTCATGACCACAATGACTGTGAAAACGGTGACATGAAAATTTCGTATTTCGTTAAACTCTTTCCTAAAATATAAGAAAGATATACATATGTTATTCAAACACAACAGTCTATTTCGATTACCCCGAAGTACTCCGCCTCTAAAAGATCCAAGCTCTACTTAGCACACGCGATTGGTTCCAGTTATTCCAATTTTTCTAAACGTTTTCTATATCTATTTTGTACTACGCTATGGTTGTTCAATCTTGGAAAATTGATAAAGCATTTACTTAATGTTTTATGAAAGTACCTTGGAAAGCACTTCAAGTTTATAAATGAATTTACATTGAAAAGCTTAACCCAAACGACCTGGTCGATTGCACACTAAAAAAAGAAGCTTTTTCATTACTCTAGTTTGCTCTGACCCCCGATTTGTGTGCCATCATTGCACACGATGAGGTGAATGCAAATGCACTCAATCGCTTTCGTCGATAAGCGCTTTAAAAGCAAATCGATACCACCACACTCCTGCAGCAGGACAACCCGGGGGCCGCTAGTAACCGGATCGTGGCGTGGGGCACCGTAAGTGCTTTATGCTTTCGCGAGCAAACCTCGCACAGTTAAAAGTAGGTTTCCAGGTGCGCTGATGGTGTGATGGTGAGGGCAAACACTGGAACGGATTCACGAAATTCACCAACTTCACTCGTGGCTTTTTAAGGTAAAGGGGCTGCAGGGGTGGGTAGCAGGGTAGCGTGAAGTAGAAATCGTATTATCGAACCTTGATGCAACAACCGAGCGTGCAGATCGCGATGCAGATTAGCCATTGTTGTTGTTTTGGAGCAGCAGAAAGCTTTGAAAGGAAGATTCCGCGTTTTTTTTTTTGGCGCAATCGGTTCCATCGGCTCCATTCCGTTATGCAACCATTGCACGCCTTTCTAGGGCCTTTCCTGTCGATCGTGCCGAGCGTGAACGGATGAAGATGCTCGCGGGAAGGATGCCGAGTTACTAGGGCTATCTATTATTGGGCGCCACAATAACCTCCCACAGTTATTCCAGCGATTCCACCGATGCAACATGCTTTATTGAGTGGCGGAAAAGACGAATGCTAATTAGATTTTTTGGCAGACCGAAAAACCATCTGAGGCTGCAGACGCGGGGACGTACTTTCCATCTTTAGCGAAGCGGTGCTTACAGGCGAACGGAGAAAAGCCACCTTTAGGGGTAAGAGAGGCCTATGTCGGCGTGATGAGGGGCTAACGTAACTACGCCTGTTGTTTGGGTGGGTTTTTGCTTTGTTAGGGCGGCCATACAAAAAGCGAAATAGCCAACGCGGCCGTAACTGCCGGTCGGGTAGCAGCTTGCTAAGTGCGAGAAGCGTACCAAACTTCACTTGTGAAGTGGCTAATGCGCTCGACTAAGTGTCACAGAAGGCGTTTTTGCTCGCGTTTATTAGGTCAAAGTGTGTTGCATATGGGGAGGACCACTCAAGTGGTCATTAGCTATTAGGTTTTGCAGTGCGTATTAGAGAAAAGCTCACATCAAATGCGTCAGCGAACGCCATGATGCATAATTAATGCGGATTATTTTTACATCCAGAAAAGTGCCTCTGTAAGGTGTTTAAATGGCTAGTTCGTGGCTGAAATCATTAAAGTGTCACAGGTTAATATCGTTCAATGTAACCTTCCAACCTTTATCTAGCCCATATTATTGATTGATGCGGGCATTTTATCAGGCTGCTTCCATTTCTAAACATGTCGAGCAGCTTATTTCTCGCTGCAACACAAAAAGTCTCTCGGAAAATATGGGTACCATCACGTTCACCCTCCCCGATCCTTGGACTTAGCTGTTTAATGGATCGAGCGTATTATCTCCCCCTTGGCGGTATTGTGTTGCTCGCTAGAAGCCGGTTTGCGCAACCGAATCCCTCCCGGGGAGACAAATAAATTAGAAACAAGCAAATGAACGATCAAACGATCTCGTCTGGTGCACGGGTAATGCACAAACAATGCAACGTTAAATGCAAACGAGCTTCTCCGCCACTCTCCGACCTGCCACTGCGCGGAGGATGGCGATAAAAAGCGAAACATTCGATCAAACGAGGCATGCATTTTCCATCTGCGGGTGCACTGCCACCGCCTCCGCCGCCGCGATGGAAATGAAATTGAAAGTTTGCTTGTTAGCGGTGCCGTTTCGGTTGCAGATCAGCTGCAGATGATGGCCGGGGTGCAGCAGTTCGATTGATTGCGGTTGAGGGTGGCCCTCTCCTTCATTGGCGTCCGCGTTCTCGACCTCCACTCGGGTGGCTGGAAGCGGTAATAAGCTGACGGTGGTTATTACCTAATAATTTGGTAAATTCGATGAAAGTGGACCCTTCGAGCGGATGGAGGAAACACAACCCTTTCTGCTGGTTGGTAGGACTGACGGTACCTTTGGTGATGAGCCTATGGCACGGTGTCGGAAGGAAAAGGGGTGAGTTGCGGTGTGGAAATGGAAAACTGCGCCCTTGGGAAAGTTTATTACTTAACGAAGCTTTATTTGTATGAGCAGGGGTGTAAATTGTTATCGTAGATTTTTGTTGTAATAAAAGCATAGATTTATTACGCTGTAAAATGCTAGATGTATTAGATTTTCAAATAAAATGTTAAGATCCTTTCACCACATACGAAGTTAAAACAACAAGCTTAACTTGTACTTCCAGTAATACTTGTTGAAGTATTTTGTTTGTTTCACAAGCATTTTTAGGATTATTTTAAAATGGTAACGCAACGTTGAAAATAAGAATTTTCGACACACCTATTGCAGGTACTTTTTCTCTCTCAGTAATTAAAAAAAATGTAACGCAGCCCATATGTTAGTTCTGTAACGGATGTACGGAATCCTCTTCGTAAGTGCTTTAATCACTAAGATGATTATTTTAGCTAGATATTCGAACTGAACATGGATTTTGTTCTATCTTAGCATTTTATCGTTTTCCAGCTGTAGATTTTTGTAATAATTTGGCGAATGTCATTAATCCTATTTATTTTAAGCAATACGGCCTTTTTGGACCGTTACTCCTGAATAAAAAAATTAATCCTATTTTGTGTTTGATTAATACGTAGTTTATGGATGATACCTTGGTTACCGTAAAGTGCTACATTACGCTATATAACTATACGCTTATATAGCTATATAAGAATCCTTTTGTTGTCAAATAATGAATTTACAAAGTTTTCATTTCTTTTCTCTTTGTATAAAATGATTAACTGAAATTGAGGCCCTTCACGATTCTAGTCAGTTTTTTGTTTGGAGTTTGACAGTTGGAGGCTGAAATCATGTAAACACTCCATACAAAACCACACAAAAAACTAGCCTGCAATTTTCAATCTAGATTATTCTAGCCTAAAAGCTATTAGATTCGAGTACTTGATCGAAAACAGGGTGTTGTTTACATTTACCCCAAGGTGCATTAAAGAGATGACGTGGTGGAATCTAGAATCAAAGTGTATGTAGTCCAGGTGGTCTCACAGCATGTTTTTTATAACCAAATTTGAATATCACTTTTTAACAGAATGGGTGAAAACTTTTGTTCAAACAAGCTTACTGGAGGCTTGACGAATACACCAAACATTCTTAAAATCTTCATTCAGATGCAGAAGCAATAAAATTCTGACTTCTAAATTCATACACCTTGGGATAAGCCCACCTGTGTATTATACCCACTTATATAGCTGCTCGAAAACTGCTATACAATGCAAACAGCTGACAGGCTGAAATTTCAGCCTACGAACTTAAAACGGAAAGGACCCCATTATCAGAATTGTATGCCAATAAAATTATGACTGGAAAGGTATACTAGTAACCAAATCTCTATAATTCAGCTAGTTCATGTTGAATAAAGCAAATACCCTGACGAATGCATGTGTATATGACATACAAATATCAATAGTCAAAATACCTAGAATCGATGTAAAGTTGTGCTTAGGAAGATTGTAAACATAACCAGATAACTCGTTGCCGAGTCACATACTAAAAAAATAACACATCCAATATTTTAAGTGCTGGCAAGATGAACTCAAACTGTGCACGGTTATGGAACTGTATTAAAACAGGAGTATGTGTATGTTTCATGCGATAAATTTCCTTACCATCGTTCCATCCAACCACAACCCCAGCCGGTACTAAAGCCACCCGCCATGTCGATTGCTTTATAAATTCATGCATCTGTGGGCATGAGCCGGTCGCCGGCCGCAGGTTTATGGCACTATTGTTACCCTGCGTGGTGCGGGTCGTTCTGGCGGCCCGATCTGGGGGGACAGTTCCGCCCGCAAACCCACCATAAAACAGTCACTGCCCGGAAGGTGCAGCCCTGTTGGTTTACGCAATGCGAAGTTATGCGTTTTGTGGCGGTAAATTTAGCTCCGTTGAGTCCTGCCGGCCACGAGGAAGATCATTAATTGCGCCGTCGAGTCCTTGGGGGTAGCTCGTTTAGGTAGCCGTTCCGGTCCGTTGTGAGCAAACCTACGTGTACGTTCGTCAAACCGGCTTGATCTTGGAGGGCTCCAAAATCCGAGCGCCATGTTGTGTCAGATCATTGACATCTATCTGTGTGTGTGTTTGGCCTCCTAGGGAGGTGGGTGGTAGCTGAACAGTTGCTCAGACCTGCCTGCCACACGGGGAGGTATCATTAATGATGCAAATTCATGCTTATTGTGCGGCGTGGTCGGTAAGGTTGCCATTTGGGCAGAGGGGTGGGTTTATTTTCGTTAATGGCTGACAGTGGATGACGGAATTTAAGTGCTGCTTTGTTCGGGGTCGGCTGCATGGTCGGTATGCGTCGAGTGCGCCTCAGCGGTGGTACAGATTAATTACAGTCAAACGAGTTGATCTTACGCGAGCATATGACACTGTATCCAGTCCGGGCGGTTGTTTAGAGGTACGTACGTTGAAGGAATAGGACTTTTTGTCCGTCTCTAGGTCATCGAGATAAATGATGTATGGTTGAAAAGTTCAGCGGGCACAAACGTCGCGAGGCGCGCTAATGTCAAAATCTTGATGCTTGAGTGGCAGAAGGGATGCAAATGTTGAGTGAACGTTGGGCTACCATTGACATTTAGCGCGATCGTTTGACGGCGAGGCAGTGTTTATTTCGGTCCAGACACTTTGATCTACATTTTCGTTGGCGCTTCTTGAGTGCGAGGCTTTAAAAGTCATGTCAAACTTCCAAGTCTGTAGTGCGTCTGTCATAGCTTGAAGCTTTTATTCGCTGTGTCCTTTTAAGTTGTATGTTTGTTTGTGAATAGTTCATCCATGAAATGTTGTCCATTTAAAACACTAAGCTGTAACTCTAGAAAGAATCTGCTAATAATCAAAAACTCGTTAACAAATCCTTATTTTGCCTGTAAGCTTAGGAAACTTTAGGCGCCGTAAAGAAATTTCACACCAAAAGGCGAAAGAAATCCCCCAACCGATAAGCATCTAATTCCTGTCCGGTGTGAAATGTTTATCTCCTTCCAAAAGCCGATTGTGGCAAAACGGTGAACAGATAGATCAAAAACATACAAGCTCAGTGAATATCTGTCACCGTTTGGGGGGAAAGCCGTTGGGCCTGTGCCAAAATCCAACACTCAGCAACCGCCATAAACGATCACTCGGCCATCCGGCGGTCAGGGTGTATAATAACCATCCCGGCAGAGCACCGTAAAAGGCAAAACCGAACCGAACGACAATGCGGTGCTAAATGGACGCCATAAATTCGTCGCGTTGTTTGGTTAGGGCCTGCTTTCGACCCGCTCGGAAATCGATGAGCATCCGGTGTGACAAAAGCCGGAGATCAATATTGGAACGAAATTCCACCGGAGATGCCACCGGTGAGGACCAATCAATCTCATCCGGTGAGGATGTAAAATTTCTCTCCCGAATTCTTTTTCCCCAAATGTGCTGGTGAAATAGAGTTGCAGTGGGTAGTGGAATTTTGGCCCTGAACCTCCCGGAACACACGCTCTCTCTCCCTCCAAGGTACCGGAAGCGAAGCACTTTCCGTAGCGTGCAGAGGAAGGGCCCTATCGAGCGCATCTATCACTCGTCAAAGGTGGCGGATCAATGCGCAAAGCTTTTGTCGTGTGCTGTAGGCAAACCAGTTCCGGAAGGAATGGTTCCTGACGTTCCCGCTGTGGCTGTTGTTGATTCGGGCTTACTTTTTTCGGTCGTTTTGTTTTGAGTTGAATGAGAAAGTAAAAAAAAAACAAGCTGGGAATGTTTTCGGCTGTGTAGCTGTTTGTATCATCTTCCGAAAACAACAATTGTGACTGAGCGAAGAGCAGCTGGAGATGCTAGCACGCTCGGAGGCTTCCAATAACGGCTTTAAAAGAGTCTGCCTTTTTTCTACCAGTGGAACGAATTGCATTTGATTTCCGGTACTAATCGGTAAACGTTCCGTTCCATTTGGTGTCTGGCCGCTACGAAAACCCGTACTACGGAAAGGTCGTTGCACGTGGATGCCACCGTACGCATGTGGTATTAAAACCTCTGCCTTAACCCCTCTTACCAAGAAGACTTGCTTTCCACCTTTTTGTGTTGTTTGGTTGTTGGATGCTTTTGCTCACTCGTCTGCAAAAGGAATGGCAATTGCGTAGGAGATTGCAAAGCTTTGTTAGATATATTTTGTAATAAACAAAGGGTATTATTACTATCCGAAACGGTGTTGTTGTGGTGACTGGTGCCATTGCGTCCATTTCCGGTGTGTCGTTGATGGAGATGAGCTTCGGAGCTTGGCGGTATTATGAGCTTTTGTCGACGGTGTTCACTCATCGTGTGGGGAAGAGGTGGGAAACTCATTTTGCAAAGAAAATGAGCTTTGTCGTAGAGTTTGTTTTGGTGCATTGGAGCTCGTGTGTGTGTGTGTGTGTGTGTGTGTTGAAAACTTGGTACCGGATGTGATTGACCTTGGCAATAATGATTTTTGAAGTTGTTTGATATATTTCCGTCAAAAATGTAAAGCTCAAACTTAAGAATTTCGATGAAATTTCAGAGATTATATTTTGTGGGCTCTTTTTGTGTGTTTTGGTCTTTCTACCATAGAGCATAGTGTTAACTAGACTGCTTAGAAAGTAATCTTTACCTTCTGAATTATTCTAGGTTATGCATAGAGGAAAATGCTGCCCTTTATGGTAGATTTCTTGTTATATTGTACTATCTAGACCCAAAGGTATGGGTAAATTCCAGTCAGAAAATCACAAAAATGTTTGTAACAGATTTAAATAGCAATATGTTTCGAACAGAGTCGAATTATTACACTAATAAATGATATCCTAGTCCATGAAATACATTTTCCAATATTTTGCCTCATTTCCTATTCTTTGGCTTTGTTGTGTTCAAGTTCAAACTTTGGATAATTTTGTTAATTTTTGATATCTCACTATCACTATCACTATCTCTTTAGTATATGCTACATCTGTTGGGGAAATTCTAATAATATATTCATTAAATCTTTTATTTATGCGAGTAAGAAAGGAATATAATGTTGTAAACTTATTTCTTTATGTTCTAAAATGTACTAGAACCACTTACAAATGCCCCAAAAAGGAAACTCATGAAAGTAATCACATCCATAAACGTAACATCACATAACAATCATCCGTAATTAAAACGCTATAAGCTAACTTTCATCCGCAATAGCCGTCTTGTATTAAAGCGCTGCCCTGTTGTTTTATAAATGTTCAATTCTGTACCCATTATTTACAGCGTACCATAAAGCCCACCTCCACCCAACCTTTCCGCTGATAATGGATTAAAGAAACGAAAGAATCTCGAATGCGATCGTAAAGTGCTGTGTGCATCATGTGTGTACGATCGTTTCGGTCCCCGCACCGGTGTACGCACCCGGCACCGCGGTCACATTTCACAAAACGATTATGCATTCTTTATGCAATGCCTGCCGAAGAAGCATCCAATATTCATTTGTTTGCCTGTGTGTCTGTGTGTAAATGACGGTACACAATGGGCCTTCGCGTCGAGTCGCGCAAATTACCATAACTTACCTGCCGTAAATGTTTCAATGCTGCATCGCAGCGGCAGTAGCAGCTGTGCCAAGAAAGTGTCATGAACGACCTGCATCAATCGTCCATAATCGTACGTTGTGACACATTAAAAGCTGGCAGCATTGGTGGGTGGGTAAGGTAAGTGGCGGAGGTGTACTGTTTCTTTTTTTGGGGAAGTGACGGCACTTCTAATGAATATTTAACAGTTTCGGCAAGGGAAAAGCAAGCCTGAACGCTTGCTGGAAAGACGAAGAATACCTACCGAGCGGCACCAGCATGACCTAACCTCCACCGTGAGAGTCTCTGCACTACATTTGGGGGTTGCGTGTGCCGTGTTTGTCGATCGTTTTGTTGTCGCCGCCCGTGCCTGACGGTGTCGTGTGATCTTGATGCTTGAAAGTCTCACATGAGTGAGGGCAAGTGAAGGGTTTCCCATTTTTCACGGATATGAGGTCAGGGTGCAGTGTGGTGTGTTTTGGTATACATCTCCTTCTCCCAACGTTGCCAGACGTTTGCGACAGGGAGCGTGATTTTTACGTGTGAATGTTTCTTTTTTTTTGAATGTGTTCGAGCGCCCAAGCACCAGCTTTGGAGAGCATCGAAAGAATTAGCTATTGCACACGGGTCTGGTGGCACAACATGTTTTGTGCAAAGCAGTTTCGCAAGATGTGATTTTGTGTTTTTGTTTCTGTTTCAACGTAGCGAAACAAAGCGAAACATCATCGGCGGTGTGGCATGCTACCCTTTCCCCGTTCGAGGACCCCAAAACCGAACGACCGGAACGAAGATCACGATCAGCGACAGCTGCGGTGGGAGGGCCTTTCAATTAAAGTATCAAATTACCCTACATTTCCAAACAATATGCTGAAACTGTTTCTGGAAACATTTGGCAATGCCGCCAACACAACAGCCCTCTCGCTTTAGGTGTCGAGACATACATACGATCAATTAAAAAATTCGCTCTGGGAAGTGTTGTCGCTGCACGCTTTTGCAGACATTAGCTGCGTCAAAACAAAGCAAATCGCGTGCAGCGGCGAAGGCACGGCACGGTTTCAGTGTCATTGTGTGAAGGGTTCGTACTTTGGACAGTGCTTAGAGGTGGTGGCTCAACTCCCTTTCCCAAAACGAGAGGAAGCCCCGCGGTTTGATGGATGGTTTGTGTGCAACCGGAGCATGATCGATGCCCTGAAGATCAGCTGGTTAGCAACTAGCAACATACACACACATGTTCCCCAAGACAAGGCTTTTGTTGCCAACAGAAGAACGGATTTACAGTAGAATCAATCAATTCTCGTTTCGTGTGCTGCTGAAGTTCAAGCAAAAATGGCAACAATTTAAGCGCCTGCTTCAGGCTGCAAACCATGGCGAACCTTTGCGTTTGGCCTTTCGTTATTTTTTGCATGCAAACTTGCAAACATCTTTTCCGTGTGTGGGTGACCGTCTGGCAGGTTATACGGTCGGTTTATGCCATTTTATATCGACATCAGGCCCAGAGTTGTGAGCGAAGTCGTCGGAATGTGCAAAAAACAGTGGAGGTGAAGATTGCAGGTGTTGGTGGGCATCTGTGTTGCTGTAATAGGCCACATCGTTTTGCTGTAATGGTGGCGGATACGCAAGTACGTGGCCGGCAACCGTGCTGACCGAAGGTTTTATTTCAGTTTTTACACAACAAACATGTTGCAACGAGCACGGACTTTACAGTCGGTTGTGTACAGTGTCCGATTGTTAATTGCATTATTATGCTAATTAGGTGTAGGTGCAGATTCTTCCCCGTGCCTTCCGGAGAGAGAGAGAGAGAGACACTACTTTACCTTGCACGGACAATCGTTGTCATGCGTCTGCTTCTCATCGAACACAAAGTCACTCAAAAAGCTACTAAAGCGAGAAGGTCAATACGAGAAACTAAACCTAGCAAATAACGTATTTTTCGTTCCTAAAAGCATTGTAGCAAGTCACGCACAGCTCCTAAAGCTGCCGTCACAGACAGTCTTAAAGTGATATGATCTACTAAAATTACCTCCTCTAAATGCTAACTCGTGATCTGCTTGTTAGCAGAACCCGCCCACTAAGCAAAGGTCCATTTAAAGATCTTCATCCTCCAAAACCTAAACATACCGATCGTTTGCACCTTAATCGTTATGATGTGTTGTATCTTTTTTCGAGTTTGAAAACGATTCCCACCGTACCGAAGCGGACAACTACCTACCCACTCCTCCTTCTTTGGAAGGGCAGTTCACATTTCACGGCATGATTGATCGTACAAATGTCACGGTCAGATCTGTCCGGATCATCGTCGTTTGGTGCCGGGATGCTTAAAGTCATAATCTTGTCAGTAGGTCGGCGCACACAATGGTGCCTAAAGCGCTTCCAATGTCTTGTGTAAAGTTTGTGAGCCTCGTATTGTGCGTGCTTGCTGGCAGACACGCGCAACAGAAAGTATTCCATCTCAGGCTCAGTGCTCCGGATCTGCCATGCGCGTGTTTGTGACAGATCTTGACGAGACCGTGACTGTGGGGCCTCGTATTGTTTTGGGCTGACTGTACCGGTGCAAGATTCCCACCAATTACCTAACCTTACCGGGCAGATGAGCTGAACGGTAAGAACACTGTTCCCTCAACGAAGAAGCTTGGCCTGGTAAAGAGACACAGAGCGTTGATTGTCACAGTTTTGGGCAGGAAGCGAGTCATTTACACACGTTTGCCTAATTTGATTACACCGGACGAGGGAAGAAGCAATTACACGACTATCGATAGCACCGATCTTGTTCACCGGTCGAGGGCTTTGGAAGAAACGGACGTGTCGCTTCTGGGTGAATTGCACCTCATAAAAGATGTAGATCGGGCTGGGGGAAGATAGCTCAGCTGTCGATCCATAATTGACAGCTTTATGGTGTGGAATTATAACCTCGATTGGCATTGGAGCTACATTGATCTTTTCTGTGCGTATAAGCCTCTTCTAACGATGGAGTCGTCCGGTGGAAGCTTTACATCTGTAATGTTGGAGATCGGCCGATCCCCGGTCCGAAGATGGCAAGGGCGAATTTTATTAACTTTTCGTAGCAGAAGAGCGGAACAAAGCTCACTGGAATGTCTCGCTGTTTACGTCATTTTTGGGAGGTTGCTTTTGATTCGGAACGCTTTCCTGGATTGATTTAGGTAAGCAAAGCCTGCTCGTGCTCAAGCTTAACTGAACCTTCCTGCGTTACAGGCTTTGTTGTGGAATTACGGTCGTTTCAATTATAATGCGACCCCCCTCCCAATTCGTGACGACGTCTTAACGGACCCATCTTAAGACCCGGTGACAGAACGCATTGACGTGCTTTGGCGTAATCTCCGCCAGCTGATCGTAATTCTTGCCCGGTGCGATCGCTGGAAGATCGTGACCAACCTATTGAGGCGAGTGGAAAAGAAAGCTAGCCACAGGGACCGGGAAGAAGCCATTCAATGAGTCTTCTACGTTTCCCTTCCCTGTTGAGTCTCTAGAACCACAGGCGCGGCAGGCAATTGGTGAATGGAGATCGTTTGCGTTGACAGTTTCTAGGCGGAATTGACTCTTCGTGATCTTCACTTGTGGAGAAAATTAGCTGTAGATGGGCATAACGAGATCGTGATCCAATGCCCATCCTTCAGGGGATGGTTTGGAACAGTGCAGGCTGTGTGTGCGATGTTTGGGATCTCGCAAGTCTAAACATTCCAGCAATTGGCATTGGCAGGCTAAAGTCACTGTTAACGATCATCAACTTTTGCCAATCAGTGTTGAGGATGGGTATTGTACACCGTATCCTAAGCTTTGGCCGTCTGAAAGTGAGGTGAGATCTTACCCCATATCCTTCCCTTTCCAGCCCAGGCTCTGGAAGGAAAGTTGTCTGGGAGATCGGGATCGGTGAAAACGCGTGAACTACGATGATCTTTTCGATCGGGTCTTCGAAGCAACGACCGATTGACTGGTCCATCCACCTTCGTACCCATTTTGTGGCTCTGTGTGTGTGTGCGTGTGTGTGGCGTTGTATTCATGGACATGGCCCATGCGCTAACCCCTGGGACTAAACTAATTTGAATAATGTTCAATCTCGCCATTTTACCCCGAGCGGCCGGGGTAAAAACTCTCTCTTTCGTTTCGGCCGGGGAGGATGCTGTGCCGTGTTGCGACCGGGCCCGTTTGAACCAGCTGGTCGCGTAGATGGGGAAAAGGGGCATCAGGCATGATCAAATCATCATTCCGATCATCCCGATCCGTACACGAAGATGCCATCAGACTGCTCGTGTGCATTTTTTTGCTTTGCATTGCATGCGATTGTGTCTCATGGGGATGATGTGGTTGGGCCGACGTCCGGAGCGTGGAATCTAGCTGTCTGGCAGCTGAGCGAACGATTTGTCGCCTGCCTCAAGCTGATCATTCGTACGTCACACCGGGCGGTCGCTGGACGGCACGACGACCCGTGGCGCGTGCGTGGCCGTCTGCAGAAACCGGTATCGGAGGTGGGATAAAACATTTATCAACAAATTAGAAAGATCCAGCAGGGGAGGGAAGAGCGTCTGGAAATCGGAAGTGGATAGACGGTACCACCGCATCTCTTTCCCACCAAGCGAATCCTTTCCCACCATTGGAGGGTCATGTCTTAATCTTTCATCACACGGCAGTATCGGGCGGGAAGCTGGCAGTGGAAGCTGGAACTTGTTCATCCACATTCTTCGTATTTGCGTACACACGAAGGCGCAGCGAGAGTCACCCCAGTGCTCCAAGCGCGGCCAAGCTTTTGTGCGCTAAACGCGCGCGCGCTCACGTGTGCCCGGAGGCTTATCTGCGCATGCGCAAAGCGTCCAAGTTCAAAGTCAAAAAGAGTTTGCCGGAAAAGCGTCAGCAGCTATCTGCTGTGCGCTTGCCGTTTACCCAGTCCTGTGGTTGGGAGGTTGGGAGCAGCTCAAGCAAATTAAAAGACGATTGGCACAACCCCCTGAGACGGTAGCAGCAACGTGTCATTACTTTGGTGCGCGGATATCTGTAAACTCCCGTGTACCATGCTGGGGCCAGCTATTAAAAAGCGTTGTTTATCGATCAGGCCAATGGCCGAATCGCGTTCCATGATGCGTGCGTGTGTCACCAAAGCGAACGGGTGCGGGTCCCTTGCGCGCGCGCGCTAAGGTCGCTGACAAAGCGCACTAAAAACGGAAACGCAAGTCAGCACTAATTTCTCTTCCGTGCGCGTTGATTACGGCAGGAGCACAGGACAGGCAAGCAGCAGCAAAAAACCCGCCAACTAACTGCCAAGACGTTCGCCTAAGACCTTCCGGGGATAAAGACAAATTTCGTTCAGCAATGTGTAGCTGAAACGGATGGACCTCCCATAATCGGCAAACATCGGTTAACCTTCGCCGGCCGCTGTTTGGCTATTAAAATTAATTTAAAGGTGAAATTTTGCGGCCCTCCCCGCCATGCGCCCGCCTGTTGCGCACAGGTCTTGGAGAAATTGGAGCGATTAGTCGTCACTTTCGAATTGGGTGAGAGGAGCGCTTACCCATACCCCAACATGGGCCAGTCGCTTGGGTCAGGGTTAAGCACGGCCGGCCACAGTGCGCCAAAGTCAGCGGAAAACATAGACATGTTTGCTTCGGTCATTCGAGCAGCCAATGGAGGGAGCATTAAAGCGGAGCGGTACTCAGCGTATTTGCATCGTGCAGACTAATTGCGAATTGAAGTCCGAAAAAGGGTACACACTGCACAGTATAAATAGGGTAAGGTTTTAGCCAAACGATGGTCATCAGGTGTCACGTTTTCGAAATCGAAAGGAAATTAGGACGCACGTGAACGCTGGATGTCGTACGCTGGATCTTCTTGGGTCCATTGGAAGGGTTCAAGAAGGGTTAAGGAATGGCTCGTTAAACGTGATGGGAAAGTATCAAACGGTCTCCAATCGAATGACGGTCCATATCCATATGTGATCGTTAGGGGTTTGGTGCTACATATAAGTACCACCAGCGCTATAAGCAATAATGCGTGCGTGTGTCCAAAGGAGAAAAGGGTCAATGAAAGGGATCCTGCTGAAATGGGAAGGTTTTCGTAATGTTTTATTGGAAATTACTTTCAGAACGATGGTTATCGTTCATGAGCTAAGTCAGCTCATTTTTTGGAGCTGTCTTGTGTGTTCTTTTTATAAATTCTTATTGGAAACGCGCACATGAAATTCCTTTGTTATTGTCTACAAATTGAAGACAAACTACAAGAATCCAGCTCTCTCCACCAGTGTCCATTGCAATAAAAACCAATCAAAAACATTCCAAACACAAACCACGGCAATTAAAACTATAGCAGAAGCACATTTGCATCACGAAACACTCTTGGCATGGAACGTACATTACAACTGGTGCAACTGGTGCGCTGCTCCGCTGTTTCAGTACAAACCACCAACCAAGAATGCCCATTCAGCCCATTCTTGCACGTGCTTGTGCAACCACCTTCCAAACAACATCTTTGTATCCGTTTCTACCACCCCGATTCGGAAACCATTGCACGTAGAACAACAGCGCGGGCTAAGAATGCATGGCAAAAATAAGTAAGTTTCTCAAAGTTTTTAATGCCATTTGCTTTTGTTCTAAACGCAGCAAACGGTAGCGTGTCGGGCCACTGCTGCTCTACACGGTGCACTTCGTGCTGGGGTGGGGGTGGAAGCCTCGGAAATACACACTTCACACAGCGCACAGGTGCAACGAAAATGCATAACAAAGAAGGGGTAGCAAGGGGGGCAGCGTCTAGTGTTTCAACGGTGTTTTGTGAGCGTGTTGCGCTCGATCCCACGTGGTCTAATTAGTTAAATCTGAAGCGTAACACGCAAACACCACAAACCTTCGCGCTACAATGATGTGCTGGTGGGCGACCTTTGCACCGGGGTGGTGTTATCGACAGCGAGGGGAGTGCGCTCTAAAACACGGCCCTCGCCAAATGACGATGGGAAACTTTGACGGAACGACTTGTGCAAACCATGCACACGCCGCTTTGGACAGTCGTTTCGGCACGCACGGTGATGCACGGCCGCACACGGGTGCAAACGTCAAACCGTCTCTCTCTCTCCGGGTGTGCACGGTCGTGTTCTGCCAATGATGCTGCCAATGGTGGTGGTTGCCTGTGGTGTCGATAGGTATTATCTACGTCCATTTATCATTCAGTTTTGATGCGCCCGAGATGATTGCAAAACGGGTGGCAAACAAATACAATGCAACTAGCCCTACCAGCGTGCGATGTGTTGATGAACGCTGGGTACGTTGAAAAGACCACAACGTCATCGATGCTGTTTGATTACTTATGTTTATCGAGCCTTTATTTTACAATCCGATAGCAATGTATAACGACTCGGCTGGTGGTTTTGCATCATTGTTCACCGAGGGGGGTGTTTGTTTACCGTTCTTTGTTTATGATGTAAACGTTCTCAGTTTCATGCTTGATAGAAACCCCCGTTCGTAACGGTTTCTGTGGCTAATTGTGGATTAAATTGCAACGAAAATGACCTTATAAACAGCAATTATTCATAGTTATGTGGAACCAATGACGAATGATTGATGATTAGTTGTACGGTTAGTTGTAACTGAGGGTTTTGAGGGCTATGCTCTATATTGGTTTTATTCATAATAAAACTGGACAGATAGAAATTGGTTATGTTGATATGTTTTACCAACTGTGAATCCTTTGCTGATAGCAGAATTTGCAGAAAGTTAGATTGTTTTTAGGTATGAAACTATTGAAATAATTAAATATAAATCGAGAATAAACGATGAAAATAATCAAATAAATGGTAAAAATCTGACTTTATTGAACGATTTTCTGAACACTTAATCATACGGTGTCAAGGTGTCCTATCAGAACAAATGCAATATGTAAAATTGCTCCATTATCTGCCTATAATACAATCATTTACCAAGCATGCAAAACTTGCTAAGAATAACCACGATGATAAAAAAGAAGATTTAGAATATGATCACTAAAAGGTAAACATTACTTGGAATTTAATAGACATTAATCCTTGATATGCTCTAAAGATGATTGCGCTTGAATTGGCAGTTCATTGTTTTTTCTTAGTTTTTTGGTAAAATGTTCTCAAACATTGATTTTTAAAATCATTTTTTAAGTGTATTTAACAAAATAAAAAATGGGTAAAATATATGTTGCATACCTTTAGGCGCATAGCGAGACTCTGCTGTTGAGTAGTTTCTTTCATTTCATTTTTTCCATTTACAAAGTCATAAATACTAACATTAAAGCTAAACTATGCATCTTAAGACTAAATGTAATAATAATAATAATAATAGTAATACAATAATAATTAACTTATATGATAAAAATAAATAAATCGTAACTCGGAAAGGAAAAAAGAGAAAAAATATAGAAATATTATATCAAACTTTACACACTTTATTCACTAAAACACATTATTTATATTACATTGGCGAAAGGTTTTGATGAAACTATTTATTTTAACTTTTATTCATCAGTTAAACATGTGTTAAACAATTAAAGATTAAAGAACAATTTAAAAACTTTTGAAATTCTTTTCAAATCCTTCGTATTTCCTTGCCAACCAGACCATTTCCGGCAAGCAAATAACATTTATACCACACAATCAAAACAATGTGTGTGTGTGTGTCTTATTGTGCCATTCCTTATCGTTCCGTTTTGTGCTAGCCAAAGACAGCAGCAGAACGCAAAGACAAGACCCCTCACCCTCGATTGAAGCCTAACCGTTCATTAGTGTAGACTGGCAAACGTTCAAAATGCTATTAGAGCGATAAGCGATCGACTCGAAACCGGACGACCGAAGGAGCTGCTACTATCCTTCAATCACTGTCATCACTGTCCACCAGTTGCCTATCGGCGGTGGTCCACCTCACGGTGGTGGTACGACAGGTGTGTGTGATTGCTGATAGTGCGTACGCCCGCTCGGTATGGATGCACATTATTATGTTTTTCTTCTATTTCTCTCGTCTCTGTTTCCTTCTCTCTCTCTCTCTGCCACGAACAAATCAGGTTAGTGTAATGATAATGGATGGCCGGGGACGAGAGTGAAAATGAAAAGTACGCTGCGTAATAATGCTAGCCGTTATTTTATTACCATTGGAAAGTGTGATCGATAATTTAGAAATAAACGATTAGAAAGCGAAAAGGCCGAGGGCGGATGAGAAGGTTGTCTTCGGTGGATTTTAAGCAAGCTTTCAGCGTTCAGCGGCAGGAGCAGCCCGGCAAACATGTAGCATTCAAATCACTATAGTTAAGCCATCACCAGCGCCGTGGACGTGCCAGAAGCCACATTTAGCAACAATCTTAACGATAAATGATTCACCTGCTGACACATGCCCGTCAGCAAGCGGTATCATCAGGCGTGATAACATTTAACCTCCGTGCCTAGCTTCGCCGCCCTACTGCCAGTGGAAGTGGAGCTGTGGGTTTGTTGTGATACTATCAGCCCGAAGCGACCGGGCTCCGGCTAAGGGTAAGCTGGGGCAAAGATTAACTGCATCCACTTACCAGAGTATCAGGCAGGCAAGCAGGCAGAGAGGTTGGCAGGCCCATTAAAACCAGTGCGTGTGTGAGTAAGGAGATCGATTTAGCCGGCAGCATTTTTCGCCTGGCTAGCCTGCCTTTTGCTAAAGTGCTTGCCGTACATACGTACGTAGCGATGGGAAGGGCCGTCTTCCAATATCGAGCAGCAATCGATACCACCGAATGCGTTCCGGGTAATTGTTTCCCTCCCAAGCCCCCTTTACGCGTAAAGGTGTATTTTATCGCCCTTTGCCGATGATGGTACGTGATGATGCAAATATTTGACGATGCGATAAAGTTTATCAACGTGCGGAGTACATTGTTTTATCTATTTTGCGGTGGTAAAGGTGGTGACGGTGGATGTTTGATGGAATCAAAACTGTCCAAAAACAGTTTCACGGTTAGTGTTTAAAGTCGATCGGTTGGAAGAGCATTTAATTGTGGCCGGAGTTTGATTGGTGTGTTTGTTATATTTAGGAGAAAAAACAAAAACAAAAAAAGCTTATAGATTTTAAAAAGGAAAATGTGTTATTATGTGCATCTAAGAAATGTTAATCATAATTATAATCATATTCGATTAGGCATTGAAGAAGAAATTGAGTTTTAACAAGAGCTGTTCCTACGTTCCGCTTACATCCGCTTTGTGGGAACCGAGTTTTCCATCGGGAAATGTGCAAAGTGTGCAAAATTACTAGATTAAATCACACCCGAACATTTCGAACACTGTGCCCTACCGCATGCCGCTGATTGCATATTAATGCGCCAAACCGTGATTAGCCGCATAACCGCATCCGTGCGATTATACATTCCACGCGAAAGATAGCGCGAATTTTCGGTGTACACACGCGTACGATTTTGCACTTTCCCGATGTAAAGCCGATTTGTTACAGTAAGTTTGTTCCAAGGGGTGTTGATTCCCCTCCCCACTTAACGAGCGGCTGACCAGCAGCTCCAGTCTGTAATTAAAATGGAGTTTTTATTGTCACTTTGGTGCACGACGCCGCGTATCATGCGATCTCTCAAACGCGTCCGTGTGATTGCAGCATGTAGATATGATGAGACGTTCAATTTAATGAGGTGTTTTCCACTTTTTGTGTGTGTGTGTTTACAACCACTGGAAGAGAACGGGCTTTCACTTGAGCGGTGGAAAAGAAAGTACAAGCACACGAAAATAGTTTGAGTGAGTGGGCAACACGGTTTTAAAAATCAAAACATAAACCTCGAAAAAAGGGCTGTGAATAAAATATCGTTCGTAGCACACACACACAAACACCACACTCAGACAAAGTGTTCGTTTACATTCATAATAAGGGAGCATGCGTGTGGTTTTAAAATGACAAAGAAACTGTTGACAGTGGTCGGACCATTTCCTGAAAATGGCTCCAGTGGAGAGCAAAAAACTAGAACAATTTTAATCCGTAGCGTAAGCCGTGTAACGTGAAGTGAAGCTATAAATATGCAAATGGGGGAAATTTATGCTCACAAAAAAAACCTCTTTTGAACAGGACGAGCAGCTGCAGAAGCAACTTCGTCGTTCGGTGCAGGGAGAGTTGTAAAGTTTTCCCGTTTTCCTTTTGAGCTTAATGAACTGGCGCGTTCGGGAGCTGACGGGAGTGAACCTACTTGGCTGGCAATAAAAGTCGGTGTGCTTTTAAAGTGGCCAGCGCGCATCGTTTACATTTTGCCTTTACAGCATTTACAGCCTTCAGCAAAGTTTTCCACTAAATCCTTTTTGTTTCTTCATTCTCTCGCCCTCTCATCTCGCTTCTAGACGGAAGCGGCAGAAAAGTATGACACGATGACGAATGACGATAGCTGCTCGACGTCCGACGCCTGTACTGGCGCAACCGACACCACCGATGCCGGTGCAGCAAAGCGGACGAAGCAACCCCAGCAGGACGATGTGGCCCATCTGCGACGGGCTGACAATGGGCAGGTTCGGCGCAAGCAGCGTCCCTCCAGCACCGGCCTTGACGGGGTAATCGGCCCCCGGACCCACCTGAAGCTAGTCAGCCAGGAGCTGGAATGGGAGCGGAAGTTCCGGGACGATCAGCTGTCCCGCATACTGAAGGCGCTGATAGCGTTCGAGACGCGGCTAAAGAACGAGCAGAGCCGCATCAAGCAGCAGCTGTACGAGAAGGATGACGTTATCAACCGCCAGAACTGTGCGATCAAGCGGATGAAGCGCAAGCTGGCCGCGGAAGACGAGTCGACGACGGTGGAGGAGGAGGGTGGTGAGGATGCGTCGGTAGCGAAGAAGAATGTCGCGCTACCGGCGACCATTGACGAGGTGGCCCAGTACTGCCCAAAGTGTCGCAAAAACTACTACCGGCTCGAGTGCCGTACGAGCGGGACGCAAACGTTCGAGTACTGTCGGGACGCGGACGGTGCGGAGAGTGTCAATACAGGTAAGTGGAGGGGATCCACTCAGTAGCGTAAGTTGATATGTGGGAGGTTTGCGCCTAAGAAGTTTGTGACCAAGAAGTTTGCGACCAAGAAGTCTGTGCCTAAGAATTTAGCGACCAAGAAGTTTGCAATCAAAAGAGTTATGACTTTTGTGTACCCATGATTAGACTCATTTTATTCCTGATTCATTCATTTTATTAAAAAAACATACTTACACAATTTCCTCTTTTTCCCTTTTATTTTAATTCACAGAAAACTTGTCCCTCAACAGTGTGGAGTACGCTTCGTCGAGCGAGGAACAGGAATCGTCCCTTTACGTGCGTGCGAACTCGTTCAAGGACGCACGGCGCAGCCGGAAGTACACGAGCAAGCGCTCCTACCAGGGCTATCAGCGGGGAACCGCCTCCCGGGCGAGCAGCTTCAAGAGCAATGCGTCCGGCCCGGCCACCGGTACGCTGGCGAAGCTGGTCGAGCGGAACGCCCGCAGCCGGCTAAGTTGCCCGCGCGAGGAGGAGCCGGGCTGCGAGGCGTACGTTAACATCGAACCAAATGCGAATGTGCCTAAAATAGTAATCTACGAAAACTACGAAAGCGACAAGGAAAACAAGCGAATGGGAGATCAGAACCGGCAGGAGTGCGACAACAACTACGACAACGTCGAGCCGTACTCGAACCGCATCGACACGCTGCACGGCATCCACGGCCGAACCGGTGGCCGGTACAATGGGAAGGTCCTGCAGGAGGAGCAACGGAGCGAGGAGAATCGGGCGGGTGAATACCGACTCGTCGGATCGTCCCAGCGGGGCGATGGCAGCGAGCAGATGGAGCTGGACGATGGGACCATCTTCTACGAGGCGAATGCCAGCGCCGGAAGCGTGAGCAATCAGCAAAAGTACACCGAAGGCATGGAGATGAAGCAAACGATCGAAACGAACGACGACTGGTACGCGAGCGCCAGCGACATGGAGGACTCGGACACGGCCCTCGGCAAACCGTACAGCAATGCCGCCGTCAATCCGGTGCTGGAGTGTGTCAATCAGGTACGGTTGATGGGAGGGGTGGGGAATAAAAACCGAAAAAAGGAACCATTTTAGTGATTATTATGCTTCTCTACGCCGTAGATACTTCTTCAACAATCGATGGATGGTTTTGGAGACAGCAACAAGGACACGAATGGGGAGGCGCCGGGCGAAGAGGAACACTACATAAAGGCACAGCAAACAACGCCACCGCCGGCGAAAGAGCACACGGCCGTCCGCTCGAAGCGCGTCCACTTTTCCACGCAAAACAGCATGGTGCAGGTGCCGCGGATATCGCTCCAGCAAACGGCCGGCAGCAGCAGCAACTCCAGCCACGGGTCGGCCAACCATCGGACGAAGGACGACAAAGTGTCGCCGACGTACGAAATCCAGAGCATCTACAGCAACGAGTACGAGCCGATCGGGTCGGAGCAGAACTCGTACTCGAACTACTACGTCGACATGGAGTCGAAGCTCGGCTCGGAGGACCGCGAGCGGGAGCAGGCACTGGCGGAGAAGCGCAAAACACCGCCCGCTCTCCCTCCGAAACCGGCCAACCTGCTGAAGCTGCAGCAGCTGTCGAAGGGCAATCAGCAGCAGCAGCAGCAGCAACGACAGCTTGTGTCAACACCGGTGAAAGGTCGCACCGGTTCGTCCGCCCAGAGTGACATTGCCGAGTCGGAGCCGGACTACTGTTCGATCAGCGAAATCCAGGACTCGGTCAAGTGCGTACAGATAGTGGCGGAAATTCACAAGGACGCATGCGAAGACGATTACTCGCTGGTGGATGGGGAGGCGCGGGACGGGGAAAAGAAAGAGCAGACGGAAGCAATTGCCAGTCAGCAGCGAGGTGAGCTTTCGGTTGAGGAGCAAAAGAGCTGCACCGAGCTGGAGGAATCGTTCGCCGACGTGCCGAAGCTGCCGAACGTGGCGGAAATAGTGCCACCGAAGAAGGAACCGCTGAACAAGTTCATTAGCCAGGACAACTACATCACCAAATCGTCCGGCAGTGGGTCGTCGGCGTCTTCGTCACCCGCCAAGACGGGTGGGGTAGCCACCACTCCCAGCAAAAAGGACGGCGAGTTCCGGGAACAGCTGTCGGAGATAATTGCGGAAATCAACAAACAGTCGCCCGCCATCCGGAATGCGTCGAAGAAGCAAATCCCGGTCAAGGAGCTTGGGTCACCGTTCCGGGGCGTCAGCCAGATACCGAGCGTTACGTTCCAGTCCAAGCTGAAGCCGGTTGATAAGCTGAGCTTTTTGGCCAAGAGCTCAACCGGTGGCTTGTCTGGATCGATTCCGAGCCTCAGCCACCATACACCGAAGCTGGCGGCGAGCTCAATTGCACGACCCTCCCTGAAACTAAAGTCATCCCTCTCGACGAAGGCTCTCTCGAGCACGAATCTCGCCCTTGGGGGTGGTTTGAATCAGTTCGGAAGTCCGGTGAAAACGGTTTCTTACATCCCGAACTTGAAGTCGGTGAGTGTGGCTAGTCCACTGGCGACTGCCGGTGGCACTAATGCCGGTGTGGGATGCTCACCTGCAAAAGCAACCACTTCACCGGTTAAAAAAGTGACAAGTACGCTCAATCTTACTGTCGGAACGGGCACTGCTGCCTCAACTGCCACCTCAGCTCCCGTAATTATTGCCGAGGACAGCAAGCTACCGATACAGGCCGAGTTTGATTGGTACAATCTGGACGCGGAGTACGGTAAATCCAACCAGCCGGACGTGATTGTGGAAGCCGATCCCAGCACGCACGGTGACGAGGCGGAGGGGACCGGCGATGAGGAGCAGATGAAGGAAGAGGAGGACGGTGCTGAAAGTCCTTCCAAGAAGAAGCCATCCCAACCGGAAGCAGTAAACGGTGGTTCGACGGATGATTGTGAACGTAATGCGCCCTCTACTACTAACACCGAAAACGGAACTGGCAGTGTGTGTGGTGAGGAGAAGGAGGAAGAAGAGGAGCTGGAAAACGTTGAGTACAATCTGGACGAAGAGTACAAAAGCTTGGGACCGCTGGTGCCGCCGCCCGACATTATCATACAGAAAAGCGTTCACCCACCGATAACGCCGCCCAAGAATGGGAAAATCCCCTACAACAGTTTGTCGTTTAAGGAGCTAATGCAGCTTAACGAAACGCCCAAGATGCACGGACAGGAAGCGAAGGCGGCGAAGGTAGCAAAGGCAGGTGGCGGCGGTGGTGGCGCGCTCGCCGGGCCGGAGAATGGACCGAGCGGCAGAAACTATGAACACTTCCTGGACGATTCGGGGCTCTGCTCGAAGCCGATCATACTGCCGCGCAAGAAGCGCGTCTACTACTCCGGACCGTTCGTGTGACCGGGCTGTGGTTGGAGTGTTGTTTATTTGTTGTTCGATTTGTAGGATAGTAGAGCTCGGGTCGGTCGTTTTTTGGATGGGGGATGGGGAGTGGTAGGCCCCTGTGGTAGGTAGATTAGGCAGATGATTTACTTAATATCCGTATCGGTATACGGTAAGGCGATTACCCAGTGCATTATTAAGCAGATACAGCTTCAAAACCACCGCAAAAACCTTTCCCACAACACCCAGCACAGACACTATGTGCCAAAAAGGGAATGAAAGCTCTCTCTCTCTCTCTCTCTCTCTCTCCGGGGAGTCAAGCTGCGTGCGTCATTTTTGCTCCAGAATGTTTTGCGATTAGTATGTGAAGGATGGGATTGATCGTTTCCTTTTCCCGGTGAAAAGGTTTAATGCTCGCGTTCAACGCAAACAGGGTTCGTCCAGTTTCATTTATTGGTTCTTCAACACGCTCCAACACGGCAAGGGGGCTTCGTGCATTCGTTCAGTGCAGTTAATCGTATTGCAGCATAAATTCAGTTTGCACTTCCATTATCGCAATGCTGATTGAATTGTGCACTCGTGTCACGTACTGGGCCCGTCCGTAATCGGATGGCGTTAATTAGATCAGCCGGACCTCAACCGTGCCTCGTTGGGCATGTCATCCTCGCGCGGGATCGGTACGGAAGGGGAAGAAGGGAAACTGTCCGTGCTGTCGTTCATTTATGCAAATGCTGTTCGGGACGGTTGACCGAGGTTTGTGTCCGGTTAAATGGTCCCACCCTAGTGGGTGAGTGTCAGATTTGGGTCTACCTTTCGGGGAGAGGTGCTCGTCCGCCTCGCTCAGTGGGGCCGCCCACGGCCATATAATACGGTTAGTGTCTTTTTTAGTTTTGTATAATATTGACGGACCAATATGAATGGAACGAAAGTGACGAACCGGACTAATTGCATACGTGCTGAATTATTAATGCAATCATTCATAGATGCAAAATAGAGGACGGCGCTTCAGTAGTGCGTCATTACCCTTGCAGCAGAAGTAGATCGTGTTGATGCTGTTTGGGAAATGGAATTTTGCTTGCCCTTTTTCGTTTTTGTTTTTGTAGTTCAAGAGGAGTGTCATTTACCTTACGCGTTGCGTCGTGTCATTGTACGAGATGGGAGGCAAAGAAACTCTTAGAAATTCGAGCAGAACGTTACAGCAGTTAGAGTGTAATGAAAGTTATTAAACCCGTGCATCGTGTAACCCAGGTACGGTACGGTGACAGTGTATAAATATATAAACAAAATAGAGCAATTTCGTTTCATTCACCCACTTCGCCTTAGATAGTCCAACGCTTTTCACGTGTTTAATGGAATTTAGCTTAAGCGTAAAACAACAAACTCCCGCGGTTGGGGGTTGTTTTCCCATTGCTTGCTAACATTTATAGGAAGAAAGAAAAACACAAACAGCATACAAACAATTGGAAATAAATTCAGCAGAGTAAAGGAGGATATATTATTTATTCGCTTACATTGGAAAAAAACGACACTGCGTGTTTGTGTTTGACATTTAAAATTCAACTTAGCTTTATTTAATCCGAAAAATGCGTGATGAGGTTGCCGGTTTTATTTATTTTCATGTGTAGCTTTCCCTTTCATTTTCCTAGGCTCCACAGTGCGTCAGCTGATATTGAATTTTATTTTCTCGTTCCTGATGAAAACTCGCTTCTCATTCTATCTATACGATGTGGAAATTCATTATCGCCCGTTCGCAACGCGTGTGTGTGTTTGTGTTTTTCTACACTGCCGGTTATTTTGTTTTGCCTTTCTCTGCCTCCCCGGAACTTTAAATGGATTAAACCTTTGCAATTTCCCACTGCCGTGTTGGTTGGTGTCATTACTTTCATCGCATCGCTCGCGCAGGGCAAAAAGGCCACGGGAGCGCTGCGCTTGCTGATGGAGAACCTGCCGCATTTCAGCACCTGGGGCACGCGGGCATTTCGCGTTGGACGTGTTAATGAGAAGTTGATTTGCAGACAATCACTCGCGAGGTTGCTTTGCTTTTTTTTCTCATTCCCTGTTCAACAACGCTGTGCCTTCATTCCTGCTTCCTAAAGGTCCCCTTTTAGGGCACGGCACGCAGGGGTGATCTATCTTGAGCGTGCGAGCGAGTAGGTGAGAAAGGTGAAAGTTGAAGCCAAACGTGCTACACGGTACGGCAAATCCCCTTTTTGCATGATACCATTTTATTCCTACATTTTCTTGTCACTTTTCAAGTGAGCTTTTTCCTCTCCCCTCCATTTCCCTATCCATTTTCCTTGGCATATTTCCCTCTTAATTATGCATTCTGAATGGGGCGGAATGCTGCAGCGCGGTGATCATACAGCTTTTAACTGTGCGTTCTTTTGTTAGCAATTGTGTAGCCATTATTTTTTCGTATCCACCTGCCAGCTTCCCGTGTGCGTGCGTACGAAACGGTTTTACGCTTTAAATTTGTATAAATCATAAATTCTAGTGCAGCTAATTACGATAAAGCGAGCATTAAATGGTTGGAAAGTGAAAGGATTGAGTTGTGGATTAGTGTGGGTAATGTGTGCACGGTGTGGTTTAACGAAACAGCAAGGCAACTAGATCGGTTTTTGCTGCAGAGCATAATCGTGAGCAAACTCATTAATTAGAGGTAGCTTAGCAGGGCACGGTGAGCACTCTCATGGCACACTATGGTGGTGCAGGCGATGCAGCTCTTGGTGCGGCAATTTGATACGAATACGTCGATAATCCGGCTTTATTTCGCTTTGCATAGTGGAAATAAGCGTTCAATTTCATTGTCCTTTTTTTGCAGGCATCAAGTTCTGACTGGCATCGCTCCAGTGCTGGTGGAGCGATTGTATGCTTCATTTTACTACAGATTGTACTCATCCCCGCGGAAGCTCTCAACGCGGGTCGATAAAAGCATGCTTTTAGCGTGCGCTTAACGTACCCGCTTGTTGCGTATTAGAATATGGAGCAGTAGCAACAAAAAGCTACCCAACTCTCTATCGACACAACGGACAATGGAGGGCACAGTGCAGTCCTCTTTTTTGGAGGAGTGAATTTTCATGGTCCATCGTTTTGATCCTCCCGTTCTGATTCCACCACCTATCGGATGGTTATGAGAACGATGAAGCGCTCTGTTATGTGATGCACTCATGCACTCGTTGTGTGCCATTATGGTCCACAGCAACGATGCCGATGATGAGCATGACGATGATGATGATGCTGGACGTATGCTAACGCTCTGCGTTGTTTGAGGAACGAAATTTATTCTGCAACATGGAGAGGCATCAACTACTGCGATACAATGGCCCCGGGCACTATAAATGCAGTATGCAAACGGTGCGCAAGGTTTTGTTTGGTGAAATTTTGAAGCTCTTCATAGAAGAGTCTGTGACATCGTCTGGCCGGCGGTTGGCTTGTTACTGATGCAGTTGTCAGTCGGAACAATTACAGCCTAATGCATATATTTATGATAATTGGGGACATCGGGTGGCCTTTGACCGGGCCTAGAGGTACATGGCGTGGTGGCGAATGACGTTATCGGTGCAGTGAGGTGTATTTGCAAACACACACACACACACACAGATGCAGATGTAATTGGAGACTGTTGGTTGGCATTTGAATGCCTATTATGGTTTGACTTTGTCCGATTGTAGTTTGGTACAATGAAACAAATGCAGCTGGAACGGCTTCAAATGGTAGCAGCATCGTTTGCAACAGGCGTTTAAAAGCGTTGAACGTAGTAGAGCTTTTCATTCTGTATTCATTTACAATTAAATTTTTTTTTTATGTGTGGGTAAGGTGTTGTAAAACTGATAGTAATTTAATAAATAAATAGAAACCTACGCAGTGCCTAAAACGAGGCTGTTATTTGTTTGTAGAGAATTATTTGTTTTGCAGAGTAGTGTATGAATAAGTAGCAATCTCGGGTCAAAAGCTACCACAGATATTAACACTAAGGTTAAGTAGTCAGTACGAACAATTTCGTAGTCTGGACCTGTTGCAGAAGTGTCGAACTATCGTATGTAATTCTTCTATCTCGGCTTTAATGACAGACGTCTTCACCACCTACTATGGAAGGAACCACTGACTGTCTGCATTGCACTGGTATACCTTTCTTTATGGACTGCCAAAAGAAAATTTACGGGATTTGCAAATCCTGATGTTCTTGATACACGGCAGCAACATATGAGGTAAAAAATCTTCTAAATAGCTTCATATTAAAAGGGCTCCCATAATATTGAACAGAGGCATAACGTAACCACAATTCATACACGGGGTATAGTCCTATTTCATTAGTATGCAGGGTTTTCGGAGTCAATTTCCACTGTTCACAACATTTTTCATTGATTGTGAGATGTTTTTCAACATCTGTCAAATGTTGTATTTGCATCACAATAATGTTTCAGTTCTTCCGCATGATTTTCAACACCTCTCAAGCTAGATTGAGTTAGACAGTTATTTGTGGTGTGTTGAAAATCATATGTAAGAACTGAAATTTTATTATGATGCAAATACATCATTTGATAGTTGTTGAAAAACATGTAGATATTCATTGGTGTATTAATGGTGTACACAATCGAAAGAGATTTGGAAAACCCTGTAAGCTACCGAAGTAAGTTTCGCGAAGGAACCTTGTCCTTTGGTCTGTCCGTTATTGAATATGGTGGAATGCTTTGTCGTTTATCTTCAGATCATCGTTGATGAATATCCTATGTTTCGATCTCGTTTGCAGATCAATGGCGACCAATCACCGATATAACCGTAATTTGATGACATACAAAGTTTTTAGTGTTTTAGTTGTTAAATTTCTTTTCTTTTCTTTTAATATGTTTCATAGATTTATTTGAAGCTGTTCACGAATATTTCGTTCAGGCAATTTCGTGAAGGAACTGAAGGTATGGGATCCAATAGAATTGTAAATTTTAATTGCGTTTCATTCGCTTATATTTATTTATTTTTAGCTGTTTTACTTCATGGAGCTAGTTTTCAATAACTATTTGACCTAACAGCTCAAAATAGAGGGTAATTCTGCGTAAAGCATAGTTCACACTTTAGCAAATCGATTCAGTTTGTGAGATTTTAAGCAATATAAACTTGTTTGTCATAAATATATTGTCTATAACGTAAGTTAACCTTACAAAATTTTACATTTAGTTCTGAAACAAAGCTGAACAAAGCCCTAATAACCACCTTTCATAATTTCGTAATTCGAAGAAATTTGATTGTACTGCGTTCTCCATATTCCACCTGGAATACCTTATCAAATCACACCAAGATGTAACCCCCAACAACTGCGTGACAATTTTTGGATAAACAAATTCCACTCTCTCACCAACCCAAAGCACCATTTTTCGTCTTTCGAGTACCCTCCAGTACAACCAACGCCACGTATTCGTGTTTCCTGCGAGCGTAAATAAGTCGCTCCGTTTGGCAATAAAAACCTCGTCTCGTCGGCTGGCTGGCGGGAGGGAGTTTAATGGAAGTTCATTTGTTTCAATCAACCATCAGCAGCCCGGTGCAGCGAACCGTTCACCAAACGAACCCAAACACATCCTCTCCAATCCAAATCTTCGCTTGACTTTTAGCCGATAGTCGAAGGAGACAAATCTCCTGCCGGAGGATCCCAAAAACGGGCGGGGGGGGGGGGGGGGGGGTGATTGGTGGCAGTGGGAGCCGGAATCCGGGTCGCTTCGGAGCGGAGATGAAAGCTTAATCTTGCGCAAATAACAACACGCTCGGGCCGTTTCGCGATTCGTTGACGACTGTGCGCTTTCCGCGCCAACATTTTCCGCAGGACGAACGGTTTTGCCGTCCTTCTCTCACGCACGCTCTTACATGTTCTTCCTTCCCTCTCTGTCTGTGAGAATGATTGGACGGGATTTGGGTCATTGAAACCGAGGCCATCGGTGACAATTGTACTGCCAGCGTTAATCCAAGTCGCCCGGGGGATCCACAGAGGTAGCCCGCAGCGGAGTGCTCGTCAGTAGGCCTTGGGATGCGAAACTTTTGCGCTTTCCCGTCACGTTGCCGGCACGTGACGTCCTTACACCGTGGCAGTTTGTTTTTATCGTCACGGTTTCGTTTTTTTTTGTAGTTGCTTCTTTTGCTTTCGGGACAGTTTGCTCATCGTCGTTTAGGTTCGTGATGATACACTTTACATTAACATGGCTAGTAAATTAAAGAATGTCACCGTTTAGTTGTTTCGTGAGTGTTCTTGTCGTATTGCGCCATATTGCAACTTTTTTGTTTTGTCTTTCGTTTTGGCCGAAATTATTTATTCCGATCATTCCGAGCAATCGGCGTTCAATGACCGGCATGAACTGTGGCGCACGGAAGGTCGTGTGATGTGCGCGAAAAACTGGCTGCCTCTCTGCGATGATGCATACCGCGTGTTGCCGTTGCATCACTGCACTGCACTGCGTTTCATCATCGTTCTCTTGCACTGTTCTGCCTGTCCGGTAAGTGGTTGAGTGGCAAATTATTACACCTCTGTTTTTTTGGACTTTTTTTTTTTATTTGTGTGCATCAAATGTTTCCCATCCCAGTCGAGCGGAGCATTTGCGTATCGCGCGAAAACATTCGCGCTGGCCACTAATGTGCAACGGCATTTGCAACGGTATTGACCTTTTTTTCTGCATGTTTGTTTTGCTATTATGTTTCTGCTGCTGCTGCTGCTGCTCCTGCTGCTCTACTGAGAAAGTCCGAGGGAACTGGGGCAACATTTGACTGCTGCGGTGGACGGCTTTTGTGAATTCCGGTCCCATGAACTAACCGCTTAATATCACACTCTCGCGGGCAAGGGTCACTTAAAAGTATAAAATAAAGAACCCATGTTTACGGTCAACTTTTTCCCGCGAAAGGCTAAACCGTACACAACGAGCGCCATTCGTACCAGACCCGAACCAAATGGTAAACAGGGAATATTTCATCGCATTTCATTCCGGAGCAGCGCCCGAGCGGGTGGTTTGGCTGCTCTGTGGACAACATCAACAACAACAACGGCGGCGAATGGCGCCAGTTGGAAATGTCAGCCACGCCAATGCTCCATGACTTTATCGGTATCGGTTCGCTGAGCAGCAGTAAAACCAAAGCACCTTTCGCTTGTAGTTTGGTGACTGCTGGGCTAAATCAAGATCAAGGTGTAGCTAGTGCGGATTTGACATTTGGCACACCGTTTGGACTTTTTCCTGCCACCGGTAATCGAAACTAAGGTTTGGGTGTTTTATAATTATTCATATTATTCAAAAATTATGCTAAAGGAAGGTGTAGTGCCCTACACGGAAAGTTTTTTTTTAATTTATGGCCTTATTTAGACGATGGGTGCTTAAAAACAAAGCGCTATTTATCTCATCATTATATCACATGAGCTCGTGTGTGTGTATGTGTTTGTTGGTG
The DNA here is from genome assembly GCF_943734735.2 of Anopheles gambiae. NCBI lineage: Eukaryota > Metazoa > Arthropoda > Insecta > Diptera > Culicidae > Anopheles > Anopheles gambiae. The sequence continues at coordinate 18,687,689 of NC_064602.1, read as the reverse complement.
ATTTTTGCCCAAAAAGGTCCTAAGTGTTTGGCATTTGTTTGTGTTCGGTGGCAACTTCGTAGCTCATAAATCAAACTCATAATAGTCTTCACCTAGTTGGCGAGCTTTCAAATATCTAAGCTCTTATCATTTATTCAGGGTTGCAAATGTTATGAAACATGTTTGATATTGAGTTACGTTATTGGTGCAAGTCATATTAACTTAACATAGTGGATAAAAAAGACAGGTAGTCCACGAGATATATGGTACTTGATAAACGACTCGTAGAAGCTCAATCATTCAAATTTGACTGTTCTTGGAGCAAAAACGTTAATCAATTTTACATCTTCATTTGAGGTATTTTGGTAAAAATAGCCGATATTGAGCTACGTAGACTTTTGAGATACGCAAAAGATTAGAAGATACTGATTTTTATTGCATATTACACTCATTTTGTAAAGGATGACTGCAATAAAATAGGTGTTAAGTTTAATACGGTTTGTATTAAATATACGGTTTGTGTAATACGGGAACACGGTTAGATTCCAATTTAGTATACAGATTATATTATATTTTTAGATTATATTTTACAATTCTGATTGATTTAGTATATTTCGTCATTGATAATTATTAATTAGTGGTTCCAAAACATCCCAAATTTATTTTCCTTTTAGAATTTCTTTTTTTAAATTATTTGTATTATAGCTGACATCTTACAGTAATAGAGAATGTCATATAATTATGTGCTTGCAATATAAGGCTGTGCTATCTAAGATTTAAAGATGCACTTATTATATTGGAATTCTCCCTTTCTGGACAATTCATGGGAATAATTTGTTGACTTATAACCTTACGAACTCGATGAACGATCCTTATCGAAGGACAAAAGTTTCATTCGGGAGCTTGTAGAGGTTTCTATAACAACAAGTCAAAAGGAAGGACTTCTAATATAATCTCAATGGTACCTTTCAAATGAAAGTTAAAGCCTCATGAAAGACATGCCTAGACATTCTTGTAGTATACTCTCAAGCGTTTATTTTGTTTATAATATATTTTGTTTTAATTCTTGGTCATTGCAATTTGCTTATTATGAAGCTACTATATAATGCTCCTGTCCTGTAGTCTCTTCTTGAGATCAACTCTCATTCCTTCATCCAAGTTATGGGAATAAAAAATAAACTATTCCACGATTGCTACAAATATGTCATTTGTAACTTCTCCTGTACGTCAACTAGCATCGTGAATTTCAAGCAATTTAACACGCTGATCTGACAATTTGAAACACTTACACCCCGTAGCTGAAAACCCTCCTCGTTTTTGCCATACCCGGAATTGGCTGCGAACTAAAATAAGGCGACCAGCAAAAGGGCAAAGACACCCAACCGGGCCAACAACAGCGTGTACGACACGCGTACGACATTTAACCACCACTGCACCAGTGTCTGCGGCGGTCGAATTCGAACCACTCCGCTCGGTAGAGTAGAGTGGCTGCGGGTTAAATCCCACCGGATTGGCCATATCTTTTACCCTGCAGCAATGGGATCCAGTGTACACAAAAGAAAAGCTCTACCCGTTGGCTCAAGAAAATAAGCTCGCGTAACTCAACACGCGCGCTCTCTGAGGGTTTGCGTTTTCCGCTTCTTGGTGTGTGAGTTTTTTGAAATTCTTAAGAGTTGTACGCGTCGAGAGTGGTAGCGGAAAAGGAAGGGTTTCCCAAACAGAGCAGAAATGGAATCGGGTCCTTTTCTTCGGCCAGTGCTTCCCAGGCTGTACGTTGACAACTTGCGTTAGTTTAGAGAGGTTCATGGTATTGTACAATAAATATTACATTACACGATGCTTGGTCGTATAGAAATTCGTGAATTCCAGCATTTGCCGCACCAGATTACATCTTCCACGAAGGAGTGCGCTCCTTCCACGGACGAAGCTCCTCCATTTCAAGAAGAAGCGTCTGAAGCATTGTAAAAGCGTCCATTTTTGTGTGTGAAAAATCTTCAAAAAACATTGGGTTTTCGCAAAACAAACAAGTGTGCCGCTGTTGCTGCTGGTGCGAAACAACACCCTCCAGGGCTTAACGAAATACTGTTGAAGTGGTTGCTACATTCGGTGTAGTGTGTTCTGGCATGTGTAGCGGGTATACAGAGGATGAAAAAGCGATCAACACTCATATGAAGCCCGGGGAGGCTGCGACACACACCCACACACACGTGTACATATGAAGTGGCAAACATTCATTCATACGTAATCGGGACTGAGAGCGAAGCATACACGCATCCACCCGACAGGTACGCCGCTCTGCAATAATAAACAACAATGTTTGACTGTTTCTGTTCAAGTTGCTGTTAATCCCGAGCCGAGACGGCTTTAAGGCACCCGAATTGTGGAGCATGAAAGCAAAGCGTCGAGAGTGGTAGCGGAAAAGGAAGGGTTTCCCAAACAGAGCAGAAATGGAATCGGGTCCTTTTCTTCGGCCAGTGCTTCCCAGGCTGTACGTTGACAACTTGCGTTAGTTTAGAGAGGTTCATGGTAGTGTACAATAAATATTACATTACACGATGCTTGGTCGTATAGAAATTCGTGAATTCCAGCATTTGCCGCACCAGATTACATCTTCCACTTGGAATGGCTTGGTTTTGTTTGAGTTGGAAGAAAAGCTTTTGAAATAATCCGGAAGTTAGGTTTTGGTAAATTGTAAGCCATGAGTTTTGTTTTATTTTTTGGAATCCTGAAATTTTTTAAAATAAATGACGAGCAACGCCTTTATGGAGCAAGCCTTTATTGATTCCAATGTAAGTTGTATCCAGTGGTAAAAACATCCAGCAATTTCATAAGAACATCCTGCCTTCACGATTATTAAAGGCTTTAGAACTCGAGTCAAGTTGTATTACAGGATTTTCCAAGTTACTTTCAAACGTGCATATTGTTATTCACCGCATGCAAGATGTTAATCCACATCAATTTGCCATTTTATTTCCATCAAAATCCTGTGAAGTCTTCGTAGTATTTCTGTCCTAATAATGACCATTTGCAATTAGTGTCACAATTGCTTCAAGAAATGCATGCCATTGAACAATACTTTGTTTAAACTGTTGGCGAATTCTTCATCAGACTGCTAAGCTAAGCAGAAATTCCTGTAGTTCAGTATTTAACATTAATCATTAATAAACACCAATGCCTTAACACGTTAGACTTAGCTCCTATTACAATATAGTTTCAAATCATAACGATAATCATAAGCAAATTGATTTGTGGAATTTTCACTCTGTATCAACTGATCCAGATGACGAAACAATGAAATACGTGTATATAGTAGAAGCTTTTGGTTTAATCAAATAGTGTATGTGGTCGTTTATGAGTAAACCATTTTGATGGTTGGTCCTGTATGTACCTATTAACCATATTGATTCGTGTGCTGAGGGTTGTGTAGTGATTGCTTCATTTACTAATCGTGTTTTTCCTGCTCAAGACAACCAACGAAAGCTTCTTCCTAACAATCCCAAAGTAATTTGTTATTCAAGCTGTATGTATGAAATTGAATAATAGGACAATTGACGATTATTTATTCTTCGTTTATTTTGTGTATCATTCTTCTTCGCAGCATGTTGTTGAGAATACATTTGGATTAATGTATTTCGATTAAAATGAGTTCTTCACTATATTCATTAAGTGGTGCAATATAGGATTTAGTCAAATTGTATTGCACATCCCCGTGACATTCCTACTAGTATCCGGTTGTAGAAGTATTGTGACGTCATTGGTGACATTGTTTGCGTTAAACCAACAGTTGCACATAAGTAGTGTAGCATTTCCATTCCAACATTAAACTCAATTTTGTTTTTGCACGAATCTTACAGCTTCACAAAACCAGTTACTGCTTTATTGACCAAACATGTAACCCTTTTTAATGCTTGTTTATCCTCGCACCAAAATAAGCCCGTAATGAGCAATGGCGAAGGCGGAGAAGGGAGAAGGGGTGGATCAAAAACGCAAACTACTCCACCGCCGGAAACAACAATGCCGCGGGTCCATCCGAAGAAGGAAGTATAAATGAAATAAATACCATACCATTCCAAATTGGATTATTAAGATCAAGTGGCAGCGTTACCTCACCGAGATGCGCAGCAGAATTCGGGCGGACCGCCCGAAAAGTGAAGCCTTTCTCGAGCGAACCAAACCAATTATACACATTCTTCGCAAGACGCGCTCTGCGCACTGGAGAACAATTCTTTAATTATCATCTATTCCTCGCTTTGCCGCGGCATTGTTCGTGAAAAATGCACGCTCCAGAGCGAAGAACTGTCGGCAAACGAGGAACGTCGAGAAGATGTAGCTAAAAACAAATACCCATCGCGATCGCGTCGGTCGATCCAGATGGGTGAGTATCCATTTCCGTTCGTGTTTTCGGGCGGCCATTCCGCCGTATTTTGGGAGGGGAATGGGAAAGGTCAATCCAGGGGTGGCGTATCCGGCTGACCACTTGGGTGTTCGGGGCGGCAATTCAACCTTAGAGCATCCCGTCCATCAAAGCCCGACCGGTAAGTGCAACCGCGGAAAATAAGGCAGGGTTCAGTAGTTTGGTCTTTATCGTTCGACTAGCGCACCGCATTAGCATCGCGAAACGATGGACGGACGGTGAGGCAATATCCGGTCCACGGGGATGCACGCACAACTGCGAACCAGCCAAAGTTCACCGCATCGGTCGGTGGCCGGACCAGATAGCCAGTCGGAGTCAGGGTCGTGGTAATAATTTTCTATCTCGCGCCGTGTGTAACAGTTGCATGATCGGGTGCACCCTCGGCAACTGCAACCAGCTGTCCCGTCGATCGCCTGTCCCTTTTAGGCGTTTCCTTTCGAAATGGAATCATTCCGCCTGACCCGCACGGACCGCCAGAGGGTGGCCATAAACGATCTGTTGTCGGGTTCGCCGCGCGCTGAAATGGCACCACGGTGCTGCAAGTATATTAAAATAATTGACAACGATTGCCATCTTCCTCTTTATCGCGCTGTATTAATCATAATGACCGGTAAATGGGCACTCGATTGTGATGGGGCGGTGTGTGTTTATGTTTGACTGTACCTTGCACGAAGTGTGCAACTGTGTGGCAAGTTATTGATGTAATTAATATCTGCAAAGACGCATGCCTTTTTTCTGCTTGCCGATGCCACCCAACGGCCACGATCGTTTCGGTGCCGGCTGGTGCAGCAGTTAGGGGAAGCGTCCAACACATTACTGCATGTTAGGGAGCCATAAACGTAAAGAACTGTTTTCTTAAGAAACGGTAGAACATGCTGGGCAGAGACCGTGCAGCAAGAGCATATCAAATTTAATTTCTCTTTTATTGACGCTGGAAGAATGCAGAACGTTTCCTTTATTGATGTTTAGATTCCTGTCTCGGAATGACTGGTTTACGGGAACATAAAGGAGCAAATTCCTTTTGCACACAACTGTACGTAACTGTTTGTACTTTGTAGGAAAACATACACATATATTTTAAAGAATCTGTACCAACATATTCATACGCTTTCTTGCCTCTGAACGAAGCACAACAAAATAGGGCCTCTGCTAGAACTCTACCGAAATTCGGTATGAAAATAATATCACTTCACGGTTGGAATTCTTCCAGGAATCTGCACAAAACACACATATCATCTAGAGGTAGCATGTTTGTACAGTGTCGTGCTTGACGGGGCTAGGGAAATCCAAACGTACCGAGTGTGTACAGACGAATAAGTCACAAGCCGTAGCGAACGGCTTCGTCGACAGTTGTTTATTGTTAGAAGCAGATAGTACCCAGCAACATGGTGCGGACGAACGAACGGCGGGAAACGGAAACACAGGGACGCCCTGAGAAGTGTTCTGTTTGTAAAGTAAGCCAGCACTAGGCACGAGCAACCAGTAGTATGGGGGCTTTTCACTTGCCCGGCGACGATCGGTGCTTGGGTGCGCCTCTGTTTTCCGACCGTTTCTGCTTGTGTGATTTCTTGTCGAGAGGTTTTTGTTCTTGATGAAAGCTGGCGTTTTATGTCTGCACAAACGTAATCTCCTATGGAATGACATTCAATCGTATTTCAACATTCTTTGTGAGAAAATTGAGACCAGAAGTAAATTTGGAACAGAATTGAAGTTAAGGAATATAGAATAATGAGCTAGATTAAACACTGATACTGCTACAAATAAAATGAAATATTAATTGAAACCACAGAACGTTATTCTAGAAAAGTGAAATAATCTATTGTATACATAAATTATTCTTTGGAAATCATGAACAAAACGGTTTTCATGCTATCTCAAATAGTAAAAACATTTTTCGGACAAATTTGTCACCTGTTTCTGCTATTCCATTTCTTGAATCTGAGCTTGATAGGATGCTGGGCCGACGATATCTCTGTACAGCTACGTATGATCCGTATAAAAGAGTTGTAGCAGCTATACGGGGCAATGAAGAGTTCCTTGTGGGGACCAAATTGCTTCCGAGCAACGGGGCTATGACGGTTTTGTCAGATTTGGATTCATGTCTTAGAGCAGGGGTCTCCAAACTACGGCCCGCGGGCCGCATGCGGCCCTCAAGCGCCTTTAACGCGGCCCGCGAGGGCTGGGTTAAGGTTAAATTAAATAGCTTTCTTTTCTAACAGATTATTTTTTTTACTTCTGAAAGATGAAAATCAAGATTCAATAAAAGAAAGCTGCAGAAATTTGATATATTTCAAGAGTATTTTCTTATTAAAACGAGATTTGAACTTCCACTCATTCTAAAGGTAGCGTCAAAATGGCCCTCAACAAGGTTGATTGTGAAGCAATGCGGCCCGCGAACTGAAAAGTTTGGAGACCCCTGTCTTAGAGGCTTGTAGAGTCAGCTCCAATGGTTGCGACAGGTTCTTTTGCTTTCTCAGGGAAAATGACCGGTTGGCAGCCAGCATCCTTACACGCAAGTCAGCTTCCAGGCTATTGTTCGTGCTAACCTTTGACCCAACATGGATGAAATTTTGGAGATGATACATAAAAGTTTAAGTTAAAATACTAATTTAATGATAGGCACAAAGTATTTAAGGAGTCTATTGGTATTTGAGTTCAAACGAATGCCCAAAGCCATCGTATTTCGAACGATTTTCCAAGGTATCCTGTAGCCAAAGTTCGCCTTTTTTTTCTTTCGCTCGAGCGCGTAAACCACATGGTAGTGCGAAATTCCGCATCTAACTTCACCATGTTCCCGGCTCATTCAGAGCTTAAACATGCAATCGGGTTTGCAGGGTATATGCAAATAATCGAAACTGTGGAGTAACAGACAAACCAACAAAAAAAAGGGGAGAAACATTCGGAAAGCGATGCTCATCCATACTTTTCGCCAACACACACCCGGGATCCCCATTGGCCAGCGTACGGTTGCATTCCACTTGTGCCGACGTCTGGAATGCGACACCGCTTGCGGTGAGCTTGCACGAATTCCGCTTCTCACGTAAATTAGCACAAACTCTGCCTGGTCGGGCTTTGGTCGGCATTTTCGTCGAAAGGTCCAGCCAGGCAGCGTGCCGGAATGCGCGTTCCCAGCTGTTGTACGCATTTTGCTTCCACCCTGGCGTGGAGGGGCTCCCATTTCTCTGACCCTCATCCCTTCCTTGGCTGGTTTCGATGGCAAATTGCTCGCACAGGTGGCTACGGCCCGTACGGTGTGGAATTCCTAACCCATCCCACACCGCACCCAAGGTCGGCGAAGAGGCAACGTGATCTCGATTCGGTGTTTCGATTTGTAGAGTTAGGGTCTTTGTGGTCGCTTTTTTTTTGTTCACCCTTATTTTCGTTATGTTGCCGTGGTGGTAGTTTTATGTTTCTTTTTGGGGGGGAGATCGTACGCGATCTAGCACGGTGCGGGTGGCGCATTTCGTGCCATTCGATCGAGAGCGATTTTCGAGAATGGAGAGTCAGCGAAATTGGATTTTCAATTTCGCTAGCCCACAAAACGCAGCTGCGCGAAAGCAAACCGAAGGGAACCGGGCTTTTCCTATCCGGGGGCTGTGTGTTTATGTTTTGGTTTTCGTTTCCATCTTCGCCTCTTCGCCGGTAATTCTCAGCCACACGATGCAAGCGCTCCCATTCACCAAAATTGCGTGTCGAACTCATGTATGGGGTGGGTGGGAGCGTTTTTTTTTTTTTTTTGTTGTTGCTAGAGGTTCGAAATGGTGCATCTTTTGAGCGCTTTAAGACTTTTACCCGCCGATTGATCGATTTCTGCTTGACACGATGAAACAATTTCGGCAATGGAAAGCCGATCGGGCGGCCGCTTTTTCTTCCCAGCACTTCCAGCTGCTCCAGATTTTACAGACAGCCGACAGACCGGGCCTGAACGCCCATGCTTTCGACATTCCATCGATCCGCCGATCGGTGTCATGCAGCCAGATTGGTGTGGCGGTTTGCTGTGGGGTTCGATTTTTTTCTTTTTTTTTGTATTTTTGCCAACCTGTACTGCGTGATATTGCGTGCATATGTGGCGCCGGTTTCGAATTGATTTTATTTACTTATTTTATCACACACGCGTGGTGGCTGAGTGGTGAAATAGAATTTGAGAGAGTGCGTGCGTTGAAAATGAAGCGTTGATTGTTGAAGCAATCATCGGAGCATTATGCGAGGTGTTGTTACATTTTCAAAAGCCGCTACACGATCGTTGTTGGCAGAGTAGATCGTTGTTAATAAGTAAAAATGAATGAATGAGTGAATGGAACCTTAATTTAAATGCATCAATCTCATTCACTCTACCGCTAAGATTCAGTATGAAAATTTGATAGTGTCATGCTACTGCCACCTAGCATAGAGGAAACACAAAAGGCTATCCGTCGGCTGAAAAATAACAAGGCACCCGGAACCGACGGAATTGCAGCTGAACTGGTCAAGAATGGAGGTGCACGACTAGAAAACGAGATTCATCAAATAGTTACTGAGGTGTGGGATAGCGAATCGATGCCTTGTGACTGGAATCTCGGCATCATCTACCCCATATACAAGAAGGGAGACAGGTTGGACTGCAACAACGACAGGGGTATTACGGTGTTAAATACCGCCTATAAAAGATTCTCCCTGATCCTTCAGGATCGCCTTGTCCCGCACGTCGAAGAGATAGTCGGAAACTATCAAAGAGGATTCCGAAACGTAAAATGAACCGCTGATCAGATCTTCACCATACGGCAGATTTTGGAGAAGATGGCTGAATACAGAAACGACACATACCATCTCTTCATAGACTTCAAAGCCGCATATGATAGCATAGCCAGGGTAAAACTGTATGACGCTATGACCCCCTTGGGAATCCCGGCCAAACTGATAAGGCTAGTTAGAATGACTATGACCAACGTGACTTGCCAGGTGAGGGTGGATGGAAAACTCTCAGGACCTTTTGCTACCACCAAAGGTCTGCGCCAGGGGGACGGGCTTGCTTGTCTCCTATTCAACCTGGCGCTAGAGAGGGCCATCCGCGACTCGAGGGTGGAGACTACGGGAACCATCTTCTATAAGTCAACCCAGATCCTGGCATACGCTGATGATATAGACATCATTGGTCTGCGGCTCTCCTATGTAGCAGAAGCCTACCAAGGGATTGAGCAGGCGGCAGAGAGCCTCGGATTGCAGATAAACGAGGCAAACACCAAACTGATGGTGGCAACATCAGCGGGCCTACCAACACATAATCAGAATCTACGTAGGCGTGACGTGCAGATAGGTGAACGCACTTTTGAAGTCGTCCCACAATTCACCTATCGTGGGTCAAAGGTCAGCAACGACAATAGCATGGAAGCTGAGTTGCGCGCAAGGATGCTGGCTGCCAACCGGTCATTCTACAGCCTGAAAAATCAGTTCACCTCCAAGAACCTGTCGCGACGGACGAAGCTGGGACTATATAGTACCTAGATAGTACCAGTACTCACATACGCCTCTGAGACATGGACACTGTCCAAATCTGACGAAAACCTCTTAGCCGCGTTCGAGAGGATGATGCTCAGAAGGATACTTGGCCCCGTATGTGTGGAAGGACATTGGAGGAGCCACTGTAATGACAATCTATACGAGATGTACGGCGACCTCACTGCCGTACAGCGTATCAAGCTCGCCAGGCTCCGGTGGGCTGGCCATGTTGTACGCATGGAAACGGACGACCCAGCCCGTAAAGTCTTCAGCCCTTAAAGTCCACCAGGACAGAGGAGGCGTGGTAGGCCCAAATTGAGGTGGCAAGATGGCGTGGAGGCGTTCGCCATTAAGGCCGGGATAACGGATTGGGAGACGAAGGCGTGAGACCGTGAGCGGTTTCGGACACTCCTGAGGCAGGCCAAGACCGCAAAGCGGTTGTAGCGCCTGATAAGAAGAAGAAGAAGTACATCTAAGAAAAAAATACAAATGAATCAATGAATCAGTGAAACCTTAATTTAAATGTATCAATCTCATTCACTCTACCGCTAAGATTCAGTAGGAAAATTAAAAAAAATGTAGTTATTTCGCAAACATCACAAATGTATCACAAGCTGTTGAGGAAAATATAAACAAAAAAGTAAATAATACGTAAGAAATCGTTGTATTTTTCATTATCTTGTTCCTGAATGTGGAATATATGCTGCATACTTACTAGTATTCCAGAATTTGACAAAACTTATAGATAAAGAGATTTTTATGTAAAGAAATTCTGTTTAAAAGGATAAAAAAGCATATCATCATCAGTTTGAGATAATGATGTGGCAATACACCAATTTTTAACATTTGCCGATGTATTCTGATCTCCAAATGATTGGTTTTTAGAGGTTAGTTAATTGAACAAAAAAATCAATTAGTCATCAGTTGTCAGATCATTCCAATTGAACTGAAATATACGTAAAAGTCCCAAGAACAAAGATTAATTCCAACATAGCACATGGGGAGACCTAAAAGTGTGAACGTGTTTTGTTTGTGCTGGTTTCGTTCACTACTAACATTTACTAAGCTAAACTCGGGAAAATGTCGGAAACAAGCGTTGTTGAACGAGAATGTTATTCTGGGAATGCGGTTTCATCATATTTTCCAGTGCAGTGGTAGGCAATGTTACTCATTATTACTGCAGAACTCAATGATAGAACTCAAAAAGAGATACGAAATAGCATAAAAATGGAGGCAAACAAAACTGCGGTAGAAGTAATTAACTAATAAAAAAAAACATTTTTAATTGATGATTTATGTTCCAACCAAGAAATCACATATAAAATTGTAAATATTTTATACGTTTCTTCTTTGGCTCAACAACCGTTGTCGGTCAAGGCCTGCCTGTACCCACTTGTGGGCTTGGCTTTAAGTGACTAATTGGTTCCCCCCCATAGCAGGATAGTCAGTCCTACGTATGGCGGCACGGTCTATTTGGGGATTGAACCCATGACGGGCATGTTGTTAAGTCGTACGAGTTGACGACTGTACTACGAGACCGGCTCCAATACGTTTATCATCTGAAATTAATATTGATGAAATCCTATACCAACAATCATTAAACTGAAATTTATTATATTTCCCTGTTTGTAAAAATTAATTTATTCGTTTATCAACACTGCATTCACCAGGAACAGTTGTTTGTCACCATACCGATAATGATTCCGAGTAAAACCGTCGTTAGCAACGCACAAATGGTCCTTTTTCCACGGCTATGAACCGTGTGGAAAATAATGCCGATTCGCTGCACGGGGGAGGATGGAATTAGTTCCTGGAAAATATCTATCGACCGAAACTAGACTGGCAGCAATATTAGCAGGCACGTTTGCACTCAAACGAAGCAAATGCGCACCGAGGCGCGCAAAAAAATGCCATGCCGTCGATGAGATGCTGTGTGACAGATGCTTGTGCAAATCTCTCATTCACAGTATAATGATTACCGAGAAAATCATTTCGGTTCTCGTTGGACAATGAATCGAGAGAGTCCCCCCTCGAGACCAGCCGGGGAATAGAAGAGCAATAGAATTAGGGGGAGATAATTGTTGTGTTGAACCTACTGTACCTACTCAAAATTGGCGGATCCGTTCCTCTCGAGCCCCATGGGGCAATCATAAAAATGGCAATTTATTGTACAGCATCCATCACTGGGGGGGTTAAAACTCGTTTCTGATCGATTGTTTTTTTGTTGTGTCCATTTCAACCGTTGGTTCACCCGGCTCGGCCAGATCCCGGGCAAGATCTAACCGGTCCGGTGGCTGACGGACATCGATCCACCGCACAGCGTCATGCTAGCGAAACTTGTCTGTGTTCGGTGTGGTTTTCGGTTAATATTATTTTTTCCATCTGACCCACTCGGTACCGCGAGGCCATAGATCTGGTCCCTTTTGGGATGCCCGCTTAACCCACACCGAAGACGGCAGGTGGCAGGTGTTATTAGCGTATTAACGGGTTATCTCTCGCCACGGGTGCATACCCGCTCGGTCACTGGAGGAGCGTACACTATCGCACACTTTCATCCCTTCCAGCGCCGGACCTCCAGCTGGTCCAGAAAGCGCTCCGAAAAGACTCCTATTTGCCTCCCTCGGCACACACACAGGCGCTCTCGGCGGGGGTACGCCATAAAGCGGCTCATTGTTCTCCTTTTCGGATGCGCCCCCAAGGGGGGGACAGGGAGAGTTTTGCAATCGAATATGCCAATTATGAGTTGAATTTTCAATTATAATACACCGAAAGCGGTAATGATGGCAATGAATGCTGGCCATCAAACGGGGCGGCTGTTTGTCCATCCACGAGCGGGGGTTTCGGAGGAGCTCGGGCAAACGCTTTGCCGCAGACAATCGCTGTCCGTTTGGGCATTAGATCTGGAGCTGTGCAGCTGTGTCTTTGACCGGTAAGCAGCACAATTATTGAGTAATTTGAGGCAATTGTGTGTGTGTGTGTGTGTGTGTTCGCCAGGGCCAATCGGGCCGAGGTATGGCTGTGAGGAGGGTGTTTCGATGTGTTTCTGCCTATTGTTTGGTGTAGTTGATTTGGACTCTTTACTGTGTTGTGGGATGGAGAGATGAAGGGCAAAACACGCGGGAGTACGTGTTGAAGTGTACCATTATTGTGTTAGATTTAATTTTTGGTTTTGTTTTGCGTGAGGCATAATAAATTAAGGCAAAGAAGGAAGTTTTTTTGTGTTAATTGTATTCGCCAGCGTAATAAAAAGTTTAATGTTATAATTTTACGTTTCTCTTAAATTTTGTGAATTTTTTTGGTATGATTTATGTGAATTCTACATTGTTTTCAAATCTTATAAGAATTTAACCTTTTTTAACCTTTTTACCTCGACTTTCTTTCCATTCTTGCTCATCTGCATAAAGGCCAATAAAATAAATCATCCCCAGTAAACAAAACCTTGTTCCTTCACACGCAACAAATCACCCACGTACCATCAATATGTTGCTAATTGCCCTTCAAGAATGGAAAGTGTGCAATCATGTACCCGCCGGCTCAGTAACGATAGGACCGTTTAAGGAAGGAAAGCGAGGAACTGATGGGCAGCGATTTGTTGTAACATCGTTCGCTGTTGGGCGCACCGTAGTTAATTTCATGTCACGCTGGGAATGTACGGTAGTCTGTCGATTGCTACCAGTGCTGCAGTGCATTCCGAACTGCATCGTTTTAGGTTGGGCCCAAAACTTCCTTATCGGTTTTATGATGCAATCCATTTTCCGATAGGGAAATGTTTCACCGTACCGGGGAGAGAGAGAGAGAGTGTTTGTGTTGGTAGGAGAGCACGTTCGTGTACTGCGTTCTTCTATAATTGCATCAATTACTGGGTGCAACCGGTTGCAATGAGCCGGACAGGGAAAGGTTAAGGATGGGTAGCTATAATTACAGATTTGCATGAAGTTTGATGTTGTTTCGGTGGTTGGCGGCTGAGCGATGAAAGCCTTGTGCCAATACAATGAATTGGCTGATAAACAAAAGCCCAAAGCCATAAAACCAAAATTCGTTGTTGATAAAACTGTTTCAAGTATTCAACAAAAAATATAATAATTAATGATTTTTGTGTTTTGATTTTTGTGTGTACGGAAAGCCAGTAAATTTATGTTAATAATAAAAAATACAGTTGGTAAGCAGTAAATAATAAAACAGTAATACAAGTAAAAAAACAAATGAAAGATCATTAAAATTATGTGAGAAATAAACAAATAAATACAAAAATGGTAATTTAGTGTATAAATGATTCGAAACATACAATATAAAAACCATTAAATGAATAATAACACAAAATCGAAATATCAAAAACGAGAACATAAACAATTGACAAATTTTTAATTATTAATCAATCTGAGACATACTAAAATTATTCCTAATACACTCATAAAAAGAGTATAACAGTTTACCAATTACATTTCTAAATGTATTCCAACAAACTTGAAATCCATCTACCAAGGAAAATAAATAAACATGTAAGACACGCTGACAGAAGAAAACTCCACTCCGCACCTAAACATAACCAACCATCCTTACCACCATAACGATCCGCGGGGAGAATCAATGCCCACCTGGGGATGATCGGTACCGGCTTGATTGGTGATCGTTCGTTTGTGTCGATCGTTAAAATTGCATAAAACACTTAAACCCTCCTCGCGCAGCAGAGTGTCTTCCCCTTTTTGCGCGCTATGCTTTCGCCCACCTGGAAGTGTTCGATCTCGTACCAATCGACGGACCAATTCCCGCACGGAGGTACTTTTGGCCGGCTGGAGCGCATCGCAATCGGTTTCGCAACGTATCCGCACCGTGAACGTGCGGTCCACGCGTGAGAGCATCCTCTCGAGGGTGTGCTGTGTTGTGGCCGGAGCGTGTGCAAAAACCGTGCTGGATGCAGCATCGAGACGTCGTTTCACATGGAACACCTCCACGAATTCTTGTTGGAATTGGTTGGTTGTTGGGTCGGTGGTTATGTTGTGCTTTGTGCTACGCAACGTTTGCCAGATCGCGATCGTTGTTTTACACATCTTCCAAAACCGGAGGGTCTTGGGTAGCGTGCGTAGCGCGACCTAAAAGGGCTCCAGATCCTGCTGACGGCCCGGTGTGGGTGAACACAATTCGTTGGCGTTTTTGTGTGCTACCCTTCCGCAAAGTAGCAACAAGTAACGTTTTGCATTCGGCGCAGCTACAATGCGGCTGGAACATGTTTGCATACATCACACTCCACGGGCAATGTGCTCCGTCGAGGATCGTTGTTTTGCAATCCCTGTTGGGTACTGAGCAAGGGGTACTCGAGGGCGGCAAAACCTTTCCGGAAGCATCGCGCGCGTAGCTGTGGCGTGTAGCGTGTACCGTGCAGTGCGGGCCACTTGGACATCGATCACCCGCACACGGCCAGGTTGGTTGGCCCACTCACCGCAAACGCAATTGGAAGCAACACAGTTGCGAATTGATGGTGCAACATCGCAACGAGCTGCTCGCACCGGACTGCCCGTGGGGTGCGATGTTTGTTGTCTTACTTTTCTTTCCGTTATAATTTTGGCACGTGGGGTAAGCTAGGCATGGGGGGCCTGCCGTTTGCCGCTGAAAGGAAATCGTAACACGGACACCGTAACCGTGTTTCTCGCGTGGCCGTGCAGGGGGCAAAACGGGGCCCCGTACCACAACAGGTCTGTGTTTGATTGATTGTTTTCGATTGTGTTTTCGCATCGCGCGAAAGCTTACATCGAAACGCGTCCGTATCCGTTCCGTGTGTCAGTTGATGCAGTTTGGCGATGGAGTCGAATATTTGTAGGAGGAAACGGAGGACTCAACTAAAATGCCAGTAAAAGTAGTGGAAAAGGAACGAGAATCACTTCTTTGATGTGACATTTTGAATATCTGTTCAACGGCTATATGATTTGATGATGGCAAGGGTACTGCTTTATTGATTTATTATATTTTGTCATGCAGTTTACCATATAGTTCATGTATAAAGTTTTAACGAAAGTGTCCAAGTAGTGCAATATAAGTTTCAATTAGACTAGAGATATCACCAACAGCATCTATTCTACTGCACACAGAGTTAAATTTGACTATGTGTTCTATCGTATGGGGGTGGTCTCGTGGTACAGTCGTCAAGTCGAAAGGATCAATAACATGCCCGTCATGGGTTCAAGCCAAGAATGGACCGTCCCCCCGTAGCTAGGAGTTGACTATCAGGCTGCGTGGTATGCATAAAATCTCGAAAGCCTTTGTAGGCAGGCATGTCCGCGTAGGACGTTACCCCTTAAAGAAGAAGAAGAAGAATCTGACGTTGGACGACTCACAGGATAACAATTACACCAGGATGATAAAACAAGCAACCAATCATTTAGAAGGACCTGAGATAACCAACAAAATATTCTTCAAAAACGTCAGAAGGTTCAAGAAGTTATGTATTAAACCACAGAAGAAAATATCTCAGAAAAGCTCCAATGTCAGCTGTTGTCTTGACTCTTAATTTAGGTTGAGGTTAGATCACTTTCCGGATACTTTTCCAACTGTATCTTGGATATAACTAATATCCACGTATCCCTACAGATACGTGCATGGTAGCATTGGCATACTTGAAGAATTTCGTTGTTTAATTTGAAACAGCTATCAATTCCGCCTTAAACAAATGCTCTTAAATAGTCTAGTAATTCTAGGAACAATTCGTACTGCTGATTTCGTGAGAATTCGAAGACAATTTTTTTAGATTGATTTTCAATTCGGCACTCAAACATTTCGAGTATGCTCTAGTATCTAATGTAATGCCAAACAGTACATCTCTTTAATTTCAATTTAAATGAGCATCTAAAAGGCTTTATTTCGATGAAGCATTGAACCGACCACAAAAAATCTAATTAAAACAAATTTTGAACCATCCACCGAGAGCATTGAAAGAACGACTCGCCCTACCCTAGCCACCGCGAACCACAAACGAAGCATCAGCGCCGAAAATCCCTTGATCAGGGAAATTGCAATTTTCCTCCGAAATGGAACATTCTCCCCTGTATTTGACAGGTAAATTAAACCCCGCTGAACTGATGGGTCGCACAACCCCCCAGCGAGTACCGATGCGGTGGAAGGGGCGGAAAAAAACTGGACAAAGGACTTTTAAAATCTCAACCATTTTCCTCCCTCGCTGGAAGTGCTCGATTGTATGGAAATGGTTAGAAGTGCACAACTTCTCGGTTGGTCGTGTTCTTCAAAGCAATATACGCTGATTGCAGACGCAGAATAAGGCAAGAGCGAGATGGAGATAGCGCCTCAGTGAGCGATGTGATATTAAAATAAGTGGAATTACTGATGTCCCAAGCACCGGCACAAATCTCGACTCCATTTGTCACGGCACTCATGGCCGTGCGGCCGTTTGAGGGGATAATTTTCGTACCAATGCCCCTAAACGGGACTTGGGCTGTTAGTTTGCCCCTTCGCTGGAAGGATTCCGCATCTCATACCGCGATACGAACGGGACGAATCGGGGCCACGATCTTGATCTGCAATTTCTGCTGCCCCGCGCAATCAATGACAATTCGAACGATGATGCGATTCGATGCACTCCCCGGTCCCGGTTTGGCTAAGTGAGCCAGTTTTTTTTTGTGTATGTCTTGAGCCCTTATTCCCCGCACCTCGCTGCCTCGCTTTTACCGCAACGATTCGTCATCGTGGGTCGGCCTCAAAGCTACAAGGGGGTGTAAAGCAATGCATTGCTCTTCAATTGGTTTGCCTCGTGTGTCTGCGGACTGCAGGATGCACCGAGTGGCAGGCCTGGACCGTGTCAGCGCATCGGTTTTGTCCGTCCGTTTTGTTCCGCGTGAGCGTGCGCGAGGGAGCTCGTTGGCATTACGTAATTGCACTTGCACCACGCTGCAAGCTGGTTGGTGAGTTGGCGCGTCATCATCGGGCTCATCATTAACAACATCATCATTAGCGTCGTCGTCGTGGAGTGCATCGTCGTGGGCGAGAGAACCATTGCACAGTCCACGGGGTCTAATCAACGATGAGGAGGGAAGGTTGGACGCAGCGTGAAAGCATTGCAGCAGCAGCAGCAGCTTATTTGCATTATTAAATTCAATTTGTCTGCTGACGTGTGATTTTGCGGCGAAATGCATGTGGTATTTGAGTGTGTAGCAAAGAAAATCTAACTCATTGCACCTTAGCCTCGGTCGAGCTGATGTGTCAGCTGAGTTTGTTTGGGCTACTGTGTGTGTATGAGATAGTTCTTACTACCCCACATACGAGATGCAACTGCAAAGTCATAAGATTTAACCGATGCAACCGAAGAATGGTTTTGCCCATTCCGATCAGAAGCATCCTCATGTGTTTTCCTGATGTTTTGCTCCTACCAACAATGGGCAGCATAGCATGAAACATCGTTTCCGGTTCAGGACACTCGCTACCTTCCGTATTCACCCTCCTTACCAATGTTGAAATGATTCCACCTGGAGTAGTCACTAACCATGTCTTAAGTGTACCGACTGTGAAGAAGATTCGGGAAAACTGTAGTGAAAGAAGCACCACACTCATACACAAACGCAACAACATTGCAGTTGTTCGGTTTGGGCTATGATTTTCCCGGTATGCTTTGCTGTGTTTCTCCCAACACCGCAGGAACAGGAACGCGTACCTCAGGTACAGAGAGACGGGTGGGTGAACAATTTATTCTCGAGCAAAAGTTCATTACTTCCTGCACACATCGATGGTTCCGAGAACGGTCATGGCGCACGCTGGCTGACTCGACGGGCGCTATGCTTTTGGCTTGGCTTTGCTAAGGTCTTCCCCCCAGGTTGCCCTTGAATTCATTTGCTGCGCTGCAACGCGAATCATGTTGTTTCTCTATGTGTGTGTGTGTGTGTGTGGCTATGTGTATTATTGTTCTGGTACTGTGCGCTTGTTGTATCGATATTTCATCAGCTACCAGCACCGGCACCATGCTCACCTAGTGTACACCTACTATAACTACCACCACTACTAGTGAGCTGGTTACGTTCAAACACCACGTTCAAGTGTAAAGCCAACATGGGATGAAACAAAAGCCAAAGAGTGAACCAAAGCATGGTCAAAGATTGGAGCTAAATTGAAATAAAAAGGATAGAGAGTAAGAGAGAGAGAGAGAGAGACCAGGGGGGGGGGGGGGGAAGCACACTAACACACAATACTTGCTACAGTATCTGGAATATCTGGTGCATAAAAAGTGCAGCTGTGGGGCGCATTGGCTGCACATAAAGGGTGGTTCAACAGTCAACGTGTGGTCGAACGATGGGTTTGTTTATGTTACTATGTTTCATAACAATTTTTTTTATATTGCCTCAGTAAATGTTGTTCAATGTATTGGTAAACTTAGAATTACTCTTTGCAATTACTACATGCAAAGTGTCTATAGTTCTTCTAAAAGATTATTTATAATTTATGTAATAGTTTGTTGAGGCATACGTTTCCCAATACAGTGTTGGTCAAGGGGATATTTTTTAAATTAAATTACAAATTTTACTCACTTTCTTCGTTTCACACTATAACATTACAATATCAATATATTAAATTACAAATACTTATGCAAATTAATACAATTTTTAAATCATTTGTATGAAATAAGAATCATGTTATGAAATAGGAATTTGCAGTATAAAGTATCTATAAATTCAACTCTTTTGATTCCTCACGCTTTAATGGCATAATGTATTAGCTGTTTTTATGAATAAATACTAGAACAAGGTAATTAACTAAAAGAATAATTGAACCATATCCGAAATTAGCTTATGAAGCCAGACATTCTCCAAAATGAAGAATAGCAAGACTACAGGAACAAGTTCAGGAGAGTAATTTAGTACATTCCGTCTACTAGACCAAGAAGAGCGATATTGTTGTGATACTGAATTAAACTCAGAATTACAGCGCACTGATCCGAGCACCCAATTTACAAGACTGCCAGATCAATAATCCAAGTAAAAACTTCTGGATTTTATTAATCTTTATATTCAGGTAACATACCAGCCCTAAAAACACTATCAGTGGCCGAGACTATTTCTTGCACATCTGGAAATAAACACCATTTTTCATTGAAGCTTGGAACAGAACCAGTACCTCAACTTATATACTATGCTATACAAATCCTGAAACTATGGCCAGTTGCCAAGTGAACAACTTTGTTTACGTTTCGATTTCGTAAAGATCCCAATTTTCTAACAAATCTGCGTGATTTTGTGTAGATCTTGGGTTCATGAATATCATACTGATGTGTTATCTACTTATGACAATTTAACAAACGATGTCCCGAGTATCCAATAATACAACAACAAAAAAGTAATCTTTTCTTGTAATTCTAGTAATTGCTTTGTTTTTGCAATGGCATAAGCAAATGTTACTTCAAATTCTTTTCAGTTTGAATATTGATATTCTATTTAAAATTTGAAATATAGACAAAAGAAATTCTGAACACCCTATTGCTACTCGCTTTTGCTAATAAACTAACACACAGCATGTAGCGATGGATAACCCTTTTTTTACAGCACATTTTGTCTACGCTTGCTTATGGTAAAGTCGTGCACAAGGGCTTGGTTGCTGTACGGCGTTATGTGTTTTCTGCTCTGAGATTCTTTTGGCTGGACTGAGGTCATGAGATAAGGTACAAACTAGCAGACGAATGCACGTCAGATGTAGTGTAGGAAGAGTGTGTTGAATGCAGATAGGAGCTTTATGGCAGCTTTGATTCAGTTGTTTGATGTCATTTTGAATAGAAATGAATGGTATAATTACATATTCGCTAATTGGTTTCACTGTAGGTTACTTTAATAAGTTTTACTTATTTCAAAATATCTTTGAAACCAATAATTTTCTAGACCTCGATAGCTTTGTTTTCAAAGTTAAATATGAACCTACACAGAACCCTTCCACATTCAGCTTGCATCCGAGCCTCATCGCTCTGACCCCAACAAAACCGTTCGGACTTTGTTCTACCTAGCTTTGTGATCCGACCGTTACTGAACAGAAAAAAACTGGGTTAGCTTTCGCTTGATTTCACCCCCCAATGTACCACTGCAGACCTTTGGTCGGTTGGGGTTTAGACTAGAGCGTTTGCTGGTGACTCGTTGCCATAAGCAGCGCCGTAACGGCCACCGGTACCGTGTAAAGCACGGTGCGTTTGTAGCAGCACCGGTGGGACGGCCCAGCAAACAAAACACAATCTGGAAGGGATACATCACGAACCAGAATCGCGGGATGGTGCTACAGCCAGCTGCAGCTAAAAGTTGCATTTGGGAGCGCTGCAGCTGGCCACGAAGACGCCAACCTTTGCAGCACAAAGCGCGGAAAGGGTTCCAGTTAAAAGAGCAAAAAACAAAAAAAGAACACAAACACAGAAACGAGTTTTCCACCGGGGCGCTAAATATAGCTGCGAAAAGTAACGAGCATTCGAGACGGGCCGAAGCATTGGTGGCTTTAGAGGCGAAACGGTGCACCACGTCTAGCCACGGCTCGCGCACCGGGCAGATCGTTCAAAGGTCGCGAAATTGCGCAATGCACTTGAGGATCGAATAGAACGGCGGACGGTGGCCTGGACGCAGATGTCTCATAATTTTGAATGTTGCTTTTGCTAGTTGCAGACTGGCGCAAAGAGGAGGGAGGGGGGAGGTAAAGTATCCCTAGGGTGGTAGAAACCGGGTGCGAAAGCGTTATCCAGTGGGCGCTGTGTTTTCTAATTATTCGTGCTAAGGTTACGGAGGGAATGCATTATACAACGTCTTCGGGGTGTGCAATGGCCACGGAAGCTGCAGTGGCACATAGCGCGTGTAAATGTTATTGGCTCGATTGCTAATGGTCGCAGCGCAATACCGTCCGGTGGGGCTTACGTGTGGCTTTAATCGATGGAAGGAACGGGTGAAAGAATTTTCCCACAATCGTTTAGTTGGCACTTAGATGTTGCAAAATTGTTTCAATACTTGTTCGGCTCATAAATCGTTTCGATGGGTAGGATGTTTTGCAATAAAATGAATCGATTGCTCTCTACGCAATTTAATGGCTCTCTGTCGTCTTCCATGATATCTCCATGTATACACGATCTTACTCATCGTGCTAGAGGCATGTCACTATAAAAAGTCAACAATTGTCTTTGCATTTAGATCGATAAAGCTGAAAACCTACGGATTAAAGTCATGCCATTTTAAAGTTTACCTTGTTCGTTGAAATAGAAGTTCTACAAGTTGTGTTTCTGCTTACAGCATTAGCTTACGTCATTGAAATAAAGGTAAATTATAATCTACGTAATTTGGAAATAATTCCTCTAAAATGGTAAAAAGTGAGGACGTATAAATTGGAAATATAAGTATAAGCATAAGTAAGATGATTAGTAGGCAAGAAGAAAAAGTAAGCATGAAATAAAATAAGAAGCAAGCAGAAATAAGCAAGTAAGTAAGCGAGTAAGTGAGTAACTAACTAACTAACTAACTAACTAAAACAATACATATGAAAGTATAAAAGTAAGCAAGTAAATATTTAAATAAATTAGTATATATGTAAGTAGGTAGGCAAATAAGTAAGCTATTAAGTGAATAAGTAATTGATTAAGTAAGTTATAAAATAAGAAATAAAGTAAGTCAGCAAGCAAGTATATAGTAAAGTAAGTGAGAAACTAGATAAGTAAGTAAGCCATTTAGAAGCTAAGTAAGTAAGACAGTTAGAAGCTAAATAAATAAGGAAGTAAGTTAATAACCTAAACTTTGACTTTGAAAATATGTAAGTAGCTATGTAAGTAACTTTGTAAGTAAGAATGTAAGTAAGTTATAGTTAGTAACTAAATAATGAAGTAAATAACAAAAGAAATAAGACAACAAGTGATTTAATATGTAAGTGATAATGTAAATAAGTAAGTAAAAATAGGATAGGATAGTAATGAAGTCAGTAGATTAATACCTATGTAAATAAGTAAGGGAAAGCAGGTATAAGTAAGTGAATAAATTAAGGAGAATTTTCTACATTTTAGTTAATATAACTGAAAAAGGAAAAAGTGTTTCGTGAGGCAAAGATTTCTTTTGTTTTTACATGTTTGTGTCTGTGATATAAATCTCCAGCCATTTTAGTTCCGTACTTAGTTTTATCTAATGACTATCAATCTTTTATAAAACTTTGTAAAACGAATTAAATATTATTTTACCGAATTTTTTAAGACTAAAAAAAAAATCTTATAAAAACATACCTTGATAAAGAATTAAATTGTGCAAATTTTACTCACAAGTCGTTGAAAAAGGAAACGCTAAACCAATTGAAATCAAATGCGCAATTTACAGAGCGAAAAAAGCGAGAGTGTGCAAAGCAAACTACCTCCTTCGCCTTCCTTATCACACACACACACATACTGTGCGTTTGGTTGATGTTGTTTGCCGAATCGATTCCTCTCTCCCCCACCCCAACCATTCTCTATCAGTCGCACAAATTCGCATGACTTGCAACCGAAGCAATCCAATTATTTGTTTCACTTCTTTTAACATAATCACAAACATCCTAATTGCGTGCGCCCTGCCCCCACTGGGAAGCAGAGGAACACAGCCTTTTGAGGGGGGTTGGTTAAAATGTTCATGCCCCAAAAGCGTGAGAAAAATGCCACCGTGTATAGTGTAAGGAAATTAAAAAAAAAGAGGGAGAAAAAGCACCTCTCGAATCGATCTCAGACGATCACGATGATGATGCTGGTGGTGAAGATGATAGTTGATGAAGTCCGTCAGCAAATTTTACGCCTGCGAGCGAATATGGCCGTGCCAGTCGGGTCCGGGGTGTAAGTACTTCCGTTCTAGCGCGCCAGTGCTTCCCCGGCGCGCATGATGACTCAGGAAAAATCGAACCCGGTTCGGTTGAAACGTACAAAAAATGAGCAGAGAACAGATTCGATTCCACCCTCGGGCTACCGTCGGGTCGATGCTGCTACCATTATAATCCAATTGCTTGGTCGATTACTCAAATATCACTTTTCATCAGAACGATCGAGCAGTTCGGGAGCGGTTGGTTCATCCTTTTTTTTTGCGTCCTCCCGCCGTCCAGGTCCCGGGTCAGGAGGGATAATTGCAGATTTTCTACCCTCGGCACCCGGGTTGAATGTAAATGAACGAATTAATCCCGGTGGAATTTTAAAATACTGCTTCCGTCGGTACGGCCGTAACGTAGCCCGCCGTTCATCTTGCTCAGCTTCGCTTTTGCTTCTTTCTGCCGCGATGTTGTGTTGTGGGAAGAGATGCTGTGGATGATGTGACCTCTACTGACTCTACGCTAAAGCTAGCTAGATGTGAACGAATGGTTCGTGGGGAATAGTATTACCTTTTTTTTTTGCTCTCCCCTGTAAGCCAACTCTTGCAACAAAGCTCGGTATAGGTAATCCAAGCAAAAGAAGAAAAAAAAAGAAGCGCACTCTAAACCAATTGTGTGCACTTCAGCGAATCTCGTGTGGCGTGGCAGGTCTGGGGAAGGATTTATCCTTTCACCGTATAATCTACGGATTCACACGCCATCGCCACCCGCACATCGGCCCGGGCTGCAAAACAGTCGCAGGAAGCCCTTAATTATTGCTTGCCTTCTTTGGAGCCGCTCATCCCTTTTTGGGGGGATGTCGCGCGAAACCGTTTTCTAGCCGGCGGCGTAGAAGCGATGAGGCGATAACAGGCGCGCGCGCGCGAGGATGCTTGAGGTCTGATGCGGCACGATGGTCGTTATTTCGTCGTTCGTCGCACTGCGCCATCCTCTGCTCGGTTCGGTGCAACTGTTGAGGGTGCAACGATTCATCGAATGCAGCTCGCTTCCACGCCATGTGTTCACGATTTCAGTGTGCAGCCTACCACCGTCCAAGGTCACGTTCGTTTCGGTTGGAAGTGTGCGGCTTCAGTATTCAGCAAAGGGAACCCACCGACCGGGTATGGGCAAGAATGATGGAAAGTGTTCGCACCTCCCGCCTCATGATATCCCGCATTTGTGGCTTTGAAGTTTTCGATCCATCCCTCGGCGGCGGCTGGTCAGGCTGGCCAGCTGGTTAAGGATCGTGCAGGGTTTCAGCATCGTGCCGTGGTGCTTTGGTGCATGTGAAAATCCGACAAGATTTGTACAGGATCGTTGGCTGCTTTTTGCTAGCTTAAAATGTAAATACAAGCTTGCTGGCACGATGCAGTCGGACTGGACTGCCAACCGGAACTGTCTGTCTGTGTGTGTGTATGTGCTCCAGTTAATCACGTTTGTGGAAGATTTGGGAAAGTTTTGAACCACCAACTGGCCGTAAATATTATTCCCTTTCCTAGCTCTGCCGTGTGTTCTGGGAAGAGGTGAAATCGTTCCACTGAATTTTCCAAGGCAAGCAAAGGATTAGCACACGAACATCTGTTTTCATACCGGAAAGAACGGTGAGTAAACATTTTACGTTGTGTTTGCTTGTTTATTTTTGAGTTGGTATTTCTGATGCAAAGATTTACTCAACTTTCATAACACGATGGATTGCATTAAAGGTGCTGTATTGCATGAATTAAATGGAGGTCAAATAATTCCACAGAAATAACTTGACTAAATTCGTAAAAAAATGAATTTTTTAATCATATTTGGAAGAGGTTTTAATTAGAAAATAATTCCAATAGCTTAGAACGTTGTTACCTGTTTTTCTGCGACCTTCGTTAGAGATAATTTAGTATTTTATATGCATCTGCAGCTTTTGGTTACAGCTTTTCCCAGGGTTAGATCAAAATCCGTGAGGTAAAGATGGTAATTAGTTTTAATAATTCATTTACAAATTGATTTATTGCTTTATTTATTAAGCAACACCAGGGTTTTGTACCGTAAAAGGGAAACTCAAGCTTAATATTTTATTCCCACAGGTGTAGTAGCAGTGATGAGATTGAATTCTCATCCTTAAAAACTGACCTGGGACACATCAGCTAAACATCACTGTGGCTATCGTCGTCGATTAGAGCTTTTATGAGCTTGTTTTCTCTTGGGTTTAAGAATATACTTGAAGATAGCAAAGCTAGTTGACATTGTATGTCGTAAAACCAAGATATTCACTTGATAGAATGTTTTCAAATGATTCATTTAAACATATTGGAGTGTTTAACATAATTTATCCAATAAAATATGCTATAGTCTTCAATGTCTTTGAAATTCTACATACTAAACAATTTGCCTTGATTAAATCATACTTTTTGAAGAAGTATATCGCATTATACTTCCTGATTTCTATTAGCGTTGCTTGATGCCTGTAACTAGTTCTTTCAAACTGTTTCTTTCAGCATGTCTTCCTGACAAAATAGATAATCGATTATCCCTTGAATCCTGGAATTGAGAATTTCGTGGTTCTACATCCAGAACCGTAACCGTAACCGTATGAAGAAATCTCGTTTCAGGGCTTGACCATAAATTCTTTCTAAGTACGGCTCATAAGGGGTTATTCCAATGGATTAGACTCGATATCAATTCTGATTGTTGTTCAGTTCCCGGGTCTTTCTTTGTTAAATTTATATCATTCCTTCCAGAGCCGAAGCATACAAGAACAAATTGCTTTGAGCGATGTTGACAACATAATATCAGGATAATGCTAGTTGTTGGATGATTTTTTAGCAACAAGCGTGCTGATTTGCTTTTTGACTCAAATGTTTACATTGCGTGCTATGAAAATATTGTTACAAGCTTTCAAAGCCTTTCCCGTCGTTATAGATGGAACATAATCATCTGCAGTTGAACAACACAGCCGCTCTGCATCTGACTCGGCCCTACGTTCTCTCATTGATGTTTCCAACCATCCACAGAACAGAATCTTGCCAGCATGACCGTTCGTTCAATGTTTTTACTGCGCACAGACTTCCACTCTCCGCTCAAAAATCCCATTCGCCTCCCTAAACCTTTATGATGCTATTGTTTCTTTCTCGCTCTGGTCGTAATTATTGTTATGGTTATGGATAACCTTTAGATCATCCTCGAGCATCCCTTGCACCTTGCGTGCTTTACCTGGCGCTGGAAAAGATAACAGTTTTGTGTTGCTGCAAGCTTCCAAGAATTGAAACCGCTCGACTTCGTTTAGAAATCTCAATGGTCCATTAGAGAGATTGTTGTTTTTGGGTTGCCTTTGGCCATAAGTGCATAACGACTAGCCCAAGTACTTCACGAACGAACCAAGGACAAGCCAGGGCAGGTTGCTGTTGAGCATCGTCCTTCTACCTGCGTCCGTATGTGTGTGTGTGTGTGTGTCTTGATTGCAAATACCGCTCTATGCAGAACCAGTGCCGGAATCCTTTTCATCTTCCTACCATTACGGCATTCAATCGGATATCATCAAAGACACGTAAAGACAACAAAAAAGGAAGGTAGAGCTTTCCAATGAACGACAATCAGTTATGTCTAGGGTGGCGGTGCGTTTTGGAGGAAGGTTTTTAATTAGCAGGTCAATCTGCTGTTGTTCCGGTGCGTAGCATTGTGGTTTGGAACGATGTCGTCATCGGCTGCGCCCGAGGAGGCAAACAAGTGGCTGCCGCTGACAGCGGAAACCAACCCACCAGCGCTCGGAAAACGGAAACGCAGCAAATCCAAGGCAAACCACAACCGAATCAACCCCGGCCGGACCAGCTGCAAGGCTTCACAGAGCGCTGCGGACTTTGCATAGGGAAGCAACAGTCTGGTGTTGCGGCTGCTGTTAGCCTCCAGGGGTTCATCCCTTTTTTGGGTCTGCCACGGACGTCGTTGTTGGCTGGGCATACGGTTCATGCTCGGCTCGTTGATGGAAAAGGCGAACCAGTTTGCTCGTGCGGCTGGGTACCTTTGCGGGGAGCGTTAGCCAGCAATCCCTTCGCTTCTAGCGCGCGAGAGCCTCTACCAAACAGTCGGTAGAGGGCATCCGCAAATGAGAGCTTTTTAGTCGCGTGTGGTTTGCGCTCGGGAGCAGACGACGAACCCTCGCTTCGGCTGCGGCGAGCTCCGACCACTCATCTTGAATTGCCCGCACTCGCACTCCGGAACGCCTCGGCTGAACAGTGAATCAATCATGCTGCGAGTTGATGGGTTGCTGCGAGAAAACCGAGCCCCAAAAACGGTACCAGCCCCAAAAGACTTTATTAGCATCATTTTCTCGTGCTCGACCTGGACCGTCCGAAAGGTGGTTGTGCGTAAGAATAGCTAATGGAAAAGTACCAGCAGCAACAACGACCTTAGTAAGCCTGCTAATCCCATCCACACAAACACACACGCACCGAAGTGCCCGGGACGTCATTGATTTATGGAGCAATCGGGCGAGCTATTTTGAAGGAATGGAAATATTGCAATTTAATTGGCAACGATTCGTTAGCCCGTCGAGATGTGCTTTCGTTGTTTTTACGCTGCGAACTGGGAAGGATCGTTTGGTTGCTGCTGATTTATCTGCTCGCTGAAAATCTTGTTTTGCCAACTACCAACTACCTCCTCGTGCAGAAGAGCTAAAAAGCACGATAGCCCAGTCCAACCGAGCAGGGTCAGTAATGTTTGCCCCGGAGCGATTCTATTACTGGTGAAATGTTCTGCTCGTTTGGGGGCAAAGCTTCATCACTTCATCAGAACCGTTAAATTCCAAACATACCCGTGCGAATTTAATCGAGCAGCCGAGTTTGACCGCCGCACCGTCGAAAGGCACGTTCGGTCAGGCGTCGGTTTTCATTGTGAGTGCCACAGCACGCCACTCCGCAGCCTCTGAGTGCCCGGCCCGCCGCAGCAAAGGTGGTGAGGGATTTATCAGGGTTAAGGCTAGCGAGCGAACGAGCAAAACACAAAACACAAGAAGATCACTATCGCCAGCTGATTACAAATGAGCCCAGTCACTCTCCGTTTCCACCACACCAGTTCTGCAGCTTGCATCGCCCTTTGCCCAAGCCAATAGCACACCTTCTCCCACCCCGTCGAAGGCAGCAGCACGATTTATGCTTTCGCCCGTGCGGAAAGTGTGCTGTGATGGCTTTTGTTTCTCCTGCCAACGAGAAAGAGGCGAAAAATTAAAAACATATCGAATCGCACGCTAAAAAAGCAACCTGAAAAACCTGCAAACCTCCCCCCACCGACACATTGGAAGACCCAGCGGGAAGTCAGCTGGTCAGACGCAGCACGCTAGATATAGATAGTTGATTAACCTTCACCTTCGTTTTGCCCGTACCCGTGGACGGTGTGGCCGGATTGGTGGACCAGCGTGTGAGATGAAATCGATAAATTAGGAGAAATTTTAACCCGATTGAGGTGTTGCTTTGGGGGGGTGGCTGGGGTTTTGTTGGCCCCAAAAATCCATCCACACCGGCCGCTGATGTGCAGAAAGTGGAGGAAATTGTGAGATAATTCACTTTTAGTGCATGTTGGGGGAGCATCCATCTGCTTTGATCGATTAGTGAGAGGATTAATATAAAAATGGTTGCCTCTCTTTGAACGCTTCGGTAAAGAATGTTGCTTCGTTTTTTTGTTTTATTTTTGATCTGGCAGATAATTTGCCGCAACAAATGGTCAGCTTGGGCAGAAGGTCAGCACGAGCGTGTTCGGCTCATAAAATTGACCCAGCTCTGTAGGTCCATCATTTCCCGTAGCAAGAGCTTCGTCAAGCATCGCAAGATACGATTGGAGTTGAACGCTTACAGGGCAAGATCGATACGAGATTTATCGAATGGGTTGAAGAGGTTCAAAGGAAGAGATAACAATCGACACAGCAGAAGAGAACGGCAATGGAATGTTGCTACAGAACGCGCCGTGCGCTATTGTTCAATAGTGAGAGCTAGCGCAATATTCCGCCAAACACTCTATCGTTCTCTTATAGCGTTCGCGAATGGAAAAAAAAGTGCCAGCCAATGAACTTGGCCTTATGAACTTCGGCTCCGGCAACCAATTGTACCGGACGCTAAACAAGAACGAACTTTGCATTGTCCGTGCGATGGTTGCGGACGTACCAAACTAGACGAATGACGAAGATAGGTGCGCCCTGCCCGCGATGCTCCAAACGCGTCCAGCAAACGAGCAAAAGATTTAGCTTAATTGCATTTGCTCCAAACTTTGCGGCGCTCCTCTTCCCAGACCCCAGGCGTCCAGTTTTGCCGAACGCGTTCCGATCAAAGTCGATCGAGCGCACCGCACCATAACGATCCGCCAGTTGCAAACAGTTATGAAACGAATTACAATAACTGTACGCGCTCGCCTTGAGCCGGGCCCGCTGGCACGAAGCCGTGGCCACGACACGCCGACAATGGACGTGTCCAAGCTTCAATGGTTCGATTGCAAACATAATCAATGAGCAGGGCAATGATTGGTTTAATTTTTCGCCCTGGCCAGCCCGAGACCGCTCGGGTGACGAGCGCCTGGTGACGAGCAGGGCTGTGCCACAACAACATCAACAAGCAGCAACAAACAATACTGTGCCGTCGTATCGGAACCGACCTTTAGCCAATGTTTGGGTGGTGCATTTTCTCCACCTCTTCGCCATCGATCGGAAAGTACGAACAAACAAAAAAATGAGACCTTCAGCATCGCCTGAAAAGAAGACAACACATTAGCCAGTGTAATCATAAAATCGCGCCATTCAATTATTCGCTCCGCGTGTAGCGTACGGGAGTGTGTGCGACCCAACCAGGCTCCCGTCGTGCGTACGAGTGCGCGTCATCGAGAGCTGAAAATGCCCGGGTAGGCTCGTTCGGCATATCGACGGTGCGGTCAAGGTTCTCACGGTTCGCTGCTGCTGCTGTTGGTGCTGGTGATGGGTGAGGCAGCTGTGGTGCACAGCATAAATGGTGCAGCTACTTCCGAAAGCAACAGATAGGGGCACTCGCGGGCACTCAAAAAAATTCCCGCCGCTTTGCACCCCGCCCAGGAAAAGCTCCACCGCACTGCAGTAAAAGCTTCGGGCAGCGACACTCGCCACGAGTGTTTGCTATGCTGAGTGCGCGAAGAAAGTTCGCACGAGTGAGTGCAGCGTACTGGTGAGTGTATGTGGGAGAAAGAGAGACTGGATGAAGCGCAACAGGGTTGCATTCGTTTGTTTTGGTTTTGAGATTGAAGTTGGCGGTTGGCCAAGTTTTGGTTGACTGGGGTGTTAAGTTTACATTCATAACCAACTGAACATTAGCTTGAGTTGTGTGTATTTGATCTTCTGAGCCTTTCAACACTTACTGTGTTTGAAGTGTTACTGTGTCTTATTTTATTTAATTCATTTGTTGTACTTGAGATGGTCTTAAGTTGGTTTTGTAATAGAAATAGTTTGTTTTTAAAATTATTTGTTTTCCAAAACAATTGGGATATTCAACCTGAAATGTACATTAAAAAGTAATTAGATTTCATTATTTTTCTTAATTATAAGATGGTATTGAATTATATTTAGCATCATTTTTCATAGTAATTTTTCATTTCAAACTTTACCCTCTAACATATACCCTTACTACATATATCCTTCTGCATCACCCTTACCCTACCAATTATCCCTTTACGATACCAGACAGACATGATATTCTAAATAAAAAGCAGTTTCTAATTTGTGCTCCTTTTGACATTTGAAAGAAAGGGTGATGCAGAATCAGGATTGCTTTTTTATTCGTTGTACCACATTGTTGGCTTTATTAAATAATGATTTAGCAAAGATTTCCCAATATTCTAGGGGCAAAAACAGAAATCTTTTGAAAAAACCTTAAACGAAAGAACTGTTCAAATTTTTAAAGCGCCAAAATTTCAAAAGGTTGCTGCTAGGGGTGAGCTTTTCGCTTTAAACAATTGTATTGCCTCTGCATTTTAGTATAAGCATCCGAAATTTTAACAAATTTTGTGAATTGGAAAATCATCATCGAATATACAATGAAAAATTTTGAGTGCTGATTCAGCTTAAAGAAATTATACAAATAAATTTTTTTTTTTTTACTAAATTTCTGCCGTAATTGAATAGCTCAGAAATATGAGCTACTCACACAGTGAACGAAAATAATTAATATTCCCCTGATCTGCATTTTTTTGCACCTGCAGCTTGAAATGAATGATTTATTTTAAAACATTGAAAATTCAATCACCTATTCACACACTTTTCACCAAACAAATGCACTCTTTGTAACAAATCAAATATTTAAAGGGAAAAAGATCGTTACAGTCAATGTGAAAAAGAGAACTACATTACCGTTTAAATAAATTCTTCTACACTTCATATTTATTTGGGCTTGTGCAACTTTTAAGTAATAGTTCTGTTGGTGCGGCTTTCCTTCATGACATTTCTTTCAATTTTGATTTATTTCCTTTACAGGTGTTTTTTCACTTAACATCAAACCAATTTTAACACTCCATCTGTTTATCTTCGTTGTTATTTGTATCTTATTTTGAGTTTAATTATGCTTCTGATGAACCAATCCATTTAAGGAAGTTCCCTACAAAACCGTTGCAACAGTTGGAACCCGCACGGTAGCTCACCCGAGCGCTCAGCTTCCCCTGCGCACTCACCGCAGCGCACGAAGCTTTCCGAGCGGCACCCAGCGAGTGCCCGATCTGCCCCGGGCTTGCAACGGCATGAGCTGCCGCCGGAACCGCGCGCGCACACACAGACAGCTCCGACGCTCATTTCATTTCGGTGCGTTCAACGGTCCGCACGTGTACAGGAGCCGCTCCGTTTCCGTGGCGTTAGTTTAGTGGCGTGGTAATTCGACAGTGACGGCGTAGCGTGTTAGCATACAAACAAAAGCAAAATAAAGCAAGGTGAATTTCTTGATTTGTGGTATTTTATCAACATAAAAAGGGTTAATGTGCGCGCGTGTGTGTGTGTAGGGAAAGGTGCGAATGGTCTGGAAAGCAGCTATTGTCGAAGGAACTGATAGGGAATGTGCAAATGTGTGTTGAAAGTGCAATGATTGAGATGAAATTGAAGTACACAAGCGTGTGGATAAAACGGTTTACAAGTAAAGAGTGTGTGTTGGTTTTTTTTGGTGTGTGAACAAGAATGGAAGATCGATACATGATCGCTTGACAGTGCTTTAAAATCGGCAGGAAATGTAAATTCGAGCGATTGTGCAAACCGTATCGCAGCAAAAGCGAACCATGAATGCCGAAAAAAAGAGTGATCCGACAACACATTACACAGTAGCAGCAGCAGCAGGTGAAGAACAAAGCCATTGCCAGTCAGTGACACTGCCACCATCACCAGTCGACCAGATGGGTCACTGGACAATCGAACAACGATCGGGAGCATGAGGTGTGTGTAGTGAAACGACACACGCAAACCACGTTCTCGCCGTATAAAGTGGTATTGCAGCGCGTTCTAGACCTCGATTGGAGTAGTAGAAGCACACACGCACGTACGGGGGCCAAGGGTGCGTGCCGGGATCCGGTGTTCCCGGTTTCGGTTGGCTGTGCCCATTTTTGGGGGGACACAATCCGCGTTTCCGTTCCCCGCCACGGCAAACAATCGTCCAACGGTCGATCGACGTTTCGTTTCGTAAAAGGAATTGGTTTTGTTGCGGCAAACGACGATATTGGCGACCACGACACACACACACACACACGACGGCCCGGGTTGGTCGGGATGCCTTCACCAAAAACCAAAGCGAATGCCAATGAGATGACGATCTTGGACGACCAGATCGTGTGTGTGTGTGTGTGTGTGTGTGTGTGTGTGTGTGTGTGTTGAGTGTTGGCTTCTTACATTACACTGGCCGCAGACAGAGTGGTTGGCCTTCTAGGCGATCGATTGCAGCTTTGCGATGCATACAACCCCCACGGGACACGGGAAGGGGAGTGGGTTGTTGTAATGCACCTGCACGCGAAAGCTTTGCTGCACTCCGTGTCGCTCACGATCCACTGCAATCCACTTGTGTTTTTGTTTTGTGTTTTTTATTCCTGTTTCTGTGGGTCAAAACAAAGTAAAGGGTGCTTGTTTTTCTAGTGTTTTTCGTTTTGGTTTGCAAGAAAATGGGGCAATTTGAATGATCTCCACTGGTGTCTTAAGCCGGCTCGAGTTAATCTGACAACTTCGGTTCACTTCGTGGGGGGGGTAAGAAGAAGAAGAAAAAAAAGAAACAACTCGGTGCTGTGCAATGTCCGGCTTTTGTCGTGTTTATTATTTGTAAACCCGTTGAAAGGCCACCTCAACATGCTTTTGTGACTGAACATTGGTCTTGATCCGTGGACAAGATTGTTTCACTAACTCTGTACACACACACACACACACACACACACACACACACACACACACACACACACACACACGAGAGTGATGTTGTGGTATCAGCCCATTTGACCTGTTTCTTGGAAAACCGTCTGTCGTCGTCTGGTTGTGGCAAATCGGCAACACAGAACCCACCGTCCCATTGATGTGGGAGAATAAAAAAGAAAGCGAAAATGCAAGCGCCCAACCGCCGACGTAACTGAGCAGGTTTGGCAAAATAATTGAAGGAGCGCAAAACGTGAGCCGTGGTGGGCGAGTTTCGTGTTACCGAAGGTCCAGTCTTTTTTTTGTTTGTTGTTGCTCCAAGAATGTTACGATCTTTTCGAAAGTTTGGTTACAAAGTTGCAATGAAGAAGGTGGCAGCGTCGGCAACAAATGAGGCGGCAACCCCGGTTTGGTGGTTTTGGGGTCTATTTTGTTGGGAAGGAGGCAGTAAACTTGGGTGGTGGAGGTGGTGGTTGCATATTATTCGGGGGACTTTGCGAAATTGAAACAGGCGTAAACGGGGTATTTTTGCTGTAACAGCAGCCTGTTGGGACAGAGGGTTGTTTTTTTCTGTGGCATAGAAGCTTTTACTTCGAACACATCTAATTGATATGTTTCATGTTTGATGGCAGTAGTTGAATGGATATGGTGGATATGATCACGTTTCAGTTGTTCTTAGAGGTACAATGGCCTTCTAGTTGGATTTACAGTCATGCAAATAAGGCTTACACGGTGTCTTACTTCTTCAACACCTGTAGGCGTAGCAGTACAAACGATGAGAAAGGATGAATTTGTAGAACTCGAATCGAGGTGTTTTTGGAAGTTGTACAACATAATAATAATATTAATAATCCGAAGACATTTTATATAAAATTTAAAAAAAAATAGGCATCAACGAAATTTAATCAAAAAGGTCAAATAGAATGCTGGATTATTAAAATGAAATTGATCAAGAATTTTGTTGTATTATATTCCTCTTATTGAGTTTTTTTCCCTTTACTTCTCGTTTAGTAACCCAAATTATTCCCTTACAATGTTTTTTTAATGATTATGATTATGAATTATGATTAATCGAATTTTATAGTACTTTTCTTAACTCTATCTAATTTTACACTTTAACAAGGATTTTTTTAAATTTAAATTGATTGATTATTGCATTGTATAAAAACATTTATTTTTTTATTAATTTTATTTTGCATACGGGTTTTGTTTTCAATGCTATTTCATTTCAATACAGGGTTTTCAAGGAGTTCTCATGCCTGTACGACACTTTATTGACTTCTTCTTACGTGAAATGAACTTAATCCAATTGGATAGAGTTCAATCTTGGAATTGGACTCTATAGCAAGCTTTTTGGGCAAATCCAATAATAATTTCCAAGGAGCCTGTTCAAAAAGATTGCCATGGAATCCAAAATCGATCATATGAAGTTCACTTCCCATACGAAAGAGACAAGGAAGTGTCCCATAACCATGAGAACCCCTGGAAAACCCTGTAAAACATAATCCCTTTTTGTGCTACTGTTTGACTGTGCTACTTTATTTTACTGTACTGCTGTATTAACTTATTTCATTTTTTTTTCAAATACTTCTTCTATTTTATCACGTGTTGTTTTGTTAATTATTTTTTTAGATATTTCAAACTTTATCTTGGTTGAAGTTTAATTGAAGTTGAGTTATTCTTATTGGTTTTCTCATTACACTTCTGCTATTCCTTCACTATCTTTTTTATTGTGTTTTTTCCGTCTTTTTTCGTAACAAAAATATATAATTGCATCTGCACTTTTGCACTAATTGCAATGCATATTTGGACCAATTTATACAGCTATTTTACTTTGTAAAGCTCCATATCAAATTGAAACTAGCGAAGTGGTTCAATGTTTCATTTTATGTGCCGTTAGATCTTAAAAAAAAACAAAAATCTATCGTTCTACTCCAAAACTAAAGAGTGTCTGAAACATGCCAAGAAAACTGCTAGTTCCTCTTCTCCCACACACCTTGGGTGTTTTCCTTCTTTGTGTACAAACTAACCGCACTAACGGCCCCTCGCTCATAGCAACCGGTCCGTCACCAACAGCAACAACAATCAGGGCAAAAGCAACGTATGAGGAAGTATGAGGGAGGAGAACTCTTACTATATATGATTGCTGCCACCGGAACAGCAGCTCCTCGTGTCCCGTAGTAAATAAAACATGAACAAAACGGACCCGTCAGAGCGCGGACACATACACACAGGCAGCCAACCCTTAACCGTCGCTGCGTTCTAAGCGGCGATGCGTTTCCAGCGCAAAAGTGACGTCTTGCGTAGAGAAATAGAAGTGTGTGCAGCCGGTTTTTTATTATCATGTGTTTGGTGTAGACAAAAAAAAACGTGCCAATTAATGTACAAAAGTGTTGGTGTGTAAAAAATACGCCGTTAACAGTGAATGTGATGTGTGTGTGTGTTTTTTGTTTTAAATTCTATAATAATTTTCCATTTCTAATTCCTACTTCCTCCCCTCTCTCTCTCTTTCACCTTGTAGCGACTTTCGCTCCGTGCGTGCGCGTATTGTTATTATTTGCGTGGCAACCGCAGCAACGGGGGCACTAGCAAAAGAACGCAAAGAAACCACCGCTTGCAAGTCGTTCTAGCGTTACAATAAATGGCTTGCTTTGCTCTCTGGGTGTGATTGAACTTAGAGCGGAAAAAAGAAGCAACCGCGGGCGATTATAGTTTTCCAGCGATGTAGCTGCAGTGGAAAACATGTGTGAAGCATTGTGAGGAAGCATATTAAATGCGGGTGAGTGTGTGTTCATAGAAGTGAAGAAAAAGTGTTACAAAAAAACAACAACAACAACTTGCACCTACTGTTTTCCGGCCAAAGGTGGTGGTGGTGTGTGCGTGTGTGTTTTGTTTTGCGATGTGAATGTGTTTGCATTAATTGCAGTGTGGCAGTGCGTCCGGACATATTTGTGTCCAGCAGTAAGAGTCAAGCAATGGGTGTGAGTGTGTGTTATTAATTTATATTCCACTTTATTTGGAGAAAGCGCAAAAAGAACGCAACCGCGCCCGTCGCACGCTGTTCTGCTGTCATTTGCTGCGATACGCAACAACGCCAGAACGCGCGCAAGTGTGCGGTGGTCGAGGGCTTTCGAAGTAACCTTCCCCGCCCTTTCAAGACCCCCTTTTTAAAGCCCCCTTTGTAACTAGCAGCAGCAGCAGTGTGTTCCAATTCCCAGACTCACCTGCAGCATTCGCTGCACCTTGTCCGAAAGGCCGCCCAGATGCTTTCACCTGTGTGCTCTTGCCCGTGTGCGTGTGCTGTGTCGTTTCAGGCTAGTGGTGGTGAAGTGAAACCTCATTTTCAGTTATAAATAAAGCAAAAATTAAATAACTCCACCAAGCGAGAGAGAAAGAGGGCAAAGGGTTCCGTCATACAAACAGAGAACCCCGTTATCCTGTTACCCCTTTGCACGTGTTTTTGTGTGTGTGTGTGTGTTTCATCGTCTGTGTTTGTGCTTGTGTTTGGCGGGTATCCTAGTGAGAACACCTTTCGCGCTGTTTCGGTCCTGTTGTGGCAAAAGGAGAGGAAGGTTGGGTTGTTTGTGTTGCCAACAGGGTGGCGCGTTTGAGTGTGTTTACCGCTGCGTCTGCCGCGTGACCTCGCGTCGTTCAGCTGCTGCTACCGGAATCCTTGCAACGGCCGGGACACGTGCCCCCATATTTGCGATTGGCTTCCCGGACTTGTGCGCGCCATCGATACATCCTACACCCGAGGTATGTCTCCAGTAACTCTAACACTCGAACCTGGAAAGGGATGGTTTAGTTACAACATTTGCCCACAGTTGTTTATGTT
Source organism: Anopheles gambiae (assembly GCF_943734735.2). Classification (NCBI taxonomy): domain Eukaryota; kingdom Metazoa; phylum Arthropoda; class Insecta; order Diptera; family Culicidae; genus Anopheles; species Anopheles gambiae. The sequence continues at coordinate 18,649,841 of NC_064602.1, read as the reverse complement.
ATGCTCTGTGAAAGAAGTTTTGTCGCTTCTTGAGACTTTGAATTTGCAGCTGCCCACGGGGGGGTTCGTTGTTTGTGGCTCGAAAGCTCATTTCATAATTAATCAAAGTGGCGTGCAGTGTGTGCGCCTTTTCCCTGCTGCTAGTCAGCATCTCTGATTAGTAGTGTCTTGCCTGTTTTTTTGTTACTACTTGATCATCTTACACAGGCAGACGCTGTAATTTAAGCCATCCCGGTAATGTGGCGCGCTACGCACGTGCATTACGCAAGAGGCGCAAAAACTAATGTCGGCACGCACAAGCTGCTAACATTAATCATCAACTAAATCTGCAAAGAAAAAAAAAGTGGGACACTACACTCACACACTCACACACTCTGTGGGATGTGCCCTGCGGGATGTGTTGCTGCGAAGAAGAATGCTAATCATAACCATTTTTTGTGTGGTTAAAGCTCATGCACGCTGTTATGCCATCATTAAGCGTGCGCACTGACTAGGGGGATAGCTTTCGAACGTGTGATCAAAGTGTTTGTTTTTTTTCTTAGCTGGAAGTCATCTTTTGGGGCCAAATCCATCGGGGTTTTATGAGACTCGGCTGCGTCTGAATCGTTATTGATCGTACCGATCGTACCGCAAAGCGAACTGATTATTTGTGCTGTCTATTGCAACAATCGAATTTAATGATGTGTGTAGTTGTAAATTGTCTGTTAATCGCAGTAGCAGTAAACTATAAATATATATAAAAAGCGCGCTCCAAACATTGCGAAATTGAGTGTGAACTGTTGCGATGTGGGTCAGTGGTGTGTGCGTTTGTTTTCAGTACCGCTGCGTGCGATTGGGTGAGAAGATTGTTGCTGTAAAATTGATAGCAAAAGTTGAAGATGTGTCGCGGGATAACAGGGCAAAATGTGATCATGATCAAGAAGATTTTGTTTTATTCAGCGTGAAATATAGCTCTTGCGAGCAATTAGTTGTTTACAGGGATTGCGTTGAAGCAGTAAGCACCATATATAGTTTCTGTCCTGAAGTATAGTTCATGTCTTGTTGAGATTTTTAAACCTATTAAGTTGTTTTAACTGATAACTGACTTTCAACTAATAACAATTGATTGGATCTTTTGCTGTAGCCTAGATATAAAAAAAAACTGTAAAAGAATATTTTGTAATGCGATGATCGTACAACTGTACTTCGAGTACCGTCGCGGTAGGTCAGTGTTTCGCTGACATGAGCCGAGGTGGAATAAAACTTCGTTCGAGCGGACTTTTCGACACTTGATCGTCCAGGCGATCATAGAAACCTTTAGGAGGTTTCCCTTACTGGAAACGTTGGAGTTTAGAGGCCTTACCTTGGGTAGGGGGACATAACTAAACTCTTTAAATGAGAAGATGATATATGCTACAATTTAAAAAATGTATCAACTGTAATAGAGTAGTTGAAGTATTTTGAAATTTGTCCCAAAATTGAAGATTTTTTTTTATAAAATGTATAGATTGAAAATACATTTTCAATCTATACATTTATAAAATATTCCTTCAATAGATTGAACTAGTGATGAAAATTACTTTGAAAAGAAAATATCATGAAAAACCTAACATGGGAAACAAAAATCTCGAGAAAATCGTTCCAAAAGAATGTTGCAAATGCATGGGATTGAAAAATCTTGTATTCAAATCTCTCTTATTAAGATTATGTATTAAGCTATAAAAGTTAATTAATAGTTGTTTGTTGAAATAAGCAAAAATAAATAAAATAAAAATTAAAATGTTCGTTCTATTACATTTCATAGCTCAAATTAGGAACTTATATGGTTTGATAAGCTTGCATAAATTTAACACGATCAAATTATCAGGTGTTATATTTAAATTAAATTAAATAAAGTCATTGCAATTGAAATGTTGATTTGAAATACTACGTCAAAACATTCCTATAAAAAATCAAGATTCCGTAAAAGTAGAAAAGTACTCCAAGAGCTAGTGTATAACGATTGTTCGTCATTGAAAGACCACGCTGCAATAAATGTATAAAAATGACAGCTACGGAAAAGACGCAAAAAAACAACGTTCTACTTAACATAACGATGATGGTGGAACATAAAACTGCGTTTTATTCACCTATTTCCTTGTACCAAACGTCCCACAACGCACACACACACATCCTCGTGCGAATATCCCTTTCGAAATGGATAAAATATGTAAATCGCTTTGAGAGCAGGCACGAAGGAAGAAGGACGTCAGGTGGCGTAGAGGCAGCTGGCTTCCAGCAGCACAGCAAAAGCATTACGATGATGCACCCGGTGAAAAATATGACCTTAATATAATTTTCAATTTTCACTTACCGTTTTTTTTTATACGATCACGTTATGCATCTCTTCGCCGGTTAAGTGGATTTCGCGACTTGCCATTTCGACATAAACTGGGAGCCCCGGGGAGAGGGTTGATCGACGCTATTTTCGACGACGAGACACGAAGCAATGTGTGAGAAAACTATCAAACAGTAATGATTCGATTACCAACGACGGACAGACAGAGAGGAGTAGAGAGAGAGAGAGAGAGGGAGAGTGGAGGAAAAAAGCAGTCGGTTGTGGCTGTGTCCTCCCCATTTGATATGCACCTTCTCGTTTACTAGTTTGCATGCGAAACCTCTCACTCTGAGTGGCGGGGAAGTTGTTGGTGGGTTTGATGCGTAACGGTGGTGGCACGAATTGAGGAGGCCTCCCCTCTATTTCGTTCCCATTCTCATGTGACACTTGCGAGGTTTTTATGAGTCACCCTTGGTTGCTGGCACCCCGCGTACGTCGTCCCCGAATGGGTCTAGTTGCGGGCCAAGTGAACTGGTCGGTTTTACGGTTAATAAAATTCCAACCTGAGGCTCTTTTTCCCGCCCAGTTTTGTTTTTGTATAGAGCCGACTTCTTGCGCTGTTGTACGTTCGCCGATGCATTCTGGGCGGATTTTGGGCATGTTTTGATGTGAATTTCTCCCTGTCCAAGTTTGTACATCGCACATACCTGCAGGCTTTTACACAACTGTAATGTACTACGCGAAGATGTTCCACAGAAGCATGCAACACAACACGTGCGTTCCTTTGACGGGACCGACTTTTGACAAGCTTGTAAGCGCGCGGGGTGGGTAGTCTTTGCCGTTACCTGCAGAGCCTTCATCAAACAATGTGTATCTAATGGGCCCAACCAATAGCCGGTGTCTGTGTGTGAGGGCTTCAAGTCCCTATCAAAAACAGTGCTCGCCGGTCGCAACTGTGTGTGAGTTTGGCGCAGTTTTCGGTACTCCAAAAGTAGGCCAACTTGCTGTGTTGGTAGGATTTTTAATCGAAACCGCTCGGTTTGGAGTTCATCTCTCCGCATCTCGCCTCGGACTTTCGTCTTGAAGACGATGCCCTTCCTTCCCTACCTGCAGATCATTTAGCGGGCAGGCTGCCGTTGATGCGGTCGAAGATGTGCCGTAATTTTGTTTTTCTCTCCAATATTTCCTTCAAGCACGTTCTGTACACGATCAGAGATCGTTGGACCTTCTTTTTTGGGGGGAAACGATTTGGAGGTTTGGGTCTGCTGTTTGAGTATTTATTCTTCGCTATTGAAGAAGCAACAGCTTCTCTATTACAGGTTTGCTAGCAGGAGAAGCATGTTTTTCTTCCTCTTCTGTGTGTAACGGGTGTGCCAGGTTGAACTGTTTCCTCACCAAAAAAAAGCCCTAAGTACCGTGGGGAGAAGCCTGTTACTGTTTAGTGGCGTACGGCTGAAGAACTTCTTCGCGAAGTTGGTTGCGGTCTGCGTTGCTCTGGTTGGTACAAATCTTTCCGCTCGCGTTTCGTTTGGAATCGATTTGGAGTGGAGTTCGGTAGAAAAAAAAAAACAGAATCAACAACAAACAGAAAAACACACTGTGCGTGAGCTGCGATAACGAGCTTTTCCTGAGTTCCTGAGGCTGAGGATCTTCCTCAATTGAACTCGCGCTGCTGTGTGCTGTGGCTTTGGAATGCTCTTGAAACATTATTATGCCAAATGAAGGAGTGATTCTATCGAGTAAAAGCAAGCAGTTTCCTTTATTCCGTGAAGCTGTTGAGGTGAGAAGCTTGAGAGGGTCTTTTTTTTGGAAGCTGCCTTGAAGTACCCGCTGTCTATATTCCCAAGCATACGAAGCACCGCGAACCGAGTCACAGGAACCTGTTGATTTACGAACCAAATCCCACCCGAACGCCCAGCGCATTCTTTCCCGCAGTTGGACGGAAATTGGTAGTTTTTGTTGATTCTAGCCTCCTCCCCAAAAGTATCATTAACCGCTCATCATTGACCGAGCGAAGGGGTGTGATGGGAAGTCACACGGTGGTGGTCTACCGGCTCGGAATTGGGATCGGAAGAGCAAAGGGGATTAGTTCCCTTCCACCGTTACTACCCAATTCCACCTTGTGTTTCTCGTTTGCTCGGTGATCTATTGCCTGGCGGTGCCAGAGTCTTTTTGATGCCGTGCTGAACTGATTGATCTGGGGGAATCTTACCGAAACGAGCTCGACGACCAAAATGAGGCTTTGTCGGGGGGATTATTTTCGACAAAAGCCGACTTAACCGTGCCAAAAACATAAGTCAACCATCGCGGTTAAGGTTTTTAGGTGTCTCTCTGAGGGAATACGATTCCAGGCGAGCTTCATTACCTCGTTTGCGGCTTTATGATGATTACGGTCACAGACACACACACACACACCGCGACAAAGAACCGATGGCACAGCCAAGAGCTGCTAATTAATTTCTGATGCGGTACGCTGATGCTTGAGTTTCGGTGGTGTGGTGTGGTCGTCATGTCAGGGTCATCAACTGCTGGGAGGGAGAGATTTGTGATGGAGTCGAAGTGTCCAATCCAGTTCCAATTGTCGCCGGCCGCTTCTCACGGCAGCTTGTTTTATGGCGGTGGCCGGGAAAGCTCTAATCCATCTTATTCTGAGTGTGTTTGTTCTCTGTAGATTCAGCTCTTTTTTTATGACGACCTACTGGACGGTTTGAGTTGGAGTTGGAAGAACATTGCACGCCGTTGGCGGAATTTCTTCATCCGGCTTCGATCGGATCGGCAGCAAGGGATCGTTGAGAGAGGGGATGTGCCTATTATGATGGCAACCATAAAAGAATAGCATTACCCCGAAATAGAGAGAAATACCATACGGAGCTGCTTCCAGGAAATGGGGATAAGTCCAGAGGGTCCAAAACTAATGAGCAAACTAAAAATGAGAACACTCCATCTTGGTGAAGATCATGAAGAATACGCCATTTCCCTTAATGGAAAATGCCCCTCCCCCCTTCTTCAGAACTGAGCAATGCTTTATGATTTTTTTGGGTTCTTTTTTTTCGTCTGCCAACTTCAACGCTTTTCTCATCCAGGGCGCTGATCGGAGCGGGAAATTGGCTCAATTGCCTAAAGGGCTTTCACGAAAAGTACCCCAAAACGTCGGAAATGACCTCCAAAGTAGGAAAGGTACTGTATTTGAATTGAATTTGAAAGAGAACGATTGATGTGGCGAAGAAGCTGAAGTTCTTGGATGGAATGATACATTTTTTTTACTTCTGATTCACCCTCACGTGATGGCACTTGTCCTAACGGAACCGGCTGTGCCTTTAAAACAGCGTCCCCCCTTAGGTAGCTCATCATCAATTGCGCGAACGGGAATGACGGTGATATGTGATGAGAAGAGCATGGTACGAGGTGTACTTACCGTGGATGATTGAAGTTGGAAAGTTTGGTGGAGAATCTCACCTGGAGGAGAAGCACTGCAGGGTCGGCACAGAAGAGATTGAGTTCGGAAGTTAATGATTGCATCGTATTTTCGGTCGTCATCTCCAACTGCCACACTCGGCGAAAGAGCAAAGGATGCAGACGATGATGGTGTACCCCAATACCTTCGCGGTTTGTCTGGGTTGAAAGCTTGCGTTGCGGGAATTCGTTCCCTTTGATGTCGCTTTGGTGCTATGGAGATGAGTAAAAGGTTGGAGAAGTCTGGTGAAGAATCAGAAGCGCACCGACCACACCAATCACACTCCCAGGGGGAGAGAGGGGCTAGTGTGTGCGAGACACACCGGCTCGTTTGTGGTTTCGGCTGCCTTTCTCGATCGAACTTTTGGCAGCGAGTCAACGCTGGCGACATCGCCCCAACCACAACATCCCCGTTACGCGATGTGTTCGATGAACCGTTCGAAATGAGCAGACTTTTCCCAGCGAACCCAAGACGAAGAACGAAGCTGCTCTATGGGAGGGCGTGTAGAAGATGGGTAGGTAGCTTCTGATCAGTGCTAATGATGTTTGCAACACCCTTAACGTATGCGTGAGTGTGTGTGTTTCACGTCCGGAAGACGAGCTATTCGTCGAGCTTCTTGTGCAACACGAAACACACGCGATTGGTATGGCGATTGGATCAGGTTTCCCCACTTTCTCTGCTCGGTTCTGCTCCAATCGAATGCTGATGGATGGTTTAATTAAACTATTTTGGGGATGTGTGTACTACGTTCGCCGCAACATTTGGGTTCTCGCCTGGTTGGGTGGGTCTCGGAGCAGGATGATCGTTATCAGATTAGTTTGTGTGTTGATTTTCGCACAACAGCTGTGGGTGCGAGTGGGTGTGCATGTGTTTTTTTTTGTCGGGGTTCAGCATGCTTCTGGGTGTCTTTGTTGGGTGCGAAAAGGTTATTATATGCTCGTTCGATTAAGCGTTAGAGTGTGCTTCGCCACAAGCGGAGCAATGATGTACAAGAGCGTGCTCGATGAAAGTGTTGATGTTGAAGGCACACACATGGGGGAAGATTTGTGATGTTTATCAAATTGTTTGCTTTTCATTTGAAGTGTTTTGATCAATTGGGTTGAACTTGTTGGGTTATGAAAATGTGGTTCTTTCGTTGCTTGTTAATAGCTCTCTTCACATTAGGTCAAATAGCAATTCCATCCCACATTGTTTGTGCGAGTAGTTCTTCTGAACTATGAGCTCCAAGCGTTGTTTTTAGATGCAGAATAATATGCAAATGGAAATAAAATAAAAATTATTAACATCCTTCTTTCACTTTATGGTAATGTTCACTAAACCATTTTCCACCAAACTATTTTGAAATAAAGAGACAAATAAGGAATAATTAATTAAATAAGAATAGTCCTTTTAGATGAAATATTGGATGAAATATATCCAATCGGAAAATACCAATAAACTATGGGAACGAACCAAAAATCTATGGGATACGATAAAAAATAGTGGGAACGCACCAAAAAATCATGGGAACTGACCAATAAATCGTGGGAAACCCTGTAATATTGGCACAGTGTTTTGTGTGAAATCTTGGTAATGATCAATAAGTTTATTCAGTTCCTGATTTAATTTATAAGTCTTTGGTGACTGCATCCTTTATCTTCTATTTCTATATCAGTTAAAATTTTACATATTTGCTTCTAGGAAGCCTTAAAATTGAGGCTTTATGGGCTTATTTATCAAAATAATGAAAACTAATCCTTAATAAATCTTGACAATTTATTCTGTAAGATCCAAATAATCCAATGAAAAGTTCTGAGTAAATAAATTTCTCCAATATGATTAATTCCTCGCTCTAACTCAAATCATGCTATCAGACGAAAGTGGCTTACAAATCGCAGCTTAGACGAGCACTTATTGAATTTATGACAAAGCACACACACGCACCAATCACTCCATAAAGAAAGATTCCTCCAAGAAGTTCCGATTGCTTTGGCCCGAAGCACGAAAAAATCAATGACGGTTTAACGTGATATATCGTACAGTCTTCTACTTTACGGCCGTGTTTGTGTGTTTGCGGACGATAAAATGTAACTGCCCACACATACACACACACATACTTTCCCGCGTTCCGTTATCATTCCTTGCAAGAGCGCAAAATATTATTGTTTTTGTCTCACTCTTCTATTGCCATCCCCAAAACGGCATTGTTCTTCCCTATGACGTCTGTGTGTTCTAGTGGTCCGCAAATGAAATGCCCACCGAAGCGTGCAGAGGCCGAGAGAGAGAGCTCGCCTGGGGGGTGTTCTGGATCGCACCATGAACTATAATTCTTCCGACAGCCACCGACAGCTAGGCATCGCACGGATGTCGTCGATTATTTGCTTCCTTAATGCCACTTGATCAGAGACCAATCGCGTGTGTCCGACTGGTTTGGTGGTGGCACCAGGACGACGCTGGGCGATGATGATGCTACCGCCGGGCGATTGCCGAGGAGTAGGAAATCCGATAAAAGCCCATTATCGTGGGCTGCATGTGTGTGTGTGGTTCCGGCGGTTAACACATCGCATGCCGCGCTCGACTGGTGGTTGCCATTGGTGGTGTTGTTACGGGCAGAAGGACATCATCATGTGTTATTAGCCTCGGGACTAATAAAGCTCCCCCACTCGCTCCAGGAGAGCGGGCTTTCGTTTGCTTAGGATACGGTTTATGAAGCAGATGTGTGTCGCTGCGGCTCCGTCTTCATCTTTCGAACCGAGCCGAAGAAACGGCACAACTGTGGTGTGCGCTTGTGGTGTGTCCCGATGCCGCAATACGGAATTCCGGCCCACGGAGCGACAGGTACTACGTTTCCGGATCGATTCTACGCCCTTGCGGCGGCGGCAAGAGATAAGATCTCCGAAAATGGAAGGACAAATAGATCCTCTCGCTTCTCCATATGTCTCAAATGCCGACCTACATTCCCCGGGAGAAGTGTGGCCCAAAAAGGCCACTCCGTATCCTTGCCGTGTGCTACACATTGTTTATTTAACACTTCAAAACCAGAATGCCGTTGCATATTTTATACGGCCTCATTGTTGTTGTGGTCCTGGGACACGCTCATAGTTTGTGATCCCTTTTTTCCCGCCCTCCTCCGGATCTCCTATGTTCCTATGGCCCAATGGACACATTGTTAGGCGACGAACCCCTTTTCCCGTGGAAAAGGAATGGAGCGGTTAGCTTTTTGGCCAAAAGCCCTCTAAAGCCCGTTTCGTTGAGGCCGTTGTTTGTGTTTGTCTTATCGTTTTCATAAATGAAAATGAGATAAGTTTGCCAGGCCTTTCGTGATGCGTCGTCGTATTGCGTTACGCCGGATCGTTCAACAGTCCCACTAGAGCACAGTTTGACTTTGTGTACTTGCACAGGGGAAGCGATATGGCGGCAACATGCTTCCTGTCGAGGAACGGCATGTGGGAAAAGAAACAAAGGAGAAAAGGTTCCAACAAAAAATGCCAAGGACACACAGGCAATTGTGTGCCCTTCTGACCCACCAAGAAATCATCGCCCAGCGTGTAGTTAGTGTCGGTGTGCGGTGTCCATCCATGTCAGCGCAAGTTGTTGTGTTGCCTATTGCTTCGATCGAGCCAGGAATTGCCCTTTTTTATCACCACCTTCCCGTGGTTCCCGTGGTGCGCAAACCACGTTCGCAAAAGTATATGAAGAAAATGAGGGGGCAATAAATCTTTCACAACATCCCCACGTTAGGGTACTGCTACGGTCAACGGGAACAAAACCTCGGGCCTGCGTTGCGATGATGATACGACGGATGATGGTTGAGGTTGTAGTGACGGTCGTTGCTGCTGCTCGCTTTCCAGCGGTCCCTGGGTGCGTTCGTTTTTTGTGTGCCGTGAAATGATGGTGAACCTTTCCTGTGTCTGCTGCGGGTCATGGGGGTTGGCTGGGATGTGGATGGGTAATTGTTTTCTGTTGTTATCATTCATTCGATTTATGTACGCGAACACACAGTCAGTCAGTGCACGCCACACGCGCTGAACTCGCGAGTACAGCGGAAGAGAGGTTGCCTTCCACAGGATATGCAGTGGAGGAGCTTTTCCCTGCCGTTGCAATGAAGGCGCGATCCATGAGCCATGGTGAAAATGCGATCCGATTTGTCACTTTAGCAGCAAAGTGTGTGAAGCTTTATTGCGCGTCGTGCATCCACTCCAGTACTACTTTGGCCGGTAGTGACGCAGGAGACGGTGTGTGATGGGGGAGTTGATTGGCCGTGTTCTATGGTTATGGGATTTTCATGTGCGCGAAAACGTTTAGCTCGTTAATGAGGTTTGTTGTTGCTGTTGTTGGTGCTTTTTTTATGTTGCGGTTTAAAAGCAGCTAAACGAAACATGTTACATTTTATATCGGGAGTGGGTGGTGGTAATGCGAAACGAGGCGTTGAGGTGTTCTGAAACAATTTGAAATGAAATTGCGTGCAACACCTGTGAATGAAAAAAGCTTCGGAATGCTTCTTTCGGAAATGTTTCCTAAGTAAGTTCAAATAGCGTTGTATTTGAGCTTAGTTTCTGGGAAAATGAGACATATTTGTTTTAAGTTAACTTTTTCAAGCTTTTTATATTCTTCAGAGGCTTTATTGAGACTTTTTTTTAAATTCCAGGGTTACTTGATTATTTATTATTTTTTAAACTCATTTTTGAGCTTTTAAACTTTTAGAGCAGAACTCAAAATGATTGGCTCCTTTCCATTTTGAGTTCGTATACTTAAATTTCAGCTTGCCAGCTGTTTGCATTGTATAGCAGTTTTCGAGCAGCTATGAAAGTGGATATAATATACAGGTGGGCTTATCCCAAGGTGTATGAAGTTAGAAGGCTGATTTTTATCGCTTCTGCTTCTGAATGAAGATTGTAAGGGTGTTTTGTGTATTCGTCAAGCCTCCAGAAAGCTTGTTTGAGAAAAAATTTTCACCCGTTCTGCTAAAAAGTGATGTTCAAACACCGACAAACCGACGTCTACCGACGACACTTGCGTTACAAAACTGTCCCACACGAAAGTACTGTCCTTTGCAATGAAGGTGATCACTTTTGTCAAAATGAGCTCTGTTCGCGGCTGCTTAGATGGAAACAACTTTTCCAAGTACAAATGACGGAGGAAGTGTTAGGCTAGATTTTATGAAAATAATTGGACAAAAACCCCAGAAAAGTCATTTGATGGGTTTACAAATCAATATAAATGATGTGAGAATTGGAGAAAATATGTTTCGATGGAAGTTGGGAAGAAAAATAGGGAAAAAGGGGTTTTAGTAGTTTCGTCTCTGTGTCAATATAATAAGCGAATCATTAAAGAGATGGCGCTAGTGTTTAACATATTTTCATTTGAAATAAGGAGACAACTTTTAAGCTCATTTTGTTTGAAGTGTCACGTCGGTTTGTCGGTGGCTCAAATTTGGTTATAAAAAACATGCTATGAGACCACCTGGACTACATACACTTTGATTCTAGATTGTATCACCTGATCCGTTTAATACACCTTGGGATAAATGTAAACATCACCTTTTGCCATTTTTCGAGCAGGTACTCGAATCTAATTCTAGCTTTGAGGCTAGAATAATCTATACTGAAAATTGCAGGCTAGTTTTGTGTGTGGTTTTTTATGGAGTGTTTACATGATTTCAGCCTCCAACTGTCAAACTCCATACAAAAAGCTGACTAAATTCGTGATGGGACCTTTTGTTAGAAAAAAGATCCTTTTTATTTTTTTTCATGAAACTCATACACTTGTTCTTATGGGCTGCTATAGCTTTTAACTAAAAAAAATGAACTTAATAAATAAAAATAAATAAACAAAGCGATACAGAATGTACGTAAAAAACTTACACTTCTCTGACTAAAAATACTTTGAAATTGTTTCAGAAACATTCTTTTATTTTCCATTTTTTTTCATTTACTTAGTCATGAGAATACAACGGTAGGTATTGGTTTGCGCATGTACTATAGAAAGCAATAAATTAATTATTTAAATTATCCAGAATTTGTCTACTGCATGTTAATCTTGGAACCACATTTTTCACGTAATTGTTTGTCCTTTTATCCTGGTATCAAGCACAAAAAAGGCAAGACTGATGGATGATATTTCTCACAAATATATCAAATAACACCCTTGAAAAAGGGTTTGTTTGTCCACAAAACTCAAATAAACAACCACTAATCGTCTGATCTTGCTCTGATGCGTATTGTGCAGCTCGCGGAAGTAAAGAATGCTCCTGAACGTTCCTTCTCCTTTGGAGGAAGATTAATGTTACAAAAATAACTCCTTTTGTGCCCCCCCACCCGAGCACTGCATCCGTCTTCTAGACAAGACAAAGCAAAGTTGTTTGCTACCTCCTGTGTCCTTTTCGCAGCTTTTTTCATAGACGTGATGAAATGGTTCTAATTTGCTTGAAGAAAGAACACCCGCTGTGTGGCCTGTTGTGGTGCGTGGTGTGCGAATCGATTACGATTCCGTTCTGCACCAAACGCACAGTCCATTGAGGATCCTTTCCTGGGTAGGATAATTTAAACACCCACCAGCAAACCATTCGGCAAACAATAGCGGACTAAAAATATGTTGCCACGGCAAACAAGCGCGGTTAAGGCTGTTGAAAAAAAAAACAAACAAACAAAGCAGTAAGTAACAAGATTGGTTGGCCAATTTTTCTCACGGATCGTGCTGCTAGATAGTTTTAAAAGACGTTTTATAGCGCAATGAAAAAAAAGAACACTCCCCAACAGAGCCGCCCAACAAAAACGTTTGTCAGCTCGCGCCGCTTGGTCCGGTTCAAGGTTGGATGTTGATTGAGCTATTTTGGGTTGTGGTGTAATAACTGACGTTATTATGTCTGCACCCGTTCGGACAGTGCCGCACGTTGGGTTCCTTTCCTTCCGTCTTGTTCCGCGCCCTGCCAGGATGGCTGGTCGATTCCGTCAACGTGATCACAAGATCCGCCGGCTCCAACCGCAAGACCACCGACCGTGCGAGAGCCCGTGCGGGAGGCTGGAAACGCCCAGAACAACCACCGTTCGCGCTTTATTCGCGGTGTCGCGCGCGAAGCTTATCTAATCATCAGCACCACTGCATTATTGGCCATGCCTCTGTCTGTGTGTGAGTGTTTTAGGGTAGACTTCTTGCTGCGCTATATCAATGTGTATCGACCCACCAGAATCTTTCGAAAAAAAAAGCCGGAACTCCAGGGCAGCTTACAGTTTGCCTTCACGACTTTTGAAAGCTTCTGAGAGGCGAAGCTTTTTTGTGTCAAACAATCGCCCACGCATCCTGGCGCGACGCAGACCACGACCACCCAGCTAGTCGTCCCGGTAAGGGATACCATAAATTGACGCATTTTGGAACCTTTGGAGCAGAGAGCGAGCAAACTGCTGTGACCTGTGCCCGTGTGTTGGCGCTTCGTAAAAATGTGCAACTTCGCGCGGGGGACGTTCCTGGGAAGATAATGGAGAAGATTGTGTTAGATGTCTGCGAACAAGTCGTAGCACAAACCTTCTCGGCCATCGTGAAAGTCAACCCTAACATTTCCTTAGAACAACCGGGCCTTAGGCAGAGTGTTGTGCAAACTGCAGGCTGGAAATAAATAAATGTGTGTTGTCCTTTTATTTATTGCTCTCCAGCAGCGACTTCGGTGGAGGGGTTGATCTTTGATCGCGCGAACGGGACAGACCCAACAAAAGAATGATAAATATATTGAAACACAGCAAAGCTACTACACCCTCTTGCGGAGATGATGGTGGTCGTTCTGGAACACAGTGGTGGAGAGTTGCCATAAATCACCCGAATCCGGTATAGCCCGGGCAAGAAAAGGAACTCGATGGGGGGAGTACTCGGACGATTAGAACGCGCGCGCGCCTTACTTGCCTTCTAGTGGTTCCGTTCGACTGTTGTGTCCGGTTTTAGGAGTCGTCGTGCTTCCTTCCTGCTACCCGCATCGCACTGTCCAAACAGGTCGTTTCTAGGGTGGAAGAAGGGCAAAAATTTTCCCTTCGCTTTTGGCTGGGGCTTGAAAACACAAAGCCCAACAAAAGCACACAAGCTTTCAGTCGACGGAAAAAACGGTACCTTGCTGCTCGCCATGGAGACAGCAAGAGCACACAAAACAGCAGAGAAAAAACAGCCCCAGCTAAACGACTCAAAATGATAACGGCCCTACTAGACGTGGGGGGAGTTCGCCTCTCGACCGTGGAAATTGAGGGAAGTCCCGCTTTTTCACCACCTCCGCTGTGTTGTGTCTTGTGCAAAGGTAGTGTGTAGTACACGGTACAAAACGGTACGCCAGCAAACCGACTTGCCAAACGGAAAATGCGAGCGCGCGTGACCCCCGTCTGTGTCGCTTACAACGAGCGTTTTGTACATTTTATGCAAATTTCCTTCCATACCTTTTTTTATGGAAAGCCGTTGTGGGGTCGCGTTTATGCTTCTTTTTTGTCTTGTGGCCTGGTGACTTGGCTGATAGAAAAGTAGGGGATATTAAGCGGAGGATTAGAACGGGCAATCGAGAGGAGAGCTAGCTTCGCCCGAGTCAACCAAACAGTCTCTGGTTGTTTTTCCGTTGATATTATGTTGCTCGTAAACTGGGCAAGACAACGCAGCATCGTCTCCCCGTGCCCTTGCGAATCTCTTTACGTCTAGTTCATAAAGCTTCAGTTTATTGGGGGGCACAACGGACCTGGGGGACCATGGCGACGGCGAGTGCCTCTGCCAACAAAACGCATCGAAAAATGGGCAATACCTGTGTGGCGCGATGTGTTATTGCTGTCTCTAACTGGGGAAGGGTGTACACTCATTCCGTTATGTAAAAGCAATGGCTAACCATTAGAGAAGCGGCGGGATAGAACTCCTTCAAGTACCAAGACCAAGGTAAAAGGGCCAAGGTACCCCATGAACGTACTATGGGGGAGATACGTAATGTGTATTGATTTAGAACAGGTTGTAGCAGCAGCGGCTGCGTTGGCATGTTTGTTTGCCGGGTGGATCGCATTTGCAAATGGTAATGGAGCATAAATTGAATGGCAGCGGCGGCACTATTGCTTGCCATGAGGTAATGTTCTTTTGTATTCATATTCCCTCGATTGCTCTTGATATTCCATCGTGTTTGAGCAGACGCAAGGGTAGGCAAGAAAAACTGAGAGATAGAGAGAGAGAGAGGGAGTGAAAAGTCAGCAGAAAATAGCTGCTCGTTATTGTGCCTTTTGCTAAGGTGAATTTTATGCGCAGGAAATGAACTTCTTCCGCACGACAGCGACAGTGACGACTAGGAACGACACACGAGGTATGTGTGTGATTCGATTTATTGAATTGTCACATTGAAATGACAGAGCATGACGCCGAGATCGTTCGTTCCGGTTGAGTTCTTCTACGAACGATACAAGCACCGAAGCGCACGGGTTGTTAGATTTATTAGTGTCAATTGTTATGCAATGGGAGCGAAATGGGACAGTAATTGTAAACCTTTCCCGAAAATACAATTCCACATTCCGCTCCAGAGCCGCCCCACAGACAGTGACCCGCTTTCCGCAATCACGCAAGGTCGTCCGCTAGGGGCGTTCTTCGGGCAAAGCGTTTTGCTTTTATCTCACGGTGTCCATTTCATGCTTCCCACGGGCAGCATTTATTGGCTGGAAGAAGTGGTTGTGAACCTGCGTAAGATAATAATATCTTCCCGAGTGGATCGAATGTCACCTGCTCTGGCTGGTGGGGTGAGGGGTCGGATGACCCAAAGTGGTTGCTCATGGCGCAGCTTTGCAGCCTCGATGTCTGTTTATTTCCCTTGGTGGAGTTTGCGTCACCCGCGATGGACTGCTTCCGGAGACTGTCCTGGGTGCTAGAGACGACTTGTGGAAGTGACAGCCTTTCCAAGGGCTTCCCATGAGCGCCCAGAGGGGAGGTAATGCTGCTGCGGAACTGCCCCTAGAGGCGGTGGGGCGGCGTTGGGATTAACATTTCAAACGCGCGACGACCGGTAATGGAGAACAAAATAAAGCCGTATTTTATTGCAGCACGCCGCCGTGGTGTGCTTTCCACACGACGCCAATGCCTGGAGATATTTGTGGGTCACGACGAGCTATGTCTTCATAAATTTTCCTCGCCTGGTCCAGCCGAAAGGGCCACTTTCTACACAGTTGAACATCTCCGACTAACCGACTGACCGAGTGAGTGCGACTCAAAGCAGAGACGGGAAGAGGGCGGTTTAGGTGCACGAAGACTCTCGCTCCAAGGTTCTTCCCAACTGCGGCATCAATGTCTGAAGCGGGGGAAACTTTGGCTGTGAAGACTCTAAAGCTCCCAGGGACACGATGTTCTTCGGCTTTCGTCAATAGTTTTTAGTTGCTGACAACGGGTTGCGGGAAGCATCTTAATAAGCGGTGAGGAAGAATGAAGATTTTGGAGCGCATTAAAAGCCTCCTCGGAGCTGAGAAGGCATCAAGAAGAAGGCGTTAACGGCATGTAGTCTCCTGCTCTTGTATGAAGCGCAACGACGAATTGATACTCTTGCCTAACTCCGAGCGAGCACTTCTTGGGTTTTGGTTACTTAACGTGTTTTTTTGTAGAAGAGCTTTCGGGCAAGACACCAGACACGGAGAACACACTCAATGTCGTGTACTGGTTGAGGTCGGGGGAAGCTGTGATTGTGTGGCGGCCTACGGAGTTGCCCACACGCTGCCACAGCTCTCAGCCACACCCAGTGCCCCATGGACAGCGTAAATGGCGGTGAATGGCAACTGTTATGCCTGCCTTCCCTGCTGCCTGCCTGTGTGCTGTGTGTTGTTTTGCCGAAAAGACGTAAACCCGACGAAACCTCAAAGTAATGTGCTCCCTAGGCTACCTAGGAGTCTATAGGGGCCCCCGGTGCCTAAAGGTCCATTCGTTTGTGCTACTGTTTCGTCGCTCTGGCTAGACGATGATGCCAATCAGCAGTGTGTTCGCGCGCGCCCGCGCCCTCCGTTTGAAGGCAGTTTTGTGTGTGAGTGTGTGTATCTATAGCATCTCAAGCTTCGACGGGACGGAATGCTCCGTTTCGAGTGGAGATGTTGGACAACACTCCAGATGTTGAAGTGGCGATAGTACCGGGCAATGTTGGGGGGTTGTGTTTTGCTGTTGTTGCTTCTCGTGTTCTGACTATTTTTGAACAGTGCTGCGCGCGGACCAGTGCTACGCGAGCGAGCCGCCTTGAGAGCTGCTGTGATTGTGCCTGTCACTTGAAGCTAATAGACAGATGTCGCCCGATGGGATGATTGGGGGAAGGCGACGGTGTGTGGTTGTTGGATGCGCTCCATAAAATGTCAACGCAGGCAATTTAATTGAACGTCGCGCGGCCATAAACCTTGGACGGTTCGGATGAATGGTGGCAAAAGAGATGTTGGTGCGAAGAGGTTGGAGTTTTACTGCGTTGAAAATTGATGAAACCGTTTTGGATTACCGTTTGACACTAAAAATTGGGGAAAAGTTGAACAATATCTTAAGAATTTCGGGATATTCAGCAGTTTGCGTTTTATGGCTGCTTTATTGATTGAATATTGATTGGTTCAAAGAGCAGTGTTTAATAAACAGCAACAGTTACAAAGCCTAACAGATAAAGATTCCAATGTCCTATATCTCTTTAAGATGCGAGTGCTGCATTTGTGATCTTTCACCCAAGAAATTAAGACATCAAAAATGAACGTTATGCTCTGTTGATTGTTTCTCAAGTTTTTAATATGGAAGTGTAAAAAATGGGACTAACGGAACGTTTTCCTGCCGGCCAACCCAAAGTCTCTGCATAATTAGTCCGACTTAAAGCCATCAGTTGATTAGTCTCAAAACCAGCCAACAAAACATAAAGGACCGGCAGGGCTTGGGTCCACGAATGGGGTGGCAGAGGATCCGAGAATTCACACTCGCACAGCGGAAGCACAGAACAGCATAATCATCATCAAAGACTTCATTTTGATTTAATTACAAAATTGTCCTATATTTGCCTTGCATTAATCAGGCGAACATGATGCGCGTGGCGATGGGGGAAAGCAGAAGGGGTAAGAGACGGCTGACAGACCAGCCCAGCCAGCATCTGGTGGCGGTGGTGGTCTCCAGTTTGGTGACTGCAAATGTGTGCCTACGGTGTGCGGAACCGGTTTGACATTTAAATATAGGCCGCCGCGTAGTCGGTCGCGTGCACACACACGAAACTCCTCCGTGGGGGCCATCCTTCTTCTTGCAGCAGCAGCAGCAGCAGTCTCGCCAAGAACGAGTTTTCTTTTTGGCTGCGAATAGCTGCACAAACCCTCTTGGTGTGTATGATGGTGGTGGCCTTTTTTTGTTGTGCACAGGCGCCCACTACTACTGCGCCTCTCGACTGTGTACCCTCCGTACTTGTTACGGAGTTACGGAGACAAAAATCCCCCTAAAAGGCCAGCAGCACTGGCAGCAGCATACGCCTTGTGTGTGTGTGTAGGCCTGGGAGGGTGACGTACCCACAGAGGGAGAGGAAAGAGAATGTATCTCCTGGTCGTCGTACAAAACCGTGTACATTGCGCATTACGCAACAAAGAAAGAGAACAGCGAGTGCGGTAGCCTTTCCCCCCGCAATGGGGCGACTGAGTCGTCGTCTACAAACCTTGTGAGTTCTTTACGGCTGTTACTCTGGGGCAATAAGTTTGATATGAGGGAAGAGAAGGGATAGGGCTAGAAATCGGTTAGGGTCGAAATCGGTAAATGGGCATTGGAAACGAAGGGATATTGGCGACGTCTGGAGACGATATATGGGAGATGGACGCCGCCGCCTCGTGCACACAAAGAAAGACAGCGGGCAAACCAGCACAAACAACAACTCCTCCAGGGACGGTCAGAGAGGGAAGGGAAAGCCATCGGGACATAAGCCGTTGTTTTGCCAATCGAAGATGGTGGAAAGGTTCTCGTGTTACTTAGCCTGGGTCCACTTACAGCGGGTCAAAGCGAGGCCCTAACCAAGTCAGTCAGTCAGTCAGTCAGTCTGTCAGTTAGTTAGTCAGTAACACCGGCGCGTGTGTGTGTGTGTCAGCTTAACCAGTACCGAGACATGTTCGACCGGGTTGTGCATCTCATGAGATTAGCCCAGTACTCATTCGTGCACCGAGCAGAAACTGGATTTCTGTTACGGACTCACATGCAGTCGTCGGAAGATACGTTCGGGGAGTTGGAATTACTGACCGTCTGATGTTGAAAGGGGTCCCACAAGAGGAAGACCAATAACTGCGAGGAGAGCTGGCGACACTCGGTTTACCTAGTTTAACCGTGTGTCGTCTGTCCCGTGATCCCGTCTTCATAAAGCAGAGATGATCAGCAACACCTCGTGTGTCAACATTTGTAAAAACTCCCCCCTGGCTTCTTGCCTGCCACAACTGTGCCGGGCCGGCAAGGGACGTTGCAGCCAGAAGGCATCCGGTGTGTCGGGTATGTAAACGCAATGCAAAATTCTCACCCATACCCGGCGGGGCGGGTCTGGCGAGTCGGGAGCATCTCCTCTGGGGCAGGCAGGAAGATTTATTATGAAATCGTAAGTCTGTTGTAAAAAGGGTCAGCAGAAGGCGAGGTGCTAGCCACAGCCTGCAGGCATGCGAGTGCTTGCTACTACTGCTCTACGATGATGCAGCCGCACGATTGGCCATCTTCCTGTTGGTTGTTGTTGCTGAAGGCCCCTTCTTGTAGCCGCTGGGAGCCACTCGAACTGGGTCTCTGGGTGTATCTGGGTCGGGCAGGAAATGGGCAAAACCTCCGATCCTCATCACCCTAAGCTCTCCCTTTACTTTGTTGCACGCGCTGAGTTTCGTCCACGATCATCGTGATCGCATGATCATGCTTCTACGATGGCTAGGTGTGTGTGTGTGTGTGCCTCCGAGCTTGTTATTGTTGTACGGTTTTGCATCTACCAGATCATGATGCCTAGGGTAATGGGTAATGCTGCTGTTGGTTTCTCTCTCTCTCTCTCCAGCTCGCTCTTGGGTGAGTAGACCTCTTGGGTGACTGGAGGAAGGCGCTTTTTTATATTAAAATATTTGCCCGATCGATTGACTGATCGATTACACACTGCCTTTCGACGAGATGGTGGTGAGTTTGTGGATCGCGTACGAGAAAGTTCCCTTCAGAAGAGGGATCGGGACGTGCGGGAGCCGCTCTAGCGATTATCTTATTTCTGCGATCTGGCAGAGGGGTTACGGGGAGTCGTAGGTTTGCTGGTTGAGAGTGGTGTTTGGTGGGAGCAACAACACAAAAAAACCACACAGTCTACCTCAAACATCTCTGGTGAACTACTTTCGAACGACAATGGGAATTGATTAGGGTCTTTGTAAGGCAGCCAGCTAGAGCAGTTCGCAATCGTAAGCTTGGTGAAAGAATCAATAGAATGTGCCTTTTTGAGGCCTTCTCTGCGCGAGCAGCGTATATGTTTGCGACCACAACGAAATGAATATCATTCGCTCTTTGATTGAGAAACCCCTTTTCGGCAGGGTTCATTTGCGATTACGTTGCGGTAAAAAGTCATATTTACACTGTATTATCCGTATCATAGCCGCGCTCGAAATCACGATTATCCTACTCACTTCTTTTCCAATTAAAATCGAACCACATTAAAGCACGCAATCGGTGCACCGAGCCCCGGAGGAGAGATGCCGTTTGTTTATCGTAACTGGGCGGACAATTACACTCCATTTGGTCCTGCTCCGGCTGAGCTCTGCCAACGGGATGGTGTGTGATAATGATGAACGCTGCCGGGGCTGCGCGCTTGTCTATATGGCTGGCAGCACACACGATTTTACTTTTGCGGCACGGTGTGTCACGTAACGCCTGTCCCGCTGCTGGCTCTTGGATGATCAATTATGTAGCTCTTTGTAGCCGGGCAGCAGCAGCAGCAGCAGCCATATTGGGCGAGCACACTTCCACGTCCATTGAACGGTCGATTATGTTGCGGGCCCATTGTCAAATAATTACGTTATCGTGCATCGCACATCCTCTGATCGACAGAGGCGCCCCAAACACACAATCGATTGAATGCGCTTTACTTATATGTTGTTGTTGTTTTTTATTGTTTCGTTTTAGGTAAGAGATTTCCTGCCCATTTTTGTGGAGAGGGGCATCCTAAAGATGCGAGAGAAGCCTCGTTACAAAGTGAGATCACAAGATGGACAGCTAATTTGAGATGCTCTGGCGGGGAGAACAACATCCACAACCATGTGAGAGCACCATCTACAAACGGTGTGGTCGGTATGTGCAAGTCAACCTAACTACAAACCCTATCGTATTACCCAAGGCTTCATGCGAATCTACCACCCAGAGAGGGCGCACAACTTCTTTGTTCAAGTACTGCAGCAGTTTGTGTTTCCACAGTTTACCTCCGAGAAGAGGAGAGCCTGGTCAACACTGTAAATCGATGAGGAGATGTTTATGCAACGAAATATGATCCTCTGTAATGAATTGACTCAATACCGCTTCAGTTTCATCGCCCCACGCGGCTAATAGTAGTGCGCTCAGGGGGAACGAACAGCGCCATCGTGTGGTCCGATGGTGTTCTGTGTCGGTACTTTATTGATTTCAGTCCCCACCTGGTACTCGTGGGTGGTGCGGGTTGGTGTTATTTTATTGAAAACCTCCCTCATCCTATGCCCTTTCGCTGAACACTGAGACATCCATTTAGCCACGGGATTACAATCATATATGCACAACACAACAATAACGGATGGAAAGATGATGATGCCGATCGGCCAAAGCGAGAATAAATCCTACATTTGGAACTAAACAGTTCATCTTGATAAAGTTGTACAGACTGGCAGAGAGCAACGATGTAGAGGAGCAAAGAGTGTACGGTTTGAAAAATTAAACCACACGAATACGGTGCTTTTGTACATCGCAGAGGTTTTGATGTTCCTTTTTCTTTGCAATTCCCTTTCGAATGATGGGGAAAAGGTGTGAAGTGAGTAATTGGTTCGGATGAGCTTTTCAAGCTCCACAATCCAATTCCATCATTGACCGTATGTGTTGTAGCATCGTTCGGTATTAAACGGACGAATGAATCGTTCCTGCATACGGAAGAAACACCGTGATGGGAGAGCGGTAACAGACCTCGTCTCGCTCCCGATATCTGATCCAGCAGGGATACCTTGTTTGGAGTTCACCCTTCATATAGGAGGGTGAGGAAGCTTGACTGACAGCGGCCGGCATCAAGCGTCATGGCCAGTAGGATGAACCAGCCTAGTTGTTGAAGGACCTAATATAATTTAATACTTTTGCAACACAGAATGAAACATGAAACAAACAACATGGGACTAGTTGGGTAGAGGTAGAAAACGAAACAAAATCTAAACATCAGAAGAAACACCATGCAGCAACGCGACCACTCTGTGTCATCGTCCATCCATAGAGATCTCAAATGTCAATCGTTGAGGGTATCGAGCGGGGACAAAAACACACCATCTCTCGTCCCACCGACAGGTCCGGGTATTTAAAGAGCTACCTTTTTAAACACGCTGTTCCACACGAACGGTTGGTAACTCTGGTACATTGACAGTTGGCTGATAATGATGATGATGGAAGAGGCAGGGACCCGAGAATCCGGAAGGAGCAAAGTTTGCCATCGATTTGCATCTCGTGTCTCGTGGTGTGTCGCGTCGAACCGTCAATCACGGGCGCGCTGTGCAGTGTTGTTGCTGCACAGGCAGGCAGGTGGGCCACACTTGGAGGAGGAAGCTTTCCAGCGGAAGGAGGCTGGGTTTGGGTGAGATACGGATGAATGCTTCGGGCTGAGGTAAGAAGCGTCGATGAACCGTGTGCCGAACGAAGCCATATAGCTAGCCCGAAAAGGCAAGAAACTTGAGTCGGCGGGAAAATCGACGAACTGTGGAGTCACGGGTAACGACCATCCCTCGTGTATCCGGATGATTGCTTCCGAACAAATGTCTAAAAAGGGCTTCCTCCAGGTGGTCGCGTCAGAGTTCTGCATCGGTGACTGTTTTGGAAAAAAAAGTTGAAAGATTTGAACTTATTCCGAGATACTCCCCCAAAGTCGTTTTCTAAATCAGAGTTCAGGATTTAGACGGAAATCAATTCTATGATGTATCACAAGTAGACTTTCTTGGTGGATGTGACTACCGAAATCCCAAGAAGAAATCAAGAGCGCTAGATAAACACGGTGGTTTACACATTCATTTAACCACGGTTTAATTAAGTTTTATTGCATTGCCTATCTGTCAGCTTGGAATTTCGATGCCACTGGGCTGTCTGGGCGGGATTTACTGTCTCTCAACAAACGGCAACTAACGACGGGCCTGCAACGGAGTTCCCGCACACCCACGTGTGTGTGTGTGTGTGTGTGTGTACATCGTTATGATGTGTCTCTGTGGTGAAGCTACCGGCGGGGCGTCCCAAAACGGTACCGCGTGAAGGTGGCAAATTAAAATATCTTCCAACGGGACGTGTGATCGCGCAATGCCACAGCATTAACGGGCCCCGTGCGCGATCTGATTCCCGCGCGATTTCACCACGCGTCGTCTAGCTCACACACACACACAGCACACCGGGAATTAGCTGTGCTGGCTTCTTGCCTGGCTCGATAATAGCATTACGCCATCGTACACTCCGGGCCGGCGGTATTGAACCGGTTGAACCGGGATTGACCGAGCACCCGATAACAACTCCTCCGTTGCGGTGTGTCAATCATCTCGGTGTGACTCGGGGTTGATGTGATTAAAGCGAGCTTTCATCTCTGCCAGCGGTCTAACGGTGGTCTTTGATGGGTTAAACACCAAAGCACCAGACGAAGAGGAAGCACAAGGTTTGATATGACAATCATCCCGCGGACCTCCACCGAAAAGTGTGTAATCTACCGTGACGGATTGGGGGGTGGCGTCTAATTAGGAGGAAGGTTTTTTTTGTTGTTGTTGCTTGGGCTCCGAACGTGGAGGGCTTTGTGGTGAAACTCAACTTGCTGACATGCGGATGATGCGGAAGGTAAAGGTAGGAATTAGAAAGAAGGTATTTTTTGTTCTTTTTTATGCCCCTCGAAGTGAGCTTGAAGTTGGGGAGAACGGTTGTGTAGGCGCACTGGCAACTTCTGCAAACAACCTCGGACGTGATCTAACTAAGGTAAATAAAGCTCCCAGAATAAGGTCAGGTCAGCAAGATTGCCACCGCCGCCCCCTGCCGTGGGGTTATCTGGCAAGGTTTTCTGATTCGGATTTGTGGGACAGCCGAAGGGTCGAAAGTATGCCCGCGGAACCACGGAGCAAAACGTGCGCCAATCGGATGGATCTACCTCTCCCTCTTTGCACCTCTTGCCGCCTGACTCTCGCCTGCGTCAACAATTAATCCATTATTTAACGGTAATTGGGTTTTAGTGCAAAAGTCATACGAAACCCCGTCGAAAGGGGTGAGGTGGAGCAGCGAATAGTGGAAAAAGAAAGTTGGCCATCGAGATCTAACCTCGGTGCCTTTTGTTTAGAGGCGTTCCATCGTGTTTGCAAGGCAGACCACCACCACCACCACCACCAGGCTTATCTTTTAGGGACGTGAAGAATTGTCTTTTGCAGCGCCCCCGTTGCCTGCCCCCGTTGCCTGGTACTGGTTTTGATGGAAAGCAATGGCAACGGCGCTGGCATCCAAGCAGAGTTCTTGAGGTCTTGGGGCTTTTATTGCTCGGGCGTATCTTGTTTTTGTGCGCGCCGTTTTGGGGGAGCTGAACCCTTTGGATGTGTCCTCAATTCGCACGGCTCTGTAGGTGAACAGAGTGGTTTGGAGAAAGGCCCGAAGGGTGGAGAGAGGCGATGCAGGGCGAACCCGTTCGCCGATCGATCGCTCGCGCAGATAAGCCGGCTGACTTATATTAATGGTCTCAAAGACGTGCAAAATCGGGATCGCTGGGAATGGAAATTTGTTTAGTACCGAACCGGGCAGCAAAGTTGATTTATGTCCCAGTCGTCGTCGTCGTACCTGTGTGTTGTGCTTTTGGTGGCTTGCGCCTGGGGAGTAGGGGGGGAGGGGGGTGATCCTCTTGCCCGAAGGGGGAAAAAGTTTATGACGGCCCGTGTGTTGGTTTGACCCGCTTTGGCGGCAACTTGGTGCTTTGATTCTGCCCATCGGACCGGTCTATCGAAATTGTCTGTGTGTGTGTGTGTGATGGCGCGCGGGGTGGTGAGATGTTATGATTAGCAACGTCATCTTGTCCGCGTTCATCTCTTTCGCTCGATCTCGACTTTCGGTGGAAGATTCTGCAATCGTTTGCGAGCGAGTTCTTATGGCGATGCGTTCGGAACGGTGTTTGAAGGTTGGGATTTTGACATAAATTTTACTGCCGCCGTCACGGCAGGAAGTAACGGCGGGAGGGCTTGCTTGCGATTGGTGTTGCTATGATTTTCCCAGTTGGCTGGTAGGGGATGACAAAAGGAGCTTCTTTATCGCCCCGGATTGCTAACGCTGATCGTCGATTAAAACGTAGCAGGCGTGAGACGAAACGCATAGGTAAAGATTATCGATAAAAAGCCCTTCAGCGATCGACGTTTTTTGATTAGAGGCAAATTTTCGCTCAAACCAGCAGCGTATATTTATGTGTGAACACGATGGTTTTGGTGGTGAATTTTGTATGCTCTGTGTTTTGTGGTAATTAGCTTACACGGGGTTGGCCGTGAGCGGTGTTTTAACTTTATTACCGAACGTTCAGAGACCACCAACGCTCGTGGAGCAGTGCAGAAGAGCGCAAAAAAGGGTAAAACACGCTCACGTGGGTATGACGCCGGTCGCGTTGCTGGTTAAGCACGGCATGCCCATCCCGCTGCTGGTATAAGGATTCCGGTGGCTTTACTGCGCGCCGTTGAGCAGAACATTTTCAACGCGAATCCAATAAGTTCTAGCCTTCCCGTGCACCCGCCCGCCCTTTCTGCCGGAGCGTGGGAAACTCTGGCGGCCGTCGTCGTCGATCGGCGGTCGTTGGAGAGCATAAGTTTCGTTTTCCAATTTCCGCTCGTGCAGCGTGGAAAACATACCCGGCCAGGCTACTGCCATCGGTAAAGCTGCCGATGAAGCAAACGTGCGCTGTTCGACACGTTTATCAATTTTGTAGCGTTCTCCGTGGTGCTTGCGCGAAGCTCTAACATCGTTCAGCATTATTGCCGCCACCGCCGAAGACGTTAAAGGATTTAATTAAATTTTTAGCGTTCCAGTGTGCCGCGGCTCACTGTCGAGGAAAGGTGTGCTCCGTCTGGTGTACGATAGCAGCAACAATGCCAGCAACAACCTGATGGGACCATCCACCCGGTGGGTACGATTAAGCTGTTAAGAATTTTTCCATTCCACGGAATCGTTTTGCGCGCGCGGGTTTCAGTGTCGTCAGTAAAAAAAAGTACTCTCATTGGAGGTGCATTGGCCCTTTTTTTTTGTAACTGCTGCTCCCGGTTTGTTGCACTGCCACCAAGCGTCCTTACCTAGGTGTTCCCACGGGGCAGACGTTGGTGTAGTTTGATCCATTACTGCCGTCTGCACTGGTTGATTTCCGGCCCGGGGTAGCTAGCAGCTTTTTGTGTTCCGGTTTGCGCGTTAGCGCGGGCAGCCAAGTTCGCCGGAAATGAAAGATAATGCTTGGCACTTTGCAAAATTGTTTCAGTCGAGTTAAGGTGGCGTTTACGGTTTGCCGAAGCGTGTGATGCTTTTTGGTGTGACGGCCAGGAATGTGGTTCATTGTGTTCGTGGAAATGTGTCTTAACTTTTGCTTTAGATTTTAGTTCTAATGATAAATCTGTGCGAAAGATGTCCTGAGGTCGGTCGGTAGGTTTTCTTCCATTTTTTTTATTTCTCCAAATTCCCTAGTTCCCAAGTTCCAAGTATTTTCTAGAACACCGTTTTGGAATCTTTGAAACAACTTGATGAAATTAGACCTACCATCAGGATATCATAGTTAGACCCAAATTCAAACATATTTCAATTTATAGAGACAATGCTCCTGATGTACTTAATTTATGTTTAAGCCGTAAAAACACAAAAAAATGTGTTTATTTAAGGTAGACAACCGAAAGAAGTTTTACGAAACTGCTGGACAATGTGTTGATGCTGATGATATTTTACAAAAATGCAAGAAATTTTAGGTTATAACACGTTTATTTAAAGATGTTTAATGATAATGAAAGTAACTGTGAGCAGAGTAGAGCCGAACACGGTTCGTTTGGGAGTTGAACTACATTGTGCCTTTGCAGGATCAGGCGAATGCACCATTACACCATCTGAGCGCTCAGTAGATGTGCTTGTTTGTTTGCTTATATAAACTAATTGAAGAGCGATGCCATAAAAGTGCTTTAAATTCAGTATTCTTCAACATTTTTGTCGTTTGTGATTTTTACAGTTTTCTCATAGCTTCTATGTTATTGCGTATTTCTATGCATATTTCTATACTCTGATTATAAAAGCCGTATTTGGCGAATTCATAAAATCTTCCTTGATAGTTCATTTTATCTCTCGATAGGATTGTGTAGAATTGAGGTACTCTAAAGGTATTTCCATGTTTATAAAATGATCCTATTACTCAATAAACTGCACCCTGCAGATCTAAGCAAACTATTCAGCAGAAAGATTGCTAAAAAGAGAATGATTATTATTAGGAGATCCTCCAAACCTAGCAATCAATTCAATTGTAGGGTTACCTTTAGCTGAATATTTCATTTCATTTCATTTCATTTCATTTCATTTCACAATATTCATTACTATCGTTTCTTGCATGATTTACAAGCAATGTGAAAGCGATAGAATGCTGTTGTCTTACAAATCATCACCCTTGGTTGTGGCTTCAACAAGATTGTCTATCTTAAAACAGATGCTGTGCTACAATCAGATACTAAATCAGTAACACTATCAGTGCAACCAAACGACAGCAGCAGGCAGCAACTGGCTTTCTGGTCGATGCATACTAATTTGTCCTGGGTAATAAAATAATGGCGTCAAGATTGTGGCTCCCTCTTCATACCATCTGTCTTCCGCACTCCCGCACAGGAAACAATCTCCGCGTGACTGGACAAGCATAAAATGAAACTTCAAACCAAGCGCATCTTAACCTTGGTGGCTGCGCTGCTGCAAAAACTGTCCACTTTGAACGCGTTGGAAGAGGGTCATTCCCGTCAACAGAGTGTGCCGCCGGGGGGGCTGTAGCGAAAGTTGGTCCCGTCCAAATATTCCAACAAGCCCCCGGGAGGGGCGAATGCCTTCTGGCCTTTCTAGCAGCCGTCGACCGCAAAGATTGCTCGGGATGTGCAAGAACGTGTACGGCGGCGTGGGGGTCACCGTCACGTAGCGCAAGGGTTCGCGCGAAACCAACCTTCCCATGCCGATCCGATTGAAGCAAAAGGGAAAAGGGTAGCCAGTTTGCGATGGCCCATGTCTCTCCAGCTGTCAAGGGAGAGGTGTCGTTCGGTGTTGGACAGGAGCGGAAAACTAGAGCACTTCGCGCGAGTGGCCCGCCGGTCTGTTTGGTGAATAATTTATACCACAAACTCTTCTTCTTCCTTCTGCAGCAAAAAAGGCCTCAACTACGTGAAATGAAAGGTACTTGTGTGTGTTTGTGGAAGCTCCTTTCTCTTTGGGTGTACCTTTTTGATGATGCAGAGCTTTTAGGATGGAATTAAGGGGAGGGGGGGGGGGAGAAGAGTGGGAAGGTTTTCATTACCAGATTTGTATTCAACCTTCTTTCATCGGTCAGAAGGTTGGAGGATGGTGCTGCCTGGGATGAGCCCTTTCCGTTTGCTGGCTCAATCTCTCAAGAGCCTCTTTCCGGGCCGGGTTGAACTCCAAAATGGATTGGAGCACTCATTACACGATGTGGCTTGCTCTCGGAGGGAAGCAACTGCTTGGGATCAATGCCTGGGATCAATGACAACGGTGGGCTGTGTTTGTCGATGATGGTCCAATATCCCTGCCCTCTGTCCTGCCCTGGTGACATCTCAGTGGGAGTTTTGCAATCCCGCAACCTTTCTCGAAATCTAAACCTACGTGTTGCTGAGCTTTATTTCACTTTACGTACATCACCACCACCGCTGCAACGACCCGTACGCCACCTACGGGGACTCTCCTTTTCCGGATGGTTTGTCCTGTGCAGCACCGTTCGGTTTATCTTATGTCACACCGATGTCACACCCCACAGTGAGTGAGCGAGTGTGGCGCTCGGGGTGTTGTTTATGTCGCTGTCCGACCACATGCCGGCGTTCGCTCGGTCGGTCGATGTGAGCAAATGGATGGCAGTTCTCTCTTTGCACTCCTACTTGACCTGTTGCAATTAAGGCATGTTAGTGTCATGGAAGGTTTCTTCCACTCCTCTAGCCCATGGACCATGCTGTGCTCTGTTGCCTTGGCTTCTGTACTATCTGCTCGATTGTCACCCTTAGTTAGGGAAATAATTACAAAAAAAGAGTAGCGTAAGAGACGGGGGAAAACAGAACGAAAAGGTGCCCAGCACACAACCTTCGGGGCTAACCTTTCCGGGCGAGACGCCGTCGCATGTCCAGATAACGCACACGAGGTGAAACGCTGCTGAACACAATGGCGCGCCTCTCTCCTACGCACAACGGTTGGCTGGCTGGCTGGCGTCTGTAAAGTTTTGCCCCGCTTGTCGCCGTCCGGACACGCTATTCCAGTCCAGATTACATTCTGATCCAACAGCTTGACAGCTTGCACTGATTGTGCAGTAGGTGGACCAGGAGAGGATGTATAGATGTACCTCGGGACGGAGGGCACCGATATCGGTGCGTGCGTAGGATGGTGGGACAAGCTGAAGCTACAAACCAGACGCTGGAAGCGAAAACATTTGAAAAGAATGTCGAATTTTATTGCACCTTCACGATGGGATGATAGGACACAAATAAAATTAAGAGAAAAACGCTGCACCCAGGGATAACGCTTTCCGATAATCTCGAACAACTCGTTGTCTGAGTAAGGCAGTGATTAGAGGTAGCGTGGAAATGGTGCTGAAAGTTTGGGCTCGGTAGTTATGTATTATTTTTTTATTTAAAAAACCTGGATTAAAAAACCTGGAATTCACGTTTTAGGTACATGCGGTTAACAATGAAAAAAAAAAAACAAATATGCTCATTTTTAGTATAATAATCATATTGTGACATCGCAACTGTTTTCTTCATTTTTTAAGTTTCTTCATTCGTTAAGTTGTTAGTTAATAGTGAAATGCATTTTGTTTATCAACAAAGATGATAATAATCACAAATGATATTCTTAACAGGCCTTTTCATGATAAAATTTTGATGACAACTGAAGTGGAATGACGAAAAGTTATGCAAAATGTAACATTCAATTTCAGAAAATACTACAAATATTTGAGGAAGAAAATTATGCTTTCAAATGAAGGCTAATGCCCATTATTTAAATGAGTAATGTGTTGAATAAAACAAAAAAAGAATAAAAAAACTTAGTATTATTTATCATTTTAGTTATTTTAAATTATCATTTATAACATATTTTTATTTAGAATTTCATTTTTAGGATATTTTTACGTACGTTTGCCTGAAATTAAGTATCAAGCATTAACATTTAATAGAGATGAGTTTGATGAATATTTGATTGGAGTACTTATTCTTCATAAAATGAATTGTCTCTGTATCCGTAATTTCGGTTTTAAGCTACCTCTATTCGCACCTTAACTCTCTGTGCAGACCTGGCTAAATGTGTTGACAGCATCGAACGGGTGGAATGTGTGATGCGATGAGTGTAGTATTATTTGTAGCAAAAAGAGAAAAAAAACACCCCTTCTATTGGTAATAAAAGCAGTCCGAAATTTGGGTCAAATTTAAATAATAAATTGTACGTGTGTTGCTTTCGTATCATGCCCAAACCAAAAAAAAAAACAAAAAAAACACACACACATGCTCACACAGAGCCGTCAATAATTTATTTCCGATTCCAATTCGATCGCAAATATTCAGCGAAATAAACGAAATAAAAAAGTTTGCTTTTGCCGGTTCGCTTCCTTCCCTTCGGGCTTCTTCTTCCCCCGTTGGTCATGAATATTTGAGTACGAAATCAACTCAACTCGGCAATGGTGTGTGTGTGTTTTTGGCTACTACCTCTTGTCGATTGGACTGTTATGTTCGGTGGCGGTTGTTCTCAGCGGTAATAAATATTGACAATTGCCACCACCGCCCCATAGATAACATTTATCTTCGTTGAAGCGTTTGAACCGCCTGCTGCTGCTGCTGCCATTCGGCAAATCCCTTCTAACGATCCGCGCCGTAAAGGATTCGACAGGAAAGGGTAGAAATCTTAATTCTCTTCAGGGAGAGCGAATCCTACGAAATGCATACTTGTGCTGGTGAGATCGAGTTACGGTAAAGCAGCACCATCGAATTGGTGGGTGAGGAAATGTTTCAAAGTCTTCCTTTGAAACTTAAATACATAAAAAAGTGTTTTTTTTCTACATCGGCCGGGCTCTTTCCGCCCGACAGTGTTCAGGGAGATTGGAAGGCCCCGGGGATGATGATATGGGGATTGCGATAGAAATGATTTTCCTCAAAACGTTGTAGAAAAGGGAGAACCGGAAGAAATTGCCAGTTTGAAGGGCTTCAATTTGAGGGGTTTCAATTTTGTTGCTTCTTACGCTGGGGAAGTATTTTAATGCACCAGGAATCCTTAAAAGCTCCAAAACGTAGACGCATTTCCGGCGAGAGCTGGTCCTAGCCACAGTATACGTCGTGATGATTGTGATGAGTAGCGACGAAGGATGATTACATTACAATACACCCTCTATTTGTAGTGCTTGTTGTTGTAGCTTTCTTCACTTGCTAAATAAAGCACAATGGCACTCATTCTTCACCCTTTTTTGGACCTATAGCTCACCACTCATTGACTCATTGTGTCGTAACGCAGGGAGGGAGCGCCCACGTATATGCAAAAGGGGCACTGCTTGCTTGAAGGGCAAATGGGGCAGGGAAAACCCCTATAAATAACCGACCCAGACGCAGGCAATGATCGATTTATGGCCGACCTTGGGTCAGACTGGGAAGGTGTACGGAGCAAACAGCAAACCTGTGCACTGGCCAGTATCCGGGCACTGATTTCGGTTCGCTGAGTTCTCTGTTTTTTTACCACCGTTTTGTGTGTTTTAGCTTCTCCCCAATTCGTTGTGCCAATCACCGTTTGTGCTCTCGACTTCCTGAGGTCAATTGAGGTGAAAATAAAACGAGCTCGAAGGAGTAGGATGTTTATCGACAAGCTGCTGGACCTCCTTATTGCGTTTGGTTTCTCTATTAGCCTATGTAAGCGCGTGGCAAGAAAGCGGCGAGAAACTCAATTAACATATTTACCTTGAAGAAGCCACAGCTAGGGAGTGGTGAGGTAAGAGGTTCTATTGATTATGATTTAATCAAATTTCCATCAAACTGCTTCAACCTCTGCTACCAGTGAACCGAAAAAGTATTTCTTTCACAAAAAAAGAATAGACTCATTCCCCAACGAATTCGATTAAACAAAATTGTAACCAAGCACCTTATTTTCCCCTCCGAATTTCTGGGGTGACCTGTAGGATTATGTTGTTCAGTTTTACTTTTCGTTTGCTGTTCAAGCTACTAACGATTGGTCGTAATTGCTCGGCCAAATGCTTGTTTATTGCTTTTCTGTGCATTTTTTTCAGAAGGCAGCTGCTTTCCCAAGGATAAGCCTTCTGTATTCGATTTTAATAGCTACGTTTAGTACCGGGATTTGGGGTAAAACTTTTTCGCCAGCTTCGTTGTCGATAAAATGGTTCTGAAACAAGGCTTAAAGTGTTATTAACGTTATGTGGCAAGAAATTTAGGACACAGTTTTTGACAAGGATTCATGTTGGTTTAGTAATACTATGTAGTAATAAACATTTGCTTTTCTTGTTGGATTTTTTGTGCCTTTTGCCAACTGTATCGCGAATGGTCATATTGGGCAAAATTGACCAACGAAACCTGTGAAATTCACTTAGCCTTCATTTCCTGCACCTGATAAAGGTTTTCCGGTTCGGTTTTTTTTTATGCTCTGTAGGGTTTACCTTGTGTTTCAAATTTAATAGTCCTTCGCCGTTGTGTCGTGCACAATCCTTTCCCCCCTCCATTTAACAAAAGCACCTGGCGATTAATAATACGCACCAAGAACGAACCCCCTTGTAGGAAGCGTTAATTGTTAACCGCAACGGACAGTTGTCTGCCATCCTTTCGATGCTTTACTTCCCTTTTGCAGCTCCCCCTGACTGGCTGAAGCACTTCCTGCTGTGGCAAAGAATAGCGCTACTGTTTCAAAACCGTTGCCCCACATTCCATACAGCTGGAGAAAGGGGGCAGGCTGCAAGGACATTATCCCTCCGATACCCTTTTTTATGTCAGTGGCACAACAACAACAAAAAAACGGCAGGAAATTAAAGGCTTCTCACTGAAAATGTCATCGGTATTGTTCTTCTACGGTGGGAGCTCGTCGTTTGCCGTTGCGCTCAATGAATGGCTTTTTGTTTCAACGTTTGGTTTCAGGATTTGGGTCACCTGTCGGGTCCCTGTCGTTGTCCGGTGCAAGGATGTGCAGCGGGGAGGGAAGATGTTGTAAGATACACACATTGTGTGTTTGTTTTTGCTTTACAGAACGTTACCTCCACATTGTTGCGTCCCTTTTATGGTTTCGAGCGGCGTAACCGAGGCCCGTTCTGTCCGATTTTTGCTTTATTAATGTTTCATTTTTGCGGTATAATGTGTAATTAGAAAATACGTAAGGTGTAAGGTGTGACAGGGGTGTAGGAAATGTAGGAGGAATGATTCATGGTGGGATCATTCTACGGCATTGGGTGGCATTTGTAAGGCAACAGTTAAATGTGGTCCATGCAGTGGACGAGGGAAAGTGAAAGTAGAATTATTTGATTTTTTTATTATTTATTTCAATCTATTAAATCAATTAGATCTTAAAAATTAATTGATTAAATTTATTAAACATTATTAAATCAATTAAATATTATTTCAATTTGTTTAATAAAATTATATTTAAATCTACATATCTATCAACCTTGTATTTGATATACATTTTATGAATTTTTTTTTGCAATTTTTATTGTTTTTGTAGAATGCTTATTGCGGAATAGAATGTTGTTTCAATTAGTATTTTTTGGTTTATTTTTTATGTTTTTTTATATGATTTTCTCGATTGATCGATGACGAACTAGACCTTGAAAAGTTATGTGCATCTTTTAAAGGCATCAATATTAATATCTTTTTTTAGGGTTATTAAACCCTTTGTTTATGTATTAAAATAAAATGGAATAAATTAAATAAAACTTAAACGGCACATTAGTAGAAACATACTGTTATGCTTCACAAGCACTTATCATTCTTTTTTGTATGCAAATAACTGCAAAAGCATTCCTTTAAGACATCTCAGAGCTATTCATTATATTTAATTATGCACTGGAATGATTATAACGTGCAGTAGATATTTAGTAACGAAGGCGTTACTGTTACCTCTTATCACTGACACATTGTTGCATACCGGATGTTGGGAAAATCGAGCATCATTTCACACCGGGGTGTGCCTACACACACGCTGTCAATGGTGGAAATGAATGTAGATGTGGAAATTTAATTCTTTTTTTTTTGGCTTCCGACAACCAGCTCGTTCCTCTCTGCATATTGTTTTTCCTCTTGAGGATGGTTTTAAATACCCCGAACAAAGTCCCACCTTACACTATCCCACTGTACATGGTAAAAACAATGTAATAAGAATCACGATAGGAAATGTCAATGCGTCGTTCACTTTTTTGCTATGTGATTGTTACTTTATTGTCACTTTGGCAACTAAAAAAAAAACAGAAGACTGTTGCGTTGGATGAGAAAGCCGAGGAGTTGAGAAAGTAATGCCGTTTTTTTGGGAAGGGTTTAATTAACTTTGCATAACAAATTCAGGTGCCTGAATCATCAACGAGCAGGTGGTACTGAACGAGCTGGTTGTAAGTTTTTCTCATTGATGTGCATTATTTTAATAATAATCGCCAGCCCAGAGCGAAAAACAGATGAACATGTCAATTAGTGACACGAGCGCGGGCGACCCACCAGCCTAGGACAGAAACCGAAACGAACCAATCTCGGCAAGCAGCCAATGCTGGAGTGGGGTGGGTGTGTGTGTGTGTGTGTGTGTGTGTGTGTGTGTGTGATAATTAGCTCGCACTGGATCGCACATACCGTTCCTTCCTCCCGGTGAGAGGGCGCACGGCGGGCGATGGTTTGATGTTAATTTTATTAAAAGCTCACAACACAATTAAGTAAAAAATTTCCTTTTCCATTTCCATTATGGTTCCCTTTGCTTTTTGTTGCTGTTGTTGTTTGCTTTGTGTAGACACGTGTGCGACCGGCAAACTGATTCGGTTCGACCATTGTCTGTGTACGCATTTCAACCGTACGTTTCCCCGTCCAAACCCGTGTTGTTGCAATATTTGAATGCGCGTTTGTCCGTGCGAGCGCGTGCGATACAAGACGCTTCCCCGGGAAAAAATGAAAAGCCAAAGCTCCCCCCCGTCTCGTGGTAATTGGTGAAAAGGTTGGTGCTTGATTTTCACCTGCCGTTGTGTGCGTGAGCTGGCCCGGACATTTATTTTTTTGAGCCGCCGTCCTACAGCTGACGGTGGTCGCCACACGAAGATAAACATTCCCTGACGAATGTAACGACGACGATTTCCCGGTTGGTTGTGGTGGTGGAAAGCAAACAGGAAAAAATATGGAAAATGAAAGGAAAAGCTGACTGGCCTACAGCACATTTCTGGACGGTTTTTAAAAGCATTTTTCCCCGTTGTTTTTTTGTTGTTTGGTTTTAGCGAAGGATTGTTCTTGCCCACCCGAACCGAATGGTAAATAAATAAACAGGCTGCTGGGGTTTTGGGTTGTGTGCGGGTCTCTGGTTATCGGTTATTCACCAATGGATGGGCTGCAAGATGTGATTTATGCACGCGGGGGAGCCCGGATCTTTATTTGCTTTGCTGTTTTATTTTCGGTAGCTCTCTCTGCCACACGACGGGTGTGTGTTCGGTTTTGCGGCAATTTGCATTTTATGATTGTGACGAGACACGGCAACAAGTGTTGTAAAAACAAAGCGAGGAATGCTTTTTAGGGGGGGAAAAAACAAAGCTGTTTTTCCCAAAATTTATTTCCATGAAACAAAAAATATATATGAATTTAATTTCCTTGTCAATCATCGAAACCGGTTCACATCTTCTCCATTACAACACTTCTCGCCTGTGAAAGCATCAGCTGTCGTAGCGTAAACAGGCGCAATATTTTCCTTCCATTAACAGTTTGTTGTGTGTGGTCGTTGGGCATACCTCCCCCCCCCCCCCCCCCCCTTCCACCGTTGGCAAGCACATCCGCCGGGGCAGAATAAACACCCAATGACCGGAACTTACTTCGAGGCGCGCGTGAAAGCTCAATCAAAACTTCATCCTTCCCCCTTGGTGGCGTTCTTTCGTCGTATGCCTGTAGTAAGTGTGTGTGTGTGTGTGTGTGTGTCTAATTAGCTGAAATTAATTGCGTTATAAACTGTATTTACCTTTACTGCTTGGGAAATGTGCGTAACCGGGAGGGAGGAATGTGTCATGAACTCTTCAGCAGAAGCAGAACGCCTCGGAGGTCTAGCAGTACCGGGGAATTTTTAGGTGAATCCCCAGCTACCCGGCACTGCTCTTAAACACACACACACACACACACACGCGCACATCTTCCGTGCCCTGTTTCTGGGTGGTGTGGAGTGCATTTTCATTAAAAGTTTTCATGTAACTGAGAGTGGGAAAAAGTAACAAAAAATAAGCAAAGAAAGAGTGAAGTAAAAGTTCTTCTCAGCAGTCGTACACGACGGTACGACAAACGACAGGCAATGATGGGTTGAATTGTTTCCCGGTGGAATACGGCACCATCACACAATTCTTTCTCGAGCACGATGATGCATGATGAAGGAGCTGATGACGGCGATGATTATGATGATGATGGCGATGAGCATGATAATGATAATGGGTATATCTTGCCGGCCGCCTGCTTGTAGAAACTTTTATTGTGTGGCTGTGGTGTAGTGGGGGTTTGGGGTTTCCTCATGTTCTGCAGGAGAGGAACTCCGTTCTTGGCCAACACTTGCCGGATCTATCATGCTGTGTGTGTGTGGTTGCGTTCTCGGGAGGCAGTAGTAATAAAGTTCCACGTTTTATACGCTTTTCCGATTGCTTTATTGGACTCCGAAGGTGGGAGAAGGTGGTGAACCAGTTATAACTCCAGCGTCCGCAGACCAGTAATGATGAAATTTCATCATGTGCTTTATTTCTCCAAGGGAAAATCGTCGTAACTGGACATGGTTGAGGTTAGGTTTTTTTTTTTAGATAATGCTATTTATGAGTAAATTTGCTTGATTTGATTCACGTTTTTGGAAAGATTTGGTTTCAAATTGTATTTGGTATATCAGATTAACTTAAGGGAATACGTTAAAAATCTTATATGATTTTTAGTAAGATTTTTTTTTAGGTCAGATTGTCCCTTTATTGTTATTCTCTGCTTTTCTCGAACGACTTCAATTAAGTAATCGGCAACTTATATTAAAGTACTTGATTACCATTGTTCTAATTTCCAAATAGGTCATCCAAAAAAGGTTCGTAATCACTGCTGTAATAGGAATGACGAACAACGATTTAATGGTTACAGTTTGTTGTACATTTATTGATGAAACTCTTCACCAAATCTTTTTATACATCTTTAACAGGTTGTTATGAACCTCCTGGATTAAAAAATAGGTTTATATGATAATATTTAATAATAAAATTTGTTTGAAAACAGACTTAGCCCAAGTGACATTTGTTCTAAATTTGTAACCATGATCTAAATTTAATCGAATGGTGCTCTAATTACCAAACATTAAAAAATTTTGTGTGATAAACCGTGTTCAACATTTTGTTTGTGCGTGTGTATGACCTTCCTGTATTGGATGATGATGGCGTCTAATCCGATTTAGATTCATTTTCTTAAATATTTGACGAAAAAAGAAGGCACATATCGTGCAGCGTTATTTTGTGATAATTCGTTTTTTTTTTTGGTACAAAAAGACTAAACGACCAGTTACAAAGATTGCCTAATCCCCCAATCGACCAATCAAAAAACGTTATTTCCCAAAGGATAGAGCAGTAAGTATCGAAAAAGTCACATCACAGTCGATTTTAAAGGGCTTGTTCTAAAAATCCCTTAAGCTGGTGCAGTTTAAGGGAAGTTTAAGGCGTCAGTTTAAGGGAAATAGCACGAAAAACCCGATTTTAGAACTCGAAAATGTCAATTGGGATATTACTTTAGGTATTTTCTTTATTATATCTTCTCGATTAGTTTTCTTAAGCTACTTTTGTTAACACCTGCTGTACACTGTACAAAATTTGTAGAATATTATTTAAAAAAATGTTTTAAACAGTTTCGATATTTATTTCCTTTTCAATTGTTAGTTTTCCTCAACCACCATTGTTATGAATCCAGACCTTATATTTATAATTATTTTTATAAGGTTTCAAAACATATCAATTATAAATGATTGATTCAAATTTTGAATTATTTTGAAGCCCAACTTTATTTGTTGGAACATTTCTAAGGAATGTATTAAATAAATTGAAATCAATAATCAATCCATTTCCTACCAGATG
Organism: Anopheles gambiae; assembly: GCF_943734735.2. NCBI lineage: Eukaryota > Metazoa > Arthropoda > Insecta > Diptera > Culicidae > Anopheles > Anopheles gambiae. The sequence continues at coordinate 18,611,453 of NC_064602.1, read as the reverse complement.
GAATTGTTAAGAATTAGTACCTCGCAGATCGGGAAACCCCGTAATTGTATGTTACATTTAAATTGTCTACCCAGTACTTAGTAAAATTAGCAATATGACGTTCTTACCTTGTCGGCATCTTTACTTGTCGCATAAATCATGAAAGGTTTCATTTTTCCTGGTCTAAACTGCAGGTTAAAGTCCGTTCCTTACCTCTGTCCGTAAAGCCTGAAGCCACATAAACTGTGGCGCATTATTAACAACGCCGCACCACAACAGCGACGATGGCGGGCGCTAGCAAGAAGTGATCATATTTTTCGGTAAATCCCTTTAAACAGCTGGAAACCCCCTTACGTTTTTAAAGCGGTCTAATCAATCACCCAAAAGCCGTTCCCCCTCCCCCCCCCCTCCTTCCCATTACACCAGTAATTAGCTGGTGCGTAAGTGGCGCAGAGCAGCTATTTTCACGCACAACAACCAACAACCCCCGTAACCACATCATCTTTTTGCCAGCCCATCTCCATCCATTATGCACCTTATTGGCGCGCAATGGAGCTTGACGTTTTATGCTTCAGCATCTTGCAATGGATGCCCACGCCGGTGAAACCATCCAGTATAGATCTCAATAATAATATTTCGAGCAGTTTTTCTCCTAGAAGCCAGTCACGCTAAAAAAAAGACAATAAAATACGTCTAGAAATAAAGCAAATGTATTTTTGAAGCATGAAAGTATTTCATTAAAAGTACCGGCGTTGGTGGTGCTGCTACCTATTGAAAGCTTTCTTTCACCGGCGCGCAGTCCACCCCACGCACACGCAAAACACATTAGGAGCATAATTTATAATACGATCGCCTCCTAAAATTGCCAATCAGCGTAGAGAAGAAGCACTGTAGCATAAGCTGTCTAGATGCTGTGGCGTGCAGCATAATAACTTTCCATTTTATTTGCCCGCGGGTGCGTTTTTTTTAAAGGTTCAGATCGACACCATTTGAGTCTAGTTCAGGCAACCAGTTCATTAGGGGGTCGCGAAAGACGTTTACACCCGTAGAAGAGCTTGATGTGGATGTAGTGCCATGAGTGGTTTGGTTAAAAAAAAGCGATCGAACTGGCTCTCATTCTCTCGCTTTGCGGCTCTACCCACGGGAATATGCGAATTGTTCGTTGGAAGATGCTCCTCGGACGATGTCCTCTGCCCGCACCGAAGAAGAAGGTCAGCTGGTGTTTTAATTGGGTGAATAAAATTTAATTTCAACCATATTTACTTCAGTGCACCATTGCGAATCACCATGGGGTGTGTGGTGTGCGTGCAACCTGAATAAAGTCTTAATTGTCCCGAGACGCGCGTGGCCCCTTCTCGGTGGTCCAACTACAATCCACTTAGATTGGATTAAAAAGGATGAGATTATCGAGACGAATTTTAATGGTTACGGGCGTCACCATCGAGTTGCTGTATAACTTCGCTGTCATGACACCGTCACGAGACACCATCAGAAGCTTTTGCACAGCGGGAGCATGAAGGCTAAAGGCGTCTTGATAAGAGTGCAAAAAAAAGGCTCCTTCCCCCGTGTGTGGTGGTTATTAAAAAAAAAAGATAGAGCAAGGAAAAGCTTTCCCAGCACACCACCTTGCGTCTGTACTGCACCTGAAGGGAATGATTCGCCAAATGAAAATAGGGAACGGAATTCGCTCGATGTCATACGGAGAGTGAAATTTCGTGTAAAATGCTGGTAAAATGTGCAGTAGCTGCAGCGAGTGCAGTGCATGTAATTGCTTTCGCCTCGTTCGCCCGCGGTTGTTGGCTGCAGCTAATGAGCTCGCTGACACACACACTCACACATTACGCTCATTCTAAATTAGGTCGATTGAATCGATTTGAATGGGGTTCAGCACCGCTCCTTCGTTGGCGTACCTACTACTATACCTCTACTACTGCCAACGGTTGTCAAGTGGGGGAAATGCTTCTTAATGATCGTTCACCGGTTCGGGCACTCGCGCTGGTACCGCACATAACGTCAGCACAATTTTCCCTCTTTTGTGCACTTTAATTACTGCTGCGCCATACAACAAGGCTCGCCAAGCTTGGTGGTTGTGGTGGTGGTGGCCTCCTTCTTTCCCTCGCAGTAACAACATTGTTCAGACACAGAGCAGTGGGGAGTGGAGGTTGAAAATCGGTAAGGTAAGGGGGGAGAGTGAAAAAAGTCACTTAAGCCAGTAGAGACTGACGAAAAATTTGCATGTGAGAAGCGAGCGAAAAATCAATCAATTAAAACCCGCTGCCAATACTCCCGTCAACTAGCGAAGAGGCGGGCGGTTACAGTTACATCGTCGGTGGAGCTCTTCTGGAGTATGCTAAGGGGGTGAGAAAAAGCTCCACTTTACCTTCAATGGTTGGGCCCGGTCGAAAATGCCTACAAAGACAATGGTAAGCACTTTGTCTATCGACCCACAAAAAAAAAAAATAAGACTTGCACACATCAGCTGCATCGGCGTGGGGAGGAGAGTGGCGCACGGTTTGCAAAGTTTCGCGTTTGCACATTCCTTTCCGCGTGGTGCGCGCTTGCATGCTGAGGGTGGGAAAGGTGCACTCAAAGAGCCGCCCAGCCGCTCGTATTTGGTTTTGTGCGGTGAAAATGATACACCACCGACCATTTCCCATCCCCCCTGGTGCATGCTGCATGCTCAGCGAAAAAGGAAGTGAACGAAGCCCCGCTTTTCCGTGAAGGACGTTTCGTGCTTTCGAGGGCAGCGAGCGTCTTTGGTTGAATGTCAATGAGCCAACACACATACACACTCGGTCCCATTGCATCAAAGTGTGAATGAGGTGCCAAAATGCTCTCTAGGAAGATAGGGAAAAGCGATTTTGTTCCGTTTCCTCGCTTCTGTGATATGCACTCTGGTGACGTAGAGTGCGCTATGGCTGTGATGGAAGTTATACAAAAAAAAAAAAACTTTTGAAAGCCCTCACAATTTTTAACACGATGCCTTTTTCGGTTTGCACATTGCTGCAGATTTTGTTCACCAGGGAAATCTAACACAAAATTCTCCCTTCGGGTTGTTGTGTTTGTCTGAGGATTGACACACGGCAATGGTATGGCAGCACTGGGAGTCATTTAAGGATAGAAGGGTGATGTGGACATCTTTGAAAATAGAGTCCGTACACATTTGAAATTAATTTTTAACATTAAAATATATTTTTATTAGCTACTGGACCCTATTATGAATGTTTTGTGCAATGCTGGAAACATTCCAGGAGTTAATGAAGTGATGCCTTAAAATGATGATTGAAGACTTAATAATGTCTTCCACAATTTTGCAGATAGTATGATAAACATATCATGTTTTAATAATGCTACAAGGTTGTTTGAATTTTTTTTGATATTTTTAACAGTGTATCTTCCATTGAATAAAACGCTTTAAATTTAAGTCAAGCAATATTGTTTTAAACAAAAAGAGATTATTGAATTTATCAATTAAAACCGTTGTTAAAAAGGATGAAAAATGCAAATGAAAACATTAAATATAATCAAACATTTCATCCTTGCGGAATGGAAGGGCATATGTCATATTTTTCATTTCATAATCAACTCTTTTCACTTGCTTTTCCGGATTGATCAAAGTGGTTATATATACTGCACGTGGTATACTATCGCAACTCTCAAATAATGATGAATTAAATTCGGAACTTGCACAGCAATTTATTTATGATAAATTTATAAGTATTTTATGGACCTTGGATTTTACAAAAAAATCATTTTAAGACGTTTTTATGCAGTGAATTGGATAGAAGTACCGAATTATTATTGTTGTTTTACTGTTTACTGTTCTATTCTGTTCTACTATTTTAATTTAAAAGTCCAAACAGAATATTTCTTTCATTCTGGAAGTAAGTAAAAAAACGGAAATGAACAGACCATTTTTAAGACTTACCATCTGTAATGTGGTTGACAGTGCCGCAATACGTTACTGTCAATGTCATAAAAAAATTAACTGAAACAAAATCCATATCAGCGTCACGTACTCAATTGCGATAATCAGAGTAGATACTCAAAACGATTGGTGTGACCAACACATACTTCATGACAATTTAGCGAACATTGCTTGGTCATGCCTTTTTTTTATTGTGATCAGTTCTGCAAAATGTCACTGACATAGACATGACAAATTCCGGCTGAAACAAAATCATGTCAGCGTCACGGGCTCAACTGTGATGATCACTAATGAGACTTAAACAGTTCTTGCGACCATCACATGCTTTGTGACATTTTGTGCGACCAACTATTGATCAGTTACTTGGTCGCGACAAGAGTTGGGCGCTCATCAAAATGTCACCAAGCATGTGATTGATTCACCAACTGTTTGAGTCTCGTGTCTGATCATCTTAGTGCAAGTGAGCTAATTTGAGCTTCGTTTCGGACATGAGTGTTGGTGATTAAAACAGTGGCATTTAGCAGTACTGTTCACAGCCAGAAAAAAAATCATGATAATGCTTTTGCGCCGGCATTAAGCTCAGCTTGTCAGTCAGAGTTTCGCGTTTGACTCAAGCACACTCGCATGTTGTGTTCGGCATGTCATGACGCACTTTCATTGAGTATCCGCAATGCGCATCAAGGCACCACGGATTTGTTCAATGTTTTCGTTGGTGAAAATCTCGTGATGCTCATGACATTTTGCAGCACTGGTGGTTGACATGACAGATAGCCTAGTTCTCTTTTCACAGTACTAATTTAAAAAAACGGAAAGCTACTCTAGCATGTCCATATTGCCCCATGGTCCCATACGTTTGCCTTCTTTTGTGGCTTTCTCAATCGTACCAGAAAGAAAATGCACTATTCACCGCAGAACGAATATCCGCAGTCCGTGTAAGAGCTTTCCCTGCATGCCAAGCTTTCTTTTTATCTCGCTCCACTTGTAAGAAAAGTCATCCTCGCAGCAAGGAAGCAGCATACTATATTTGGCTTTATAAAAAGAAAGGATTCCCTGTCACGCCAGTCCCGCTGCTGGTGCTCCATGGAAGTAGAAAACGGCAAACAATAAATCACACACCATTAAGAGTGTCTTCCTGACCGGGAGGGGCGCTCGGTCTCTTAGTATCTTTGGCGCAATGTACCTTCAAGTGAAACTCTGTTCCACCATCGCCGAAGCAACGGCCACGGCATATACAATACAATCGTTCTTCGTTTTCAGATTGTTGCTTTATTGTGGTAAGAGTTTTCCTTTCTACTACGGTCAGATTATTTTAATCCAACACTGGGGAGGTGTAAAAAAAAGAAGTTGGGACATTTTCTTCAGCAAACTTTACCGGAGCTTGATTAAAGGAAAGCCTGGATGCGCGAAACTTCCCAAAGAGCTCGACAGTAACCTTCGGCAAGGAACACGATTAAGGATACTTTTTAGCCTGTCTGTGTGAGTGTGATTGCCATGATCGCTCAGAGTGTTTCAATTTTAATTTCAACATTACCCAAAAGTGTGTTAAATATTTATAACCGTTTTTTTCTCTCACCACCCATCCAAACGAGCTGCTTCCTCCATGCTTTCTTTGTTGCGCTCGGCGGTTGCGTGTGACTTACTCACTTTCCCGTGCGAAAGCCAAGCCAAAGCGCACGAACCGAAAGTGTTCCTCTTTTGTTCTATGCTAAATGCTGTGTAATTTATTCATTTCGGTACCGAGACAGAGCAAGCCCTCCTGCCCTCCCCGTCATTATGATTTTATTTTTTCTGTAACATTTTTTCTCGTTTTCTTTGCTCGTTCCATTCCAGCAGTCGCAAGCAGCTCAAGCAACGGAAGGCGGAAGGAAGCAGACTGATTAAAGTCCTCAGCCAACGGTTTTCTTGCCGGCCTCATCTCTGACCGGTTGGCGGGGGGAAGAAAGTAGTCGGCACACAGGATCCACCGGCGGGGAAGAAGCCGCGCACCATTATCCAGTAAGTAAAATGTGTCATTTCGTCGTCGTGTGTATGATGCGGTAAGATGGTCCCGCACCACAGTGGCGGTTACTCGGCGTGTGTGCGGGGCTCGTTTTAAGGGTCTTTAGTCTCGTGGCGGCCATTTTTGCGAGCCGTGTGGTGAGACGTGGCTGTGTCATTGTTACGAGCTTGGAGAGCGACCGAGGCCTGGTGGATGAGAGGACCGGCTGTACACAGGCGGACACAGGCTGATGACAAGCGGTTGTCAGTGCTTGGTTTCCGGTCCGTTGGTTTCGCTCCATTCCATTCCATCCTCCGGCAAGGAAGGGAGAACCACTCCGTGGGCCTTTGTGCGTGTGTACCCGTGGTGGTGCGCTTTACTGGACGGCATTCTTTGCGTCCGTCATTCCGTGCAGGTCATGTTCCAGTAGGCTGCGTTCGGATCCGATTAGCGTGTGTCGCTTGGTTTCACGATCGTCTCCAGGTCCAGGTGCGAGTGTTTGTGGTTTGCCGGGTCTTTCCGCGTCTCATGCTTTAGAAGAAAGTGGACAAATAGCCCCGGCCGTGTGGCGGTGTCTTATGGTAGAGGATTTCGTTTCTTTTTCCACCATTCCAAGCCGCCGCGACCAAACACCACAGTTTCACCCCTCTGGTGCTGGATAATTGGTAATGTTTGCATTTTCCGTTAGAACACACTCTGCTGGGGGAGACACTCGTGCTCGTCTTAAAAGCCTGCCTACCAGCGGCAATGTGTCCTACCAGCGGCTCCTCCGTAACGGCTCTACGGTCGTCTTACTCGGCCAGCCGTGTGCCTTCGAGCGTCCCGGTCCTGTAGTCGGTGTATGACCGAAAAATTAAAAAAAATGTGCGTCGTCCACCACTACCCAAAAAGACACAAGAATGTCTAAGCAGAGCCTTAGGTCAATGTGCGCACCACTAACTGCACACACTGCGGCATTTTGTGCGTTTTCCCGACACTGCCCAGCCCGTGGTGGTTCGGTGAGTTTCGGTGGATGCTGAAAAGTTGATCAAACAACATTAATGCTGCGCGTTAAACATGATGGCGCACACACGGCACAGCGACAGCAACGTCCAGACGACACGCACACCGGAAGATTCACGGTGCCAGCGACTGGGACCGGTGGAAGACGACGGCCGCTGCTTCCTCGTAGGAAAACGATGGGCCCGCCCGAGGTCGTATCGAGAATTGTGCGCAGGCAGGCAGAGCGATATGTTTGCCACACGACCCGCCAGGTATGTGTGCTGCGTTCATTGGAATGCAAATGTTTGCTCTTGCTGCCGCTGCAGATGGCGGAGGACGGTGCCTGGCCAGGGGTTTGCTGGGAAAGTTAGGAACATTTATCGAAATTCCATCAGACGGTGTGGTAGTAGCGTCTTATTTGGAGGGTTTTTTTTTTCTTTCGTGGAAGGTTGCTTTCGGGCGAAAATTGATTTTTCGAATATCCCATTTTCAGTGAGCAGGAAGGTTTTACATTTCAAGGGAATTGCTATTTCGGGACGGTGTGTTTATATTACGATGGAAATTTTGCGGGAAATAGCAACGTGTCTGATCTCCAATGAAACGGTGAGCTGTTGACAAATTCACAGTTTGTTCGCATTGAATGCAACGTTAAACTTGGTTTCTGCGTAAATGTCAGCTAAAGAAGTGGTTAGAGGCAGTATTATGACGAAAATATGTGTTTTTTCTGTTAAAACAACCTGATTTAAGCAATCGCTCGCTAATTAAAGATTGTTTTAAATTTGGTCTTCCCTTTTTTTATGTGAAAATGTAGATGTAAAATGTATTTTGGTCATCGATAAATGCAATTACCTAACGTATGGAACATACACATTTCTTCCTTTCTTCCTCATTGTGAATTTGAATGAATATAATTGAGCTTTACATAATAAAACCCCATATCTTTACATATTAGTGCTCTTTTCGAAACATTAGGGTTTTATTGCACAATGGTCGTTTTATTTGTAAACCGATTAACAACATATTACATTACAATTATATTGAAATTAAACGATTCAACATTTTCAATGCCAGAGCGCTTTATCCTAAAATGGTCCTTCGAACCGGATTGTCGGGTCACTCTTAATGCCTCAACGTGATATTAATAAACATAAATATAAAAACCTGTCATTGGTTATTTCACACTATCTGTCTTCGAATCTTAAAGGTTTCATTACAATCAGTGCTCTTTATTTGTAAACTAAATCGTATCAAACGATTGATCATTTCCAATGCCACAGCGCTCAAGCGGGAAATAGTCCTTCGAACCGGATTGTCAGGTCAGATGACTCTTCATTTACCTTCAACAGTTATAATCCTGCGGGCCGGTCTGGTGGTACCGTCGTCAACTCGTACGACTAACAACATGCCCGTCATGGGTTCAAGCCCCGAATAGACCGTGCCCCCATACGTAGGACTGACTATCCTGCTATGGTAACAATAAGTCACTGAAAGGCAAGCTCACTTTACTAGTGGGTACAGGCAGGCCTTGACCGACAGCGGTTGTTGTGCCAAAGAAGAAGAAGTTATAATCCTGCAATAGCGCAAACAACTATCACTGTCTTTTAACGTCTCGTTCTAGCCTATCATTTCATAATGATTCTGCATAATGAACTGCAAACAAACACTGATTACAAAACTGTCCATTTTATTCTATGTGTGAAAAATCCCTTTCGTCCTCTTATGTGCTCGTAATAGCGTAAAATTCATCATGCACACACACGCGCACGCATCTTCCTACTGTCCCATGCTACGGACTTGATGCGCCGCTACACGTAGGAAGCGACCTTCCTTGGATTCTATTTATGGTTTGTTGGGTGTCCTTTTTCTACTTTTACCTACGGCCCGTGTAGGTGTACCCGAGCCGTGGAGAGATTGTCTGGTGGAATGTCTTCGTCATCGCTCCAAGAGGAAGCAATCTGCTGCACGTTGTGAATGCGATCTGCCATTTGTTGCGCGGGCGAAAGGGGCTGATTAATCTTGCCTCCCCCCCCTTTATCGCACAGTCCTCGCATTGTGGTGGTTTCACCTTTCATGGGAAAACTTTTTCACCGGCCTACAACTCTCCTTCGGTGACCCTTTTTTTGTTTGGGTGGAGGAGCTTGTTAAAGCAAGCAACACAATATCTGAAATCGTGCGTGGGAAAACGTGATTTTTGGTTGTGACAGTTGTTATGACGCTGTGCCGAAATAAAATGCTATTAAAGAATTCATACGGATGACATCATTTCTACTGTTGAGATGGTGTTTAAAATAGGAAAATATGGTTTATAAAAATAAACAAAATGACAAAAGAAACCTGAAATGAACTCAAAAGCACGAGATGTGGTTATGACACATGCTACTCTTGCTGAAGCTTTATGTTTGTTTCTGAAATTTCCTTCCATCCAGTAGGGATGGTAATAAGAATGACTTATATAAAAGCTCATCCTTGTTTCATCCAGCCTTCAACCACGGTCGCCACCATTGTCTGTTAGGGGGAATGAAGCCTGCTGGAGATTGTTTCATTTGCATTCGTTGTTCGGAAGCGCACTCTCCAAAAGCTCTTCTATGTACGGCAAGCGGAGCAGAACGCATCCATCGTGCAATTGGGAAGATCCCTCGAGATACTTGTGTACATGGGGCGCGTTCGCCAACACAAAAGCCTTCTGAATAGAGTAATGAAACAGAAACCACGCAGCCGGGTTGCCCATTGCAAAGTGTAGGAGAGAAAATATTGGAAAAACTAGCTCTGTTATATGGCAAATATTGGGTCTTTAAAGATAGAAAAATATTTTAACGTGTAATATACACGATCAGAGCTTCTTTTTTTTATTTGTTGAAGGATAATCTACATCATAATCAGTATCCTCTTTATGGTTCAGAGTTGCTAATTGAGAGCGAGGTATAGTATTACAAATGAAGATTGTTTTCTCTATTACAGCCATACCAAGTTGATTAAAGATTGAATTGCAACGTTTGAAGGAAACTTTGGACTTTAAGTGATATTATTGTGTTCGTTTGGGAAATACATCTTAGGTCTAAATTCGTCCTTGGATAATCTACGAGGAGTAGTTCATTTACTTTGATTTTTACTTTTTAGCTGTGTATTCGTATGGTTGACAAAATAATTAGGTACAAATATTAAAAATACAAGATTTAACATTCCCAACTGCACATTGGCAACATTTCAATGTGTCGGCATATAAACATTTCAAATTCAAATTTGGATGCTTGCGTTTCTTAGCATTATTTATATAATTTCAGCTGCCGATTGCCACACTCATAATAAACCTATTATTAAAACTCAAACTTTTCGGAAAAAACAAAAAGAAGAAGAATTGGTTGGAGTTGTAACATCCCCCATAAAAGGTTAGCTAAGCTAAACCCATTAGTCAATATAGGAGCTTATTTAGTAATTGAAAGATCCAGAAACATTTATTTCAACACTAAAAGTACCAAACATACGCACAGAAATCAAGCAAAGGTCTGCGTAAAGGATATGTTGGGATCATCTAATTCCCAACATAAAGAATGCTTTAATTTGAATAAGCTTTTAATCCTTTTGATTCGCTGAGATGAAGTACATTGACTCTCTTGAAAGCAAAAGGTAACCATAAAACATTTTAAAGGATGTTGAAACAACCCTCCCAACATCCCGCTGTATAGCTTTGAGATTCATGAGCTCCAAAGTTAAATCCCAGGACAAAAACAGCTTGCATCTGTCCGTATTGCCCGGGCAGGCGGGGCAATTCCGCATCGATCGTTACTACCTACCAACTCCAAAACAAAACGAGTAACACACGCACATTGGCTATTGGCCACATAAAACACACCACGGACACAACAACACCCGATTAATACAGCCCTGGATATATCTTATCTACGGTGAAAACCATAAATCACCGCCCTTGCTGCTGCTGTACCATACCATACGCAAAACCTGGGAGCTCTTTAGTGTCCGCTGAGGTGTGCGTTGAGATTTGTGTGCCTACGCCAACGAACCAGGGCACAGCAAGGGCAGTTTTGCGGGCGTTTTAATACTGTCCTGAGCGCAGGATACAGTCCGAGAGCGGTACGGATCTGGAAACGTCATTCCACAAACCATACAAACAACGCCAACAGATTGTTGCGTGCTCCAGAAGACCCCCTGGACACACCGGACCAAACCGCCTCATCCTCGTGGTTTATTGTCGTGTTGAGGGAAGGGGCGTTAGGGGAAATAAATTCGACATTAATAGTTCGCGCCGCAAATAATATCACGTAACAGCGGCGGGAAGGAAATGGTGAGCAATTATTCTTACCCTCCGGTTAGATTAAGGTTGAAGGTTCGGAGCTTTCTGGCCATGCGCCAGCGAGAAGCTGGCCCTATAATAAAGTGTGGGAGGCACGTGCTTCGAATCATTAACCGATACGGGAATGAAAAATGGGATTTCGGAGCTCGGTGCTTCTGAGTGATCGAAGGCGCCTGTTGCCAAACCTGTTGCGAGAGGACATTCTGCTGGCGATCGTACTCCGGTCGTAATTGATATTTCGTGCCAAATGTCCGCAACGGTGTGTTTTTTAATCTCTTCAGGGTCTGCCTTCGCATCCATTCTGGACGTTGGTTGGAATTTTATCATGCTTTTAATGTCCGCCAGGATCGGCCCGGAAAGAACATCTGTAAACAACGGTCCGGTACACGCTCGTTGCATTTATGATGTGTGGTAGGGGGGAGGTCTCTGGGCATGGTCTCTGGCAATTCTGAGGTAACGATTTGGAGTGTTTTACCCCGCTGTTCTGCAGCCATTGGGTGTAATTGTAACAATTACGTTACGCTTTCCACCACCACCGTGGAGCACACATTGTCATGGGAGACATATCTCTGCCGGTAGCAGCACCCGGTGACCATCATCACCCGTGTGTGTTGGCATCATCGTGTGTTATGGCATCGCATCGGGAGCTGTCGCGAGTGGTACAAACTGTTGCAATTCCTCCGAGCACCATATGAAATGTCGTGTCAAATTAGATGATGAAACAGGGCGGCGTCCACGTGTTCGACGAGGCAGCGTCCAGAGAAAGGGTGATGGGAACCTATAGGAAGCTACTCCACACCTGTCGCTTTCGGTGCAAAACCCCTCCGCATTAGCGCATAGCGCGGGAATGCCATTTTCCAATGGTCGGGGGCACTCATCCGCAGGGGGACGGCCCAATATCAGCGCGAGACGGCAAAATCTCATCGCCATCATCAGCAAAAAGCGGGAGGACAGGCGTCACCTGCCGCACGGGAGATACTAATCCTCCAAAACGAGCATGACAGAAGAGGATGACAGCGAAAGCAAAAATAGCAAACAAATAGCATCGGCTAACCACAGTACGGCTCACGAGTGCGCGACTGACGAGAGTGAAAGAGGCACAATAATAATGACCCACACACGCTAATGCAATGTATGATTGTAGCTAATTGAGCTCGCGCTCTCATTGCGCAACTCCTGCAGGTGGCGTGGGGTGCGTTGGTCAGTGAAAGCGAGCTTTACCGGCCGCGTTACTGTCATGTGCAATGCACCCCAGGGGCGGGAGAGGTTTTATTTTGATGCTGCGACCCCCCCCGTTTCCTTCGGGGTGTTTTTTTTCTGTTGTAGCTTCACTTCTTACATCGTTAAAGTAAGGCGGCAAAAGTAAAGGGGCTTCAGCTTACCCCTCTAGATAGCCCAGTGTGGTGTAGTTATGCACTCGAACGAGGGAAGCATTTTCGATGACTTTGTGTGCAAATTCCTGGGCCCAAATGTGAGTGCAAAAGGATGAGCCGTTGGGAAATGCGTGCGGTGGATTATATGGGAGCCCATTTCCGTTTAGGTTAATTTTAGGGTTTTTATGGGGAAATATTTTAAATAAAAAATAGGCTTTCTTTTGCTGCCGGTGGCATCCGCCGTCCTAAATTATGTGCGTAGTAGTTATATTTATTTCGAAATTACTATGCATTTGCGGGACAAAATAGTACACATTAAGGCGAGTGGAATTCGCGGGTGCTCAAACATTGTTTCATTAGGTAACATAGCTTTTGTTTGTTTAGTTTTACACTTTTAGCTTTGTGGTTTTATGTAATACCTGAGTTTTGGTGATCAATTCAGTAAGGGTTACAAAAAAATAGATAGTTATTTCTACTAAATGTTTTGCTAATAAAGAACGACCCATTCGTATCCATGCATGCAACACTAACAGATATCTGCAAAAAAAAATATACAGACTTTTGCTTTAATCTTTCGGCTTCTTAAGTCTTAAGTGAGTTATTTGTGATTATATTTGACACGTTAGTTGATTCTCCTTCTAGCCGTAGGATAAAGTTATGATTTCAACAAAGCTAGAAAATACTAACAGAGAAGCATTGGGACATTCAAAACATCATTTTCATGAATGAAAGCAAACATGAACAAAAACTGTTGAAATTTTCAAAACGACGTGAGTTTTCACTGCTTGTTTTGAGCTTATTTGCCAATTATTAGTAGCCTGTAGACTAAATAAATTTGGTTAAAAAAAGCGAATACTCCTGAAAAAAATATACAAACAACTGTAGATGACAAGGTGATCGATTGCATTTCGATCTATTTACAATGGGTGTTGAATTGAATGAAAATATTATTCCTCATTTCTTTTTTTATTAATTTGTCTTGTCTCTCATATTGTTGTTGGTGGTTTTCGTCAAATTATCAGTTTCGTGGGAGAACAAGAGAAGTTTTTAAATTGATGATATATTCAATTGAATTATATAATATGTTGTTGTTGTCGATCTAGTTTAGCGTGTTAAAGTTAATATATTTAAGCATTATTTCGTACCATACCCTGTGAAAGACAACGTCAATGTCATTGAGGTTTTTATCCCCAACCTCTGTTTTATGTTGAACTACCCAAAAGGAACCTTCCAATGGATTCCTCTTTGGAAATTAGTTGGTTTCAAATTGAAAACTAAGGTTAGAAAGAGAATTCGAAATCTTTTCATCTATTGGAATGGATTTCTATTCATTTCTTTTCATCTATTACGGATTAAAACGTGTGCAAGAACAATGAAATGGGCAGTAGAATAGAATGTGCGATAGTAGTAAGTTACATTTGTTTGTCTATCGCTTCAGTAGACAATAGCTCTTCGAAAGAACGAGTTTTCTTGCAGAGAAAACTGATATGTATCTAGAGGAACGTTTGTGGGGTAGTTTGTGGATTGGTAGTTTGTGTCCTAGAATCAGTATTGTGGCTCGACTTCCTGTATCAGACATTTCCTAACTTCTCGATCTCAATACGAATTGTTTGTGCTAGAAACTGTTATCATAGAATTTTGTACTAGGAATTTTCAACGACCCATTTTGTCATTTGTTCTTCAAATAGTCAATGTATAAAGGATTTCAGAAGGAAATTCTCAGGAGGAAATTTCTCGTCTTTTGACATTTGGAAGAAGGCGACTTTGCTTCGATGGATTCCCGATATGTTGTAGGCCTTCAAAAGGTTGAATGCATTGCAATAGAATTCAGATTTCTCGGAAATATCCAATAATGCGAACATGGAGAAGTGAAACCTTACTTCCTGCCTTACGAAGTTCGTTTCAAAGCAAACGAACGTCTTTTATTTATTTACATTATATTTACATTATATTTCTGAAGCAGATCTTTTGTTAAATTGGAATCATACTACAAATCCAGTTCAAAGTTATTTGGGATATATATGTTGATGATTTTAAATTAGTTATTGAAAAATCCTGATGAAAATCTCTTTTTGTCCATGCTGTTCATGCTGGAATGGATGGAAAACAATTAGGAAAATAAAGTTTGCCACAGTTCAAACGTAATCAATCTCAGATGCAGCCCCACTTCCTTTTACTACTCGCCGCTTCACCGGATATACCTGGCAACTCACTAAAGAAAACTTCTCTTTACTTCTTCTCCAACCAGCTGATGTATTTGGCTGTGTGTAACAAAAAGCTAACGAATCAAAAGTACTGCGCTGCCCTTCTGGAGTTAGTGCCGTTGCCAAAGACCGGCACGGTGCACCGACTCCCTCCCCCGTAATTGGAGAAGCAAAACAGCAAAGCCCAACAATATACAGAAGTCGTAAGTTTACCCGGTCTTCATACTTGGATGCACTTGAAAAACAAAAAAAAAAACTCCAACCCAAAAGGTTTACGGTTTGCAAGAGAACTAAGAAAGCAGCACTCAGTAATGCCCGAAACTCGTTAAGCTTTTTGCTGCAGACGGAAATGGGGTACAATTTTAATGAATAAATTCCAACCAACCAACCGACCGACCGGCCCGGTATGCGTGTGTTTTCAGCGCCCCGATCTCTCAAAGCTCCGTACTTCCAGAAAGGACAAACATAAAACCACCGACCACCGTCGTCCCGGAGCACAGTCGCAAGGAAAGGGGAAATTTGAATTGTGCTGCTGCAGTTACGAATGAACCATGCGGGATGGCGTTTTGGGGCGGAATTTGAGCGGTGAAGAAAAGGGAATTGGCTTGAATGCTTTTTCAACAAACTTCGAACCGATTGAGGAGCGAATAAATAAATGGAAATGGGTTGAAGTTTTTCCGACTGTTCTTCCGAGCAACAGCAACAGGCGTGGCAGTGGAAATCGAAGGTTGTTCGTTGGGAAAAGAACTCGTTCTAAGATGTGATTTTGAGAGTTGTGAGAGTTTTATTATGTATTGTTGGCAAGACACGCAATGATTGCGGCAGCTGTTTATGGAAAAGCCGAAATCGGGCGACTCAATATTGATCATGGTGCTTTTAAATCTAAGACAACATAATTATGCAATTTAACAGTACGAAAACCACTAGTGATCTCAATTAAAATGATCCTTTAACGCCCTGTCGAACCAACCATAGACTAACACGTTGTTAATAAGCATTGTAAATGATGTTGTCCTGAAGGTTATGCTTCATGTTTGTTTTCGCAAATCGAATTACCGTCACCGACAGCGCTCTCTCGTCAATCATAATTAATGGTAGTATCTTATGCAGCTGCTGCTGCTGCTGCTGCTGCTGCTACCGTCACCGCAGTCAACGTGTCTTCCAAGGGTCATTAAAATGCTATGACTGTGTGTGTATCAGGCGCACGTCGTTGGAGCAGGCGGCAGGTGAAATCATTATTAGCCTTACCATCGACACCCCTTTTCCCAGCTTCCCACAGAAACAGATCGGGTCGGGTTCCGTTTCGCCGTTTCAATCGATCGATACGCTGTTGCCGGCGGGAGCCGAGCGAGCTTCTTTGAAGATCGTTCAAGGGTTATGCCTTTCTTTAGCGACAAACCTGAGGCAAACACGTCTGCATAGGACAACATAATGTAGTGTAGGTTAAAAAAAAAGAAGCACACGGTAGGGAAATTCAATGGAAATTCCATGTTGAGCAAAAAGGAACAAGAAGTTAAAGCGTGTAAGCTTTCCGCCCAGAAGAAAGCACCACTGCTAGTGTGCGCAAAGTGTCATCCCACTGAGATGATGTGCACAGCAGCACCAAGGCGAAGCGGCTGATAAATGATTCTGTGTCTGCTGTCTGTCTTTGGCGCGGTGTTTATCGATTTTCGGGTGCGCGCGTGCTCTGGCGTAAAGCGAAAAGTGAAGCCAAAATTTCCACCTAATTGACATGTTTATCTTCAGGGAAATGCGCTCCCGTTCTGGGGCAGGCCAGTGGAAACAATATAGCGCAGCGAGGTCGTCGTAAGCATAAGGACGAGCCTCCGGTGCTCCGTTTTGCTGGAAATAATAGCACGTTAGCCGGAACTGCGTCTCGTGAGTGTGAGATGATGGGGCCCCGCGGGGAAGGAAGCATACATTTGCTGGAAGCTGCCACCACCGCAGGACGTGTGAAGAGCGGATGTCTTCGATGATTGAACCAACCTTTGGTGTGAAGCAAATGGCGATGTTGTCGAGCGGATCTCACGCTCTAGAGCGGCCGTTTGCTGTTCGTTATCAGACTATACAATACATCGGTACGCGTTTGGTGCGGGCCCCAGATGGTGGTGTGTAATCTTATCCAAAGTCACGTCGCGCGGTACATTTGAAGATGAAAACATCTTTTTAGCTCTGTGATGTATTGGGGGTTCCATTGGATTTGAAAAAAAGGCAGAAAACGATTGAGTTGTTCTGTTTGATATGGTTATTCTACAACTTCCTTCTCAGCAGTCCCAAGAATCTCTGTGTTAACCTTCATTTTCCCAAATCGTACCCCTTCCAGAGACCCCAAGTGTATGCAAATATGCGTGTGTGTAAGATGTTCTATTCTGTAGTGATGGGGAAATTTCATTTTTTTTCGGTAAGAAACGCAACTGTTTTCTGTTCAGAAGGAATCTGAACGAACCTAGGCTTCTTTGATTCTACGGGAAAATAAAAATAGTAGATCTTACATAAAAGAAGTATACAAATTGACCCAATATTATTGTTTATATTTCCAAGGCACATATTAAATATTAAGTTTACAAAAACAAACTTAAGAATGTTTCAATGTCCGGATACAGTTCACAAATCAACTGCAATGAACTAATAGCATACCAGGACGGTCCGGTAGTACAGTCATCAACTTGTGCTACTTAATAACATGCTCGTCATAAGTTCAAGCCTCATATGCATCGTCCTGATCTGAGAAGAGATCTGAGTATCCCGGCTGCGTGGTATACTATCAAGTCTCGAAAGCTTGTATAAGCCGGCATGACCACGTTGGTCGTTATACCAAAAAGAAGAAATAATAATATGGAAATTGTCTATCAAATTCCTGCATAAATATGTCTTATAAAGGCATAAGACGTTCAAAGAACAACAGCTACAACCGATACTAGCCTATAAGTAATTTCTGAAGTAATTTCTAGCAAATTATAGAGATCAATTTATCATCCCAGCACTCGTATGCAATTGTTTTTTGAAGTTTAAAGCACTCTGGTTAACATCAACACGTACCAAAAACCTACTTGATATGGCTTTAGGTTTTGAACCTAAGTTCGATTGTTCCATACAAGAAAAGGAACGTACGTAGAAGGTTCTAAAGAAAATCCCATCACTACTCGGCTCAAGCTTCCTTCCAAATGGAGTACCTTTCTGGCTCGATTTGTTTATGGAAAAGCAACCCCTTTCTGGTTGTTGGAAAAGCGTCCAAAAAATATTGACCTCACGCGTATCACGAGAATTCGCTTCCCAGAGGGCACTCGGAAGAAAAGGATACGTGCCTTCTCGTCCATGTCTGCGTGAACGTTTGGCTGATGTTTTTATAAGAAGAGCAGATATTGTACGCCACTCTGCCCATGTCTGGTTGCATTATTTTTTGATAAAGCTTGTGTGATTAATTTTGAATCCAACAAAATTCCAGTACGCATCCCGAGGGTTTAGGCGATGTATGCGCGTATGATAGATTAGGCCCTAACCCGACGGTGGCATTGTTATTATTTATTGAATTCTTTTTCCCTTAACCTGGGCCTTATTTTCGGGTCGAAATTCCAAGAAGCAGGGTAGGGTTTTGGTGCATAATCTTAAATTCACTGCCATAATCCGACGATGTATGGACGCTTGTGCTGAGGGTGAGTCCTTCGAAGGAGTTGAAGCAAGATATAAAAATTAATATATCCGTGTGAAGATGAATCGTTCTCAAATCTAAACAATCAATTATAGGTTCCTCCGAACGCGCTCAATAATGCGCTGAATTTGTCACTCTTTTGCAGCACTAGCAAATTAATCAAATCATATCCCCCTTTCTCTCTTTTTTTTGCAGGTTTATGCGCACACCGGAGTGCTGGCCGCGTACGCAGGGTGCTTTCTTCTGTAATCATTTGTCACTATGCGACACCGGTTGCCGATGCCGGCACACTCGGCGATGATTGATAGTGCGGCGAAAAGTGGGAAAATCATCATGCACAGCAACGACCGCAGTGGATCAGCAACACCCAGTTCGCCGCTCGAACGAACGTAGACCACATCCACAGGTTCTGCATCGAGACGTTAAAAAAAAGAAGCTCGTTCGTGCGTTTATGCAACAGGCTTCTACTTTAGATTAGCAAAGCACGGGTTGATCTCATAGTGCTGGAAGGTTGGAATTATTAATCATCGACACCGGGAACTGCTTCGCCCGCACGCAAGATGCCGGCCACAACGGTAAAGAGTGAGGCAGCGACTGACCAGCACAACAACCACTGTGATAATGAGGAGGTAAGGTCGAAAGGATACTAAGGTTCACAGCGAAGACCGAAGCCCGTGTTCAAAAAAGCGAAAAAAAAAGATTAAATTTCGGGTCAGCTTTAATCCGTTAAATAATTCGCCCTCCTTAAGAACCCACCTTTTTTCCTACTCCAATCAAACGCGTTAAGCTTGTCTTAAGCGCTATCAGCTCACTTTCTGGCTCCCCGTGTTTGCTTCACTTGCATTAGTCGATAATCCAATTAGCGGTGGAGAGTTCCTTATTTCATTTTCCCTGCCCTTTCATGACCCTTTTGCCTATGATTTTTCCTTTAAAAATAAGATACTTATCTAACCGGGCGCTATCGTGGTGCCGCTTTCTTTTCTTTGCCGCGCGCGCTCTGCATTGCAGGAGGAACCGAAAGACATGAAAAATGCGCATCTCATTATCAACGAGCTTCGCAACCGGTGCCGAAATCAGTCCGAGCAAATCATGGCCTGGAAGAAGGCGTTCTCGCTACAGGTACGTTTGTTGCACGCCGCCAAGAAAAGGGATCGGTCATAATATACACGCAAAGCTCAATTTCCGGTACCCGGATGGAATGGAACACAGCCAAGCTCTAGGAACCCAGTCTGCGTTTGAGTATCGAACAGAGATCGAGGGTAGATGATGAGCTTTTTGCTGGGGAAGAAGACAGTCTAAAATTCTATGCGTGTTCGTATATGTTTGTGTTGTAGTAAATGGGATGAATTTTGAAGCTTCTTTATCGGTGCCTTACATCATTACGTCAGGGCTGGGTGCGCTCAATTTAACTCGGCATGGAGCCTGAATTAACCCATCAACGTCATTATCATCACCCGGGGGCGGCGCGATCGTTACCGGCACACCCGGTCCGCGTGTATATCCTTGCCAGCGTGTGTGGCGCTCAACAACCACTCATACGACTGAGAGTAAAGAGAGGAGTGAAACAGCTCTATAGGATGGTTTACATGGATACATTCAGTAAATCACACCACCACCTGCGCTGCGGGTGTGAAAACAGCCACACTATACCTAACAAAAGGAAAAGTCAAATTGGGAAGGTGGTTTCTTTCTTTTTTTTTGTGGATGTTACTCCGTTGGAAAGCCTCTGTTAAGGGATGAGCTTTTTCCCGCTTGCTTATGTGTACAAAAAAAAAATTGGGCAAGACTTTTTACAGAGAGTCGTGCGTGTGTGAGAGGAAGATAAATTATTCCCAGTGACTTCCGTGACGCGTTTTTCATCAGCTTGATGGGACAGGAGCGCCCCAGCTAAACTGCCGTTAAAGGTGCTAATGCGATTACACGAAGGTCACGAACGTTTTTTTTTTTTGCTGGTGAGCCGTTACTTACCAGATGGGTTGGATTGGTGGGGTAATCGCGATGTTCCTAAACAGATGCTAAACTTTGTACGTTGGGAAATGTGTCATCTATGAGTGTCTTGGAAGAAACTCATAATCATCATAATCAAAGCACATTGTACAATCGTCACAATAGCGAATGTATTTCACATTTATTTTCTTCGTGTGCGTGTACAATGCAATACATCGATTTAAATAAATCAAATTTGTAAATACATAGATAATATATTTTAGGCAAATTCATAAAAAAACAACTTACTTACTTACTTATCCGGCGCTACAACCGCTTTGCGGTCTTGGCCTGCCTCAGGAGTGTCCGAAACCGCTCACGGTCTCGCGCCTTCGTCTGCCAGTAAAAAAAAAGAACTAGAATTCATAAAATAAAAGAAGCCAAAGGCAAAATTAAAGTGCAATTTACATAAATAATTGGGCAAAAATCCAGTAGTGCGAATGAGGTAGAAGTTCTATGTTGCTTTGCCTTAGAAATATAGACATTTTGTCAAGATTGTAATTTTTTTTATTCAGGAGGGACGGCTTTGCCGTATTGCTTAAAATGATGATTATAATTTGTAATCATTTAAAATAAGGTTTGTCAATAGAATGTACAGAAAAATGCCTTTAAAATAGTTTAAACATCGTAAATAACAATAAAAATCTTGTAATCGATAAATTTATCTATGTGAGATTTGAATTAGATCTAAACGTTGACTTTTGATCTAAAACAGTTGCATGTTTCAATGTGCAGCGCGCGTTGCATACTTGTAGGCGCTTTACAAAGACTCATTTGCCCGCTGCGCAAAGCGACGGAAGAAATCATGGAGTTCTGAGAATTTTATCATGCCCTCTTTTTCTCTCCAACGGCAAATTTGTCGAGCAGCTCGTCGAGCTGCCCGTCCCTGGCTCCGCCTCATACCCCTCGCCTGAGCGCGCTGCCGAAGGTTTGAATGTGTTGGTGCGTCAGACGGCCAATCGCTGTCAGCCGTCGTCCGTGCTTTTTCCCTCCATAGCGCCATCTCTTTCTCGCGTGTGGTCAATGCTCGCGAGCTGTTGTGGCGCCTAAAAATACCGTTAACAAACATTGCGGCAATGAAGTTGCTTTTTCACAAATCAAACCAAAAAATCGCAATGAGTTCAAACACTGCAATATAAAAATGACTAAGGAATCGCTAGCTTACGCTAGAAGGTTTGCTGTGAAACGCACTGAATCCTAATTCGCATTAACACGTTCATCCCGGCGCTGATTTTCATCAACTTTCCTTTCCACCAGCACCTAGAACGCAGGCTGGAAAGTTCACTGGCCGGCAGTGGGGCCTGCCATCGAACTGAACGTGTTAAGCATTAAACATAACTTTGTTACACTAAGCTTTTGCTTTCGTATGTTGTAGATTACACAGATATGCTGTGCCGTCTGCGCAAGGGTATGAGCGTGCGTGTGTGTGCAAAACTGTCGCCAAATGTGTTTTTTCCGAAATGTTATGATCCATCGGTCAAAGAAAGGAAGGTGTTCATGAAAGGCGGAAAGACGAATTGAGGCCCCTGTCAATGGTAACTGATGACAGGGAGGAGGGGGTAGTGGCACACAGCTGTTGGGAGATTGAACAGTATACTTAAATTGCCGGCGGATGGGGGGGAGGGATGGGTTGGCCAAGGGACCCCTACGATCATCGGTCACAGGCCCTAAAATTGTAGTCGCCATGGGGGAAGGGGAGGTGCAAATGGTTCTCCAGCCACCGAGCCCCAACGACCATCTTTTCGGGGGCCCTTATCGCTAATAATCTGTCCACTTGTAGACATACGGCATACTATAGAGATCTTCGGCGACCGCCTAGTCCGCCTATCGTTAGGTCCGCCGCTGGTTCATGACCGTGTTTTTTTTTATCGTGGAGGTGCATCCTTCCCCCTGCCTGCAGCGTATGCATCGAGCAGGAGACAGTGTGGCAGTATGCAAGTGGCACGCTGGATAGGAGCGGTCCTGCGGCACCGCCATCATTCCGCACATCTGCATGCCCGTCGTGGGTTCTAACCGCGTATGAACCGTTGGCCGTAGCAAGGGGTTAGTCGCCGGCTCCGACTACGTGGTACTCAAGTCCTGAAAAGGCCGGCATGATCGCGTAGGCCATTACGCCAATAATAATAATAAGAAGAAGAAGAACTTAGCATAGTAGTCCACTCTCGGGGAAGGTTTTTGTTTTGACTTTGGTGCTGCCGGGTCTACCGCTGTGGCGCGACAGTGCATTCCGTACTCAACTAAAACATGAACCTACCGATCCGAACCCATTCCAAGGCAGTGCCGGTCGCACGGCGTCATGATACCGACTCAAAACCAACAAGCCACCAGATTCTGGACGGACAGGTGCAGCACCATACGCGCACCGTAATAAACAAATCCAGAATCCTCTTTTGTATGGATTCAATTCAAAATGTTGTTTCCACTTGCGTCCGCTAGCTGAATTAGAAATAAATGTGTAACATATCACACGCACGTTTGCTTTGATCGTGTGTTTTTTTGATACCCCTAACAGCAGAGCCGATCGCAAAGATGCCAATGCCAATGGTTGTGTTGTCTCTCAGGTAGCGAGATCGAAAATGCTTGGTATTTTGTAGACGCAGCGGATGAAAATGTACGCATCAGAATCAAATAGTTTTGCGGTTTCCAAACGCACGCACACACACAAACACGCGCGCGCAAACTCGCACACACACACACACACACACACACACACACACACACGCACGCACGTACGCGCGCCCGCGAGCATGAAAGCGCGCACGCGAGCATGCACCCCCGAAAGCGCGCACGCGAGCAAGCACCCACGAAAGCGCGAACGCGAATACGCATTCACAAACCCCACCCCCACCCTCCCACCCCCCGTTACCGAATAATCCATTACGGCTACCTTATCGGAAGATAGGCTGGTTCAGCTTTCTTGTAGCATCCTCATCCTTAGCGCCGGGCGGGGTGGGGGATCGCGACATGATAGAGTGAACGGCCACTTTCACCGCGCTGTGTGTGTGTGTGTATGTGACGAGACCCGAAAACGCGAGACAGATTTCGGTACATTAAAAAAAATATTTTATAGCCACTATACATTGTGCTACATGATGCTTAGAAGGTCGTTGAAGCATCAAACATGTTCAAATAAAAAAAATATTAGATTAGTGTTAGACGTTCTCCTACGCTTGTTTTAAATAGGCTTCTTCACGCTCAACTGGCAGGGGCATCGAATGGTCTCATCAGCAGCGGCACGAAATAAAATAAACCATCAATACACCGATAACACTTTGAATCCCAATCCAGCTTCTCCCACAGCGTCTCAAGGTCACACACAAATTAATAAATGCTAACACCCACCAATAACAATACACAACCACAATGCACATATGAGTATCAACGCATACACCGCAACAGCCAATCAGCGGCGGCGGAAGGCACGGGCAGAAGCGCAAGAGAGGCAAGGCAAGGTGAGGGAGGGAGAAGAAGCGGACGAGAAAAAGGGCCCCAATTTTTTTAAATTTTTTTGACCGTTTTTTTTGCTCCGCCGCCATAAATAGTTCGTCCATTTCGCCAGAAGATGGCGCAAAACTTGCTCGACCCAGCGCAGAAATCGCTGAAGAACAGCGCGGGAGACCAGGCCAAATCTGCGCTGGCCAGCGCAGATTTTGGTGCATTTTCTGCGCTGGAAACTGCTCGAATTTGCGCAGCGGGGCTGTTCTTCAGCGATTTCTGCGCTGGGTCGAGCAAGTTTTGCGCCATCTTCTGGCGAAATGGACGAACTATTTATGGCGGCGGAGCAAAAAAAACGGTCAAAAAAATTTAAAAAAATTGGGGCCCTTTTTCTCGTCCGCTTCTTCTCCCTCCCTCACCTTGCCTTGCCTCTCTTGCGCTTCTGCCCGTGCCTTCCGCCGCCGCTGATTGGCTGTTGCGGTGTATGCGTTGATACTCATATGTGCATTGTGGTTGTGTATTGTTATTGGTGGGTGTTAGCATTTATTAATTTGTGTGTGACCTTGAGACGCTGTGGGAGAAGCTGGATTGGGATTCAAAGTGTTATCGGTGTATTGATGGTTTATTTTATTTCGTGCCGCTGCTGATGAGACCATTCGATGCCCCTGCCAGTTGAGCGTGAAGAAGCCTATTTAAAACAAGCGTAGGAGAACGTCTAACACTAATCTAATATTTTTTTTATTTGAACATGTTTGATGCTTCAACGACCTTCTAAGCATCATGTAGCACAATGTATAGTGGCTATAAAATATTTTTTTTAATGTACCGAAATCTGTCTCGCGTTTTCGGGTCTCGTCACATACACACACACACACAGCGCGGTGAAAGTGGCCGTTCACTCTATCATGTCGCGATCCCCCACCCCGCCCGGCGCTAAGGATGAGGATGCTACAAGAAAGCTGAACCAGCCTATCTTCCGATAAGGTAGCCGTAATGGATTATTCGGTAACGGGGGGTGGGAGGGTGGGGGTGGGGTTTGTGAATGCGTATTCGCGTTCGCGCTTTCGTGGGTGCTTGCTCGCGTGCGCGCTTTCGGGGGTGCATGCTCGCGTGCGCGCTTTCATGCTCGCGGGCGCGCGTACGTGCGTGCGTGTGTGTGTGTGTGTGTGTGTGTGTGTGTGTGTGTGCGAGTTTGCGCGCGCGTGTTTGTGTGTGTGCGTGCGTTTGGAAACCGCAAAACTATTTGATTCTGATGCGTACATTTTCATCCGCTGCGT
The DNA here is from genome assembly GCF_943734735.2 of Anopheles gambiae. Lineage (NCBI taxonomy): Eukaryota > Metazoa > Arthropoda > Insecta > Diptera > Culicidae > Anopheles > Anopheles gambiae. Next base: position 18,586,354 of record NC_064602.1, on the reverse strand, counting down.
CTACAAAATACCAAGCATTTTCGATCTCGCTACCTGAGAGACAACACAACCATTGGCATTGGCATCTTTGCGATCGGCTCTGCTGTTAGGGGTATCAAAAAAACACACGATCAAAGCAAACGTGCGTGTGATATGTTACACATTTATTTCTAATTCAGCTAGCGGACGCAAGTGGAAACAACATTTTGAATTGAATCCATACAAAAGAGGATTCTGGATTTGTTTATTACGGTGCGCGTATGGTGCTGCACCTGTCCGTCCAGAATCTGGTGGCTTGTTGGTTTTGAGTCGGTATCATGACGCCGTGCGACCGGCACTGCCTTGGAATGGGTTCGGATCGGTAGGTTCATGTTTTAGTTGAGTACGGAATGCACTGTCGCGCCACAGCGGTAGACCCGGCAGCACCAAAGTCAAAACAAAAACCTTCCCCGAGAGTGGACTACTATGCTAAGTTCTTCTTCTTCTTATTATTATTATTGGCGTAATGGCCTACGCGATCATGCCGGCCTTTTCAGGACTTGAGTACCACGTAGTCGGAGCCGGCGACTAACCCCTTGCTACGGCCAACGGTTCATACGCGGTTAGAACCCACGACGGGCATGCAGATGTGCGGAATGATGGCGGTGCCGCAGGACCGCTCCTATCCAGCGTGCCACTTGCATACTGCCACACTGTCTCCTGCTCGATGCATACGCTGCAGGCAGGGGGAAGGATGCACCTCCACGATAAAAAAAAACACGGTCATGAACCAGCGGCGGACCTAACGATAGGCGGACTAGGCGGTCGCCGAAGATCTCTATAGTATGCCGTATGTCTACAAGTGGACAGATTATTAGCGATAAGGGCCCCCGAAAAGATGGTCGTTGGGGCTCGGTGGCTGGAGAACCATTTGCACCTCCCCTTCCCCCATGGCGACTACAATTTTAGGGCCTGTGACCGATGATCGTAGGGGTCCCTTGGCCAACCCATCCCTCCCCCCCATCCGCCGGCAATTTAAGTATACTGTTCAATCTCCCAACAGCTGTGTGCCACTACCCCCTCCTCCCTGTCATCAGTTACCATTGACAGGGGCCTCAATTCGTCTTTCCGCCTTTCATGAACACCTTCCTTTCTTTGACCGATGGATCATAACATTTCGGAAAAAACACATTTGGCGACAGTTTTGCACACACACGCACGCTCATACCCTTGCGCAGACGGCACAGCATATCTGTGTAATCTACAACATACGAAAGCAAAAGCTTAGTGTAACAAAGTTATGTTTAATGCTTAACACGTTCAGTTCGATGGCAGGCCCCACTGCCGGCCAGTGAACTTTCCAGCCTGCGTTCTAGGTGCTGGTGGAAAGGAAAGTTGATGAAAATCAGCGCCGGGATGAACGTGTTAATGCGAATTAGGATTCAGTGCGTTTCACAGCAAACCTTCTAGCGTAAGCTAGCGATTCCTTAGTCATTTTTATATTGCAGTGTTTGAACTCATTGCGATTTTTTGGTTTGATTTGTGAAAAAGCAACTTCATTGCCGCAATGTTTGTTAACGGTATTTTTAGGCGCCACAACAGCTCGCGAGCATTGACCACACGCGAGAAAGAGATGGCGCTATGGAGGGAAAAAGCACGGACGACGGCTGACAGCGATTGGCCGTCTGACGCACCAACACATTCAAACCTTCGGCAGCGCGCTCAGGCGAGGGGTATGAGGCGGAGCCAGGGACGGGCAGCTCGACGAGCTGCTCGACAAATTTGCCGTTGGAGAGAAAAAGAGGGCATGATAAAATTCTCAGAACTCCATGATTTCTTCCGTCGCTTTGCGCAGCGGGGCGCGGGAGACCAGGCCAAATCTGCGCTGGCCAGCGCAGATTTTGGTGCATTTTCTGCGCTGGAAACTGCTCGAATTTGCGCAGCGGGTTGTCTTTAGCGGCGCAGGCAGCCGATGTGAAGCGAGTGAATTGTACTGTTTTCACGCGAATCACACGAAAGGTTTGGGATCAAGCATGATTAGGCGTCTTTTGTTGGAAAGCTATCCTTTTTAATGCTATACAACTAGCAATGAATTGGACGAAAGGAAATGTATGAAGAGCGTGTTCTGTTCAGCACCGCTTCGTTACATTAAAATTCAACACACCAACGCATTGCATAGATTTAGGGGCACACGCAGGCACAGCGTTCAACCGAGCGACGCAAACGTCGTTAATTTGGTTTGCCACTCACGCGAGCTCTGAACTTTCGCAATAAATCAATCCACCCCTGCCCAACGGGGAATCGATTTATCTAGGGAAAATGAGTACACTGCTTTAAAGTGAGGAAAATTAGTACTTATTTCCTTTTTTTTTGCAAGTGGATGAAGCTACTGAAAGTCAAACGAACTAACACGGCACAGTCACCCTTAAGATCAGCCAGATGAAGCAAAGGAGCATGCTGGGCAGTGTGGGTGTGGAATTGTTGGCTCAAAAGAACCACAAATTAGATTTTGTATGGCCAACGGAAGGGAGCTGGGAAGGTTTAAGCTCCCACGCTGCACGACGCTTTGAATGGGACGTATGGTTCAAAAAGGGCACGTGCTCTCGGGAATACTGATTGGCATCCCGTGAACCCGTTGGACCATCAATCGTGCTAAGGGAGGGGAGGGAGGTATTGGTTTAGTAATCGATTTTGGAAAAGTGTTGTTTTTGATGTATTTTTGTTTTTTGGTATGTGACGTTAACGTCGGTACCGTTTGGGTTTCAAACAATCATGCACTAATCGGAGGTAATTTGTCTTTTTTTGTTGATTAAACATTTGTTGCAATTAAACAATTGGCCGGTCTCGTAGTACAGTCGTCAACTCGTACGACTTAAAAACATGCCCGTCATGGGTTCAATCCCCAAATAGACCGCGCCGCCATACGTAGGACTGACTATCCTGCTATGGGGGGGGAATAAATTAGTCACTGAAAGCCAAGCCCACAAGTGGGTACAGGCAGGCCTTGACCGACATCGGTTGTTGAGCCAAAGAAGAAGAAGAAACATTTGTAAATATTTTAATTTCTAGATTGATGCTATAAAACAGTTTTTCTTTCTTTGATTGTTGTTTTTTTAAAGCAAGGCTAAAATAAACAGTCCGATGGTACATTCACACAAGACTTATGACCGTTGCAAGTTCTAAATTAACTAATTCATAGTAATATTTACTGAACTAGGTAAACAAAAAACGTGTTGCAGGTTTATCAAGTAAGAGCAATACATACAGCTGTGAACTTTTGGGATATTTTGATGAAATTTATAATACAAAAATAAATGTATACAAACCACGTAAATAATATCTTAAATAGTGTTACCATTCGTTGACAATTGTCAGGAGATTATGCCTGCTTCAATAAGTAACTCAAATGGAAACAGCGAAAAGAGGCGAAGCATTAAAAACATTACACCCAAAATTAGCAGCAACAACCGATAGAATCCCCCGATGGGTGTGTAAACCCAACCGACGACTGGTGGAACATTCGATTTTGACGGGCAACGGGGCTTTACTTGTTAAAACTTTCCACGTCACAATAGCCAAACTTACCCACAAATAGGATTACATGCATCCTTTTCTGTCTTTTTTTTTGCTCCCCTCCGTGAAAGAAACCCATTCCAAACTTTAACAAATTCTACGAAGAAATGGGTAAAACTGGGCGTCCCGAATCCCCGCAACACAAAGGGGAAAGACTAGAAAAGGAGTAGAGAAAAGCGAAAAATGTTCTTGCACAAAAGTATAGCACGAACAAAACGATGCATCCCTTTTCGCGCAATGCCCCAAAATCGGGTTCGGGTTTCGTGCTGTATACGAAAGTGTTTTACCGTGCAAAAGTTTCCCATCAACCCCTTCGGAGCCTGTCTGTGCGCGGTTGTGGCGTGTAATCTATTTAGTTCACTACCAAATAGTACTTTTTGGTTGGAACGATCGGGACAAGGGAAAGTGTAAGAAGGTGTGTTCTCTGGCAGCCATCAAATCCGTCCTTCCGTAGAAGCACAATTCCGCCACAACGACCATCCAAAATGTGGCTCACGTTTGCGGTTGAGCTGAGACTCGTGCAGAAGACAATCCTATTGGAGATGTTCTTCCTCGAAAAAAAGGGGTAAAGTGGTATGCAACGATAATGTAGTGGTTTGGTCTAAGATGTGCCTTTGGTGCCAACATGCACTATGACGCATGAATTGAGCATCGTTAGTTGGTGAGCGAAAACTTGAATTACTTTACAATGTGGCTTTCCATTCCATCCGTTTGTACAAACGCGAAATAAATGTTCCATGCTGTCCCATTTCTCTCTCTTGTAAAACAATAAATTAATATAATTTTCTCGTTATTTTTCCCCTTGACCCCCCCCCCTCAACAGCAAGAGCAGAACCACCGGCTGCAGAAGGAAAAGACGGAGCAGCTCAATTATCTCACCAGCCAGCTGCTGCTGCTCGAGTCGCGCATCATGCGCAAGCAGAAGCAGGTCTCGAACGTGATCTACCAGCGCGAGCTGACGATCTACCGGCAGCAGCGGATCATCGAAACGCTCTCCAGCCGGCTGATCGATCACGGCATCATGGACGTCGGCATGGACGCACCGATGCACGCGGGCGGCAGCGGCAACAGTAACGACTTTGACTCGCTCAACGATTCCGACTCGGCCGTCGTGCTCGAGGACGTCGATTCGGACTGCAACAGCTCGATCTACTTCGGCGGCGGTGGCGGCAGCAGCATCAGTGGCGGCGGCAGCCTCAAGTCACGCTCCTGCAAGATGACGAACGACGTCACGATCGTGCGGTCCATCTCGGACGCGATCGAGACGAACCTGAAGTACAACAATACCCGCCGGTCGAACTGCTTCCTGCGGCGGCCCGAAATCCTCGAAACCGTGTACAGCGTGGAGGAGGACCCGGAGCCACAGAATGCTGCGGCCGGTGCGAATGGGACGGCGGGAAGCGGCCCCGGCAGTGGATCCACGACCGGGCCCACCTCACCGAAACCGGATGCGGTCAGCGAGAAGCGGGACAAGTTTAAAAATCGCACCGAAAAGTGCATCTCCACCGATCAGCCGGCCGGGGAAGGGAGCGGCGCACGGCAGGAAGGCACACCGGTCATCATTACCAGCAGCAGCAGCTGCGACGTGGAGCCGTCGGACCAGTGCGACATGACGCCGGTGGCCCAGGGCGGCGGCTGCAAGGTGCAGGGCGCGGTGACGAACTTCAATCGCGTAATGTCCAACCACCGGTCGGTGACGAAACCGAAGGACGTGAAGTACAAGCGCATCAACAAGGCCAAATCGAAGAGTCTGGAGGAGCTGCGCGGGCGGCTAAAGCACTGGGTCGAGCGGGGCACCTGCAACGTGAACCTAACGCTCGACCCGGCTGGCGGGGGGGCCACCGGCGCCGCCCATCTAACGGGGCATCTGTCCGAGCACTGTGGGGCGGTGGGCACGCTGCAGCAGAGCGTGCAGCCGCCCCAGCAACCGAACCTGGCGCAAAGCTACGCGTGACCGGAAGCGAGGGTGCCCGCGCGTGCTCGGGGCAGCATTTAGTGTGGGGTATGTGGGTCGGCGGCAACACTCGCTATCAGCAGCTTATTTATTGCGGTTTGGCTTAGTGTTTAAGTGTGCGGCAGCATGAAGCAGAGTATGGGAAGGAATTGAAATGATCGTGAAGATGGTGGGGCCCTACCACGGTCACCTCACATACACAAACACACACTGACTGAGTCAGGTTACCTAAGAGGAGATAAAGAGCTGGAAAGCATTGAAGCATAGTAGATAAGCTTAACGTATAGTGGCCATGCGCAGCCAACACAGCACCGGCGGCTGTGTGAAGCGCAGACGTACCACACACTCTACTCTCAGAAGGCCAACCGATTGATTTGGAAGGAATTACAGTGAACAAACAGTATAGGCATAGATATAAAGGCCCAATATCTCTCCCACAGGCACAGAACTTTCGAAAACTTATCGTGTAAGTTAAGCGATATGAATGCACTAGGCGGGAAAGCCCTCTTTTGACAGATAAGCAGGAGAGGAGATAGATAAGATGAAGCGTACAATTTGTACAATTAGTAACAGAATCAATTCATTGTCACACACACCCATGAATTGTACTACCTATAGTGTAGCCACGTAAGCACTCGGAGGTATCACCACCGTACGAGATCCGCGGGAGTCGAACTAGAATCGAATTCTACAGGCTACAGGCACAGAGCCCATCTGAGGCATTTAAAGTGTGTCATTGGTGATCTTTCCTTCCAAAGTCAAGAAGATTTATTTATATACATGTACATAGATATATACACCCTGGAGGAGTATTTCTCCCCCACTAGCAAGGGGTCTTTGCTTGGATTAACTCTTTTGCATAAAATACCACTCCACGAACCGTGTAGTAATGCATCGTCGTATTTGGAGGGTTTCGAGAATGTTCCTTTAAAAAGTAAGACAAGAATCGGAAAATAATTCGTTTCTTTAGCGCATGACTGCAAGTGAGTATTGCGTGAGTGCTTTCGCTGTTGCGAGCACCTATTTAATGATCTGTACTATAATGGTTTCCACTCACCGAGCTTTCAAGTCACCATGGTCACCACATACTACCCTATTGCGGAGAAGACGTACTACGGCATTTTCCGTATCTTTGGTGTAGTTGCAACCTGTCACTGGTTTCAAATGTACCTTCTTTCTTTGGGAATGTGCGTTAAAAGTTGCACTTTTTAGTATTATAATAGGTATTTCGTTCTGTCACAAAATCGGAACAAACCTCTAATCGAATTTCGTTTTCCGCCTTAAACCATGCTACATTCCCTCTCCTTCTAACGCGTAGTACGTAAGGCCATGTACATACAACCAATCGAATCGTTTACTTACCGGTAAAGATCGATTGCAATGGTTAAAATCAAAGTCCGCGATCCTCAGCAGCGAGGAAAAGATTATGAACAATTAATTGTAAGCATTTCGTGTGCGACGAGCATATTGTAAGGGCCAGATCGAAGAGGTTCTTCTTTCACGCACACGAACACACACCCACACAAACAGGTAGATGTGAATAACAGCTCTACCGTGAGTGTAATTGTTCGAGTGAAGGAGGCACGTTCAATGCGATAGCCAAATTAAAATAAAAGTAAATTAGTAAAAACACAAACCCTTACTCAGAAATAGTGAGTAATACGTACATATGCACTGATGCATTCATGCTAACATTTAATTGCACGATAAGTGAAGGGTTTTTGTCGATGGGAAAGCACATAGAAGTCTGCTAGCTTTTGGAGAGTGGTAGCAGGTTCGATTAGGTAGGAAGAAAGAAGAGGAATTTCTCGTACGACAATTACAAAAGAAACAGAAGAAAAGAAACATCTTTTACGGTAGATACGTCTGAAAAATATGAGGTAAATTTAGGAAATCCACCGATCGAATGCAGCACTGGTGCGGTAAAGTTGTACAAACTCTAATCATGTTCGATGGATTCGCAACACCTATGTAATGTAAGCGTGGAAAATAAATCATTGCTTGAAATATAAAAGTGCGATTCATAGTTTTCAACGCTGAAATCTCTAAATCTGTAATTGTGTTTATGATGGGTGCTTTGTTGTAGGGTTAAATTTGATGACATATTTGTTTCTACTTCTAATTTTACACATTTCCACACAAATCCGAGAGGTTGAGCCTCTGTAGAAATTATGCATAAAATTGCACAAGCCGTCTTTAAACCAGGCGGCAATAGTATTATGTTCAAGGCATTTTTAATTATTTTGAAGTAATACAGTGTTGGAGGTTCGACACCTTTGCTTCGACATGAAGCGCATAATGGATCAATATTATTTATTTCTTTATTTTTTTATTTATTTATCTATTTATTTATTTATTCGTTTGAATAATTGTCTGCTTCCATGGGTTTCAGAATATTTAGTATCTTAAATACTAAAGATTCAAGCGAGTGTGAATTAATATACAGTTACCATGTACATAAATTGAGCTTCGGGGTATTTTTATTGTTTAATATTTTGATACCACTAAGCCTATTATATTACATATATCACACATATCACGTTATAGAAAATGTAAAAATGTAACTTGCATAAATAAAATATATTAAAAGTAATTTATAGTAAAATAATGCTTATGTTTTAATATGATCCCTTTTTACGGACGGATCCTCTTCAGACGTGGGCACGGGCTTTGGTGTATATAATACATCCAAACAAGCCTTCTTCAAATTGAGACAGCCATGCTCAATATTTGTCCCAGAGTTGGCTGCCATATTTTACGCGTTGCTTTTAATAAGCGCGAGCCCTCCGAATCAATATTATATATTCACTGGCAGTCTCAGTGCTGTCGAAACTTTGAAATCCGTGGAGGCGATGAAGAGCTCTGATTACTTTGTTAAAAAAAAATCTAGAAACACTAAGCTCTTTGTTCAATAAAGCGTTTCGAATATCGCTTGTCTGGCTACCTTGCAGAATCCCTGGCAATGAGAGGGCAGATCTCTTGGCCAAACAAGGCGCCTCTGAGGGCGATTCCTTTGAACGATCGATTCAGCCTCACGAATTCCTCCGCTTCCCACAGCAATTATGCATGGCTCGTTGGCAGAGCATGTGGGATGCCGATGATCTCGGGAGATTTCTTTACTCCATCTCTCCTAGGGTGACACAACGTCCATGGTTTCAAAGCCTACAGGCAGATCGTGGATTCATTCGCATGACATCAAGACTCATGTCAAACCACTATGGGATGAATGCACATCTACAACGCATAGGGATCGTCGATACAAATGTATGTAGCTGTGGTAACGGATTCCACGACATCGACCACGTCATATGGTCATGTGTGGAGTTTGAAACAACAAGACCCGCACTACTATCGACGGTTCCAGCAATAGGGAGGAACCCTGAGGTCCCAATACGTGACATCCTTGGTCAAAGGGACTACGATTACGCGAGAATTCTGCATAAATGTGCTAAAGACGTTGGCATCACCTTATAATCACGTATCGAACTTATATGTTTAGAGACCCAATAAATGTATAGGTATGATCATGTATGGCTTAGGGTGTATGAGCGTTCGTGTGCATGGGTGGGTGTCTGCATGGGTGTGCGTGTGTGCATGTGGATTTTCTTTATATCCACGTCTACACACGCATAGGCATGTGGACACTTATTAATGTTCTCGCGCGTACATATTTACCCGGTTATGTATGATTGTACCTATTAGCGTATTTGTTAGTAGTAACTTTAATGCCTAGTATACAGTCCACGTTGTATGTTTAATTATGTTTAGTGATCCTCGGGCAGTCTGAACACATAACCGACGGTTGGGGCAGAAGCTCACCACCATGACGAGCTCAGAGTGGTGATTTAGAGCAACCAACCCATCGCGGAGCACTAGACAACCCGGATGCTGGAAACCGAATCCCTGCTCCCTTGGTTGGGAATACTGGAATACCCCATAGACATTATGGAAAGAGAACGGCTGGCATACAACAGAATCCGAGCCCACCCGGAATAAGGGGCACAAAGCCGAGCAAGGAAATGTGCTCCGGCCAGCCCATAGATATTAAGAAATACAATAGAACCAACAATGTAAGATTTAAGTCTAGTCCATAATGATACGGCCAACCAGGCCGTCCTTACGAGAAAAAAAAAGATCCCTAAAAAAAGATTTCAAAGTTGGATAAATATACTTCCATTACACAAGTTCCCCAACTTAATCCAACATCGGGCCGTGGGTCGTGTATTTGTATGAGTGATTACGCATTGGAATACTCGTGATCGACAAAATAACTTGGAGTACAATTCCCTTCTGCCTGTCAGTGGAACAGTATTTAATCGAATTTAATTTAATTTCGTCATTTGAGTACAAACAAAGATAAATAGATTTTAAAACCTTTTTATTTCCCTTTTTCTGGTTCAGATTGTTATTTTAAAATCTTTTATTACGTAATACTCGAAACACATTGAAAGGTAATATTCTAAAAATAAATTGTAACTGTTCGTCGTTTACTATCTATACCAATCTGTCTTTATACGTATGTCACACGAGGCGGCCCTCGACTACCCATAATTTATTTATTTATTTATTCATCAAAATAAATATATTTATTTAGCTATTCAACACCTAATCCCTTACTTATTCCCTTAACATTAGCCTTAATCCGATGTCGCCTAAAATTCGAAATTAATAAAATATTCTCTTTAAATGTGTTGGTTGTTAAACTAAAATTAAAGAGATAAGACCATGTATTGAATTGCCTTTATAGCTAGTAACGGCTCATTGTATCCATATGAGGTATGCCTGCTCTCACCAACAAGCAAGTTATGAGAGCGAAGAGGTCTCGAAGGCACGTAGATGTTGCTCTTCTCGAATAAACAACGTCTATTTCGTTTTTTAGACACGTTTTTTAGCAACAAATAAACATTACTACTTACTTACTTATCCGGCGCTACAACCGCTTTGCGGTCTTGGCCTGCCTCAGGAGTGTCCGAAACCGCTCACGGTCTCGCGCCTTCGTCTGCCAGTCCGTTATCCCGGCCTTAATGGCGGACGCCTCCACGCCATCTTGCCACCTCAATTTGGGCCTACCACGCCTCCTCTGTCCTTGTGGACGGCCTAAAAAGACTTTACGGGCTGGGTCGTCCGTTTCTATGCGTATAACATGGCCAGCCCACCGGAGCCTGGCGAGCTTGATACGCTGTACGACAGTGAGGTCGCTGTACATCTCGTATAGCTCGTCATTATAGTGGCTCCTCCATTGTCCTTCCACACAAACGGGGCCAAGTATCCTTCTGAGCATTTTCCTCTCCAACGCGGCATCGTCAGATTTGGACAGTATCCATATGTATGTATCGTATGTGAGTACCGGTACTATATAGGTACTATATAGTCCCAGCTTCGTCCGTCACGACAGGTTCTTTGAGGTGAACTGATTTTTCAGGCTGTAGAATGACCGGTTGGCAGCCAGCATCCTTGCGCGCAACTCAGCTTCCATGCTGTTGTCGTTGCTGACCTTTGACCCCAGATAGGGGAATTGTGGAACGACTTCAAAAGTGTGTTCACCTATCTGCACGTCACGCCTACGTAGATTCTGATTATTTATTAGTATGGATGCTTATAGTTGAACAATGTTCAAAAGCTGCTTACCATTTTTTAATTGACCTCATCTATGAAGTTAAAAATTGGGAAATTGCAGTCATTCGACTTTCATGTAACCATGAACAACCAAAAACTGACAATAAATAAAATAGTATTTGTTGATAACAAAACGGTAGAACCATACAACGGCATTGTTGGGCCGTTCGTCCTGAATAAAAAAATATAGAAGCAATAAAAAGAGTCTCCACCACCACCATATCCTTCCTGGATATTTCGTTGAAATCTGGAATGCTACATTACTACATCCTACTCTACTTGTATGTACGATGTTGACAATCGTTTAACGCGTTCGAGAAATAGTGTTACGATATTGAGCTGGTTTGAGAAACCCTGTGTGCGATTCAAAACGAGTTTGACATCACTGGTATGTAACATATCGTTTGTTAATCACAGCAAAAACATGAGATTGGAGCAGGCGGTACTGATATATGCTTCACTAGATAAGATTACCAACAAAACTTTAGTTCATCGTAAATTAACTACAGACCATTTCAGTTCGCAGCATTCCATTTCAAAAGGTGTGTTGGCTCGTCTGGGTTCATCCATCGGAAAAGCTAGAGGCCAAGAACACCATAAAAGTTTGTGCAAGCGATCCAGTCCGATTCGTGAAGTGTAGTGTCTGGCGTGCATTGACGATCGTTAATAGTAAATTATTGTTGCTCGATTGCTACAAAAACAGATCAACCAGGCGCAACTCGTGGGAATGGCCTAAGACGTTTTTTAACCACGCAGATTCCCGTTTTATTTGCTAAATTTGTAAGTATTTTTGTTATTTTGTTTGTCACTTATGCAGTTCATTCATGAGTGTTCCTATGTGTATGTATTATGCATAAATTTAACTTACAGAGACCAAAAAAATCGATTTTTGCCAGGATTTTATTACGATAAACTATTTGTCGAAACAATTTTGATTCCCATCGGCAAGGTAAGTTACTCAATTTTGGTTTACGTCTCTATCTAGGTTTAACCTGAATAATTTTTTGAGTTTCTTTACCTATACACTCTTAATGAGTGTGATGCACAGTACCGCTGGTATGAATTTATGGTCTCTATCAATGTTATCGCAAGGGCTTTGCATTTTATCCTCGTGATATATGACGTCAACCGACAAAATCGCTCGATTCTGCGAATCCCATGATTTAAACTTTCATCGGGGTGCATGTCGGTACTCCGAACGATTTGACAACTGGAACGCGCAACAGCTGGTTTGCAAAACTGCGTGTATTTCAGTCAAAATTCATAACATCTTTATCATTTTCTTTCCCAGTTCAATTCGTCTCAAGTGTCTGATGGTACAGCTGCATAAAATTGGTATCATATGTTATATGTTGTACTGCCCTTAATGTTAAATTTCTACAAATAGGGTCGCCCTTTTAGTGGCAAGTATTGTGCCTTTGTTAACTTAATTAATGTTTCGCAATGTTTAAAAGAGGAGGTAAACCAGGAATTTGATCAGTTCTAGCTAAAAACAACCTTAAGCCGAGATAATACTGCATAAAATACCTAAAATGTTCGAAAAGATAAGATAGCATGTACCGATAACAGATCTCGCTTCACTTGATTCACCCATCGAGTTTGCTGTGCTCTCCTGCGCTTTATGCCGAACTGGGGATCGCTGTCGAACACCTTCTTGCTGGGGCATGAGTTCGGCATCCTCATGACATGCCCCAGCCATCGTATCCAACTTTCGCCACCGTCGAGCTGCTCGGTTCGCCGTACAGCTCAGCAAACTCGTAGTCCTTCTCCTCCATGCTCCATGTTCGAACACACCGGCAAAGATGGTCCGGAGGATGCGTCGCTCAAACATACCCAGAGCGTTTGCATCCTCCGCTCGGATGGTCCAGGATTCGTGTCCATAGAGGACCACCGGGCGAATCAATGTGCGATATATCTCACGTTTCGTGCGGGCTTGAAGTCTTCTGAATCCCAGCAGTTAGCGAACCCCATAGCATGCACGATTCCCCTGGACAATGCGTCTCCGGATTTCGCTGCTGATGTCGTTGTCCGAAGTAACGATCGTCTCGAGGTAGCAGAACTCCTTTACTACCTCGAGATTGACGCCGTCAACTAATACACTGCTTCCCAGATGGTCTGAGCCAAGAAATTGTAGAGATCGGTAGAGGATCGTGCCACGGATGTCGTTGTCTAGCCCCGTGCCTCGAATGATACCTTCCAGGGCGAAGTTGAAGAGCAGATAGGGGAGTCCGTCACCTTAAACCTTGAAGTTCGATACTCTCATCTTGGACTGCAGCCCGTTTATGGAGGCCTCTAACAGCCGGATCAACTTCCCGGGGAAGTGGTACCGCTGCATGATGCTCCATAGCTCCTTCCGGTCTATGGTGTCGTAGGCCGCCTTGAAGTCGATGAACAGGTGGTGAGTTGGGATCTGGCGCTCTCGGCACTTCTGGAGGATCAGCCGTAGAGTGAAAATTTGGTCGGTGGTGGATTTGTCTCCAATAAACCCAGCTTGGTAGCTGCCGACAAAATTTGTAGCAAGGGGCGCAAGTCTGCAGAACAGGATCTAGGGCAGGATCTTGTAGGCGGCATTCAGGATTGTGATGGCTCGGAAATTCGAACTATCCAGCCTGTCGCCCTTTTTGAAGACTGGGTCAATAAGACCTAGCTTCCACTCCTCCGGTTGTTCCTCCTGCTCCCAGAGTTTCATGATCAGCTGATGCATTTTGACGGTAAGCCTCTCGGGCCCCATCTTGAAGAGCTTGGCCGCCAGTCCATCGCTGCCTTCAGACTTATTGCTCTTAAGCTGTTTGATGGCGCTGGCAATCTCATCCAGAGATGGCGGGGGCACCTCGTCGTCTGCGCCGATGCTATCGCTGATGTTACTGCTGTGTTGCTGCTGTGGTGGTTGCCTTGTTCTGCTCCTTGCGCCAGCCTCTCCTGCCTCTGCTCCATTCAGATGTCCTTCGTAGTATTTCCTTCCGCATCCCGGCACATTGCGGTTTTAGGAGCAAATCCGCTCCGTGCCTCCTTCAATCTCCCGTAGAACAAGCGGGTGTTCCCCGACTGAGAAAGCTGCTCCAGCAGCTGTTCGTGTGACTCTTCAAAACGGCGCTGCTTGGCCTGGAGGAGCAGGGTTTGCTGTTTCCTCAGTCGTCTGAAGATCTCCACGTTCTGACTGGTTTCATGCCGTAGCATGCGGGCGCGCACATTCTTCTCGGATAGTGCTCGTATGCTCTCTTCGTCGAACCATTCCTTTTTCACTCTACGTGGTATGCGGCCGATCTTGTGTTCGGCTGCAGTGCTGATGGCTCGTTCCACCATACGCTAGTGGTCTGCGTGGGGCATCGCGGCGATGTTGTTGTCGGCCGGTAGCGCTTCCCCGAGCGCTGTCGCACCGCACTTCAACCGGTCCAGGTTGAGCCAGGGGGTGACTTCGTTGGTTGTTAACCACGGAGAGTTTCTGGCGCAGAAGAGTTTCTGGCGCAGGAGAGTTTCTTTACCATGACCAGGAAATGGTCCGAGTCGACGTTTGCGCCTCTATACGTTTTAACGTCGATAATATCCGAGAAATGCCTTCCCTCAATCAGAATGTGGTCAATTTGGGACTTTGAATCACCCCTCGGGTGTCTCCTGGTGTGGCTATGGCGGTGTTCATGCTGGAAGAAGGTGCTGCGAATACTCATGTGCTTGGAGGAGGATAAGAACTCAACCCGTTTGTAAACACAACAACACAAGTGTCATTTTGCGCACAAACGGCGAAACGGGAAGCGGGTGTCAAAAAACCACATAGCGATACAGTAGCAGCGAATAAAGAACTCTACATTTTTCAACAGCAAAAAAACCCAGTGTTATCACTTGAGTTATCCCAACATTTTGGTTCTTCGAACCGGATCGACAATTGATCATCTTTTAGTTCTTCGAGCAACGAATTGTGGTCATTCGGAGAGTGTAAACAAACGAAACGGCAGAGGCACGTAAGGTAAAGTCGCTGCGTATCCAGCCAACGGCCACGCAACTCTCTATACAGGCAATTCATACATTTTCCAAGTCTTATAACAAAGAAACACAAAGAGCAGAGGCAATTATTCGCAAACAAAACTTACAAAAACAATATGCAAAATTCATTGACCTGCAAGATGAACTGTTGCCCCTAGATGAAGGCAATGAAGAAAAGAATCTTGCGCTTCGACAAACCGTGGAATCAGCGTACTATGATGCTGAAGCTAATTTAGCTAGTGCTGTTGAAGCAAATGACAAAAAACCATGTGTACCAGCATCTAACATCAAGCTACCGGACGTGAAGCTTCCCGTCCTCGATGGCAAGCCACAAAATTGGTCTAGCTTTCATTCGATCTTTGTCGCGATGATCGATAGTGCGGAGCTGTATTCAGGCGTACAAAAGTTGTATTACCTGCGTACATCGCTATCCGGCCCAGCACTCCAGCTAATACAAAGCGTTCCAATCAGCGAAGAAAACTATTCCGTGGCATGGAATCTGTTGCTCAATCACTACAACCACCCAAAGAGATTGAAGCAGATGCATGTGGAAGCATTATTTGAAGATTCTACGCTGAAAAAGGAATGTGCAAATGAACTACGCAAACTGATAGAAAATTTCGAAGCCAATGTAAATGCATTAACCCAATTAGGCGAACCAACTGCTCAATCGGATACGCTTCTAATACAAATGCTTAGCCGTCAGCTCGATCCGTCAACACTACGAAGCTGGAAAGAACATTCGGCAGAAAAGAAAATCGATTCGTATAGTGATTTGGTTGCGTTTCTGTACCGTCGAGTAGGAGTGTTAGAAGTGTTGCCATCAACGTCATCAGGTAAACCGCCCAAGCAACGTGTATTTGCAACAACCACAATGCCTAACAACAACACCAAGGGTTGTCCTTGTTGCAACAGAGACCATCCTGTGTACACGTGCGATGAGTTTAAAAACTATCCTTAAATACAAAGCAAAAGGTCATCACACAGCACAAATTATGTTATAATTGTCTTCGTCCTGGTCATCATCTACGTGACTGCAAATCTGCCAGCACCTTTAAGAGTTGTCACAAGCGCCATCATACACAATTGTGTTCTTTACCACAACCCTCGCCTACTGTACCGTCATCAGAAGAAGATCAACGAGATCCTCCGACCACATTAGCATCAACATCGGTCGTCGAGTCGATCACATGTGCTTCATCATGTCAACATAAGACAGTCCTCCTGGCCACTGCCACTGTCATAATCGTTGACGATGAAGGCCACAAACACAACGCACGAGTGCTGCTAGATTCAGGAAGTGAGAGTTGTTTTATCACTGAAAATCTAGCCCAGCAAATGAAATCAACAAGGGAGAGAAGCAATCTATGCATCTCAGAAATCAGTTCCACCAACACAACCGCAAAGCAGAGCATCCGAGCGACACTTCGCTCGCGGGTTGGGCGATACTTTGCCAACCTACAGTTCTTCATACTACCAACAGTCACGGGGAATCTTCCATCGTCATCGATTGACACCACGGGATGGAACCTGCCTGACAACATCTTTCTTGCGGACCCTCACTTCGATTGCATCGGCCGAATTGATGTCTTGATCGGCGCGGAAGTCTTTTTCGACATCATGAGACCAGCTGGACGAATACTTCTCGGGAAGGATCAACCAGTCCTTGTCAACTCGGAGCTTGGATGGATCGTATCGGGGCCAGCCGTAAGTACACTCACACCTACTTCACAAGCTTCTTTTATTACAGTCAACCATGCATCTACAACGGTTCAAGATGTTCATAAACTTATGGAACGGTTCTGGGCAATAGAAAAAGGTGAAATAATCAACGCACAATCTAATGAACATGCAGCGTGCGAAGAACACTTTCGTCGCACCGTTTCACGAATTTCTTCCGGACGCTACGTCGTGCGTCTTCCACTGAAAGAACATCTTCTCACAAAACTAGTTGACAATCGCAAGGCAGCAGTTCGTAGATTTCATTTTTTGCAATCCCGGCTCAGTTCTAACAACGAATTTAGAAACAGCTACAGGTCATTTATCGATGAATACGCTGAACTGGGGCACATGAAGCGCATTTCGGAGGAAGAATATAACAACACAAACCAACATCATTATTACCTTTCACACCATGCGGTGACGCGTCAAGAATCACTAACAACCAAGTTGCGCGTTGTCTTTGACGCCTCCAGCAAGACATCTAGCGGCATATCGTTGAACGATGTTTTGATGGTAGGGCCAACTATTCAGGGCGATATCCGATCAATCATCATCAGAGCACGTAAACATTCGATCATGATAGTCGCTGATATTAAAATGATGTACCGTCAAGTGCTAGTAGATGATCGTGATACATCGTTACAACTCATCGTATGGAAGCCAACACCGTCCGAATCACTGCAAACATACAAACTGTGTACCGTCACATACAGTACAGCTAGTGCGCCCTATTTAGCAACACGAGTATTGTCACAACTTGCCGATGACGAAGGCAGTAGCTATCCTATTGCAGCCAAAGTATTGAAAAAAGATTTTTACGTTGATGATTTACTTACCGGCACTTCCACCGCAGCCGAAGCTTCCGAAGTAATCACACAACTAACTGCGCTTGTTTCCAAAGGTGGTTTTCTTCTTCTTCTTCTTCTTCTTTGGCTCAACAACCGATGTCGGTCAAGGCCTGCCTGTACCCACTTGTGGGCTTGGCTTTCAGTGACTAATTGAGTCCCCCCCCCCCCCATAGCAGGATAGTCAGTCCTACGTATGGCGGCGCGGTCTATTTGGGGATTGAACCTACGTAAATCTACAGAACTCTACGTAAATGGGCCACGAATGATCAACAAGTTCGCCAAACCATCTCAAAAGACAAAATATCAGAAGACGAGTCATTTTGTTTCGATCGCGACCAGATTATCAAAACCCTCGGTTTGCATTGGCATCCATTGAATGACTCCATGACGTATCGCATCAAACCATTTGAAGAAAAACTGGTCACAAAACGCTCAACGTTGTCGGGAATTGCACGATTATTCGATCCAATCGGCCTTATCGGACCAGTAGTCACGAAGGCAAAAATATTCATGCAATCTCTCTGGACTCTTGGCCAGCGATGGCTCGATATGGAACTGGGATACTGAGCTTCCAGAGCAGCTCCAGAAACAATGGCTATCATTTAAAAATGAGCTCAACTTACTTAACACAATACAAATACAACGATGCGTTCTGCTAAATGAAGCTACTAGCGTACAATTACACATTTTTGCCGACGCATCCCAAACAGCATACGGCGCTTGTGCCTACTTGCGCTCAACTAACAAGGCAGGCCAAATCAAAACATCACTAGTAGCATCTCGATCGCGGGTCGCGCCTCTTAAATCACAAAGCATTCCCAGACTAGAACTATGCAGCGCCCTCGTAGCAAGTGAGCTATACAAATCTATCTAGCAAGCTATGCAGCTAGACGCCGATATCTATTTTTGGCTTGACAGTACAGTCGCTCTTTACTGGATTCAAGCATCACCGTCGAAATGGAACACCTTTGTCGGCAATCGTGTGTTCAAAATACAACAAGCCACTAGCAATTGTACATGGAGCCACATAAACGGCCAAGAAAATCCTGCAGATCATATTTCACGGGTATTAACTGCAAGCGAACTCGTCAACTGTGACTTTTGGTGGAATGGCCCACCATGGCTCCAACTAGATCAAGAGCAATGGCCCAAACCCCAACTGTCATCTCAACTACCATCAGAGGTTTCAATAGAAGGTCGGTCGATCACTACTACAGCTGCTGCCACCAAAAGTCCCCCATGCGATGCAATACTTTTGGTAAACGAGTTGCTATCCAAGTTTTCTGACTACCACAAATTGCTACGAGTAATTGCATATTGCTTTCGAATGAGAACTAAACGTGATTCTTCGCAAGAAACTGTCGTTATTAGCACAGACGAATTATGGAAAGCTGAAATCAGAATCTTGCAAGTGGTTCAAAGAGATATCTTTGAAAAATAATGGACTCAGCTCCGTCAAAACAGTCCTGTTTCCAACAAATCCAGACTAAAATGGTTCCATCCGTTTCTTTGCGATGATAATCTTATTCGCATTGGTGGACGTTTATCAAAATCTAATCAACCATTTGAAAACAAACATCAAATATTGTTGTCAGCAGGACATCCTCTGGCAGAAATGCTGATTAGACACTTGCATAAAAAACATCATCATGCCGCACCGCAACTATTGATCACCATCCTTCGTCAAAAGTATTGGGTCATAGGGGCCAGATCCCTAGCTAAACGCATTTGCCATGAATGCGTACCTTGTTGTCGTGCTCGTCCTCGGCTGCTAGAACAATTTATGGCAGAACTACCAACTTCACGCATAACACCAAGCCGACCATTCTCAATAGTGGGAGTGGATTATTGGGGTCCCATCGGTCTATCACCCATTCATCGCCGTGCATCATCTGGTAAAGCATTTGTAGCTGTCTTTATCTGTTTCGCTACAAAGGCTGTTCATCTCGAGCTCGTCGCAAACCTTACCACAGCCAAATTCATCCAAGCATTTCGTCGTTTCGTTGCTCGTCGTGGGTTATGCAGTGACATTCACAGCGACAACGGACGAAACTTCCTAGGCGCCTCAAGAGAACTGCGAGCATTGGTGACGAGCAAACAACATCGAATTGAAATGATCCAAGAATGCACGTCACAAGGAATGCGCTGGCATTTCAATCCAACGAAAGCGTCACACTTTGGTGGGCTATGGGAGTCAGCAATTCATTCTGCTCAGAAGCATTTTTTCAGGGTCCTTGGCAAAACAACTCTGCCTCAAGATGACATGGAAACGTTGCTTTGTCAAATTGAATGCTGCCTCAACTCACGTCCACTGGTTCCTCTCAGTGACGATCCGTCTGACTTAGAGCCACTAACACCAGGCCATTTTCTGGTCGGAAGTAATCTAAAGGCAGTTCCTGATAACAAATTAGAGGATATACCATCCAATCGTCTTAAACATTACTAACTGGTACAAAAGCTTCTACAGCAGATTTGGACAAGATGGAGCGCAAAATATTTGGCAACTCTTCAGCCTAGGAGCAAATGGCTCAAATCACCAATAAAAATAGACATTGGCCAACTTGTTTTGGTCAAGGACGAGTCAACTACCCCATTGCATTGGCCACTGGAACGTATCATCAAAACACACCCAGGCTATGATGGAGTAGTACGAGTTGTGACATTGAAGACAGCTTCTGGCGAATACACTTGGTCAATTGCGAAGTTGTGTCTTCTTCCAGTAACTTCAATGGTTCAGAACTAACGTCTGAAGGGGCCAGTATGTTTGCGCAACGCGAATGTTCGCGTAACGCGAATGATAAGAACTTAACCCGTTTTTAAACACAACAACACAAGTGTCATTTTGCGCACAGACGGCGAAACGGGAAGCGGGTGTGAAAAAACCACATGGCGATACAGTAGCAGCGAATAAAGAACTCTACATTTTTCAACAGCAAAAAAACCCAGTGTTATCACTTGAGTTATCCCAACACCCTCTATGAAAACCGCCCTCAATAATTAGAAAACCGTCTAGGTTTTGTTCTGCCCAATCTAGTGATACAACCCTGTCCATTCATGAGCGACGAATGTTCTTCGACGAACGACCACCCCGATACGGCCGAAAGTTTATCAGCCTGAGGCCGTTGTCATTTGTCAGCTGGTGGACGCTGAAGCTTCCAATCGTTGGTTTATATTCCTCCTCATGTTCGACCTGAGCATCAAGGTATTCGATAACGACCTTCACGTCATGTTTTGGGCAGCGGTCGTACTCCCTCTCCAGCTGCGTATAGAAGGCCTCCTTCTCACTATTATCACCCGATCACTCTCTGCTGCATCACACCCAGTACCATGAACGCAGTACCGAGCCCGCGCGTCTCTCCTCCGCTCTGGTAGATCGTGTAGCTGCGGTATTGGCGCACCGACACGCCATTCCAGCATACCTCCTGAAGTGATACTATTTCGAAACCGCGGGCCCAGACCTCCGGACGACTCCGAACGACTTCGAAAGACTTCGTACGACTCAGAACGACTCCGGACGACTCCAAACGACTCCGGATGACTCCGACTCTGAGCGACTCCCAACTACTCCGATTCTGAACGACTCCGAACGACTCAGAACGACTCCGGACAACTCCGGACGACTCCGAACGATTTGAGAAAAATATATAGATTTCCAATAATTTTACTCGAAACATTGCAAAATATTATAAAACTGCAACGATATTTTGATTCATATTCCGGACAATTTTGAGTTTTAAGGTTTGGACACTTGATTCTGAATGTCGGTGTCCTCCTAGACCGATAGAACGATGGTCCTAAATACAACGGAGTTTTGGTGCTGTTTTTTTTCTTGTACTCGTAGATGAATACAACCAAAGAAATACTACGCAAATTGACGGTCTTTCCCTAACGGCCATCAATGCATTTTTCACAAACATCTTCAAACATCATTGTTTTCTTATTATTAACACTGTTTAAAAACATTTTTATGCAATAAATCATAATGCGCTTCGGCTGTTCGGAATTAAAAACAAGATAAAAAATCTTGCTTTCTTTTTCCGGACAGTATTAAATTCATGTTTAAATGAAATTTAGAGCACAATATGGTGAAACACTTTTGTTTTCACGTTGATAACTACTTCCAAAATAGCTTCTTATTTATTTCAATGCACGTGGTCGCGATAAATAGGAATTATCAAAGAAATAACACTGACGTGGGCTTGAAGCAAAGCTGCTAAAAATGCCTCTGGTCGCATCAGGGTCTACTAGGGGTGGAATTCATTTTTAATTTATTCTAGTACATCATGGTAAACATCTAAAATGAAAAAGCAGCCTGTCCAGGAGCTTGGTATGAAGATATTCAATAAAATCTTGCGAATCATGTCCGGAATTTGAAGCTGTCCGTAATTTGAATCATAACGGTAGTTTTTAGATTGTTTCCGAACCTTGCTGTAACGGTTGTATATTGTGCATTTCTTTGTGCACCCTTGTTTTAGGAATTATTTTGTTGAATTGCAGGCAACCGGACTACATATATTGCCATAACGTAACATTTTAAGGCGTAATACGTACGTTGTCAAAAGCCATATTTTTCTTCGTGAATCGTTCTCCTTGCACCAGAAAAAAGCGGTGAAGAAAAGATTCGCCAATATTTTTGCGATCACACAGCACGAATCTTCGCTGACGACTGTACGACCGGCAAATGTTTTAAAACATAACTGTAAAAACACCTCTCTTTTTGTGAATAACTAAAAATAATACACACATTCCCATGTATATATTACTTTCCAGTACACTACACAATTGGATTTGCTTACAATGTATCTTTCAGGGACAATATTTGAAGTTAATTTGACACGAAAGCTACGTTTTAAAATTCACACTCATACTCTTTATAACAAAACCTCAACAAGGACGATAACAAGGCCACATCAATCAAAACCGTCTTAGCACCTCAGACTGATTTAGCTGGCTCAAAAAATGTTAGAATGATATGATATATGATATTATAAGTTTTGAATTTCATCAAAAATTTCTTTCGTTACAGCTAAACTCCCATTGAAAGCCCCAACTTAATCTCAATTTTATTTGAACAATATCGAATCAGCGTCAATTTGAACCAGGTACCCAATGCATCATTATGGTCTATAATACATCTGGTACTAGAATCACACGATATAGTTTGGGTTATTTTATTTCTATTTACAGAAAAACCAAACATGGATGCACAAGCAAAAAGTCGAAAAACGTCTCCCAACTACAGCGCTGTTGCAAACAACGACTCAATGCCGTCATCGAGCAACACCTCAAGACCATTGAATCATAAAGATGCTAAAGGAGCGTCTTCTTATCATGGTATGTTTTACCATCTACAACTTGGAATGGTTATACTTCTTCGAGCTTTTATCCTACACTGTGAACGAAAGCTATCGAAATTTGAAATCACGATGGAAAACAAAGATGGTGGCAAGTTCGACGACATAGTGTTGTACTACGAAAATGCAATGATACCCAAAGGTACTGTTTACATTCAAGCTAAACATAAAGATCCAGTAGGAAAGTTGAAGTCAATCACACATCATGATTTACTTAGTGGACCTTATGCAAAGGGTCCCTATTCAATTCCTACCTACTTTGTGTCATACCTTAAAAACTATAACCGTCGCAAGGATGCACAGATTTCGGGCACGTTCCATACATACATTCTGTGCACCAACGCACCACTGAGTGATGATGTTACGTTCATGTTACCATTAGCACAGCCAACCATTTATGGCGCCTTTTTTTTGTTTGACAGAATCGGTGGAAATTTTTATGGTATTAACCAAGCTAACAATGATGTACAACATGAGCTAAGAAAAGCCAGTTTGGAAGTGTTAGGAAATACACTAGCATATTTTATTAAAAATGGTTATGAAATCAATGACGAGAATTGTTTTATTTTCCAACTGTTCAGTGATTTGATTGCATCTTGTGTAGAAAAAGTCAACCCAGGCATATACAAGTTTATTGAAGAGCCTCAAATTGCTGCTGGTACAGATTTTATTGCGATAGTTCAGCATTTTCTAGAAAGTAAACATGACAAATCAAACGAACAGAATAAAAGCAAAGAAGCAGTAATCATTTTGATTGCAAGCAGTTTTGAGGAAATTTTGTCAAACTCACGAAACAATGAGCCGTATGCAAAAGTTGACTCAATTATCAAAACATTTTTCGACGAGTTTCTGCTAGTATGTGGCACCAAAAATGATAAAAAGCTGCTTGAACAAGCGCTTGAGATAATGCCAGCCTGGGTGAATGATACGAAAGATAAGTTTGAAAATTTTTCCTACATGCTTCTTACGGCTCTGAGGGAAAATCCACGCGAAAAGATAAATCTGGAAAACATTAAAAAAAAGTTTAAAGAACTCAAAGTAAACGATTATTACTGTGAAATTCAAAAAAATACATACAGTGTCGGACAAATCAATAGGACCACCTTATAATGTTTTATTCACTTATCACATTTCATTACCTAAAGTGAATCAATATTTACCAAATTTTCATGAAAGCACTTTTCGTATGTTGGCTTAAAGTCTGCTTTGAAAGTTTGTTGAAAAGTTAACAAACAATAAAGTTATTATAAGAAATATGAAAAAACCCCAAAAATCATGCGACAAAATAATAGGACCAGTATAGAAAATTTTATTATATTAACCATTTATCATTATTAAATAACAGCTCCGGCTTTTAATTCGCAATGTGGCCAGCCCGTACATTTGAAAAACTAAAGAAAATAACAAAACAGCCTTATCCTGGGCTAACTAGGTAGCATTTAATATTTTGTTGCATGCCCTTTGTTCCGGATGACAGCTCGCATCCTTTTAGGCATGGATTCCACCAGACTTTTACAAGTCGATGGCGGAATGCTGTACCAAGCATTCTCTATATGCTTCCACAGTTTCTCTTTAGTTCGAGAACCTGCCGGTGGAAGCTTAGCTTTAACAATCTTCCACAGGTTCTCGATCGGATTCAGGTCAGGCGATTGTGCAGGCCAATTCATGACGTCAATTTTTTGATCAACAAACCATTTTTTAACCGCTTTTGCAGTATGTTTTGGATCGTTGTCATGCATGAATTGCCATTTCAATGGCATCTCCCACTCTGCATGAGGCAACATGACAGTTTGGATGATGTTTAAGTATCGGTGTTGGTCCATGATATCTTTTATCCAAAAGATAGGACCGACACCGTGCCAAGAGAAACATGCCCAAACCATTATGTTGCCTCCGCCGTGCTTCACGGTTTTTAAAGTGTACTGTGGCCGGTAGGCGGTATTCTTTGGACGACGCACAAAGCGTTTTCCATCCGAACCTACCAAGTTCACTTTGGACTCGTCCGACCACAGTACATTTCGCCACTTGTTCAGGTTTTCACCTGCCCAGTCGTAGTGCTCTCGAGCAAACTGCAACCGGGCTTGAACGTGGCACCGTCGAAGCAACGGAACTTTGCGGGGATTCCGGCCGACCAGGTTGTTTTCAAATAGGCGACGCTGCACTGTCCGATCACTTACGGAAAGTTGCAGCTCGTCCCTAATTGCCCTGGCCGACTTGAAAGGATCAGCCTTGCACAATCGCGTCATCCGAGCATCATCCCTAGCGGATGTCTTGCGTGGCCGACCCGTTGGTATTTTCGTGCCCGTGCTATGCAGCGCGTTATACACGAATGTTTTGGATCGGCCAAGTATTTCCGCGATTTTACGCTGGGAGTACCCAGCAGCGGACAAACGTTTGATATCTAAACGCTGTTGTTGTGTGGAGTGTGCACTACGGCCCATCGTTGGAATTCCTTCAATCAAGCGCTTGAAGTAGTGCACCCAAAAATACACGAGCTAATTGATCGTGTGAAGTGTTCTAGGCAACGGCTTAGAACACAGTGTAAGCGATCCAGCGCTGTGACGCGCTTTTATACCCATAGACGAAGGTACTCACCACTATTTCGTCTCTCAGTGTAAAGGGAGCTCAAAACCCTCAAGCGAGTGCCGTAATATTCTCGCATTAGTAAATTAGAGCATGTTAATTAAAGACACAGCGAATTGCCACTGCGCTAAGCGTTTCTACAAAAAAAATGTGTACGCATTAGTTCACTAATTTAAGTTAAGTTATCCGACAACTAAATAACATCAAAATCTGTTATTTAATAATAATAAATGATAATTATTTTAAAATTTTCTGAACTGGTCCTATTATTTTGGCGCATGATTTTTGGGTTATTTTTACATTTCTTATCATAACTTTTTTGTTTCTTAACTTTTCACCAAACTCTAAAAACATTCTTAAAGTAAACAATCTAATAGTGCTTTCATGAAAGTTTGGTAAAGATTGATTCACTTTAAGTCATGAAAAATAATAAGTGAATAATAAATTGATAAGTGGTCCTATTGATTTGTCCGACACTGTATCAATATTTTGACACCAAAAACAATTTGCATTCAACCATCACTTTAGAACCGAGCTCTGTCGAAAATCTTGAATTGTATGACTTTGTTAATGAGTCATCCTATAGAATTTATCGATATCGTAATTCAGCTAACATGAAAATGAGTTCAGTAATCGTGAAACAAACGGTAGAGCTACTTGGCTACAGCTGTCTAATTGTAGACTGTTCAGACGGTCAACCGAAAGACAACTTGTGTACTGTCCTTTCTGATGTGATGAAGTTTATTTATGACGTTGGTCTATCTTCTCGCACTATTATAACTATTCTTGGCAAATTGGAAAACGAACTTATTACCACTATTAAGAAATATTCTAGAGATAGTGAAACGAAAGTCATCGTTGTTGAACAAATTGCAGAAGACGATTCGTCCGAAGATTGCTTACTTGTTGAACACCTTACAACGGCGTCAAGAGAACAGTTATACGAGCAATATAAACAGTTGCATCTTTTTGGAACGTCAATCGCTCTCAATCAGATTGTGCGAGAAGAAGATTCGATAAGTTTTTTATGTAAAGTGTTGGACAGATATAGTCATAAGAAGGATGAAAACATAAATGAAAAGAGTTTTCAAACTATCAGCTCATGGTATATTCCACGTACTCTAGAACCATATGATCCATATGACAGTGATAGTCACAGGCATTCTCTTTTGTCGGATTGCTCGTATAACAGTGACAGTGATAGTGATAGTAGCGTAGAGTCCCTGGATAATGAATTGGTATTTTTCAGTTCAATCAAGCCTTCGAGGGAAACAGTTGTAAGAATGAAAAACATCATTGATTCAAACAATGAATCCATCTGCTCGATGACTTCCAAGTTTAGTGATCAATCCAAAGTGCGCATCGTTCTGGATGACGCTGGGTGTGGTAAAACCACCTTTTTCGTAAGACTTGCGTTGGACTTATCACGTAACGATCCTTCTTTGTGTGTGATTCGGATGACTTCTTTGAACTATGTTGTTGATTTCAATGAATTGAAAACATCTGACTTTATATCAATGGATGATACAACGCTTATCAGGATCCTATTTCGTCTTTTTCACCTAACTCTATTTACAACAACTGCAAACATTCAATCCGTTAAAAACATTAGAAAGCAGTCCGAACAAATGGAAAAACTTCTAACAGTTTCAAATGGAAATGTGGTACTCGATAATGACATAGCAAACACATTGCCCTTGGCTATAGAACAAATGCTTCAGTTGAGATTATTTAAGGAAAAGCTCAACGCTAAACAATTTATTATCCTATTTGATGGGTTTGATGAAATTGCGCCTACTTATAAAGAATTTGTGATGGCGTATTTGGGCAAACTTGCATCTTTTAATGGAATTAAAGAGTTATTTATTTCCTCTAGACCATACAATTTCATGGATGATTTAAAGAAAACATTCAAAAACTGCGCCATTTATAGGTTGCAACCGTTTTTAAGGAAAGAGAAAATAAAGTTCATGTACAACTATCTCAGTTGTAACTCAACTGTTTGGAAGGAATGCAACGAGATCGACCGTGATCGGATGTTGTATGTGATGTACAGACAAGGTTTTAAATGTATGAAAGAACTAATGCATATACCTTTATTTCTTGACATGGGATGTTCGATGCTTCTACCAATACTTGAGGAGAATGTCGATGTATCTCAACGAATCGTGAAACAAACGATTTTAAACCATCAGAATTTTGATAAATTGAATATAATAACACATTTTGTAGAAAAAAAGCTACTAATATTAAACACCGATAAATGTGGCACAACTGACTCAGCGTCACTAATTCCTGCCAATATACAAAATAATTCAGAAACAAACATACGGCGCAAACAAAAACTAGGGCTACTGGCCATTCTTGTCATATTTGATAAAGAGAAAAGGGAAAATATATTAACACAACAAGATAAATTTAATGCATCTTCATACATGCAGGAAATTACTCAGGGAAAAGAAAAGACTGGAATTGTCTTAGGTGTTCAAGATGATATTCCTCAGTTTTGTCACCGAATATTTGCGGAGTACTTTGCAGCTTGTTGGCTGTTCGATCACAAGGATCGATTCAAGAAAGTATCCTTTTTCCGATCGACATCATATTGGAACGACAATTTTCTTCAAATGCGATACTTTTTCGATAGAATGATTTTACGGGAAAGTCATGGATGTAAACTACACATGGCTATACTCGATCAATCATCACAACAGGTACGTGAGATACTTTCCAACAATCCTTCTACCGCCAATGAGAAAGATGCTTTTGGACGTTTACCATTACACTTGGCTGCTGTGGATAAAGAAGTAGATGTCATCGACGAGTTGTTGGAAAAGATGTCGGCAGATTCAATCAATGTGAAAGATGAACTGTTCGGTTGGAGTGCCTTAGATTACGCTTTTGCCTATCATCATGAGAGCTTCATCAACACTCTTTTAGAGCATCAGGCGTTGTTTGATGAGGATGCCTTGTTTGAACAAACAGTTGCAAACAATTTGAGGAGTTTTTCGGATCATGCACATTTCTGTGGCAAATTTTTAGGGGCTCATGAACATACCAAAATGACCGCGGAAAGCTTTCACCGAAGAGTGGTAGAGTGTTTGGTTAATGCGAAACGACCTGACATATTTGTACCTATGGAGGCATATGAACATACTAGACTGACTGCGGAAAGCATTTACGAAAGAGTGGCAAGGGATTTGCTTGACGAAAAACGGCTTGACATATTTGCGCCCCTGGATGATCCACAGCACTCATCGGTTGTGAAGTCAATCCTGAAACGGAATATGTTTCGATTATTCGAACAAATTGTATTACAATCACGAAAGAAGATTCCAGAACACAAATTAATTGAGCTGTTTCAAGAAGCACTTAAGTATCGAGCATTCGATATTGCAATTATCATAATGAGTGAGTTTAAAGTTGCTCTTCCGAAAGAAGTTGCGAATGGAGCAATCATTGAGATTTTTTTATGTGCCATTAAAAGAACAAATATGAAAGCATTTAAAGAACTCTTTCGACATCTATGCTTGGAACAAAATATTCACACAGTGGGAGACATAGAAGACATGCACCGTGATGCTGAAGTTGATTGTGACGTTCCATCCATGAATGTGAATAAGCATCCCTCTACCTGCTGTATTCGAAACAACCAAAGGTTGATAATCAATGATAGAGATGGCCGTCTCGTTGAACAGAATGTAATCGAAATTCTTCTTACTTGTGCAGTATCGGTAGGAAAAATTGAGGTGCTGAAGTACATTGTTCGAAAAACCAACACAATCATCCGGAACGAGCTTATTCGGAACATTATGCTATTGCTACCGACATATGTTCATCTTGAGGAATCGATGTCTGCATTCAAATGTCTCCTGGATCAATCATCCGATCTAAACAGTATCGACGATGAAGGGAGAAATCTTCTTCACTTTACCGTTGAAATTGGATGCGATTTCATGTTGCCCTGCTTGATTGCCAAAGGATTTGATCCGTCAGTTGCAAATTCAGCAAACGGATGGAATGCATTTCATTACGCTGCCTTCAATAAGAGGTTTAGAATTAATGATTGGAAAACAGATGTATTGATTTATTTTTCGAAAACATGTAAAACGAGGTTGTTTGATGTTTTGCCAAGAATGTTTGATCCAGACGTGTTTGGTTGCCTTGCTGTGACTGTTTCTCCGAATCAACACAGACAATATAAGAATATTCTGAACAAACGACAGGTGTGTTTGATGGCAATGTTTGCTTTGTTTGATAAACCAACGAGAGATAACCTTTTAACGCCTGATGAACTACAGGATGGTGAGCAATGCTTTGAAGACATTGTTAAGACTTCAGAGCTCACGGGAATAATACAAGGAGTGCGTGGTGGTGATCCTCAGTTTTGTCATAGAATATTTGCGGAGTACTTTGCAGCTTGTTGGCTGTTCGATCACAAGGATCAATTAAAGAAAGTATCCTTTTTCCGGTCGACATCATATTGGAACAACAATTTTCTTGAAATGCGATACTTTTTCGATAGAATGGTCTCACTGGAAAGTCATGGATGTGAACTACACATGGCTATACTCAATCGATCATCAGAACAGGTACTTGAGATACTTTCCAACAATCCTTCTACCGCCAATGAGACAGATGCTTTTGGACGTTTACCATTACACTTGGCTGCTGTGGATACTTGGTTTGAATTCATTAACCAGTTGTTGAAAGAGATGTGTGCAGATTCAATCAACGTGAAAGATGAACTGTTCGGTTGGAGTGCCTTAGATTACGCTTTTGCCTCTCATGATGAGAGGTTCATCAACACTTTTTTAAAGCATCGCCTGATGGTTGATGAGGATGCCTTGTTTGAACAAACAATTGCAAACAATTTGAGTAGTTTATTGGATCATGCACATTTATGTGGCAAAAGTTTAGGGGCTCATGAACATACCAAAATGACCGCGGAAAGCTTTCACCGAAGAGTGGTAGAGTATTTGCTTAATGCGAAACGACTTGACTTATTTGCGCCCTTGGATGATCTTCAGCGCTCATCGGTTGTGAAGTCAATCATTAAACGGAATATGTATGGATTGTTCGAACAAATTGTATTACAATCCCGAGCAAAGATTCCAGAATATAAATTCATTGAGCTGTTTCAAGAAGCGTGTAATATTCGAGCATTCGATATTGCAATGATCATAGTGAGTGAGTTTAAAGTTGCTCTTCCGAAAGAAGTTGCGAATGAAACAATCGTTGAGATTTTTAAATATGCCAATAAAAGAACAAATGTGAAAACGTTTATAGAACTATTTCGACATATATGCTTGGAACAAAATATTCACACAGTGGAAGACATGGAAGACATGCACTGTGATGCTGAAGTTGATTGTGACGTTCCATGGATGTTTTTGAATGAGTATCCCTCTACATGCTGTATTCGAAACAACGACAGGACGCTTATGACTGATAGAGATGGCCGTCCCGTTGAACAGAATGTAATCGAAACTCTTCTTACTTGTGCAGTATCGGTAGGAAAAATTGAGGTGCTGAAGTACATTGTTCGAAAAACCAACACAATCATCCGGAACGAGCTTATTCGGAACATTATGCGATTGCTACCGAAATATGATCATGTTTATCATACGAAATTGATGTCTGCATTCAAATGTCTCCTGGATCAATCATCCGATCTGATCGGTATCGACGATGAAGGGAGAAATCTTCTTCATTGGACGGTGGAGAATGGGTGCTTTTTCATGTTGCCCTGCTTGATTGCCAAAGGATTTGATCCGTCAGTTGCAAATTCGGCAAACGGATGGAATGCATTTCATTATGCTGCTTTCAATAAGAGCTCTACAAAAGATGATTGGAAAACTAAGGCATTTAATTATTTTCTGAAAACATATAAAATGAAAATGTTTGATGTTTTGACAAAAATGTTTGATCCAGACGTGTTTGGTTGCCTTGCTGTGACTGTTTCTCCTAATCAACACAGACAATATAAGAATATTCTGAACAAACGGCAGGTCTGTTTAATGGCAATGTTTGTTTTATTTGATAAACCCACGAGAAATAACCTTTTAACACCCGATGAACTACGAGACGGTAAGCAATGCTTAAGGGCCATGGCTCAGGCTTCAGAGCTCACGGGAATAATACATAAAAACAAGGGAAAAATTCATTTCTATAATAGAATATTTGCGGACTACTTTGCAGCTTGTTGGCTATTCGATCACAAGGATCGATTCAAGAAAGCATCTTTTTTCCGATCGACGTCATATTGGAAGGACGATTTTCTTCAATTGCGAGACTATTTCGATAGAATGGTTTTACGGGAAAGTCATGGATGTGAACTACACATGGCTATACTCAATCGATCATCACAACAGGTACGGGATATACTTTCCAACAATCTTGCTGCTATCAACGAGAAAGATGCTTTTGGACGTTTACCATTACACTTGGCTGTTGTGGATTTTTGGTTTGAATTCATTGACCAGTTGTTGAAAGAGATGTGTGCAGATTCAATCAATGTGAAAGATGAACTGTTCGGTTGGAGTGCCTTAGATTACACCTTTGCCACAGAAAATATGAAATTTGTCAAGAAATTTATTAAATGTAATGCTACAGTAGACAAGAATATTTTAAGACAACAAATAGCTTCTAACAATTTGAAAATGATGTTTCATGTTACAAACCTGTATGGAAAGTTCTTACTTGAATATGCATCCACCGAACAAATTGGAAAAGAGGTTCTCAAAGAAGTGGTAGAAATAATGCTGAAAGAAAGACAGTTTGACATCTTTTTTCCTCTAAATGAATTGGACTCCTTTTCCATCATAGAATATTGTGCAAAAGAACGTATGTTTGAATTATTTAAGCAATTTGCATCACGCAATCAAATTCCGGTTGAAAAAGTGGATACATTGCGACGCATTGCAACTGAACACAAAGCGCACGAAATTGTTGAATTTTTTTCAACTTTCGACACTGCGACACATAAAAACTGACATAAGTTTTTTCGCAGATGTTTTGAATGCACGTGAGTTTGAAATAGAAAGGAGAAAAGGATATATTTTTAAATAACGTATGACGTATAACATTATCGCATGATTCTTACCGTAGAAACAGTAAAATAATGAGCGCAAATACGGTCAAACTGATTAGTACAAAGCGCGATTATGCTACAGCGGAAAGATAAAGTGAGGCGTAGAAGTTAATTGTTAAAACCAACTTAACAAAACCATCACCAACTGAATCATATTGCCAATCCTCAGATGTTTATCGAAGAGTATATCTGTGAAATGGGGAAGAGTAAGGGGAATGTGCGCGAGCGACAGAATGTGCGCGAGAAAGAGAGATAATAAAGAGAACGTGCGAGAATGAGCTAGGAAGGAGAACGCGGTTACGGCGGGTAACGCGGAGCGAGAGGGAAGATGGGCATAACTATAAAAGCGGTGCGCGCTTTGGGGACGGGGAGTTAGTTTGGGAACGATACGGGAACGGATACATGTGAACTACGAAACGAATGCAAATAAATCGTGTAGAACTCTATTTTCCGGTGTCCTTATTCACTTCCCATATTTCAGCTAACTTCACATATCTATGATGAAAAGTCGATATCTGTTTTAAATATCTCCTGGGTTATAATGATTATATCTACTTGGTGTCCTTCTTGATTGCAAAAAGATTTAAAACAATTGATTGAGTTTGTTGGTTTTTTTTTACAAACCGGCCCGAAGCCTTCCGAATCGTATTTTATAATAATTTGAAGTTTTTTTTCCTCTCTCAAGTAGTATATTGGCATGTTCGGTTCTATATTTGTGTAATTTTCTTTTCTTGTTTAAGGCTTGAAATGTCTGGCCTTACAAAAAAGAATAGTTGTAGTTCACATAGACTGCTCGCTCAATTCATGGTTTACCTTTTAAAATTATTTGTTATGTTGTTAAACGGAAAATTTCAAGCGTTTTTGATCAATAATTTCATAGTAAAAGATCAACAATTTGTTTTCTATTTAGACGAGGTACATACATTATAGATTTCTTCATCTTTACTTTTACATTCGAAAAAGGTATTTAAGAATCCTACGACTAGCATTAGCATCAAATCGTTACACAGTGAGTTACAGAGATCAGACGATAAGAGAGATTGCAAATGGCATTACACTAACAACATAGCATAAATACGTACTTTAAACCAATGAAGGCTCAAACTCTAAGGAAACTTAATTGAAACGTGAACTATCAACAAATCGAACATTTCACAAAATTGAAACAAGTTATTAGAGCTTACATAATGAAAACACGATCCGAGACATAAAAAACGAGCTCGATGGAATCAATTAGTAGAAATACAGTTTAAAATTTGCAATTTCAGTAGTTTGTTATGGACTAGATTAGGTGTAGGATAAGTAGAGTAAATAAATTTTACTTAAACGATTTTTACTGTTCTATTTTATTTCATACTGTAAATTATAAATAAAGACATTAAATAAGCTAGTAATGACGGATGAAAAATTTGATAAATATTCATGACAAGATGATCTTAATACTTTATTTTGGTACTGTACTCGTAAAAATTACGTAAGTATGACGACGATAATATCCTAGAGATAAGTATAACGTTGAGTTTTGAGAGTTGTATAATCAAAATTATTTCTGTACAATGTGATGAAAAGGTAAACGAACGGTGGAAGGGCAGAAGGATCAAGAGTAGCAAAACCTCACGAACCGCCGACTTCAAACTGGCCGACTATTCCATCATAGAACATCATAATCATAGAGAGAACATCATAATCTATCAAACATCTTGCAGCAGAACTACTTTTCTGAAAAGTTGATCTTGCTATCAAAGGTCACCATGAAAGAAGCGCTCTACAAGGCGCGATAAGGTAAGGTGACGAACTCTTCTGTCTGCTTTTCAACATCGTCTTGAAAGGTACCATGCGAAACGCGGGATTAAACAACGGCTTCCGGTCATTAATACCTCGTCAGTCACCCGCGCCATAGACCGCCTAAAGATGTCCTACACCGCCGGCCCTGATGGCATCCCGGCAGTGATCCTGAAAAAGTGCACTGCGTCGATTGCTCCGATACTAGTACAAATCTTCGAGGAATCACTACGTTCATGCACCTTGTCTCCCGGAAGGTCTCATGGTTAACACCAATCCATAAGAAAGGCTGCAAGAATGAGGCTTCTAACTATCGCGGCATTACATCGCTAGGGGCCATTGCAAAAGTGCTTGAGCTGCTTGTTTATGAACCGTTACTGGCCTCTGCCCGCAATTACATCAGCCCGAATCAGCACGGATTTGTCCTTAACAGATCAACAACCACAAACCTTATGCAATTCGTCAGTAGCTGCCATAAATCCATTGATGCTTGCTTTCAAGTATATGTCATTTACACCGATTTAAAAGCCGCCTTCGATAGGATATCTCACGTCATATTACTAGCAAAACTCGACAGACTTGGCCTCCCAGATCCTCTAGTTGCTTGGCTGAGATCATACCTAATGGGCCGCACCTATTCCGTTAGATGGGCCCCATTTATCTAGATCCCTTCGTGCTGGCGTCCCTCAAGGCAGCAATCTGGGACCTTTACTATTTGTCCTTTATATAAATGATGTCTCCACGATCCTTCCTGCGGATAATCACCTGCTCTATGCGGACGACACCAAAATCTTTCGGCAAATCCAGGGACCAGACGACCATCGCATACTCCAGGCTTCACTAGAAGAATTCGATAACTGGTGCACGCGAAACTCCTTAACCATTTGTGTTGATAAGTGTGTTACCATCACCATCAGCCGTTCGCGCTCTCCAGTGCATTTCGACTACACGCTAAACGGGCAAACTTTGCAGAGAGTCGATTGTGTCAAGGACTTGGGTGTTTTCGTCGACGCGAGACTCACGTTTGAGCAACACCTTGATCACGTTGTGACAAAATGCAGTCAATTGTTAGGTTTAGTCGTTAACATGACTCGCGAGCCCTCTGACCCAATCTGCACCAAAACTCTTTATTGTGCTCTTATTCGATCAGTGCTGGAGTATGGCAGCGTTGTGTGGTGGCCCTCCTCTGCTCGGGGGGTTGCGCGCTTGGAGTCCATCCAGCGTAGGGCTATCCGTTTCGCGCTCCGTTCGTGGGGCAGCAGCAAAGACTACACAACAAGGTGTTTGTTGCTCGGGTTACCCCAACTCGACGACCGGATACGAGATGCTAGGCTGGCTTTTATCGTTGGGCTTCTCAATGGTAGCATCGATTGTCCGGTTTTGCTCTCGTCGATACAGCTTTACATGCCTGCAAGAACTCTCCGCCCTCGGGCGATGCTGGCCATCCCAGAGACAAGGACCGCCTTCGCCTCCCGAGACCCGTTTTTGCGTATATGTCTTGCTCTGAATGCGGAATGTGGTGCGTATGAGCCCGGCATGACGATGGCAAATGTGTTGAGTCGCATTAATTTACTTCGCGCCTCTCGCCAGAATCTTTAGCGTCCTTGTAAATGTTATTGTTGTTATTATTGTGTTATTGTAAAGCGTGTGACTATTTCTGTTACATTCCTATTGTACCCTTACATATATCGAGAGGGCTTATGAGGTCCGTCGATCATTTAATAAATATACAAATATACAAATATACATCCGACGTGGCACGATATTCTACCGCTTTGTCAAATAACCGACAAGACGAGCAATGAAGGTGATTGGCGATCAATGCAACGGCTGAACTGCCCAACAGAAATATTCCACAACATAATCTCACAAATGTTATTTAACAGCACAACATTCCACAACACAGTTTATGGTGTGTGTGATGGTGGCAAGCATCAGCAACAATCGCAGGTTTTGCTAGTGTCATGTAAGTATCATAATTATATGCATTTCTTGCTTTCTAGCTATAGATTTTCTAAAAATTAGCTGAGATGCAAATAAGGAGCACATGTTGCATGTCGTGTCACCACGACCTAACAGCTTTGACGACTTAGAAACAGAATATTACAATTAGATTGTTACATACCACCAAAGAATGAACTCTAGCATTTTGAAAAGCTCACAAAGAACCTACCTTCAAAAAGAAACACACAAATTACAGGGCTTTCAACAACAGTATTATATTTTGTCCGTTTGCTTATCCATTAAGTAATAATCATAATAGTAAAATACAATATATCCAAATACATGTACGCGCTATTCCATTGGTTGTTGTTTTTGGGCTCATTGGCTTACTTTTCTTTTTCTGCTTTCTTGTGTTCGCAACGATTATTTTCGTCGGAAACACTTTAGCTTAAGAGTTTTGTTATTTATTCGTTCAGCATTCTTGTTTCAATTTCGTTCCAACTATATAAGCTTTCAGATAGCAGTTTTTCGATCAACTAAGCTGTGTGTGAAATTATTTGAATTTAACCCAATCAACAAAATGAAAGAGATAAAACAAACAATAAAAAAAATGTATACCCACGTTGGAAATGGTTTTGAGTTGTTATAGAACCCTTTCCAACATTCTCCAGAACAATTGATTTTAACACACAGCATATTTCACAATTTCCTTTGGTAAGTGTTCTCTTTTGTTTACATCTATCATTGATTAAATATTGGCTTGTTAATGATGATAGAGTGTACAGTTTCACGCACACATTCCCACGAAATCATACCACGTTGTCTGTTTACGTGAAAAAAGGTGACAAAAGTTAAGGGTCGGCCGCAGATTCAGCGAGTAAGCAAAGCGAATGATGGCGGTTGCATTAGAGCATTAGAGTAAGCATTAGAGTGCTCTTAATTTTAGTTTGGCTTGGGCTTGAATGGAACGCGGAAGCAGAAGCGAGATTTGTTGGTTCGTGTTGTTGTTCCTGCTTTATGCTCTTAAGTTTTATGTTAGTGAGATAGTCACACGAGGCTCATTCGCTTGTTTTTTTCTCGTTAAGGGTTTAAAGACAGAGGGTTTCTAGTTTTAAAGGGTTTAAATAGATGAGAAAGCTACACAATGGTGCTTTTAGGTCAGGAAGGGGAATAAAGAGAGTTGAATTTTGTTCTCTCAGTTGAATGATTTGTTTCAAAAGCTTGTTTGTAATGTTTTCATCTCTTTTTTGATATTATTGTCCAGCGTGTGTGATTTGATTTGTTATTCTGTAGGTTTGATCTTCAACTTATAATATTTGTTTTGATAGCTTTTACATGTTTAAAAAGCTTTCTAAAGGAAAAGGTTTTGAACTCTGTTCTTAATACGACTAATGTCAAATGGAATATACGAGTCCAAAGTTTTTTTTCTTCTTCTGGTAAGGAACAATGCGCTTCTCATGTCATTACTATTAAATTGCCTCGTCTGAATGGTTCCCTCACATCATCATAGAATCCTTTCTTTCCAGTGAAAACGTCCATTTGTGGTGATGTTGCGAAGGCGTACAAGGCGTATTTGGTGTGTCTCCTTGTCGAACCCTACAGACACCTTCCTCGCCGACAGACGCTGGCTGCTCCACTGTTCCCATCCATACCATTGCTGCACGTCGAAAGCACGCCGGTCACGTTGTGTTGTTGGTTGCTTGTAGTGTAGTTACCACTTTACCGACTGAGCGACTGAACCGCGAGACGCCATGCCATGACTCGGTGCGGCAGTTGTCCACCCCGTACACCACCACGCAGGTGCAATGAGATTCATTACAACATTATACACAGCAAATACTTGGCTGATTGGAGAGAGTAAGCTGTACGAAGAGGTTTCCCTCTTGGGAGGATATTGGGGACTCTGTATGAAAGAGGAACTTACTTAGGTCGCCGTGCGGGAAGTGTTGTTGGAATAGCAAGTGATCGCGTTTAGGGAAGTGTGTTTATGTTTGTTTTGAATGCGAGAGAATAATGAAGGGTTGTGCAAAACCGGGAACGGTGGGCAGAGAAAACAAAACCAAACCAAACGCATCCTTAAACGACGCTACTCTATACATGCGAGTGTTCCGATGTACGAGCTTGATCGTGCGCCTTACAATGTCGTCAGTAGCGCTTAAATCAATAGACGAGATTAATATCAAACATGAAACATCAAACTAAAGACGTCTTGCAAGAGACTTCAAACAGGAGCCGATTCTTACGCACTGGAGAGAGGTCTAAAGAGAAAAGTGTGCGCAGTGTGAGTAAATGGGAGGATTGTCTGAAATCAATGTATAAATTTAGATTCGTGTCAAATAGGATCGTTCCAGTAATTTTGTAGCATATTGTTTCAGTTTATTATACAATCATCTAGATCTTTGGTGTTTGCTTCTTTAATCCTCATGAAACAAGGAAGTCAGTTAGAGGCTGATTATCTCGTCTTTGGATGTATTCAAGGTGTGTAGATATCTTTAGTCGTTAGATGTCTCAGAACGACTTATCTTGGATACAGTATTTCCCCGAGTTACACGAATAATGCGTTCCGGAGACGTATCTCACATTTTCGCGTATATCAAATATATCGTTTGTCAGCCAAAATATTGTTGACAAATGGTTTTTTTTATTGCATGTAGTGCTTTCAAGCCCTAAATTACACATATAATACAAATTTGATACAAATCCTTTAAAAGATTAGGGGTGATTCCGTGGTATAGTCAGCAACTCTAACGACTCAATAACATGCCCGTCGTGGAGTAATAGGCTCAAGCCAACAATGGACCATGGCATGTCGTCGTAGGACGTTACGCTAAATAGAAATGAAGATAGAAGATTAGATTTATTTCTATGGTTTTAGCGATTTTAAACATTCAACAATAGTTAAAATTATATTGCATTTGACCATAGTTGCAGAAAATAGTACTGATTTGACATATGAACTGTCAAAATTAAAAATTTGCGTAGCTCGAGTGTCGCGTAACTTGGGGAAAGACTGTATTTCAATATCTAAAGTTAACATTGAAAGAGTATTTATGATAGAGAACCTCGAACTTAATACAATGACTCTTGCTGTCCTTTTAATGTCTTGCGTTTTGTAAGGGCATTTTCAAACTTTTTTTGTTTTAAACAATGTTCTGAGGCGTGAACAATGACATAGCTCTTAAGTATCTTGCCTACTTGACAGGCTGTAATGTGGATATCAAGAATCAAAAAGAGTAAAGTGAGACTATGTATTTTAGATATTTTTAAACCTTGATTTCTTCGTTAGACGTAGATTTCAGAATGTTGGATAAAAGGACCCATCGCCTTATGACTATGGATTCTGTGAACAAGCAGATGAGGACAAGTTTGAGATATTAACAAAGAGCAAAGATAGTTGAAGTCATTGGAAACCCCATCATACCCATATATACCCATCATACAATTGACCAATGTGATAGGAAAGTCGCTACTATAACAAAAGCTTATCCAGCAATACTGAAACGTTAAAACGTGCCAGTGTTTCACGCTCTTTTGGGAGATTCTTAACACTTTGATCGCCAGCCTGACGTCACAGTTTTTGAGTGAGCACGTAGCGCATGGCAAGAGAGCGATGAGAGCGACAGATTCTCGCGCGATTGTTATCACTCTTTTGTTTCATTGCGATAAGCGGCGTACCACATGTCGTTCTCGTTCTCTCTTTCCCACCTCATTCGTTCTCAAGAGAATCACTGAGCGTCAGATGCAAAGCTGAACGGTGAGCAAAACCGTCATGCGAATTTATATGACACGGCGCTTAAAGTGTTAAACGAGACTGACAGAGATAGCTTAGCTGTCCATGTATACCAAAAACGAGTCAACTAACATACCGAACCACTCGCATCTATTGAAGAAGTATAAATAAATTAAAATTGAATATATTGAAGACTCCATTGCAAAAAAAAATCATTTTGAATAAATTGGTTCGCTGTTGCTCGCTCAAAGAATACCAAAGATGGTGGACAATGCCACTCTGGTAGGGATTTTTACACTCTTTGCTTCCAACTTCCATTCACCTAATCATACTAGAACACACGTAGATGAACATTTTGGAAATTGATCCCAAAACTGATTTGTTTTCACTCTCCACTTTTGTCCAATTTACACTATTTTTGTGTAGCTTTTACTATTATTTAATCAAATTTCTATTATCCCTTAGCATTTTTTAGTAACTAGGGTAGTAAGTAATGCTCATAAAGGGCTCCAATAGAGACAGAACAAACGACAAGAGACAAGTACGATTAGAAAGAAAGAAAAAAACAGCAAAGCTAAAACAGACTTGGCAGATTAGATGGCTCACTTAAGCGGAAGAAGAAAATGGGAATTATTGTTTTAGATTTAGTTGGAGTTTTTGTTGGAGTTAAGTACAATTAGTGTACTAAAGTAGTTCTTTGAGGGCAATATTCATTTAAGCTACAGAAGTTCATGTCAATATCCTAATGCTCCTGCTACAGGTATAAAAGTCGT
This sequence comes from Anopheles gambiae, assembly GCF_943734735.2. Taxonomy (NCBI): domain Eukaryota; kingdom Metazoa; phylum Arthropoda; class Insecta; order Diptera; family Culicidae; genus Anopheles; species Anopheles gambiae. The sequence goes on along the minus strand of NC_064602.1, from coordinate 18,545,449 downwards.
ACGTGGTGTGTTATTATTTGGCGTTTAGTAAAGAGAGGAAGATTACTATGTACTAATACTATTCACTTTTCGTATTTTGTTCTACTATCTAAAGGGGTGTTTTGGGGATTTATTCTAGCTGTTTGACGCAGCGAGAGCTTACTCATCGAGCATCATTTACCTACTCACCGTTGTGAAAACAAAGCCCAACAAACGTTATGCGCACTAACCATAGCATATTGCAATCCTGGAAGTGTTCGTTATAAACCAAACGCCTCCTATTGCTTTCCCACGAACGAGGAGCACTGTAGAGGACTAAACTGGATATTGGTAACGACAACTTCTCATCCAAGAGACTGCACGAATCTACCAGCTCACTCCTCTTGGACATACTAAGGATATGTTTGTGTGTCTGCGTCTCTCTCTGAGTACACCAACGTATACTAAGAGATGTACTAAAAAGTGTACTAAAATTGAATATTCAACCATGCGTGCGCCCTCGGCAGCACTCTTACCTGTATGTGTTAATGGGTAACGAAATAAAAACACTTTACTCACATATTCTTCCCCACCCTGGAGAGAACATTCCCACACCCTCCTGCATTAAAGCTTGCTGGTAAGATCGTCCCCCAGATCCGCCCCGACGTCCACCGTCACGACCCGATCGTCCCCGTTTTCCGACACCGGAAACTGGACCCGCTCCGTGTCGCCGTAGTTCGGCATGACGATGCACACGAACGACCGCCCGGTAGCGGTGTCCCGGGGGTGCAGCGTCACCGGCAGGAAGCGATCGGTGCTGCCCTCCACAAAGGTGGCCAGCCGCTGGTACACCTCCGGGTAGTGTTTGCGCAGATTGACGCCCCGCTGGCGCAGGACCGTCTGCACGTTCTGCGACACCTGCTCCCGGGCCCGCTGCGTCGTCTTGGACAGGATGTTGAACGACAGCACGAGCACATCGCCGACCGTATCGGGGCGCGGGCCCGGCCGCTCCCCAGCCCCCGGTCCGCTCGCGATCTCGCTCACGACCGTGCGGCACAGCTTCAGCTTCGCGCACCGCGACACCAGCTGCCGCTCCCACTTGACCGGGGCCGTCGCGCTGCCGGGCGCCTCCGACACCACGCAGATCGCGACGTAGAGCAGCATCTTCGAGTCGGGCTTGTACTTAGTTCTCTCGTGTCATTTGTAAAGAGCAGACGTATTTACGCGAGAAAACAAACCAAAACAATTTAAAGACAACTAAGTTCAAGTACAACTAGGATGAACAGTGCAGAAAGAAGATGGGAGAATACGCTTCGTATTAGCTTTGCTGATATTGAAGTAAAACCATCGAAAGAAGAGATCTATGATCTAATCGTCAAGATGGTTCTCCCGACGGACAAGCTAATCCGAACTCACCTACATTTCATTCGGAGCACGGTGTATCTACAAATGGGCACACTAGAGCAAGCGCAAGCGGTAGTGGAGAGGAATAAAGGTAAACACGGGAGGAAGTGCGGAAACGTGTTTAAGCCATTTGACATCGAGATGGAGGATGGTGCGATCGATGTTTTCCTTCAGGACCTGCCCTACTACATAACCGACGATGAAGTTCGAGCAGAGATGGCTAAGTACGGGGAGATACTTAGCATACGCGAGCTACGGCATCCGGAAGGAAGCCGGCTTGCTGGTATCCTAATGGGAACACGGGCAGTGCGCATGATACGCAAACTACCGATAGCTTCATACATCACGATCGAAGGAGAGGTGACAGGTGTAACTTATCGCGGGCAAATCCGCACCTGTGCGCATTGTCAGCTGCCAGCACATCATGGTGTGGGTTGTGCAGTGAATAGGATGGAAAGAGCAGCACAGAATTCGTATGCGGATGCGCTTAAATCCAAACACACAACAAAAAAACACACACACCAACAGCACAACCCATCGGTGCCTCATGTTAACCTTCAACAAAGGCTTGAAAAGGTTACTCAAGCAAACACACAAGGGAGTATAAAACCAACAAACGTGCCACAGGCCGCTACACAAACCGCGGCTTCAGCACAACACACACACGAACCGATAGTTCTTCTAACAAAAACAATACAAAAAAACGCAGGCGAAGGCATGGAAATAGTTCAAGCAGCGAACAGTGAGGATGTAATAATCTTCAAAACGCCGCTCGATATTCCTTCCGATCCTCTCTCAGAACCGACAGAAGAGAATAACACTGGTACAAAGCGACCCACAGATGATAGTCCGGAGAGTGATGCATCCTCTTCTTCCCAGGGCTCGCAAACCAAACGTAAACCCGGACGCCCACTCAAACATCCTAAAACGATGTAAGTACCATTTATATGTAAATCCACTGATATATATATATATATGTTTAAAAAAAAAAAACTCAATTATAAATGGCTAATGAATGTAGTTATAACATTGGTTCAGTGAACTTGAATACCATATCCAACAAAACAAAAATAGACGCCTTGCAGACATTTATACGAACCAATGAATTAGACATTATATTCATGCAAGAAGTATATCAAACAAACTTAACAATCCCTGGCTATAATGTCGTGACAAATGTAAACGATACCATGAGAGGCACTGCAATTGCGTTACGCGAACAGCTTAAATACTCTCACGTAGAGCGCAGCTTAGATTCTCGTCTAATCTCCATCCGACTCGAGAACACTGGTACGCTCTGCAATATCTACGCTCCGTCAGGCAGTCAACGGAGAGCAGAGCGAGAAACATTTTTCAGCCACACATTGCCGTTCTACCTGCGAAACGCACAAGAGCCTGTAATTCTCGCGGGTGATTTTAATTGCGTATTAAAATCAAAGGACGCTACGGGTGGAGGGGATGTAAGTCTTGCGCTCCAGAACGTCATTAACAGTCTAGGATTATGCGATAGCTGGGAGGTGCTGAGAGGAAACTCTGTAGAGTTCTCTTTTATAGCTCGTGGATCGGGATCGCGCATCGATCGTTGCTATGTAACCAAAACTCTTAGCACAAAACTTAGAACGACAAATATGCAAGTAGTCTCCTTCTCAGATCACAAGGCACTAACAATCCGTCTCACCCTCCCGATTCCTCCAGCTTCGCGCAGAAACGGATACTGGCAACTTCGTGCTCACATACTTTCTAACGAAGTCCTAGAAGAATTTAAAATTCAATGGGAAAGATGGACAAGGCAAAAGAGATTTTACAACACATGGATAAAATGGTGGGTAGAATGTGCTAAACCCAAAATAAAATCTTTTTTTCGATGGAAAACTAATGAAAAATACAATGACTTTCGCTTGCATCAAAATGTTCTTCAAAAACAGCTAAGTTCATCCTACGAAAAATATTTACAACAACCAGCTGAACTAAAGAATATAAATTTATTGAAAGGAAAAATGCTTGCTCTACAAAGACGTTTTTCGCATCATTTTACACGTATAAATGAAACATTTATTGATGGAGAAAGTGTCTCCACATTTCATCTGCAGGAGCGGAGGAAGAGACAAAATATTATAACCAGTTTCCAAACAGGCGAAGGCATAAGCTTAGAATCAGTGGAGGAGATTAATAACTACATGTACAGAAAATATTCTGAATTATACGCTGAGAGGACACCTGACACTCAAAATAACCAATCAGTACAACACACGGAAACACCAAGTAACAATTTCTCCAGCAGTCAAGTAATACCAGACGATTGTGTTGAAAACAGGAGTTGCATGAATGATTTTAACAGGCAAGAAGTCCTCTTTGCAATAAAAAAATCTGCTTCACGTAAATCTCCTGGTCCCGATGGGATTCCAAAGGAGTTTTATATTCGCACTTTCGATATAATATCTCGAGAACTAACATACGTGCTGAATGATGCTCTTCAAGGCAATATACCTAGCTGCTTCGTGGATGGAATTATTGTGTTGGTGCAAAAGAAAGGAAGCACAGCGGGCCTCTCAAATTTTCGTCCAATTTCTTTATTAAATTTTGACTACAAACTTCTCTCAAGAATGCTTAAAATACGTATGCAGGGAATAATTGAAACATGGCACATCATTTCACCATCACAAAAATGTAGTAACAAACCGCATAATATTTTCGAAGCTGTTCTTGCTATCAAAGAGAAAATAATAGACTTCAAGAGAAAGAGAATCAGGGGCAAACTCGTCTCTTTCGATCTCACTCAAGCATTTGATCGTGTAGATAGGAGGTTCCTTTGGACAACGATGGCCTCCTTGGGATTCAACGCAAGATTAATAGAACTTTTAACGTATATTGGAAATCAATCCTCGTCACGGTTACTAGTAAATGGACACCTCTCCCCATCGTTTCCTATCCAACGATCCGTAAGGCAGGGTGATCCCTTGTCAATGATGTTGTTTGTTTTGTATCTTCACCCGCTCCTCACCACACTCGAAGGCCTTTGTAACAATCAGAATGACCTGATCAATGCTTATGCTGACGATATATCGGTAATTTCCACCTCCCTTAACAAAATCGAGCTAGTGCGACAAACAATAGAAACATTCGGGTACTATTCTGGTGCAATGCTAAGTATGGAAAAAACAACAGCACTAGACATAGGACACATCACCACCAATAACACAATAGAAACACCATGGCTTCGTACGGTAGAACGACTACGACTTCTCGGCATTCTATTCACCAATAACATCCGTGAAGCAATGAGCAACAATTGGGACATAGTCATAGAAAAATTCAGGTGGATGGTGTGGTACCACAGAAGAAGAAACCTTAATCTATGCCAAAAAATCACGCTGCTTAATACATTCATATTGCCCAAGGTTTGGTTTACAGCCTCGGTGTGTGGTGCTCGAGAAATGGACATAGCAAAAATAACGTCACTTATAGGCTTATTACTCTGGAGTGGAAGTGGATGTACTAGAGTTCCTCTACAACAACTTGCTCTTCCAAAACTGCGTGGAGGACTAAACCTTCACATTCCAGCCATAAAAGTTCCAGCACTGCTATGTAACCGATATATAACACACAGAGACAGCCTTTGCGTAAGCTCCGAGATAATTAATAACGTAAATGAAGCAAATTTCCCAAGCAGCTATCCATGCCTAAAAACTGTAAAAAAACATATGGTGGGTATACCAATTGGATTAGATACCATAATAACGACAAAAAGTCTGACAAAAAAGATAACAAAGTCTCTATCAAATCCCAAAGTATGTTTGGAGACACCAACAAGAAATTGGCGCAGGGTCTGGCATAACATAAGCAGTCGAAAGCTAAATTCCGAACAAAGATCATACCTATATCTACTGGTGAACAATAAAATAAAAAATTGTGCCGATCTTTTTCGTCATCACCGCATTACATCACCAACATGCCCACACTGCCCAATGGATGAAACAATCAAACATAAGTTCTCGGTGTGTCACCGATCAAAACCAGCATGGGCAGTTTTACAAAGACGTCTTAACGATATCAGTCCCAACAGACAACTATCTTACGAAGATCTACACGTCCCTGAGTTAAGTGGTTTAAGTGCAGCAACTTGTAGTGAAATACTTCGCATATTTTCAAACTATATTATCCACATCATTGGAAACAATGATCCTGTGATTGATTTAGATGTCCTTTCCTGTTGTCTATTGTAAATAATGTTAAGTAAATAAACACATGTAATAAATATTTTATAAAAAAAAAAGATCCGCCCCGACGTCCACCGTCACGACCCGATCGTCCCCGTTTTCCGACACCGGAAACTGGACCCGCTCCGTGTCGCCGTAGTTCGGCATGACGATGCACACGAACGACCGCCCGGTAGCGGTGTCCCGGGGGTGCAGCGTCACCGGCAGGAAGCGATCGGTGCTGCCCTCCACAAAGGTGGCCAGCCGCTGGTACACCTCCGGGTAGTGTTTGCGCAGATTGACGCCCCGCTGGCGCAGGACCGTCTGCACGTTCTGCGACACCTGCTCCCGGGCCCGCTGCGTCGTCTTGGACAGGATGTTGAACGACAGCACGAGCACATCGCCGACCGTATCGGGGCGCGGGCCCGGCCGCTCCCCAGCCCCCGGTCCGCTCGCGATCTCGCTCACGACCGTGCGGCACAGCTTCAGCTTCGCGCACCGCGACACCAGCTGCCGCTCCCACTTGACCGGGGCCGTCGCGCTGCCGGGCGCCTCCGACACCACGCAGATCGCGACGTAGAGCAGCATCTTCGAGTCGGGCTTGTACTCGGTGCTGAGCTTCAGCAGCTCCGAGTACAGCTCCGGTCCCATCTCGGCCGGCAGCAGGTCCGGCCAGCGCACGTACGACACCTCGCCCAGGCACTGGAAGCCCTGCTTGATGAACGAGTCGGCCCGCTCCGGGCTGCGGAACAGTATTCTAACAACACCTCGCCCCTGCGACAAGTAGCCCCGGCGCGCGAGCACGCTCAGGTGGCGGAGCGTGTCCGCGTCGTCCTTGCACGTGGACAGCACCAGCCGGCACAGGGCGGACACCCGCGAGTGCAGGCAGGCCTTCCGGTGCCGCTCCCAGTGCGCCCGGCGGCACTCGCGCGAGCAGTACAGATGGGAACAGTTGTGGCAGCTCTTGAAGGTTTTGCGGGCCTCGGCGAGGGTGGCGGTGGCGTCGCACCGCGGGTACCGGCACTTGAGGTAGTGCCCGTGGCCGGCCGCCTCCGCCGAGTCGAGCGACACGCGCCGGGCGATCCGTGCGTCCAGTCCGGCCCCGAGCAGATCGCCCTTGGACGCTGGTTGTTGCTGCCCTTGCTGTTGCTGCTGGTGATGGTGGTTGTGCCGGCCGCTCTGGTTGGTACTGCCGCTCGTTGTCGTCGTGGTGGTGGCGGTGCTGCTGATCGCCATCGAGCCACCGCTGTCGTTGCGCTTGCGCGTGCCGGCCGCATCACCTTCGCTTCGGCGGCGCGTCTGCATCGGTTCGATCTGCAGCGTGTGGTTACTGCTGTTGGGCGCTGTTGGCGTGAGACAGGCATTAGCTACACTTGCTGCTCCAAGGGGGGTATAGTTGTGGGGTGTAATGGGGTTGTTTTGGTCGGTGACCGTTCCCCCAAATCCGGCCCGCGTCCAACACACGTCCAACAACATTCAAACATCCATTACATAACAGCAATGCAATTGATGGTAGAATAGGAGAGGAATAGGACAGGATAAAGAGGGGTTTTGTTTGGGGTGTGTGTATCCAGCAACAAATCGCAAGCATACAGCACGCACATAAAAGGTACAAGGATCGGTAGGAAGGATCAGTTGGGAAGGAACGATGGAAGGCGATTGGACAACGGAGCAAATCGGTCGAATAGCGTCGGAAACAGAGCATGAGAAGGGAGAAAGATAGCAGAGAGCGTTCGTGAAAGCGGCAGGTTCAGCAAAACAGTTTTAATTAAAGGCAAAAAAATATACACATATTTATCGATTTGTTGGAAGGTTTGAAATGTTGATGTAAGATGACAAGTGGCAATAAATTGATTTTGAAGCAAAAGTCTCAAAACTTCGATTGAATGTACACCAGTGACAGCCTGTTCAATGCAAAATTGTTCCAAAACTTTCCAAACACATGTTTTAAACTGGCAAGCATTTATAAACAAATAAAAGATAACTACAAAACAGAAGCAATTGACTCAGATTGAGAGACTTACTCATACATGCACATTGCATACTTTTAGGCGCAATCGTTTTGTATAATCGTATAAAATACTTGTATCACTTCACTGAATATTGTTGATACTCCTTGGAAGTTATATAAAGAGAACGTTGGTGAGAATCGAGGAGATGGTTAATAAACGGTGACGGGGAAACATCAACGATACCGTGTGTATTATTTAAAAGATGAGGATTCTACACTTTAGCTTATAATAAAAATGGTAAATTACGCCAATGCCCTCAGAAAAAGGTTAACCACTCCCAAAAGTACGCCTAGCAGTATGCAATATATTAATGAACGATCGCTACAGTGAGCGATGAAAATTAAGAAGTATTCGTTATTTTAAAACACTTTTCCCTTGCATTATGTGTGTATGTCTATCAAATACTTAATCGAATCATACACTGAAAATGTTCTAAGTTTGCTGCAGTTATATTTTTTACCGAAAGCTATTGAGTAATAGATGGTTTTGTCGTTTCACTGAATATCTGTACAACAAATTACTCAAAATGCAGTTATTTATTCTGTCAAAACGACATGTTAGTCAGTCTGAGCCTCAAAAGAAAACATAATGCAATGCCCGCTTGCTCGTGGTAATCAAAAAGTTTATTTGGTAACCGCTTACAGACACCCCGATTAAATTTTGGGTGCGTATTCGGCTTGCGGGATTAATGTTTTGGTTCAGAAAAATCTTCACTCCACTTTCGTGGAAACCGTGAGTGCATACCAAATCATCAAACTTGTTTCGACAAAAAACAGTTCACATCTGTATCAAACTATATGAAACAGAGATGAACATGAGCAAAACGGACTGCCAACCTTTTTTATTATTTTTTTTTTTTTTGTTAACGAGGAGTGAGCGTATTCCATCCCCCTCCCCGACTTATCCAACCCTGCCGGTACGCTGTGGAGCGTATTACTTCATGCGGAGTCGTGTGTGCGGTGCACCCTGGTTGACGACGCACAATTGCTGCGGCGATCTGGTCTGATTTTGCTGCTTTTTCCGCTGCTTTCCGTGGTGTGACGCGGTCCCTGCTTCCTATCGCCCACACTGCGGGTGGGCAATGGGGTGTCTGCATCGTTGGTCACCACTCCAAGCACGTAAGGCAGCTCTCCTGAAACGAAACGGACTCCCACCCTGCGCATTAATAAAAACCCCCATTTAAATGCTTTTTTTCGCTACTTTTTTATCGATATCAATTACTGAACAATCAGTTATATCAGAAAGGCATGTGGTATGTTCAATTTTTGGGTGCTGTTTCGAAGCGGACTTTCGACACTTGATCGTCTAGCCGATCATAGAAACCTTTAGAAAGTTTCCCTTACTGGAAACGTTGGAGTTTAGAGGCCTTACCTTGGGTAGGGGAACATAACTAAACTCTTTAAATGAGAAGTCGATAGATGTTGGATGGGCATAGTCCTATCCTGACAATCCGAACAAATCTGACTTGCCATGATCGGAGTTGGTTTTATTTATTCTCAAAAGAAGTTAAAGGTGGGAAGGTTATCGTTTACGCTAAGCTAGTTACGTTTGTTTTTTGTTGGCAAGAACGATGGTTCTAAACGATATTTTCTTTCCTATTTTACAGTTTCCAGCTCTTGTTCCATATTACGGACGTTTTGATTTAAAACCTTGACAGTAACAAAAACACTATTTTGTTTCGGTTGATCGAAATTTACTACTTCATAAACAATCTTCTTTCGAATTCCGGGCAAAATTCTTACATTTACATTTAAAGTTGTTTCTCGTAAAAATGTGAGAATGTCATGAAAACTATATTTTGCTTTTACGTTTGTGTTTACCTTTACAATGGATACTGATGTACCGTCTTGCTTCGAATTACGGCCACCTAAGGCAATTATTGGCATTTCATATGTTCTTATTCATTCAATTTTATTCGGTCTTACTTACTTACTTATCCGGCGCTGCGACCTCTTTGCGGTCTTGGCCTGCCTCAGGAGTGTCCGAAACCGCTCACGGTCTCGCGCCTTCGTCTGCCAGTCCGTTATCCCGGCCTTAATGGCGGACGCCTCCACGCCATCTTGCCACCTCAATTTGGGCCTACCACGCCTCCTCTGTCCTTGTGGACGGCCTAAAAAGTATTTCAGGGCTGTGTCGTCCGTTTCCATGCGTACAACATGGCCAGCCCAAGCCTGGCGAGCCTGGCGAGCTTGATACGCTGTACGACAGTGAGGTCCCCGTACATCTCGTATTGCTATTCATTATAGCGGCTCCTCCATTGTCATTCCACACGGGTCCAATTATCCTTTGGAGCATCTTCCTCTCCAACGCGGCTAAGAGGGTTTCGTCAGATTTGGACAGTGTCCATATCTCAGAGGCGTATGTGAGTACCGGTACTATATAGGTACTATATAGTCCCAGCTTCTTGCACAACATCAGTAGCACATAGTCCCAGCTTCGTCCGTCGCGACAGGTTGTAGCATATCTGCTATACAGAACATATTGTAATACACACTATCAGCCATAGACACATAGTAACACACTTTGGAAAGCCAAATCACACCATTGCAACACATCCATTATAACACACTCAGCAAATCAGATCATACCATACACACCCGGAAGAGCTCAGGCCACACCGTTCATATAAAAAAAAATTGTGACACACTTAAGAGAACCAACCGAAAACCTACAACATAAGCAGGAACAGTAGAAGCATTAAACCCAAAACAGGAACTTAGTGACAAGAACCATCGTTCTTGTCAACAAAAGACAAACGTAACTAGCTTAGTGAAAACAATAACTTTCCAACATACAACCCGGAACCAAATGTGAGAAACCCTTAACTTCTTTTGAATATAAATAAAACCAACTCCGATCATGGCAGGTCAGATTCGTTAGGACTGTCAGGATAGGACTATGCCCATCCTACATCTATCGAGTTCTCATTTAAAGAGTTTAGAAATGTCCCCCTGCCCAAGGTAAGGCCTCTAAACTCCAACGTTTCCAGTAAGGGAAACCTCCTAAAGGTTTCTATGATCGCCTGGACGATCAAGTGTCGAACGTCCGCTTCGAAGCAGTATCCACCTCAGTTCTACTTAATTCGGCAAACGATGACGAAGGCCACCCTGACCAACGCGAGGTCAAAGTTACTACATGGCAATCGTCCCAAAATCGAACATACCGTGACTATCTCAAAACATACCACATGGCGACCGTAACAGTCATCAAAACATACTACAAGATTCTTTGAGGTGAACTGATTTTTCAGGCGGTAGAATGAACGGTTGGCATCCAGCATCCTTGCGCGCAACTCAGCTTCCATGCTGTTGTCGTTGCTGACCTTTGACCCCAGATAGGGGAATTGTGGAACGACTTCAAAAGTGTGTTCACCTATCTGTACGTCACGCCTACGTAGATTCTGATTATTTATTAGTATGGATGCTTATAGTTGAACAATGTTCAAAAGCTGCTTACCATTTTTTAATTGACCTCATCTATGAAGTTAAAAATTGGGAAATTGCAGTCATTCGACTTTCATGTAACCATGAACAACCAAAAACTGACAATAAATAAAATAGTATTTGTTGATAACAAAACGGTAGAACCATACAACGGCATTGTTGGGCCGTTCGTCCTGAATAAAAAAATATAGAAGCAATAAAAAGAGTCTCCATCACCACCATATCCTTCCTGGATATTTCGTTGAAATCTGGAATGCTACATTACTACCTCCTACTACTTGTATGTACGATGTTGACAATCGTTTAACGCGTTCGAGAAATAGTGTTACGATATTGAGCTGGTTTGAGAAACCCTGTGTGCGATTCAAAACGAGTTTGACATCACTGGTATGTAACATATCGTTTGTTAATCACAGCAAAAACATGAGATTGGAGCAGGCGGTACTGATATATGCTTCACTAGATAAGATTACCAACAAAACTTTAGTTCATCGTAAATTAACTACAGACCATTTCAGTTCAAGCATTCCATTTCAAAAGGTCTGTTGTTTCGTCTGGGTTCAGCCATCGGAAAAGCTAGAGGCCAAGAACACCATAAAAGTTTGTGCAAGCGATCCAGCCCGATTCGTGAAGTGTAGTGTCTGGCGTGCATTGACGATCGTTAATAGTAAATTATTGTTGCTCGATTGCTACAAAAACAGATCAACCAGGCGCAACTCGTGGGAATGGCCTAAGACGTTTTTTAACCACGCAGATTCCCGTTTTATTTGCTAAATTTGTAAGTATTTTTGTTATTTTGTTTGTCACTTATGCAGTTCATTCATGAGTGTTCCTATGTGTATGTATTATGCATAAATTTAACTTACAGAGACCAAAAAAATCGATTTTTGCCAGGATTTTATTACGATAAACTATTTGTCGAAACAATTTTGATTCCCATCGGCAAGGTAAGTTACTCAATTTTGGTTTACGTCTCTATCTAGGTTTAACCTGAATAATTTTTTGAGTTTCTTTACCTATACACTCTTAATGAGTGTGATGCACAGTACCGCTGGTATGAATTTATGGTCTCTATCAATGTTATCGCAAGGGCTTTGCATTTTATCCTCGTGATATATGACGTCAACCGACAAAATCGCTCGATTCTGCGAATCCCATGATTTAAACTTTCATCGGGGTGCATGTCGGTACTCCGAACGATTTGACAACTGGAACGCGCAACAGCTGGTTTGCAAAACTGCGTGTATTTCAGTCAAAATTCATAACATCTTTATCATTTTCTTTCCCAGTTCAATTCGTCTCAAGTGTCTGATGGTACAGCTGCATAAAATTGGTATCATATGTTATATGTTGTACTGCCCTTAATGTTAAATTTCTACAAATAGGGTCGCCCTTTTAGTGGCAAGTATTGTGCCTTTGTTAACTTAATTAATGTTTCGCAATGTTTAAAAGAGGAGGTAAACCAGGAATTTGATCAGTTCTAGCTAAAAACAACCTTAAGCCGAGATAATACTGCATAAAATACCTAAAATGTTCGAAAAGATAAGATAGCATGTACCGATAACAGATCTCGCTTCACTTGATTCACCCATCGAGTTTGCTGTGCTCTCCTGCGCTTTATGCCGAACTGGGGATCGCTGTCGAACACCTTCTTGCTGGGGCATGAGTTCGGCATCCTCATGACATGCCCCAGCCATCGTATCCAACTTTCGCCACCGTCGAGCTGCTCGGTTCGCCGTACAGCTCAGCAAACTCGTAGTCCTTCTCCTCCATGCTCCATGTTCGAACACACCGGCAAAGATGGTCCGGAGGATGCGTCGCTCAAACATACCCAGAGCGTTTGCATCCTCCGCTCGGATGGTCCAGGATTCGTGTCCATAGAGGACCACCGGGCGAATCAATGTGCGATATATCTCACGTTTCGTGCGGGCTTGAAGTCTTCTGAATCCCAGCAGTTAGCGAACCCCATAGCATGCACGATTCCCCTGGACAATGCGTCTCCGGATTTCGCTGCTGATTAGACATGGGCGAATTGAATCAGAACTGCATGATTCATTCCGATCTTTACTCTGAGTGAACGAGTATCGCACAGCTAGACGAAAGGAAATGATTCTTCCGCACGCCAACTGTGCGGTATTGATTCTCCGTGCGGATGATCACCACGCCGACTATGAAAGTGTGCGATACATCTCCGCACGCCAACGGTGCGGTATTAATTCTCCGTGCGGGTGCTCACCGCGCTGACTATGAAAGTGTGCGATACATCCCCGCACGCCAACGGTGCGGTATTAATTCTCCGTGCGGGTGCTCACCGCGCCGACTATGAAAGTGTGCGATACATCCCCGCACGCCAACGGTGCGGACGCTCACCACGCCGACTATGAAAGTGTGCGATACATCTCCGCACGCCAACGGTGCGGTATTAATTCTCCATGCGGGTGCTCACCGCGCCGACTATGAAAGTGTGCGAAAAATCACCACACGCATACGGTGCGGTATTGATTCTCTGTGCGGATGCTCATCGCGCCGACTATGAAAGTGTGCGAAAAATGACCGCACATATACGGTGCGGTTTGGTTCCTCTTGTCGACGTTCGATGTCAACTAAGCTTGTGTGCGAAAAACGTAGGTGTTGGTTTCTTTTGTGGACGTTCGATGTCAACTATGCAAGTGTGCAACAATTTGCTAATGTACGGTCGAAACTCTATAGTTGCACGATTGATAGTAAGCATGTTCTCAAGTTGGATACACAAAAGTTGAAAGTCAGTTAAATTGAAAAGCATGATTTTATGTTAAAAATGCAAAAAATGACATATATTCTATGTATAAAAAATCAAGTTTTATTTCACATAAAAAATGTACGCTATTATATAAAACTTCAATGGTTATCATGCACTCATAGTTCAATTGGTGAGATCGAACTGTATCGCGCAGAGAATTAAAATGAAAGGACGAAAAAATTGTGAAAAAAAACCTTACCTTCCCGCTCTTTCAGTTAAGTAAGGCGAGATAGCACATCAGTTGAAAACATCAGTTTATCGGCAGCTCTTTCGGTTATGGATAATTATCAATGTGTGCAAAAAATTTCTGGTCGTCAACACTGTGGCCCCTGCAAGTGTGGGACACAAGTGTACTACCACGACATGAGTGTGAAGTGTGTATCAACAGTGAAGAATAAAAAGGTTAGAATGAAGTGGTGTAGACAGTTGTAAGTGTATTGTCCGGCGTAATTATGATTGAAAACTTTTAACGGTTTTTTTATCAGTGTTAGTGCACGCCGATAAAAACCGTTAAAACCAAAATAAGTCAGTTGATAGTTAGCAATTGAACGTGGCACAACTAAAAACCGATCAATAAGATTCGAGAAACCTAAGCAAACGGTATCATAAACCTGTACGAATAAAAGGTGAGTTTTAAAAATGTGGAGAATACGATGCCGTTCTGATTGCTATATACAGTAAAATATGCTTTTTGTCCTTATATTACGAAAGATCTATTGTGTTTGTGTATTATCATATTGCGTATTAGCATTTATGCAGTTTCATATTTTAGTTAACAAATTATTTGAGAGTTTTTAAGCTCAAAATACTGAAGTATTAGCTTGATGACGCTTTGGCGTTTTATGACGCTACTGGCGCCAGTGGAGTGCAAAAAGAACACCCTTTCTCTTCAATGGGCACGCAGAGAACTCTTTATTGTCAAATCGTAATCTTAAAGATAATAGTTTTATATAGTAGGGTAGGGATAATAGATAATTTTATAGTAGTGGCAGTGTGTTACAATGGTTAACAATTTAAGCGCCGTGTCACATAAATTCGCATGACGGTTTTGCTCACCGTTCAGCTTGGCATCTGACGCTCAGTGATTATATTGAGAACGAATGAGGTAGGAAAGAGAGAACGAGAACGACATGTGCTACGCCGCTTATCGCAATGAAACAAAAAAGTGATAACAATGGCACTAGAAATTGTCGCTCTCATCGCTCTCTTGCCATACGCTACGTGCTCACTCAATAACTGTAACGTCAGCCCGGCGTTCAAAGTGTTAAGAATGTAGCTTAAAAAGGTTTTTAGGGTTAATAGTAATTCATCGATCAGATACAGATTTTAGAGAAGGCAATAATAATTAACAACTTAATTATTATATTTTTACTCAGAATTGAAACGATGAGCACGGTACGAGCGACAAGCGATGTATGGCAACACTTCGAGAAAACGGAAAATGCTGGAAAATGTTTATATTGTGCTAAGATCATTCGATGCACTAAAGGATCGTCATCCAATTTGAAACGGCATCTGACTGCAAAACATGTCGGAATACCTTTAAAACGCGTTAATGCTTCCTCGTCGAATGGAGAGTGTAATGTTGAGGAATGTACCCCAATTCAACAATCCTCAGCAGGGATTTCTCGACCGGCCACCATGGACTCTTTCTTTACTCCACTGAAACCGCTTACATCAGAAGCCAAAAAAAAGCAGGATGAGCTTTTATTAAAACTAATTTGCCAAGAGTCGCTTCCTTTCTCTATTACCGAAAGTGAGGCGTTTAAGAAATATAGTTATGGATTAAATCCAAACTATGAATTACCTAGCCGCAAAACTGTTTCAGAGGCAATTTTGAATCGGGAGTACAACAAAAGCCTGCAAAAGGTCAAAACTGCTTTGGAAAATACCACAAAAATAGCGCTGACCTCAGATGGATGGTCGAACATCAATAACACTAGCTTTTATGCACTAACAGCACATTACATCGATAACGATAATAAGTTATGTTCCAATTTACTCGAATGTTCGGAGTTTCCTTATCAACACACTGGACATAATATTGCTGAGTGGGTAAATGAAGTAACAGAGAAGTTTGATATAACGGAGAAAGTAGTTGCTTTAGTAACTGACAACGCGAGTAACATGTCATCAGCTGCAAAAGAACTAAAACAAGTGAATCATTTTCCATGTTTTGCACACAGTTTAAGTTTAGTTGTTAAAAAATCGATAGAAAAAGCAATTGAAACCACAGTTGACGAAGTAAAACGTATTGTTACGTTCTTTAAAAAAAGCAGTACGGCAACCAAAAAACTTTCCGAAGTGCAAACACAATTGAATTACCCCGTTCTTAAACTAAAACAAGACATTGTTACTCGCTGGAATTCTACTTACGATATGCTGGAACGGTTTTATAAGAACAAAATACCATTACTATCTTGTTTAGATACAATTAAGATGAAAACTTCACTACAAAACAAAGATTGGATTGTGATAGAGCAGGCAATCAAAATTTTACAAAACTTTGATTACGCAACAAAAATTGCTTCATCAGAAAAAACCGTTACATTATCACACATGGGACTCCTTATCAAAATTCTCATCACTAAAACTACTGATTTGTTGAACGAAGAATTAGAAAGTTCAGTGCGAAAATTAGGAAACTATTTGATTCATGGTCTTGAAGAAAGATTTGATCCCATGTTTCGAAATACGATCGTAAATCAAGCAATGCTACTCGATCCACGTATGAAACGGCAAAGTTTTGAAAACGAAGAAAATAGATACGAAAAAACATACCAATCTATTATCGATATTATCGAAACAATCTATCCAAATCAGAACATTGTTAATACAGCCACATCAAACTCTCAAACTCAAGACAACCAAGAAAAGGATCAATATCGTCAACACTTATTTGGAGACTTTGTCAGTAGGATATCTATTAGGCAAGTGGCTTCCGATCCTAAAACTAAAGCAAAACAAGAACTAGACGGTTACATTGCATCGGAATATGCAGAACTAGAATCTGACCCTTTGGCATGGTGGAAACAAAACCAATCTAGGTTTCCAAACCTGTATAAATTAGTACAAGGTATTTTTTGTATACCAGCCACATCCGTCCCGTGCGAACGAGTATTCTCAAAAGCTGGACAAATCTATACCGAAAAAAGATCGCGATTGGATCCTAAAAAACTTACTGAGCTACTTTTTCTACAACACAACGGTTTTTAGATTAATTAAGAACTTTAAAATTAAGTTTCAATTGTTTGAATTCAAAGACTGGTCAGAGTAATTGATTAGGAACTTCCAAACGATTTAATCTTTGCATAAATACATTTTTACTCTTAGATTTTATTTGAGGAGTTCTCAATAGTTAAGCTGAAATCGATTTAGTTTATAAGGAAGGGATATGAATTTACATATAAATAAAAGCAAAATATAACATAATTCATTATTCATAGCAAATTGTCAAATGTTAATTTTTTCACTTTTTTAATTGCATTAACACCATACAGTTTTTACTACCTGCTGGTGCAGATTTGCAAAAAATAGGATGGAATCTATTTTAATCACACAGTCGTCGTACCAAATCATACCCCACCTTGGGCGTGCGAACGAATCACCGCACGCGATCAGTTCATTTCACTGAGTGAACTGGACCGCACTTGATCTTTAAAAAGAATCAATATTCCCATGTCTACTGCTGATGTCGTTGTCCGAAGTAACGATCGTCTCGAGGTAGCAGAACTCCTTTACTACCTCGAGATTGACGCCGTCAACTAATACACTGCTTCCCAGATGGTCTGAGCCAAGAAATTGTAGAGATCGGTAGAGGATCGTGCCACGGATGTCGTTGTCTAGCCCCGTGCCTCGAATGATACCTTCCAGGGCGAAGTTGAAGAGCAGATAGGGGAGTCCGTCACCTTAAACCTTGAAGTTCGATACTCTCATCTTGGACTGCAGCCCGTTTATGGTGGCCTCTAACAGCCGGATCAACTTCCCGGGGAAGTGGTACCGCTGCATGATGCTCCATAGCTCCTTCCGGTCTATGGTGTCGTAGGCCGCCTTGAAGTCGATGAACAGGTGGTGAGTTGGGATCTGGCGCTCTCGGCACTTCTGGAGGATCAGCCGTAGAGTGAAAATTTGGTCGGTGGTGGATTTGTCTCCAATAAACCCAGCTTGGTAGCTGCCGACAAAATTTGTAGCAAGGGGCGCAAGTCTGCAGAACAGGATCTAGGGCAGGATCTTGTAGGCGGCATTCAGGATTGTGATGGCTCGGAAATTCGAACTATCCAGCCTGTCGCCCTTTTTGAAGACTGGGTCAATAAGACCTAGCTTCCACTCCTCCGGTTGTTCCTCCTGCTCCCAGAGTTTCATGATCAGCTGATGCATTTTGACGGTAAGCCTCTCGGGCCCCATCTTGAAGAGCTTGGCCGCCAGTCCATCGCTGCCTTCAGACTTATTGCTCTTAAGCTGTTTGATGGCGCTGGCAATCTCATCCAGAGATGGCGGGGGCACCTCGTCGTCTGCGCCGATGCTATCGCTGATGTTACTGCTGTGTTGCTGCTGTGGTGGTTGCCTTGTTCTGCTCCTTGCGCCAGCCTCTCCTGCCTCTGCTCCATTCAGATGTCCTTCGTAGTATTTCCTTCCGCATCCCGGCACATTGCGGTTTTAGGAGCAAATCCGCTCCGTGCCTCCTTCAATCTCCCGTAGAACAAGCGGGTGTTCCCCGACTGAGAAAGCTGCTCCAGCAGCTGTTCGTGTGACTCTTCAAAACGGCGCTGCTTGGCCTGGAGGAGCAGGGTTTGCTGTTTCCTCAGTCGTCTGAAGATCTCCACGTTCTGACTGGTTTCATGCCGTAGCATGCGGGCGCGCACATTCTTCTCGGATAGTGCTCGTATGCTCTCTTCGTCGAACCATTCCTTTTTCACTCTACGTGGTATGCGGCCGATCTTGTGTTCGGCTGCAGTGCTGATGGCTCGTTCCACCATACGCCAGTGGTCTGCGTGGGGCATCGCGGCGATGTTGTTGTCGGCCGGTAGCGCTTCCCCGAGCGCTGTCGCACCGCACTTCAACCGGTCCAGGTTGAGCCAGGGGGTGACTTCGTTGGTTGTTAACCACGGAGAGTTTCTGGCGCAGAAGAGTTTCTGGCGCAGGAGAGTTTCTTTACCATGACCAGGAAATGGTCCGAGTCGACGTTTGCGCCTCTATACGTTTTAACGTCGATAATATCCGAGAAATGCCTTCCCTCAATCAGAATGTGGTCAATTTGGGACTTTGAATCACCCCTCGGGTGTCTCCTGGTGTGGCTATGGCGGTGTTCATGCTGGAAGAAGGTGCTGCGAATACTCATGTGCTTGGAGGAGGATAAGAACTCAACCCGTTTGTAAACACAACAACACAAGTGTCATTTTGCGCACAAACGGCGAAACGGGAAGCGGGTGTCAAAAAACCACATAGCGATACAGTAGCAGCGAATAAAGAACTCTACATTTTTCAACAGCAAAAAAACCCAGTGTTATCACTTGAGTTATCCCAACATTTTGGTTCTTCGAACCGGATCGACAATTGATCATCTTTTAGTTCTTCGAGCAACGAATTGTGGTCATTCGGAGAGTGTAAACAAACGAAACGGCAGAGGCACGTAAGGTAAAGTCGCTGCGTATCCAGCCAACGGCCACGCAACTCTCTATACAGGCAATTCATACATTTTCCAAGTCTTATAACAAAGAAACACAAAGAGCAGAGGCAATTATTCGCAAACAAAACTTACAAAAACAATATGCAAAATTCATTGACCTGCAAGATGAACTGTTGCCCCTAGATGAAGGCAATGAAGAAAAGAATCTTGCGCTTCGACAAACCGTGGAATCAGCGTACTATGATGCTGAAGCTAATTTAGCTAGTGCTGTTGAAGCAAATGACAAAAAACCATGTGTACCAGCATCTAACATCAAGCTACCGGACGTGAAGCTTCCCGTCCTCGATGGCAAGCCACAAAATTGGTCTAGCTTTCATTCGATCTTTGTCGCGATGATCGATAGTGCGGAGCTGTATTCAGGCGTACAAAAGTTGTATTACCTGCGTACATCGCTATCCGGCCCAGCACTCCAGCTAATACAAAGCGTTCCAATCAGCGAAGAAAACTATTCCGTGGCATGGAATCTGTTGCTCAATCACTACAACCACCCAAAGAGATTGAAGCAGATGCATGTGGAAGCATTATTTGAAGATTCTACGCTGAAAAAGGAATGTGCAAATGAACTACGCAAACTGATAGAAAATTTCGAAGCCAATGTAAATGCATTAACCCAATTAGGCGAACCAACTGCTCAATCGGATACGCTTCTAATACAAATGCTTAGCCGTCAGCTCGATCCGTCAACACTACGAAGCTGGAAAGAACATTCGGCAGAAAAGAAAATCGATTCGTATAGTGATTTGGTTGCGTTTCTGTACCGTCGAGTAGGAGTGTTAGAAGTGTTGCCATCAACGTCATCAGGTAAACCGCCCAAGCAACGTGTATTTGCAACAACCACAATGCCTAACAACAACACCAAGGGTTGTCCTTGTTGCAACAGAGACCATCCTGTGTACACGTGCGATGAGTTTAAAAACTATCCTTAAATACAAAGCAAAAGGTCATCACACAGCACAAATTATGTTATAATTGTCTTCGTCCTGGTCATCATCTACGTGACTGCAAATCTGCCAGCACCTTTAAGAGTTGTCACAAGCGCCATCATACACAATTGTGTTCTTTACCACAACCCTCGCCTACTGTACCGTCATCAGAAGAAGATCAACGAGATCCTCCGACCACATTAGCATCAACATCGGTCGTCGAGTCGATCACATGTGCTTCATCATGTCAACATAAGACAGTCCTCCTGGCCACTGCCACTGTCATAATCGTTGACGATGAAGGCCACAAACACAACGCACGAGTGCTGCTAGATTCAGGAAGTGAGAGTTGTTTTATCACTGAAAATCTAGCCCAGCAAATGAAATCAACAAGGGAGAGAAGCAATCTATGCATCTCAGAAATCAGTTCCACCAACACAACCGCAAAGCAGAGCATCCGAGCGACACTTCGCTCGCGGGTTGGGCGATACTTTGCCAACCTACAGTTCTTCATACTACCAACAGTCACGGGGAATCTTCCATCGTCATCGATTGACACCACGGGATGGAACCTGCCTGACAACATCTTTCTTGCGGACCCTCACTTCGATTGCATCGGCCGAATTGATGTCTTGATCGGCGCGGAAGTCTTTTTCGACATCATGAGACCAGCTGGACGAATACTTCTCGGGAAGGATCAACCAGTCCTTGTCAACTCGGAGCTTGGATGGATCGTATCGGGGCCAGCCGTAAGTACACTCACACCTACTTCACAAGCTTCTTTTATTACAGTCAACCATGCATCTACAACGGTTCAAGATGTTCATAAACTTATGGAACGGTTCTGGGCAATAGAAAAAGGTGAAATAATCAACGCACAATCTAATGAACATGCAGCGTGCGAAGAACACTTTCGTCGCACCGTTTCACGAATTTCTTCCGGACGCTACGTCGTGCGTCTTCCACTGAAAGAACATCTTCTCACAAAACTAGTTGACAATCGCAAGGCAGCAGTTCGTAGATTTCATTTTTTGCAATCCCGGCTCAGTTCTAACAACGAATTTAGAAACAGCTACAGGTCATTTATCGATGAATACGCTGAACTGGGGCACATGAAGCGCATTTCGGAGGAAGAATATAACAACACAAACCAACATCATTATTACCTTTCACACCATGCGGTGACGCGTCAAGAATCACTAACAACCAAGTTGCGCGTTGTCTTTGACGCCTCCAGCAAGACATCTAGGGGCATATCGTTGAACGATGTTTTGATGGTAGGGCCAACTATTCAGGGCGATATCCGATCAATCATCATCAGAGCACGTAAACATTCGATCATGATAGTCGCTGATATTAAAATGATGTACCGTCAAGTGCTAGTAGATGATCGTGATACATCGTTACAACTCATCGTATGGAAGCCAACACCGTCCGAATCACTGCAAACATACAAACTGTGTACCGTCACATACAGTACAGCTAGTGCGCCCTATTTAGCAACACGAGTATTGTCACAACTTGCCGATGACGAAGGCAGTAGCTATCCTATTGCAGCCAAAGTATTGAAAAAAGATTTTTACGTTGATGATTTACTTACCGGCACTTCCACCGCAGCCGAAGCTTCCGAAGTAATCACACAACTAACTGCGCTTGTTTCCAAAGGTGGTTTTCTTCTTCTTCTTCTTCTTCTTTGGCTCAACAACCGATGTCGGTCAAGGCCTGCCTGTACCCACTTGTGGGCTTGGCTTTCAGTGACTAATTGAGTCCCCCCCCCCCATAGCAGGATAGTCAGTCCTACGTATGGCGGCGCGGTCTATTTGGGGATTGAACCTACGTAAATCTACAGAACTCTACGTAAATGGGCCACGAATGATCAACAAGTTCGCCAAACCATCTCAAAAGACAAAATATCAGAAGACGAGTCATTTTGTTTCGATCGCGACCAGATTATCAAAACCCTCGGTTTGCATTGGCATCCATTGAATGACTCCATGACGTATCGCATCAAACCATTTGAAGAAAAACTGGTCACAAAACGCTCAACGTTGTCGGGAATTGCACGATTATTCGATCCAATCGGCCTTATCGGACCAGTAGTCACGAAGGCAAAAATATTCATGCAATCTCTCTGGACTCTTGGCCAGCGATGGCTCGATATGGAACTGGGATACTGAGCTTCCAGAGCAGCTCCAGAAACAATGGCTATCATTTAAAAATGAGCTCAACTTACTTAACACAATACAAATACAACGATGCGTTCTGCTAAATGAAGCTACTAGCGTACAATTACACATTTTTGCCGACGCATCCCAAACAGCATACGGCGCTTGTGCCTACTTGCGCTCAACTAACAAGGCAGGCCAAATCAAAACATCACTAGTAGCATCTCGATCGCGGGTCGCGCCTCTTAAATCACAAAGCATTCCCAGACTAGAACTATGCAGCGCCCTCGTAGCAAGTGAGCTATACAAATCTATCTAGCAAGCTATGCAGCTAGACGCCGATATCTATTTTTGGCTTGACAGTACAGTCGCTCTTTACTGGATTCAAGCATCACCGTCGAAATGGAACACCTTTGTCGGCAATCGTGTGTTCAAAATACAACAAGCCACTAGCAATTGTACATGGAGCCACATAAACGGCCAAGAAAATCCTGCAGATCATATTTCACGGGTATTAACTGCAAGCGAACTCGTCAACTGTGACTTTTGGTGGAATGGCCCACCATGGCTCCAACTAGATCAAGAGCAATGGCCCAAACCCCAACTGTCATCTCAACTACCATCAGAGGTTTCAATAGAAGGTCGGTCGATCACTACTACAGCTGCTGCCACCAAAAGTCCCCCATGCGATGCAATACTTTTGGTAAACGAGTTGCTATCCAAGTTTTCTGACTACCACAAATTGCTACGAGTAATTGCATATTGCTTTCGAATGAGAACTAAACGTGATTCTTCGCAAGAAACTGTCGTTATTAGCACAGACGAATTATGGAAAGCTGAAATCAGAATCTTGCAAGTGGTTCAAAGAGATATCTTTGAAAAATAATGGACTCAGCTCCGTCAAAACAGTCCTGTTTCCAACAAATCCAGACTAAAATGGTTCCATCCGTTTCTTTGCGATGATAATCTTATTCGCATTGGTGGACGTTTATCAAAATCTAATCAACCATTTGAAAACAAACATCAAATATTGTTGTCAGCAGGACATCCTCTGGCAGAAATGCTGATTAGACACTTGCATAAAAAACATCATCATGCCGCACCGCAACTATTGATCACCATCCTTCGTCAAAAGTATTGGGTCATAGGGGCCAGATCCCTAGCTAAACGCATTTGCCATGAATGCGTACCTTGTTGTCGTGCTCGTCCTCGGCTGCTAGAACAATTTATGGCAGAACTACCAACTTCACGCATAACACCAAGCCGACCATTCTCAATAGTGGGAGTGGATTATTGGGGTCCCATCGGTCTATCACCCATTCATCGCCGTGCATCATCTGGTAAAGCATTTGTAGCTGTCTTTATCTGTTTCGCTACAAAGGCTGTTCATCTCGAGCTCGTCGCAAACCTTACCACAGCCAAATTCATCCAAGCATTTCGTCGTTTCGTTGCTCGTCGTGGGTTATGCAGTGACATTCACAGCGACAACGGACGAAACTTCCTAGGCGCCTCAAGAGAACTGCGAGCATTGGTGACGAGCAAACAACATCGAATTGAAATGATCCAAGAATGCACGTCACAAGGAATGCGCTGGCATTTCAATCCAACGAAAGCGTCACACTTTGGTGGGCTATGGGAGTCAGCAATTCATTCTGCTCAGAAGCATTTTTTCAGGGTCCTTGGCAAAACAACTCTGCCTCAAGATGACATGGAAACGTTGCTTTGTCAAATTGAATGCTGCCTCAACTCACGTCCACTGGTTCCTCTCAGTGACGATCCGTCTGACTTAGAGCCACTAACACCAGGCCATTTTCTGGTCGGAAGTAATCTAAAGGCAGTTCCTGATAACAAATTAGAGGATATACCATCCAATCGTCTTAAACATTACTAACTGGTACAAAAGCTTCTACAGCAGATTTGGACAAGATGGAGCGCAAAATATTTGGCAACTCTTCAGCCTAGGAGCAAATGGCTCAAATCACCAATAAAAATAGACATTGGCCAACTTGTTTTGGTCAAGGACGAGTCAACTACCCCATTGCATTGGCCACTGGAACGTATCATCAAAACACACCCAGGCTATGATGGAGTAGTACGAGTTGTGACATTGAAGACAGCTTCTGGCGAATACACTTGGTCAATTGCGAAGTTGTGTCTTCTTCCAGTAACTTCAATGGTTCAGAACTAACGTCTGAAGGGGCCAGTATGTTTGCGCAACGCGAATGTTCGCGTAACGCGAATGATAAGAACTTAACCCGTTTTTAAACACAACAACACAAGTGTCATTTTGCGCACAGACGGCGAAACGGGAAGCGGGTGTGAAAAAACCACATGGCGATACAGTAGCAGCGAATAAAGAACTCTACATTTTTCAACAGCAAAAAAACCCAGTGTTATCACTTGAGTTATCCCAACACCCTCTATGAAAACCGCCCTCAATAATTAGAAAACCGTCTAGGTTTTGTTCTGCCCAATCTAGTGATACAACCCTGTCCATTCATGAGCGACGAATGTTCTTCGACGAACGACCACCCCGATACGGCCGAAAGTTTATCAGCCTGAGGCCGTTGTCATTTGTCAGCTGGTGGACGCTGAAGCTTCCAATCGTTGGTTTATATTCCTCCTCATGTTCGACCTGAGCATCAAGGTATTCGATAACGACCTTCACGTCATGTTTTGGGCAGCGGTCGTACTCCCTCTCCAGCTGCGTATAGAAGGCCTCCTTCTCACTATTATCACCCGATCACTCTCTGCTGCATCACACCCAGTACCATGAACGCAGTACCGAGCCCGCGCGTCTCTCCTCCGCTCTGGTAGATCGTGTAGCTGCGGTATTGGCGCACCGACACGCCATTCCAGCATACCTCCTGAAGTGATACTATTTCGAAACCGCGGGCCCAGACCTCCGGACGACTCCGAACGACTTCGAAAGACTTCGTACGACTCAGAACGACTCCGGACGACTCCAAACGACTCCGGATGACTCCGACTCTGAGCGACTCCCAACTACTCCGATTCTGAACGACTCCGAACGACTCAGAACGACTCCGGACAACTCCGGACGACTCCGAACGATTTGAGAAAAATATATAGATTTCCAATAATTTTACTCGAAACATTGCAAAATATTATAAAACTGCAACGATATTTTGATTCATATTCCGGACAATTTTGAGTTTTAAGGTTTGGACACTTGATTCTGAATGTCGGTGTCCTCCTAGACCGATAGAACGATGGTCCTAAATACAACGGAGTTTTGGTGCTGTTTTTTTTCTTGTACTCGTAGATGAATACAACCAAAGAAATACTACGCAAATTGACGGTCTTTCCCTAACGGCCATCAATGCATTTTTCACAAACATCTTCAAACATCATTGTTTTCTTATTATTAACACTGTTTAAAAACATTTTTATGCAATAAATCATAATGCGCTTCGGCTGTTCGGAATTAAAAACAAGATAAAAAATCTTGCTTTCTTTTTCCGGACAGTATTAAATTCATGTTTAAATGAAATTTAGAGCACAATATGGTGAAACACTTTTGTTTTCACGTTGATAACTACTTCCAAAATAGCTTCTTATTTATTTCAATGCACGTGGTCGCGATAAATAGGAATTATCAAAGAAATAACACTGACGTGGGCTTGAAGCAAAGCTGCTAAAAATGCCTCTGGTCGCATCAGGGTCTACTAGGGGTGGAATTCATTTTTAATTTATTCTAGTACATCATGGTAAACATCTAAAATGAAAAAGCAGCCTGTCCAGGAGCTTGGTATGAAGATATTCAATAAAATCTTGCGAATCATGTCCGGAATTTGAAGCTGTCCGTAATTTGAATCATAACGGTAGTTTTTAGATTGTTTCCGAACCTTGCTGTAACGGTTGTATATTGTGCATTTCTTTGTGCACCCTTGTTTTAGGAATTATTTTGTTGAATTGCAGGCAACCGGACTACATATATTGCCATAACGTAACATTTTAAGGCGTAATACGTACGTTGTCAAAAGCCATATTTTTCTTCGTGAATCGTTCTCCTTG
The DNA here is from genome assembly GCF_943734735.2 of Anopheles gambiae. Classification (NCBI taxonomy): domain Eukaryota; kingdom Metazoa; phylum Arthropoda; class Insecta; order Diptera; family Culicidae; genus Anopheles; species Anopheles gambiae. Next base: position 18,518,845 of record NC_064602.1, on the reverse strand, counting down.
CACCAGAAAAAAGCGGTGAAGAAAAGATTCGCCAATATTTTTGCGATCACACAGCACGAATCTTCGCTGACGACTGTACGACCGGCAAATGTTTTAAAACATAACTGTAAAAACACCTCTCTTTTTGTGAATAACTAAAAATAATACACACATTCCCATGTATATATTACTTTCCAGTACACTACACAATTGGATTTGCTTACAATGTATCTTTCAGGGACAATATTTGAAGTTAATTTGACACGAAAGCTACGTTTTAAAATTCACACTCATACTCTTTATAACAAAACCTCAACAAGGACGATAACAAGGCCACATCAATCAAAACCGTCTTAGCACCTCAGACTGATTTAGCTGGCTCAAAAAATGTTAGAATGATATGATATATGATATTATAAGTTTTGAATTTCATCAAAAATTTCTTTCGTTACAGCTAAACTCCCATTGAAAGCCCCAACTTAATCTCAATTTTATTTGAACAATATCGAATCAGCGTCAATTTGAACCAGGTACCCAATGCATCATTATGGTCTATAATACATCTGGTACTAGAATCACACGATATAGTTTGGGTTATTTTATTTCTATTTACAGAAAAACCAAACATGGATGCACAAGCAAAAAGTCGAAAAACGTCTCCCAACTACAGCGCTGTTGCAAACAACGACTCAATGCCGTCATCGAGCAACACCTCAAGACCATTGAATCATAAAGATGCTAAAGGAGCGTCTTCTTATCATGGTATGTTTTACCATCTACAACTTGGAATGGTTATACTTCTTCGAGCTTTTATCCTACACTGTGAACGAAAGCTATCGAAATTTGAAATCACGATGGAAAACAAAGATGGTGGCAAGTTCGACGACATAGTGTTGTACTACGAAAATGCAATGATACCCAAAGGTACTGTTTACATTCAAGCTAAACATAAAGATCCAGTAGGAAAGTTGAAGTCAATCACACATCATGATTTACTTAGTGGACCTTATGCAAAGGGTCCCTATTCAATTCCTACCTACTTTGTGTCATACCTTAAAAACTATAACCGTCGCAAGGATGCACAGATTTCGGGCACGTTCCATACATACATTCTGTGCACCAACGCACCACTGAGTGATGATGTTACGTTCATGTTACCATTAGCACAGCCAACCATTTATGGCGCCTTTTTTTTGTTTGACAGAATCGGTGGAAATTTTTATGGTATTAACCAAGCTAACAATGATGTACAACATGAGCTAAGAAAAGCCAGTTTGGAAGTGTTAGGAAATACACTAGCATATTTTATTAAAAATGGTTATGAAATCAATGACGAGAATTGTTTTATTTTCCAACTGTTCAGTGATTTGATTGCATCTTGTGTAGAAAAAGTCAACCCAGGCATATACAAGTTTATTGAAGAGCCTCAAATTGCTGCTGGTACAGATTTTATTGCGATAGTTCAGCATTTTCTAGAAAGTAAACATGACAAATCAAACGAACAGAATAAAAGCAAAGAAGCAGTAATCATTTTGATTGCAAGCAGTTTTGAGGAAATTTTGTCAAACTCACGAAACAATGAGCCGTATGCAAAAGTTGACTCAATTATCAAAACATTTTTCGACGAGTTTCTGCTAGTATGTGGCACCAAAAATGATAAAAAGCTGCTTGAACAAGCGCTTGAGATAATGCCAGCCTGGGTGAATGATACGAAAGATAAGTTTGAAAATTTTTCCTACATGCTTCTTACGGCTCTGAGGGAAAATCCACGCGAAAAGATAAATCTGGAAAACATTAAAAAAAAGTTCATAGAGCTTAAAGTAACCGATTATTACTGTGAGATTGAAAAGTTTACACAGCAGTATTTAGACAGCAAAAACAATATGTATTCAATCATTACTTTAGAACCGAGCTCTCTCCAAACTCTTGAATTGTATGACTTTTTTAATGAGTCATCCTATAGAATTTATCGATATCGTAATTCAGCTAACATGAAAATGAGTTCAGTAATCGTGAAACAAACGGTAGAGCTACTTGGCTACAGCTGTCTAATTGTAGACTGCTCAGACGGTCAACCGAAAGACAACTTGTGTACTGTCCTTTCTGATGTGATGAAGTTTATTTCTGACGTTGGTCTATCTTCTCGCACTATCATAACTATTCTTGGAAAATTGGAAAACGAACTTATTACCACTATTAAGAAATATTCTAGAGATAGTGAAACGAAAGTCATCGTTGTTGAACAAATTGCAGAAGACGATTCGTCCGAAGATTGCTTACTTGTTGAACACCTTACAACGGCGTCAAGAGAACAGTTATACGAGCAATATAAACAGTTGCATCTTTTTGGAACGTCAATCGTTCTCAAGCAGATTGTGCGAGAAAAGGATTCGTTGAGCTTTTTATTTAAAGTGTTGGACAGATATGGTCATAAGAAGGATGAAAACATAAATCAACAGAGTTTTCAAACTATCAGCTCATGGTATATTCCACGTACTCTAGAACCATATGAAAGTGATGGTACCAGTTCAAATACTAATTATCGTTATCGTTATCAATACACTGATAGTGACATTGATTCTCTTTTGTCGGATTGCTCGTATAACAGTGACAGTGATAGTAGCAGCGTAGAGTCCCCGGATATTGAATTAGTATTTGACAGATCAATCAATCCTTCGAGGGGAAAAATCAAAACGTTAAAGACAATCATCAATTCAAAAAATAAATCTAACTGCTCTATGGTTTCCAAGTTTAGTGATCAATCCAAAGTGCGCATCGTTCTGGATGACGCTGGGTGTGGTAAAACCACCTTTTTCACATGGCTTGCGTTGGAGTTATCTCGTAACGATCCTTCTTTGTGTGTGATTCGGATGACTTCTTTGAACTATGTTGTCGATTTCAATGAATTGAAAACATCTGACTTAATATCTATGGATGATACAACGCTTATCAGGATCCTATTTCGTCTTTTCCAATTAACTCTATTTACAACAACTGCAAACATTCAATCCGTTAAGAACATTAGAAAGCAGTCCGAACAAATGGAAAAACTTCTAACAGTTTCAAATGGAAATGTGGTACTCGATAATGACATAGCAAACACATTGCCCTTGGCTATAGAACAAATGCTTCAGTTGAGATTATTTAAGGAAAAGCTCAACGCTAAACAATTTATTATCCTATTTGATGGGTTTGATGAAATTGCGCCTACTTATAAAGAATTTGTGATGGCGTATTTGGGCAAACTTGCAACTTTCTCTGGAATTAAAGAGTTGTATCTTTCCTCTAGACCATACAATTTCATGGATGATTTAAAGAAAACGTTCCAAAACTGCGCCATTTATAGGATGCAACCGTTTTTAAGCGAAGAGAAAATAAAGTTCATGTACAACTATCTCAGTTGTAACTCAACTATTTGGAAGGAATGCAACGAGATCGACCGTTATCGGCTGTTGTATGTGATGTACAGAAAAGGTAATGAATGTATGAAAGAACTAATGCATATACCTTTATTTCTTGACATGGGATGTTCAATGCTTCTACCAATACTTGAGGAGAGTGTCGATTTATCTCAACGAACCGTGAACGCAACAAAATTGGATCGGGAGCACTTTGATGAATTTCATATAATAACACATTTTGTAGAACAAAAGCTACGAATATTGAACACTGATAAATGTGGCACAACTGACTCAGCGTCACTTATTCCTGCTTTTCAACAACAAACTTTGTCAGTCAACAAGGAGCGCAAAAAAAAGCTGGGAATATTAGGCTTTATTGTCATATTCGATGGAGAAGAGGGGGAAGATATATTAACACCACAAGATAAATTTAATGCATCTTCATACATTCAGGAAATAACTCAGGGAAAAGAAAAGACTGGAATTGTCTTAGGTGTCCAAGATGATATTCCTCAGTTTTGTCATCGAATATTTGCTGAGTACTTTGCAGCTTGTTGGCTGTTCGATCACAAGGATCGATTCAAGAAAGTATCCTTTTTCCGGTCGACATCATACTGGACGTTCAATTTTCGTCGAATGCGTGACTATTTCGATAGAATGGTTTTACGGAAAAGTCATGAATGTGAACTACACATGGCTATACTCGATAAATCTGAACAACAGGTACGTGAGATACTTTCCAACAATCCGACTGCCGTCAATCAGAAAGATGCTTTTGGACGTTTACCATTACACTTGGCTGCTAAGGATAGTTGGTTTGAAGTCATTGACCAGTTGTTGAAAAAGATGTGTGCAGATTCAATCAACGTGAAAGATGAACTGTTCGGTTGGAGTGCCTTAGATTACGCTTTTGCGTATCATCATGAGAGCTTCATCAACACTCTTTTAGAGCATCAGGCGTTGGTTGATGAGGATGCCTTGTTTGAACAAACACTTTCGAACAATTTGAGCAGTTTATTGGATTATGCACTTTTCTGTGGCAAAAGTTTAGGGGCTCATGAACATACCAAAATGACCGCGGAAAGCTTTCACCGAAGAGTGGTAGAGTATTTGCTTAATGCGAAACGACTTGACTTATTTGCGCCCCTGGATGATCTTCAGCACTCATCGGTTGTGAAGTCAATCATTAAACGGAATACGTTTGGATTGTTCGAACAAATTGTATTACAATCCCGAGCAAAGATTCCAGAACACAAATTCATTGAGTTGTTTGAGGAAGCACTGGTTAAGCAAGCATTCGATATTGCAATGATAATAATGAGTGAGTTTAAAGTTGCTCTTCCAAAAGAAGTGGCACATGAAACAGTCAATCAGATTTTTAATCGTGACAATAAAAGAACAAATATGAAAGCGTTTATAGAACACTTTCGATTTTCGAAATCGACATTCGACTTAATTGTGCAGTATCGGTAGGAAACATGGAGGTGCTGAAGTACATTGTTCGAAAAACCAACACAATCATCCGGAACGAGCTTATTCGGAACATTATGCGATTGTTACCGAAAAATGATAATGTTTGTCATAAGAAATCGATGTCTGCATTCAAATATCTCCTAGATCAATCATCCGATCTAACCAGTATCGACGATGAAGGGAGAAACCTTCTTCATTGGACCATTGAACATGGATGCTTTTTCATGTTGCCCTGCTTGATTGCCAAAGGATTTGATCCGTTAGTTGTAAACTCAGCAAACGGATGGAATGCAATTCATTACGCTGCCTTCAATAAGAACTTTACAACAGATGATTGGAAAACTATGTCGCTGGATTATTATCTGGAAATTTTTAAAATGGAAGAGTTTGATGTTTTCACAAGAATGTTTGATCCAGACGTGTTTGGTTGCCTCGCTGTGACTGTTTCTCCTAATCAACACAGACAATATGAGAATATTCTGAACAAACGACAAGTCTGTTTGATGGCAATGCTCACTTTGTTCGATAAACCATCGAGAGATAACCTTTTAACGCCCGATGAACTAGGGGATGGTGAGCAATGGTTGCAGGCGATTGCTCAGGCTTCAGAGCTCACGGGAATAATACAAGGAGTGCGAGATGGTATTCCTCAGTTTTGTCATAGAATATTTGCGGAGTACTTTGCAGCTTGTTGGCTATTCGATCACAAAGATCAATTCAAGAAAGTATCCTTTTTCCAATCGACATCATACTGGACGAATAATTTTCTTCAAATGCGAGACTATTTCGATACAATGGTTTTACGGGAAATTCATGGATGTGAACTACACATGGCTATACTCAATCGATCCGCACAACAGGTACGGGATATACTTACCAACAATCCTGCTGCTATCAACGAGAAAGCTGCTTTTGGACGTTTACCATTACACTTGGCTGCTGTGGATAAAGGAGTAGATGTCATTGACCAGTTATTGGAAAAGATGTCTGCCAGTTCAATCAATGTGAAAGATGAACTGTTCGGTTGGAGTGCCTTAGATTATGCTTTTGCCTCTCATGATGAGAGCTTCATCAACACTCTTTTAAAGCATCAAGCGACAGTTGATGAGAATACCTTGTTTGAACAAACACTTTCGAACAATTTGAGGAGTTTATTGGATCATGCACATTTATGTGGTAAATGTTTAGAGGCTCATGAACATACCAAAATGACCGCGGAAAGCTTTCACCGAAGAGTGGTAGAGTATTTGGTTGACGAAAAACGTCTTGACATATTTGCGCCCCTGGATCATCAGTGGGACTCATCGATCGTGAATTCAATCGTTAAACAGAATATGTATGAATTGTTCGAACCAATTGTATTACAATCCCGAGCAAAGATTCCAGAACATAAATTCATTGAGCTGTTTCAAGAAGCGTGTAATAATCGAGCATTCGATATTGCAATGATCATAGTGAGTGAGTTTAAAGTTGCTCTTCCGAAAGAAGTTGCGAATGAAACAATCATTGAGAATATTAAATGTGCCATTAAAAGAACAAATATGAAAGCGTTTATAGAACTCTTTCGACAGCTATGCTTGGAACAAAATATTCACACAGTAGAAGACATGGAAGACATGCACTGTGATGCAGAAGTTGATTGTGACGATCCATCCATGAATGTGAATGAGTATCCCTGGTACTGCTGTGTACAAAACAACGAAAGGTCGCTAATGACTGATAGAGATGGCCGTCTCGTTGAAAAGAATGTAATCGAAACTCTTCTTACTTGTGCAGTATCGGTAGGAAACATGGAGGTGCTGAAGTACATTGTTCGAAAAACCAACACAATCATCCGGAACGAGCTTATTCGGAACATTATGCGATTGTTACCGAAAGTTGGTCATATTTGTCATAAGAAATCGATGTCTGCATTCAAGTTCCTCGTGGATCAATCATCCGATCTAAACAGTATCGACGATGAAGGGAGAAATCTTCTTCACTTTACCGTTGAAAAAGGATGCTTTTTCATGTTGCCCTGCTTGATTGCCAAAGGATTTGATCTGTCAGTTGCAAATTCGGCAAACGGATGGAATGCATTTCATTATGCTGCTTTCAATGAGAACTTTACAACAGATGATTGGAAAACTAAGGTATTTTTTTATTTTCTGAAAACATATAAAATGAAAATGTTTGATGTTTTGACAAGAATGTTTGATCCAGACGTGTTTGGTTGCCTCGCTGTGACTGTTTCTCCTAATCAACACAGACAATATAAGAATATTCTGAACAAACGACAGGTGTGTTTGATGGCAATGTTTGCTTTATTTGATAAACCCACGAGAGATAACCTTTTAACACCCGATGAACTACAGGATGGTGAGCAATGCTTACATGACATTGATAAGGCTTCAGAGCTCACGGGAATAATACAAGGAGTGCGAGATCGATTCAAGAAAGTATCCTTTTTCCGGTCAAGGATCACAAGGATCGATTCAAGAAAGTATCCTTTTTCCGGTCGACATCATACTGGAACAACAATTGTCTTTACATGCGAGACTTTTTCGATAGAATGGTTTTACGGGAAAGTCATGAATGTGAACTACACATGGCTATACTCGATCAATCTGAACAACAGGTACGTGATATACTTTCCAACAATCCAACCGCCGTCAATCAGAAAGATGCGGTTGGTCATTTACCTTTACACTTGGCTGCTGCGTATGAAACAGTAGATATCTTTGACCAGTTGTTAAAAAAGATATCTATAGATTCAATCAATGTGAAAGATGAACTGTTCGGTTGGAGTGCCTTAGATTATGCATTCGTCACTAAAAATAAAACACTAATCAAAAAATTTATTCAATGTAATGCTACAGTAGACAAAAATGTTTTAAAGCAATAAATAGCTTCTAACAATTTGAAAATGATGTTTCATGTTACAAACCTGTATGGAAAGTGCTTACTTGAATGTGCATCCACCGAACAAATTGGAAAAGAGCTTCTCAAAGAAGTGGCAGAAAAAATGCTGAAAGAAAGACAGGTTGAATTCTTCCTTCCTCTAAATGAATTGAACTTCTTTTCCATCATAGAGTATTGTGCAAAAGAACGCATGTTTGAATTATTTAAGCAACTGGCATCTCCCAAACAAATTCCGGCTGAAAAAGTGGATAAATTGCGACACATTGCAATTGAACACAAAGCGCACGATATTGTTGAGTTTCTTTCAACATTCGACACAGCTACACATCAAAACTGACCAGAAAAAATGTTTTTACGCAGGGCAAATGTACCAGTATTCGGCAGGTTAGTGCAGCAGTTTCACTAAAACAGCGCGTACACTTACAATGTTTATTATTTTTCTTGAAAGTGACATTATTATGGACGATGAACTATCGCATTATGTTGTGCTATTTTTTATTTGCCGTTTCAAATGCATTTTCTGGCGATATTCATAAAAATACAAACACTGTTTTTGTTCCTATTTTCGGCAGTTTGGTCCTATTTTCGGCAGGCTGTGCTCCTATTTTCGGCAACGCGAATACGGATCGGTAAATGTTTTAATTAATGCCAATAGGTGGACAAAAATGTTTAACACAGTTTTATACTTTCTTTTCCCTAAGATTAGTGTTGAAAAGTGCTTAAATTATTAATTTTATGTTGCCCAATTTGGGCATTTTGCTGGCAACTTTTACAGTCACTTTGATGTAAGTTACAATCAAAGTAGGCATTGGAGAAATGAGACTGCCTGACGGCTATAGAGTACGGCTCCGACTGGCTTACAAATTATTATTTTTCTCTCAAGTTATTGGATAATTTGCAGTGAAATTGGTGATATTTGATACAAAAAATGTGGCTTTAGGTGTCGACATACGCATTGTAGTGTTCTGCTCAAGTTTTAAATGAATATTCAACGAAATCAAAACTGTGTTTTTGTTTCAAGTTTCGGCAGGAGCCCAAAGCATTGATCTGTCAAAAATCAACATTCATCGTGTACCTATTTTCGGCAGCATTTAAAGTGAATAATTACTTGTTTTTAGTGATTTTAATATTCCAAGCGGGCTAGTATAAAATCTGCAACCATAGAATATTTCATAAAAACCACACTTTCATTGTTAAGTGCTCTGGTTCTCTTAATAATGAAACCTGCCGAACTATTGGCTGACAGCAAATCTGCCGAAATATGTTGAACTCTGCACATTTTGTTTGATATTTTGAAAAATATGCAAGGAAATGTTTTGAAACTTCTTGTATGAATAACATATGAGCATATCTTTATTTAATAAATATGTATTGAGAAAATTTCCAACGTGTTTTTGCGTTATTACACGTTTTTATTTACCCTTCCGAAAACAGGTACACTGCCGAATACTGGTACAGTTACCCCAGTTGTTTTCGATGCACATCAAATTGAAAAAGAAAGGAAATGAAATATTTAACCTAACGTATAACGCAAAAGGAATGGATTTGACCGTAAAAACAGTAAAATATTGAGCACAAATTCAGTCAAACTGATCAATACAATGAGGAAATATATGTTGTCCTATCTGTTTTGTTATGGATTTTTTAATAATACTTAAAAGTCCCTGCTCCAGATGATATCTTAACGCGATTATGCTACATCGGAAGGATAAAGCAAGGCGTAGAAGTTAATTGATAAAAGAAATTTAACAAAATCGTTACCAACTGAATCATAGTGGTAATCGTGAGATGTTTATCGAAGAGTATATCGTTGAGGAAAATTTGGTATCCTTTTTTTAAATATCTCCTGGGTTATAATGGTTATATCTACATGGTGTCCTTCTTGATTGCAAAAATATTTAAAACAATTTATTGAGTTTATTGGTTTTTCTTTATTTCATTTTATTGAGTTTATTGGTAAATGATCAATGTATTTAAGAATCCTATGACTAGCATTACCATTAAATTGTTACACAGTGAGTTACAGAGACCAGACGATAAGAGATAATACAATTGGAATTGATAGTATTTAAAGAACATAGCATAAATATGTACTTTAAACCAATAAAGGCTCAAACTCTTAAGAAACTTAATTCAAACGTGAACTATGAACAAATCGAACATTTTACGAAAATGAAACAACTTATTGTAGCTAACATAATGGAAACACGATCCAAGACATCAAAAACAACGAGCTCGATGGAATCAATTAGTAGAAATACAGTATAAATTTGCAATTTCAGTAGTTTGTTATGGAGTAGATTAGGTGAGGATAAGTTGATTTAATAAATTTTACTTTAACGATTAATGCTGTTGCATTTTATTTCATATTGTAATTTATGAATAAAGACATTAAATAAGCAAGTAATGACGGATGAAAAATTTGATAAATCAATTCAAAGCAAGATGATCTTAATACTTTATTTCAGTACTGCACTCGTACAAAATACGTAAGTATGACGACGATAATATCCTAGAGATAAGTATAGCGTTGAGTTTTGAGAGTTGTATAATTTGAATTATTTCTGTACAATGTAATGAAAAGGTAATCGAATGGTGGAAGGGCACAATCTTCTGAAGGACCGAGAGTTCCAAATCCTCACGCACCACCGACTTCAAACTGGCAGACTATTCCATAGAACATCATAATCTATCAAACATCATTCAGCAGAAGTACTTTTCTGAAAAGTTGATCTTGCTATCAAAGGTCACCATGAAAGAGGCGCTCTATGGAGCTTGCTGTCGTAATAGTTGGAATCTCACAGGTTGTTAGGTAAGTTGACGAACTCTTCTGTCTGCTTTTCAATATCGTCTTGAAAGGTGTCATGCAAAACGCGGGATTAAACAACAACATCCGTGGCACGATATTCTACCGCTTTGTCAAATAACCGACAAGACGAGCAATGAAATGGATTGACGATCAAAGCAACGGCTTAACTGCTCAACAGGAATAATCCACAACATAGTCTCATAAATGTGATTTAATAGCACAACACTCCACAACACAGTTTATGGTGTGTGTGTGATGGTGGCAAGCATCAGGAACAATTGCAGGTTCTGTTGGTGTCATTTAAGTATTCCCTACTAAAGTAAGTATTTAAGTATTTAAGTAAGTGTCACAGCCTTATAGCTTTGACGACTTAAATACTGTATATTACAATTAGATTACTTATCACCAAAGAAAGAACTCTAGTATTTTGAAAATCTCAGGAATACCTTCACAAATAAACACACAAATTACAGGGCTTTCAACAACAGTATTATATTTTGTCCGTTTGCTTATCCATTAAGTAATAATCATAATAGTAAAATACAATATATCCAAATACATGTACGCGCTATTCCATTGGTTGTTGTTTTTGGGTTCATTGGCTTACTTTTCTTTTTCTGCTTTCTTGTATTTTGATCGATTATTCGCCTGGAACACTTTAGCTTAAGAGTTTTGTTATTTATTATTATTAGTTCAGCATTCTTGTTTCAATTTCGTTCCAACTAAATAAACTTTTAGATAATAGTTTTTCGATCAACTGAGCTGTTTGTGAAATTATCATTTGAATATAAACCTAATAAACAAAATGAAAAAGATAAAACAAACAATAAAAAAAAAACATATGCCCACGTTGGAAATGGTTTCGAGTTGTTATAGAACCCTTTCCAAAATTCTCCAGAACAATTGATTTTAACACACAGCATATTTCACAATTTCCTTTGGTAAGTTTTCTCTTTCGTTTACATCTATCATTTATTAAATATTGGCTTGTTAATGATGATAGAGTTTACAGTTTCACGCACACATTCCCACGAAATCAAACCACGTTGTCTGTTTACGTGAAAAAAGGTGACTAAAGTTAAGGGTCGGCCGCAGATTCAGCGAGTAAGCAAAGCGAATGATGGCGGTTGCCTTCTGTTTCTGTGTCAAAGAGCATTCATCTTGGCGTTGCTTAGTTTGCTTCGTTTATTACGTGTAAGCATTAGAGTGCGCTTAATCTTAGTTTGGCTTGGGCTTGAATGGAACGCGGAAGCAGAAGCGAGATTTGTTGGTTTGTGTTGTTGTTCCTGCTTTATGCTCTTAAGTTTTATGTTAGTGAGATAGTCACACGAGGCTCATTCGCTTGTTTTTTCTCGTTAAGGATTTAAAAACTCAGGGTTTATAGTTTTAAAGGGTTCAAATAGATGAGAAAGCTACACAATGGTGCTTTTAGGTCAGGAAGGGGAATAAAGAGTGTTCAATTTTGTTCTGGCAGTTGAATGATTTGTTTCAAAAGCTTGTTTGTAATGTTTTCATCTCTTTTTTGATATTATTGTCCAGCGTGTGTGATTTGATTTGTTATTCCGTCGGTTCGATCTTCAACTTATAATATTTGTTTTGATAGCTTTTACATGTTTAAAAAGCTTTCTAAAGAAAAAGATTTTGAACTCTGTTCTTAATACGACTAATGTCAAATGGAATATACGAGTCCAAAGTTTTTTTCTTCTTCTGGTAAGGAACAATGCGCTTCACATGTTATTACTATGAAATTGCCTCGTCTGAAACGGTTCCCTCCAGTGAAAACGTCAATTTGTGGTGATGTAGCGAAGGCGTACAAGGCTTATTTGGTGTGTCTCCTTGTCGAACCCTACTGACACTACCTTCCTCGCCGATGGACGCTGGCTGCTGCACTGTTCCCATCCATACCATTGCTGCACGTCGAAAGCACGCCGGTCACGTTGTGTTGTTGGTTGCTTGTAGTGTAGTGACCACTTTACCGACTGGGCGACTGAACCGCGAGACGCCATGCCATGACTCGGTGCGGCAGTTGTCCACCCCGTACACCACCACGTAGGTGCAATGAGATTCATTACAACATTATACACAGTAAATACTTGGCTGATTGGAAAGAGTAAGCTGAATGAAGAGGTTTCCCCTTCTTGGGAGGATATTGGGGACTCTGTATGAAAGAGGAACTTACTTAGGTCGCCGTGCGGGAAGTGTTGTTGGAATAGCAAGTGATCGCGTTTAGGGAAGTGTGTTTATGTTTGTTTTGAATGCGAGAGAATAATGAAGGGTTGTGCAAAACCGGGAACGGTGGGCAGAGAAAACAAAACCAAACCAAACGCATCCTTAAACGACGCTACTCTATACATGCGAGTGTTCCGATGTACGAGCTTGATCGTGTGCCTCAAAACGTCTTCAGTAGCGCCAAAGTCAATAGGCGAGATTAACATCAAGCATGAAACATCAAACTAAAGACGACTTGCAAGAGACTTCAAACAGGAGCCGATTCTTACGCACTGGAGAGAGGTCTGAAGAGAGTAGTATGCGCAGTGTGAGTAAATAAGAGGATTGTCTGAAATCAATGTATAAATTCAGAATCGTGTCAAATAGGATCGTTCCAGTAATTTTGTAGCATATTGTTTCTGTTTATTATACAATCATCTAGATCTTTGGTGTTTGCTTCTTTAATCCTCATGAAACAAGGAAGTCAGTTAGAGGCTGATTATCTCGTCTTTGGATGTATTCAAGGTGTGTAGATATCTTTAGTCGTTAGATGTCTCAGAACGACTTATCTTGGATACAGTATTTCCCCGAGTAACGCGAATATTGCGTTCCGGAGACTTATATCAGATTTTCGCGTATGTGAAATACGTTTTTCAGTAAAAAATTTATTGATAAATGGTTACTTTTGATCGCATGTAGTGCTTTCATGCACTAAATTAAACATATAATACAAATTTAATACGAATCCTATTAAAGATTAGGGGTGATTCCGAGGTATAGTCAGCAACTCTAACGACTCAATAACATGTCCGTCGTGGAGTCATAGGCTCAAGCCAACAATGGACCATGGCATGTCGTCGTAGGACGTTACGCTAAATAGAAGAAGAAGATAGAAGATTAGATTTATTTCTATGGTTTTAGCGATTTCAAACATTCAACAATAGTTAAAATTATATTGCATTTGACCATAGTTGGCGAAAATTGTATTGATGTGACTTATGAAATGTCAAAATAAAAAATTTGCGTAACTCGAGTTTCGCGTAACTCGAGTTATGCGTAACTCGGGGAAAGACTGTATTTCAATACCTAAAGTTAACATTGAAAGACAATTTATGATAGAGAACCTCGAACTTAATACAACGACTCTTGCTGTCCTTTAACGTAAGACATTAACGTTTTGTAGTGGCATTTTCAAACTTCTGTTGTTTTAAACAAGGTTCTGAGGCGTGAACAATGACAAAGCTCTTAAGTATCTTGCCTAATTGACAGGCTGTAATGTGGATATCAAGAATCAAAAAGAGTAAAGTGAGACTATGTATTTTAGAGATTTTTAAACCTTGATTTCTTCGTTAGACGTAGACTTCAGAATGTTGGAAAAAAAGAATCCAACGCCTTACGACTATGGATTCTGTGAACAAGCAGATGAGGACAAGTTTGAGATATTAACAAACAGCAAAGGAAAGTCACTAGTATAACAAAAGCTTATCCAGCAATGCTGAAACGTTAAAACGTGCCAGTGTTTCACGCTCTTTTGGGAGGTTCTTAAACGAAACTGACAGAGATAGCTTAGCTGTCCATGTATTCCAAAAACGAGTCAACTAACATACAGAACCGCTCTCATCTATTGAAGAAGTATAAATGAATTAAAATTGAATATATTGAAGACTCCATTGAAAAAAAAATCAATTTTGAATAAATTGGTTCGCTATTGCTCGCTCAAAGAATACCAAAGATGGTGGACAATGCCACTCTGGCCACTCTTTACACTCTTTGCTTCCAACTTCCATTCACCTAATCATACTAGAACACACGTAGATGAACATTTTGGAAATTGATCCCAAAACTGATTTGTTTTCACTCTCCACTTTTGTCCAAATTACACTATTTTTGTGTAGCTTTTACTATTATTTAATCAAATATCTATTATCCCTTAGCATTTTTTAGTAACTAGGGTAGTGACTAATGCTCACAAAGGGCTCCAATAGAGACAGAACAAACGACAAGAGACAAGTATGATTAGAAAGAAAAAAAAAACAGCAAAGCTAAAACAGACTTGGCAGATTAGATGGCTCACTTAAGCGGAAGAAGAAAATGGGAATTATTGTTTCAGATTTAGTTGGAGTTTTTGTTGGAGTTAAGTACAATTAGTGTACTAAAGTAGTTCTTTGAGGGCAATATTCATTTAAGCTACAGAAGCTCATGTCAATATCCTAATGCTCCTGCTACGGGTATAAAAGTCGTACGTGGTGTGTTATTATTTGGCGTTTAGTAAAGAGAGGAAGATTACTATGTACTAATACTATTCACTTTTGGTATTTTGTTCTACTATCTAAAGGGGTGTTTTGGGGATTTATTCTAGCTGTTTAACGCAGCGAGAGCTTACTCATCGAGCATCATTTGTCTGCTCTACCGTTGTGTAAACAAAGCCCAACAAACATAATACGCACTAACCATAGCATATTGCAATCCTGGAAGTGTTCGTTATAAACCAAACGCCTCCTATTGCTTTCCCACGAACGAGGAGCACTGTAGAGGACTAAACTGAATATTGGTAACGACAACTTCTCATCCAAGAGGCTGCACGAATCTACCAGCTCACTCCTCTTGGACATACTAAGGATATGTTTGTGTGTCTGCGTCTCTCTGTGTACACCAACGTATACTAGGAGATGTACTAAAAAGTGTACTAAAATTGAATATTCAACCATGCGTGCGCCCTCGGCAGCACTCTTACCTGTATGTGTTAATGGGTAACGAAATTAAAACACTTTACTCACATATTCTTCCCCACCCTGGAGAGAACATTCCCACACCCTCCTGCATTAAAGCTTGCTGGTAAGATCGTCCCCCAGATCCGCCCCGACGTCCACCGTCACGACCCGATCGTCCCCGTTTTCCGACACCGGAAACTGGACCCGCTCCGTGTCGCCGTAGTTCGGCATGACGATGCACACGAACGACCGCCCGGTAGCGGTGTCCCGGGGGTGCAGCGTCACCGGCAGGAAGCGATCGGTGCTGCCCTCCACAAAGGTGGCCAGCCGCTGGTACACCTCCGGGTAGTGTTTGCGCAGATTGACGCCCCGCTGGCGCAGGACCGTCTGCACGTTCTGCGACACCTGCTCCCGGGCCCGCTGCGTCGTCTTGGACAGGATGTTGAACGACAGCACGAGCACATCGCCGACCGTATCGGGGCGCGGGCCCGGCCGCTCCCCAGCCCCCGGTCCGCTCACGATCTCGCTCACGACCGTGCGGCACAGCTTCAGCTTCGCGCACCGCGACACCAGCTGCCGCTCCCATTTGACCGGGGCCGTCGCGCTGCCGGGCGCCTCCGACACCACGCAGATCGCGACGTAGAGCAGCATCTTCGAGTCGGGCTTGTACTCGGTGCTGAGCTTCAGCAGCTCCGAGTACAGCTCCGGTCCCATCTCGGCCGGCAGCAGGTCCGGCCAGCGCACGTACGACACCTCGCCCAGGCACTGGAAGCCCTGCTTGATGAACGAGTCGGCCCGCTCCGGGCTGCGGAACAGTATTCTAACAACACCTCGCCCCTGCGACAAGTAGCCCCGGCGCGCGAGCACGCTCAGGTGGCGGAGCGTGTCCGCGTCGTCCTTGCACGTGGACAGCACCAGCCGGCACAGGGCGGACACCCGCGAGTGCAGGCAGGCCTTCCGGTGCCGCTCCCAGTGCGCCCGGCGGCACTCGCGCGAGCAGTACAGATGGGAACAGTTGTGGCAGCTCTTGAAGGTTTTGCGGGCCTCGGCGAGGGTGGCGGTGGCGTCGCACCGCGGGTACCGGCACTTGAGGTAGTGCCCGTGGCCGGCCGCCTCCGCCGAGTCGAGCGACACGCGCCGGGCGATCCGTGCGTCCAGTCCGGCCCCGAGCAGATCGCCCTTGGACGCTGGTTGTGGCTGCCCTTGCTGTTGCTGCTGGTGATGGTGGTTGTGCCGGCCGCTCTGGTTGGTACTGCCGCTCGTTGTCGTCGTGGTGGTGGCGGTGCTGCTGATCGCCATCGAGCCACCGCTATCGTTGCGCTTGCGCGTGCCCGCCGCATCACCTTCGCTTCGGCGGCGCGTCTGCATCGGTTCGATCTGCAGCGTGTGGTTACTGCTGTTGGGCGCTGTTGGTGTGAGACAGACATTAGCTACACTTGCTGCTCCAATGGGGGTGTAGTTGTGGGGTGTAATGGGGTCGTTTTGGTCGGTGACCGTTCCCCCAAATCCGGCCCGCGTCCAACACACGTCCAACAACATTCAAACATCCATTACATGACAGCAATGCAATTGATGGTAGAATAGGAGAGGAATAGGACAGGATGAAGAGGGTTTTTGTTTGGGGTGTGAGTATCCAGCAACAAATCGCAAGCATACAGCACGCACATGAACGGCACAAGGATTGGTAGGAAGGATCAGTTGGGAAGGAACGATGGAAGGCGATTGGGCAACGGAACAAATCGGTCGAATAGCGTCGGAAACAGAGCATGAGAAGGGAGAAAGAAAGCAGAGAGCGTACGTGAAAGCGGCAGGTTCAGCAAAACAGTTTTAATGAAAGGCAAAAAAATGTACACATATATATCGATTTGTTGGAAGGTTTGAAATGTTGATGTAAGATGACAAGTGGCAATAAAATGATTTTTTAAGCAAAAGTCTCAAAACTTCGATTGAATGTACACCAGTGGCAGGCTGTTCAATGCAAAATTGTTCTTAAATTATAAAGCACATGATATCAACTTTCAATTATTTATTAAAGAAAATAAAAGATAAATACAAAACAGAAGCAATTGACTCAGATTGAGAGACTTACTCATACATGCACATTGCATACTTTTAGGCGCAATCGTTTGATGTAATCGTATAAAATACTTTTATCACTTAACTGAATATTGTTGGTACTCTTTTTCAAATCGCTTGGGCATGCTTAAGCTTAAATATGTATTACAAAAACCCTAGCAAAAAAATGAAAATGATGAATTTCGTTACCGCGTTCAGAAAAAGCTTAACAACTGCCCAAAGTACAGGGGGAAAAAACTACTTTCCGCCTAACAGTATGCAATATTTTTACATTTTGCAGTGAGCGATAAAAATGAAAAAATGTTCGTTATTTTAAAACTCTTTTTCGTTGCATTATGCGAGATAGTCTATTAAATGCGCAATCTTTTCACCACAAACAAGCAAATTAGCAATTATTATTGTTGCTTTAATTTCCTTTTGCTTACAATATCTTGCACTTAATGCACACATATCATCTTACATCAGTGGGAGCACTCAAAAGGAAATCTTATTTAAATATTGTGCTAAACAAAAACTTTACCTGAAACTAAGCTAAGCATTCGATTCTACACGTAACTTAATAGAAAAATACAACAATTTCGAGCAAGCAACAAACACGCTACACTACACAACAATCAAACAGCTACAGTAAAAAACCAAAATAAGAACAACACAATACAAGAAAATAGTTTTAAAATGGGTCCACAGTTTGAAAGGCGTTTTTCGAATCAATTTCAACAAACAAACAAAATAAATAAAAAGAAACCTTAAGCAACAAGAATATCCCAGTAAAAACCAGCTCAAGCCGAGTGATTGTGTCAGCCGATTTTTTTGACGTAAGAGCTTGCTTGTAGTGTGTGTAAATGTAATGGGCAACGAAAAACACCGAGCGAAAACACTTACAATAAAAAGGCAGCAACACATCGGAGCACAAAACCAAAGAACCAAACAAAACGCAAACAAACGTACTAAGTTGGGCCGGGGGCATTGATCGAAAGGATTCAGTTCGACACAGTATATAGACAGGAGGATCGTTCACTTCAGCTTCGGTTCGACAGCCGTACGGTCACAATGAGATCTCACACAACGGTTTTGGACATAGCAAAAAAAAAAAGGCATTTGAGCGTGTGTATGGATGTGTGTTATTACAGATTTGCTGCTGCTGGTACGGCCTTGACGCGGTTGGCGGGCGTTCACACGATACGTACTGTTGATGGTTCAGAAGAGACTCTGAGATTCACAGACAGGCGCTGGCTGGCACGTTTGGTGGTTTCGTGGAACAGGACGGCACGACACTGAACGGCAGTGGCAATGGCCATCGATTCCGCCTAGTGCATGCCGCCATCTCGGTAGCCGCGTGTGCTACTGCCATCTTTTCTTCTGCCAACTGCTGCAGGGTCGGAGTCGTCCAGTTTTGGGAGTGGGGATGAAAACGAAAAGGAAAGAAAGGAGGCATACGAGAACACAAAAACGCAACAAACACATGTGTGAATGTGAAGAAAAAGAAGAAAAAAGAACGAAAAATTAGGTTAGAGTTCGAAACGAATCATCTCTAGACGCTATAACATTCTACTACTATCTGTCTATCTTGTCGACTAAAGTATCGAGTGTTTTCGGAGAAAACGGTAACCTAACGTTATACTGAACGTATATTGGACTCGAAATTAGTTTAATTAGATGTTTTCTTTTTTAGTTTAAAAGGGGCAGCTCAGTCCGGAAGATCCTTCATGCAGGTTAGAGTACGGTTCATTCCTTTACATTATGCACACAAGCAAGGCAAGCAGGACGTTATATGTTACAAAATTCGAGGTAAGAAAAGAAATAATCAAACCACAATAATCAAACGGCACAAATCGAACTCAAACGTACTTCTGATTGAATTACCGATTAGTGGTAAATTAGTGGCAGATGCCTGTTATTCAACATTCAACACAAACACAAAGAAACACGGAAGAAAAACAAACAGTAGAATAGCCTAAAAACCCCCAAAGAAAGAACAACAACCACAAGAACACGTTTGCTCTAGCGACAGGAAAGTAACGCATAACAAAACACAACACTCTAGCGTAACGTAACGTAACGTAACCATTGAAAGAATAGCGAGAGACAGGGAGACTGAGCTGAGAGCGACACTGAGAAGCTACAGAGTGCGGTAAAAAGGCTATTAGGAAGCCTGATCCCAATCTAAGCTCAGCAGAGTAACGGAGCAGCCAACAGAAGCCAACAGGAAGAGTAAGGAATAGTACGAAAATAACAAGAAAACACTGATCGAGCGCAACATTCTAGGACACACATCTAAAAGTACACACTGGCGGCTTCTTCTAGCACAACACTAAGCGCACTTAGTGACGTGTTCGAGAGAGACAGAGAGAGAGAGAAAGAGAGAGAACTTGTGTGTTTCACAGTGACTGTGTGCGTGTGTTTGGTGCGTCACAACGGATCATCACCGGCTATTGGTTCCGGACTCGTTTTTGTTTGCTTTGTATTGGAGTAGAACTTACAGGTTCATACCTGAGGACCTGTGTGAATCGGCTGGCAAGCCGAGCAACGAGGCGAGCACATCCTCGAGGGTGGCCGATCCGGGCGACTGATGCTCGGCCGGTAGCGAGAACGTTGGCACCGCCGCTCCGGCTCCCCCTGCACACCCGGCGTTTTGTGTTAGTAGTGCGTGTGTTAGTGCCGGACGGGGGTGGTTTAGCATGACAATCCATTAACACGTGCAGGTGGCAACAATGCATCACCACCATGATCCCACCCCCAGAAAGAAAACGAGGAAAAAAACCACCATCATGATCATCATCACCAACCCAGAAACCAGCGATACACACACACACACACATACACGCACGTGGAGCGAAAAAGAGAGAGAGAAAAGAGAGAAGAAAGAAAGAGAGAGAGAAAGAAAAGAAAAAAAGACACGTTGGAAAAACATTTTTCTCACAAGCTGAACAATTTACACATTCGTTTTTCTTCGCCTCGCTATCGTTGAAATCTCCAAACGCAAAAGAACATCCTGCGTATGAATGTATGTCACCCAATACACAGTACGGACTACCTTAAAGGATTGCCGGTAATGGCCGGCTGTCTTGGGAATAAAAGTTGGTTGAAAAACTTAAACACAACAGTTTGGATGAAGCGCATCAATTTTTGCAATGATAGCAAAAGAGTCATAAAATTCATTTAAAAACAACGAAACTAAGATAAATGGCATGATCGAGGCGCAAAGTGGAAAAATAATTTCCAACGAAACATAAAAAAAAGGTTTGAGGCGATATCCCGAACCGATCGAATAATAGCAGCAAAAACATGTTTGCAAACATACACAAAAACTATCAAAGAAAAGGTATTAAGTAACAATCCAGGTAAAACAAGAATATAAAAAGTTATGGAAAAGTGTAACCATCTTTCTGGAACTGGAACAATCGATAAGGAAGCACCGATTAACAAAATAAATAACAGAAAGTGCTAAAACTATTTACAAACTCAGACATAAGAAGAAAAAAGTGAAACAATGATGACAAAAAGAGTGAACAACTATAGAACAAAACCAAAACAGAAAACAAAACATTCTCTATATGTATCATGGGGATATATTGCAGCAGAAAAGTGTTGGTTTTTTTTATTATTTGTAAACGATAATAATACTTATACAAATTAGGCAAAAGTTAAATAATAATATAATAATAGTAATAGTAATAATAAGATTATGGATACGAGTTATACAATTAAAACTTATACACTAACAAAAAGCTTAGACAGAGGGCTCCGCAAGCGCGCGCGAGAGAGAGAGAGAGATAGATAGAGAGGCCGCAGCCAACCGTAGCTGCTCCCTTTTCTCCCTTTCTCCTTACGCTTCTTCTGTTGGTTTATATGTAAAGGAGCATATATCGTTGCTTTTACTGTCGTCGTTGTATCATCTAGTGCGCTAACGCTAACAAGAAAGCATCCATCCTCTACAGTTACACAGTGTGCCGTGTTTAATCGTGCTCGCAAGATTCGCCAAAGGTTGGGTACTATCGTAAAATCTATTCCTTTCTACTACAAACATTCCATCAATCGAATCGTTTCGTAAGGCATGTGCCGGTTTCAATATTACTGCTTGCCGGGTGGGTTTGATCGGGATCGCTATTTACGCAGGTGACATGGTTTTACAAATACAGATAAATGATGAACGTGAGTGTTTTTTTTTTTTGCAAAAGATTGAAAGTTCCATTTTATATTAATAAGACCATTGCTTTGTGTAAACTAAACCGAGTCGCGGAGTAAAATAAAAGTCTAACCAAAATCAAATCAAGCTACTTTTCATTTGCTTCTCGCTTATTGCACAGTACGATCAGCTGTTTTTTTTGCAATCCTATCACTTTCTTCCAAATAAACAATCGTCAAACCATTGCCAAAGCACTGTCGCGAGTATCGAAACCAAATGTATTCCTTTATATCCTACATCCACTCTGCACTCTGTCTCTGTACTCCACCTCCTTCTGTCGCTCGCTCCCTCGTATTATCCAAAACTCGGTTCGGTGTTGCCTAAAACGCCGCAAATCAAAACACTCCTTAATTTAACGCACGTTTTAAATAAGAGGAGGTGATCGGTGGCGCTTCGCGTGCCCTGCTTCCCTTGCGTTTTGGGGGTTTGCCGACGATCGTCTGCGACGGTTTTTCGTCTTACGAGCGATCATACGCACGTACAGGGTTTTGTTTTCGTTTTGTATCACACTTTTCTTTTTTTGAAATTTTTTTGGAGTTGAACGCGTTTGCACCACACGTTTGATTTTGACTAACTATTAAAACGATTGTCATGATTGATTGTTCTACTCTTGTTCTGTTTTCCGATCGCTCTTTCGCTCCATCTATCTGTTTCGCTCCTGCATATAGCACAGCAGAACCCGCACACTAGAATGTTGTGAACCATCGAAACATCGACTATTGCTTTCGCAAGCTCTAGCGTTCGTTAGCTCGTGCTGCTCGTTTATCGAATCGAGTAAGGGTGTCGCAATGTCCTAACCACTAATTACTAAAATTCGCAAGCTTTTAGTTTCCTTCGCTCTACATTCGGTTTCGTTTGTTTCTTTCGTCGGCCAAACGGACAAAATGCATTTCCCGTACTTTCCACTGTCCTTGCACTGCTACTGCACTGTTCGAAAGCTTTTCAATTCTCTGTTTTTTTCTTCTTCTTCTAAACAATCATTGCAATAGCAACGCTGCAAAGCTACAACCTAATACCGTGCTACGTATTGTACTGTGCTGCTGTTCCCTTCAGAATTCCTTCTCTCTGCCTTACTGTGTTCCGACAACTGGATCGTTGCAATTTGGAAACGCAAGTAAATGTTAAAATTGCTTACAAAAAAAGGGGAAAAAACTGTACACAAAAAATTCGAACTGAATTGGAACTCGAACAATAATAAATCGATCGAAATTAGACGCGCTCGTGTGTATCCGTTGGAGCCTCAGGTTGCCGAGGACTTAAAAAAACTAAAGCATCAATTTGCGGGTTTTTTTTTTTCTTATCGTACAGAAAAGGGGGAGCAAATTACAGAAATAAACAGAACATAGAACCAAATATGGTCCTACAGCTCCGGTTGGAAAAGAGTAAACTACAAGTACCAAACAAATCAAATAAGAAAACGCAACATTTACGTTTCTCTACATTCCGGCTACAGGGAGTAGAAGAGAGAGAGAGAGAGAGCCCTTGTCTCTAAAAGATGCACCTTCTTTTTTTTTGCTACACACTTCTCCCTCAGAGAATAGGGCGCTAGGGAACGGAACGTCACAATAATAATAATTATAATTATAATTGGCAAACAACTACTGGTAGTAAAAGTACAGTGTGTTGGCCGACGATGATAATGCTCGGTAATGACGTATGGTGACAATTACACAATGATGCACAAACGAAAAGAAATAATTGTGCCGTAAAAAGAAAATCGAACCAACAGCGAAAACCGTGTCAAAACGCAACGTAAGCCCTTACTCGCTCGCGGCGTGGCGCATACGGTTTTAGGAAAGAGGGAGTAATAATAAAACAAACGAAAACAAGCACAACGTGTGGGGGATTGTGTGGCTGTGTGTCTAGATCAGGGTCGACTCACCGACGCCATTCATCCGGCCAGCATTAAACCGATAATGGTCACCGGCCGTATGCGGTTGCTGCTGTTGATGCTGGTGCTGCTGCTGCTGCTGCTGCTGGTGACCGGATCCAAGAACGGAACTGTTCTCGATCAGCGGCGTCTGGGGGGAATCGAGGGGCCGGGTACCAACAAACGAACTTTCTAGCCAACATCTAAAAACGCAGGCAAACGGCAGGAAGTTAGTAGTGCAGCTGGGTTTGCATTTGGAAGGGCTTTGACTCCCCGTATCCTTGTTCCCCCTACCTTTGGCTTGGACTAGTCGATCTACTGCGTGAGTGTCGATTTGTTTGGTCATTTACATAATGTACAATCGCTGACGTGACTTCTATGATGGAGGATTGAATTTCCGGCGTGACGACGGACTCGTCCTTCTGCTGCTGCTGCTGCTGCTTGCCCTTCGGCTCATTCGACTGTTGCTGCTGCTGCTGGTGGTCCTTCTGTTTGCTCGAGCCTTGCTGCTGTTGCAGCAGTGAAGATGCCAATCTAAAAGCAAAAACAAAAAAGCAAACGTTAATGTTGGGCTTGCCACTTGGTGCGCACCGGCAGCGCGTACCGTTCCGCGGGCGTGCGCGGTTGCGACAGCTTCTCCTGGCTGCGCCAACCCAGGTACGGCTGGCGGAAGGAGTTCCGGATCGTGCTGCTGCCGTTGCCGTGGTTCGCACCGGTCGCGGCGGACGCGGTCGAGTAGCCGGAGATGACGCTCGCGTTCAGGCCGCCCCGGGTGAACGAGCCGCGCGTCGACACGCTCGGGGACGTCTGGTTCGAGTTCAGGTGGGACGTGGACCATCGGGAGAAGCCGGTCTGACCGTGGTGGCTGTGTGCGGAGGGGCTCAGCATCACTGGACTACGGTCCGACCGGTGCGATCCGAGCGAGCTGAGCGAAGTGGTCTTCGAGCTCAGCCCGGTCCACCGTCCGACGTCGCTGTTGCGCTTGCGCAGTATGCCGCCGCCGCCGGTGCCGGTGCTTGCGCCGGCGGTACCGGCGGCCGTGATCGGTCCGGCCGGCGTCGCGTTGCCCGGACCATCCTTGCCCGAGTATTGCTTGTACCAGTCGGGGATGTTCAGCCGCTGCAGGGAGGCCTGCACGCGCAGCTGATGCTCGCTCAGGTTGGTGCCCGTTTCGTGTGACTTCTGTAGCTCATTTTCCGGCGGCTGTTGGGGGAGGGAGAGAAGACACAGAAAAAAAAAGAAAGATTAGAAATGTATTTTGAGCTTGCGTGGTCGAGTCGCAAAAGCTTAACATTTGAACGGTTTGAATGACACCTTCAAATGAAGCTCGGAAGTGATTCTTTCCTGCTTGCATCTCTTCAGTCGCTTCGGGCGCAGTGTCGGCCCGTCTTACACAAATTCCTGTCCCGCTTGGAGCACCATGTTTCAAGCACCGACTAATAGAGCGTGAAAAATCGCTCCATGAACCTCAATTGGACGCTCAAGTGGGTGAAAGATGAGATGGTTTGGGGGCCTGCTGGTGTCTATGATCAGCCAATCAAGTGGATTTGGTCGTCATGTTTAAAGCAGAACCCACATCACACACTCTTCGCCCTTGATTGACAGCTTAAACTGGGTAAAATGGGCGTCACAAATCCAACAGAATTGATCCGAAACGAGCTCACCAGCGCAAAGACTTCAAAGCCAAGCAACGGTTGCAAAGATGCTTGAACATTAAATTAAAACAGAAACACGCACACCGTTGCTTGGTTTGAAATCTCTTTTTTGCATTTATTGGTAAGATCTTAAGGAGTTACTGTACAATCTGTCTTTGGAATCGAAAAGCCACCAAGTTGTGTTGCTATTTTTTTAAGAAGCACACCATCTACACTACAACTCACTTTCGCCGCCGCACGGCACACTTGAGCCTGCGGGCGGGTGGACCCAGCGCCCTCGCCACCGTCCGCCGCGCGGTGCTGGCACACTTGCGCAGAAACGGCAGCACCCGGTCCCGGTCCCAGTACATGCCACAGTCCACCGTGTAGAACGACCGGTCCCTCGCCCGCCCCTTTACCTCAAACACCATCCGCACGACGAACCGGAACTCGTCGGCTGTACCGGGCGCCGGACGCGGCCGCCCATTCGTCTGCCCGTCCGCCACGTCGATCACGAACTCGACCGTTATCTTCAGCATCCGGCCGGTCGCCTCGTCCACCGCAATCACCTCCAGCTCGACGCAGTTTTCGCCCGCCGCACTCGTCGCCAGCGCGTCGATCCGATACCGGCCCGTCCCGATCGCGGCACAGAACGCATCGGCACCGTCGGGCGAGCCAGCGGCCGGCCCGACCATGCGCGTCTCGAGCAGCACCTGGTCGCCCCGGCCAATGTTGGCCTGGATGAGGGCCAGCACCGTGTGGATGAGGCTCAGGTGCGACCGGTTAAAGATCGTGTCCAGCAGGTAGAGCCGGTCCCGGTCGGCCGCACCCATCCGCACGAACTGCTCCGTCTCGATCAGGTTGTGCATCTGCAGCCGGTACGTTTCGTGCCGCAGCCGGTAGTGCAGATCGAGGGCGGACGCTTGGGCCGGCCCTGCCACCATGCCGCCGGCGGGGACGGGGGGCTCGATATTATTCACTGCTGCGCGTGGATGTGCCGCGCCGTGCACTTGCGGTCGTTCTGGCGGCGTCGTGCTGCTCGCTTCCTCCTTGACGGTGGGCGCCGGCTCATCGAACGCATGCTGCCCGAGCACCGACCGGACGTGCCGCTCCTCGATCTTCTCTATCTGCTCGATCGCTTCCCGGACGTGCTCGCTAAAGTTGGGCAGCGCGCCGCCATGCTCCGACCGCTCCCGGCTGCGGTACTGCAGGAACAGCTCGTTGATGTTGCGCACGTAGCATTTGTCGCGGTCGGACGACACCGCCGCACCGGGGGCCGGCCGTTCGTTCAGATTGTGCCGATCGCTCTGCTTCACCGTCGCGTGCTGCACCTTGGGCGCCGCGTTCACTATCTTGACCGTCGTCGGGACCGTTGTCGGCTGCCGGTTCATCACCCGTCGCCCATCAGCAGCGGGCTGCGACTGGTGGCCGCAGCGCGGTCCGCCGGCACTGCCCGGGTCGGCCGGTTTCGTGCCGTGCCGCTTTCCCCCGCCGTTGACCGACTTTTCCGCCGGCCCGATGGGGTTGTGCTGCATCGTAATTGGCACTTTCTTCGCACCCGCTGACCTTACCGATTGGCTGAGGTTGTTGTTGTTGTTGTTGCACGGTGCCGACAAATGGATGCTGCGCTGGTGTTCATTTTCACCTTCGAACATCTGCAGCAGCTGCGCGTTCAGCCGGCCCACCGGTTGCTTCGGCGGCCGCCGACCCGGCTGCTGCTCCACATTCGTGTCCCACTCTCGCAGCACCGCTTTCTTCTTGCTGCGCTCCCGCCGCTTCGCTTCATCTGCTTCAACGTCCAATGCTGAGCAATCATGTTCCACCGCCGGCAGCTCCCGATCCTCTTCCGCGAGCGTGACGTCTTGGTCGAAGTACTGGAAGATGTTGAGGAAACTTTTGCGCGTCACGAGCGGCGCCGGGTCGTCGCGCCCGATGCGCCTGTTGTGCGGTGCGTCCGCCGACAGCAGCGACTCTTCCGAGCTGCTCGGGTAGTAGCAGGAGCTGGACGTTGCCGTTCCGCCGTAGCTGCTGATCTGGTCCGGCTGCGCGTACCGTGCCAACGACTCGCACAGGCTGTACCGATCCCGCTCATCCTCCGAGCAGATGGCCGCCGGCTCGACCGTGTGATCGGGCTGCTGCGCCCGTAACTGCGCGTGGTACGTTTCCTCCAGCGAGTGGACAAACAGGTCGAAATCCTGCGCGCTGAACGAGTTCGTGTCGATGAAGTAGCTTGCGTTCGCGTCGTCCGCCAGCAGCTCGTCGGCCGGCCGGTGGTAGCTGTTCGAAGCCACCCCTATTGATGCCATCGCTTCCGCTTGTCGCACCCACTGCCGCCGCACCGCACTTGCACTTTACAATCGAATATTAAGCTTTTAAATTGCCAAACTAATCACACGCACACAGCACACTTGCTTTCACTCATCATCCTCCGATGGCAGGGTCCAATTATTCCAATTATGTGGCGCTCGTTTCGGTGAAACTCTGCCGGTGCACGGTTGAGAAAGTTCACTAATTTGAAGATAGCTTTTCAACAATTGGTTAGGTTGCGGCTGCGACCTGTACCGTTTGGCTGGTGGAAGCTATCTGATGCGACTGGCTGCTTGTTTGGTGCGAGGAAGGCTTTAGAATCGCCTTTGCTACCCCGATGTACGAACGGGCGAATGATGTATTTTCGTCCCCAAAGAATTAGGTTTGCTAAACGGGTAAGTTTTTGCCCGGGTAAGTCCTAAACATAATGGTCAGTTTGAAAGTATTACCTAACGTTTAGGATTTTTCCAAGGGAAAAGTGGAGCCCGTACTAGATTAGGCAAAATTGGGCTACCTGTGTGCCATTTATTCTTCTTAAAGTTTTATTCTCTAAGGGTAATAAATGCCGAAATGCACCTAACCAACCAAGAATTTTATGAAATCGCTTGCTCAGCAAATTCAAGGTAATATTTCTTAACAATTAAGTACCGACGGCCTTTACCAGAGATATACAAATTCCGGCTTTGCAGCTTGATTTATATGAAGTCTAAACAGTACGATGTGAGCATAAATGTGTGGTACATTTACAGATTTGAAACTCATGAAAGTGCTATTAGTTGCAAAATCACAAATTTAAAAGGATATTGAAAGGGGTTTTGGTAAATCTGGACATTAGAAAGGCTTGAACAGGCACCAATCACTAAAGGACAATCTTTATTTTCAAGGGATATAAAAATATTGTACATTGAGCACTTACCAGCTTGACAGAGGTTTCATGAGTTGAAATTATCAAAATGAACTAGTAAACAGTTTTTATTTGTTTAATAAATTTGAATAATTCAAGGACCAACATCTTTAAAATAAATTATTGAGGACTGCTGGCTTCGTTGCATCCTTATGGCCTGATTCAAACTTTTTTTCAAATCTAATAGGTTTTATCATGTTTACCGTTTTTTTTTTAAATTTTAAAATGTGTATTATTATTTTTTTATGAATCAATTAAACTAAAAAAGTTCAATACATTGAAAAGAAGGAAAATAAAACCTGTAAAGATTGACGTGTTTGCTATCGTGTGAATTAGGCAAGAGGTCTTCAAATTAAGGTCCGCGGAAAAATGCGGCCCTCGAGACCCTAAAAAGTGGCTTGCAAACCCTTTCTACATTTTGTATGAGTGGCTTTTATTTTAAAATTTCGTGTACATTATGGCCAGACCCTTGCTGAACGTCACAAAGCATTGGCTGACTTTATAAGCTCCACACATTAATTTAATAATATTTCATAAATTAATAATATTCATTTTTAATATATTTTTGATTCAAATGGTATGAAGTGGTTTAAAATGTATGTAAGTGGTATAACAAAACATAGTAAATATTATTTACTAATGCTCCAAACTCCGGGAGAAAAATTTAAGCTTTTTTTCAATCTCTTTAGTTGCTTAATTCTGTTCTGGACACTGATCTGTCCGTAAAAGTTTTCCAATCCCTGGTCTTTAGTCCATAGATGAATGGTATGCCAATAGATGAAAAGAGCAACATTACTGTACGACTTACAGGCCGATGGAGTTGTTTCTTTTGTTTGATTTATGTAAAGTTCTCTGCTCCTCCTCAAAAGCAGGCTTTTATGTCATGTATGTTTTCCTATTCGTGAGAATAACAACAATGAAAAGCACAAATCTAGGACAAACTTAGTGTCGGTTACAGTTCGCTTTGCCTGCGGATCGATATCTCCTAACCTACAGCACCATCGTCGTACATCGTGACTTACTCGCCCCTATATTAGTAGTGCGTCTAGAAACAAAAACTCCGCTTCCTACTTCCTCACTGACCGAGCGCGCACCGTTTGCTTAGCGAGCAAATGGGAGAACAAAATACTAATGTCCTGGCAGAGTTTAAGTGCACCGCTCATCCCAGCCCACATTAAACTGCTCCCGGAGCCAAAACCCCGTTTTCGCTAGAACATTGCTGTGTACGGTCACCGCTAGCGGGAAAGTCAGCGCAGACGTTCGTGCGCCAGCCAAACCCTTAGCAGCCAGACATTCTGTCGCAATGCTCATCCTTCATGGTTGGCGCCAAGCGGGGAAGGAAGCAGTATAAAAATGGAAAAAAAACAAACCATTTGCTTTGGTAGTACACGCAATGCTGCGTTCGCCTGTCGGATGATCCGTTCGAACGGCTTGCAGCGCATACTCGGCTAAAAAAGGACACTGGACCCTTGTCCTTGCCATTTGCTTCTCTCTCTCTCTCTCACACATACAAACGGGTATATCCCTATATGTACTGGAAGCAAATTGTTCACCTTCACCAGTCCTCGAACTCAGAAATAAACGTGTGAAGCGTAACCGTTTTCCGGTCCTGCCCGCATGCCGCCCACGTGGCTCGTTCGGTGTCAGCGAAAATGGTGTTATTTCTTGATTATTGCAATCTCGCATGCACCGTGTCCAATTTGCGTGTGACACCGACACACACGGTTCATGAAGGGTCGCTTTATGGCTTTAAATGTCACCCCAGAAGCCTGTAAGCACCTTCTCAGGCACTTTTAATTGTGAAATGTGAAGCTGATGAGAAACAGCAAAAACACATTCCAACACACATACACGCCAGCTTACATCCAGCCAAGGGTTTTTTGGACGAAAGGATCGTGTAAAGCTGGAAAACGTCACCCTTTTGCACAATACACACACACACAAACAAACAAAAAGAGCTTTTATCGCATATCTCGCGGGTTGTGTTGTGCGCCATTGTCGATTGCCATTGTGTTGCGCCCGTGACAATGCCTTTCCTCATTAAGTTGTGACACATTTTTCCCACCGTTTTGTTTACACAGCCACAACCGCCTGGTGTTGTTCAAACCGAGCCAGCCAGGCTATCAGCCGGGACATTTCATTCTGTCAAGCGAGCCTTCCCGACCGACCGACACACCGGCCAGAGAACGGAGCTTTGACACTCATTCGTTCGGATTGCGCTGCCATTTGGTTGATCTGCTGCTTGGTTGTTCGTGTTCGTAGTGCTGTTATTGTCGCGCGCTTTTTCTCATTATTGCAAACGACACAAGCCAAAACCGGGCCAACCAAGTGGCGGGCACCATATCCTTGCTGTATGTTTTTGAGCCGCCTTTACCACATCACCAAGCGTGCCTTGCCGTGTGGTTTCCACAGTTTCCCCGGGTACATGGTACATGCTTTTTCCCCCATTTTAATGTACCCCGCTATCGTTTCGTCCGGGGGGTTTTGTTTTATTCTCTCCTTTTTGTCTTCTTTGCTTCTTTCGAAGTAGAATGGGGCAAACCCATGGGAAATGGTAGCCGGATTCCCTAGAGGGGAAAGGTATTCGCTTACGTCACTGTATCGGATCGCTGCGGGACCGTATCCTGTGGGAGTAGCCTTTCCCGATGGCTTTCATGGGTACCATTTTGATGACACGACGGCAACGAAATGGCACCACAACACAGGTACGTTTGGGTTGATTTGTCACTTAGACATTTTAAAGGTAAAGTTGATAGATTGACTGTGCTAATTCTAATGCTTTGCGTTCCAGAGCAACTTTCGACAAGGTAGGTCCTTGTTTTTATGACATACTTTCACGAAAAATTCCTCAATCTTTGGTTATTTTCAACAACCGCTTTCAAACGCCGGTGCATTCTTCGCTCAAAGCAAAGGACTTGTCAAAATGCAACAGCTCCACACTTACCTAAAACGAGAAAAAATGAGGAAGAGAGAAAAAGAAAAAAACAAAATATTAGTTTTCTTTGTTGATACAGAAAAGCATAGAATACAAAAAAATGTAAAACACAACATCAATGAACCTCAGCTCAGTTCGTACGGCAAGGAACATAAATTATTTACATCGCAACGACACACGGAAGACGTGTGTGTGTGTGTGTGCCCCGCATACGGGGCGAAATACCAAGAATTCCATTTCATTACCCGAATAGCGTGCAGCCGGCTTGGGCAAAAACATTAGAAGAACCCCCAGCGGATGGAAAGAACCCGAGCCCGGCGGGTTCGCCCCGGCAAACGATGTTGTAAACACAGCCCGACGCGTCTGGCGTCAGGCTTCCGCAACGTTCGTGTTGGATCCATCAAAGGTTCGGCTTTACACGGTCACCTTCCTAGACGGACCACCCTCACAGCGGTATATACCAGGCATGAAGCAAGATCTTGCAGGGGAAAAGAAAGCAATGTGGCTTTTTAAAATGCACCAAACATTGTTAATTCATGGTAGCATTTAAGCTGGTTGTATTTCCACTCCTTCACTGCGGTGGAGTTGGAGATGATGCGGTTTTTGGAGGTGTTTGTTTGGGTGCAATAGTTACCTCCACAGCTTGTTACAATGTTAACTTCCCAACCCAGCTGGTTTGGATAGTGTCGCAAGTGTCGTCAGTAGCAAAAAACAGACGACACACCCAAACCCCAAAGCGTGACCTGGCCGGCCAGCGGTATGGAAATTGTGTAATGTTTGCACCCCATGCACATCGATGCATCATCGAGCTGTAAGGAAGGGCCCTTTGGCTTTCACTTTTCCCACAGGGAACTCAAGCGGAACCGAAACAAGAAAACACAACCAAACCTTAATGTCCAACGATGAAAAATCACCTTATGAACAAAACAAAAAAAAAACAAAAACGATGTTTGCTTCAGGTTGTTGCAAAACCAAACAGCACACAGCGGACACATAATCGTGCTGTAGACGTCAATTTTTAGTCTCTCTAGCACCGTGAGGGGCTCCCGTCTTTTTAGGGGTGGGAAGATTTATTAATTACACGCTACATTTCCCGACGTGTGCTTCCAGCGAGACGATGAGCGGACTAGCCGAGAGATACTAAGAGAGGGAGAGAGAGAGAGAGAGAGAGAGAGAGAGAGAGAGAGAGAGAGAGATAGATGAAGAAAGAGAGAGGGAGAAATGCTCACGCAAAAATCACGTGTTAGGGAGCAATGTGAAAATGAAGAAGTGACTCCACCAGCTGCTAACTAACATCGATCTTTCGCTTTCCTTCATCTCTTCTGTGAGGAAAGTATGGGTTGGAGGAGAAATGTTTGATTACATAAACAACATGCACGATTTTTCACCCCCAATGTGCGGGACTTTTTTTTTCGAGGAAATACGACGGATCGTGTTGGGAATTGCATCTCACACAAACACAATTGAGCGATTAAATCCAACCTCAAAGCAAAAGGGCTTTTATGTCGTTCCTTATCGAAGCTTCAGAGATATGCAGCAAACGCGTCTTCTCATCTTGACGACCTACTCATTATGCTCAGGTTCTTGAGTAAATGACTTCCAACGAGTTATCTCCATCTCAAACAAGTGTTTTTTTCATTCTGCTGCATCTTAAAGGCTGCATTGCTTCATTTGCAATTACATAACGCGCAAGAAGGCTCAGTAGGGTCGGTACATCCCGGAAATGACAAATGACTCGGGTTCTGTTTGTTTACATCAGCTACGTACACACTGTCGCCACTATCATCTCCGTTGTTCAAACAGAAAGCTCAAAAGCTTTGTAGCAGCAAGAGCAACATCATCTCTCCAATCCCCTCACTCACTCTCTCTCCTATTCTCTACAACCCTTTCTGGTATCCTTTTTTTGCTCGACGCGTTTCTTCGAGGGATAGGCCCTCCTGGCCTCTTCCTGCACAAAACTCATCAATAGCGCGCCCTGAATGCGCCCGTCAAGCAGCTTGTGTGTCCAAACTAAAAATAGCACACACTACCTCTTTAAAGTTCGAACTAATCATCCTTTGCTTCTGCTGCTTCCCGGTCCTGCCACGCACGGCCGGGGTTTTTTGGGGGGGGGTGTGTGTAACGCTGCTCCGGCGCTGCTGCTGGCGTCACGTGTGACAGCTGAGCGTGTGATCGGTTGTCGGTGTCTGTCGGTGTTAGTCGCTATCCTGTTTCGCGTTTCGTATTACACACGCACATTAAAACACTCTCACCCACACACAGACAACATAACACGAGGGTGTGTGTGTGTGTGTTTTTTTGGTTATCAGCACAACACTACCGCAGTGGCAGCTGTCAGATCAGCAGCTTCGATGACGTTTCACACGAACGGTAGGCGAAGGACATCGTCTGCGTGCATTTGTGTAAGATGGTAAGGGTGGGAATGGATACTAGGGGACGAGAGCACACACGCTTGCTTCAATAATCACTGCTACTCCCTTCCTTTGCTCTTCTTCCTTCTAATTCTTCCCCCCAAAATCGACTGTACTGATGAAGGTTTGAGTTGTTTTTTTTTCAATCGTGGTGTTAGCTGCACTAATCACGCTCGCTCACTCACAGCCTGCTATACGTTGGCACGCACACACACACAGACACACACACACACACAATCACATGATGCTCCTTATTTACACGCTGTGACTTTTTGCCCTTCTTTCGTACAAGGATGCGCCTTCTCACGTGAGCGTTCACGCTTTCGAGCACTTTTCTAGCAGTATGTTAATGCACACGACGCACCCCCTTAATTTCCCACCGACACAAACACAGACGCCCACATGCACAAGACAGACTGAAATGTGTAACGAAGATAGTGGAAGAAGAAGAAGAAGAAAAGCAGAAGAAATGGTGCACAAAAGAACAACGGCAAACGGAAACAAGAAGCTTTGGGAGCAGAAACTGTCTACACAATTGTAAGAGAAGTTATACTACGGGGCAAAAGGGCTCGTACTATAGCTCGAAAACGGCTAAACTACAATCAAACGAACGGATTTTAACAATATTTTAGTCAATACAAAATGCTGTACATGTAAATCTTGAATCTTCATCGCAAACGATAAAAAAAGTAACTGCAGAACAGAAAATGAGAGAGAGAGAGAGTGTACAGTAGAAAGTAACAAAAAGAAAATTTGAAAAGTCCTTGAAAGATCACTTCTTGTCTTTAGCAACAACAACAACAAAAGTAGCTACACGATGAGGGACGGTAGGCAAAGGGGCCAATTCATCCACCCAGCAAAAGGTCAAACGCTTTGCAATGCTTGATTAACGCAACG
The DNA here is from genome assembly GCF_943734735.2 of Anopheles gambiae. Classification (NCBI taxonomy): domain Eukaryota; kingdom Metazoa; phylum Arthropoda; class Insecta; order Diptera; family Culicidae; genus Anopheles; species Anopheles gambiae. The sequence continues at coordinate 18,484,143 of NC_064602.1, read as the reverse complement.
TAAGCTCAATCATGATGCACAGTGCACAACAGAGGACGATAGAAAGCGGGCGGAAAACGAATAGTGTAGTATAATAGAAAGGGCGGCAGTGACAGTCAAGGCAGTAATTTTCCTCCTTTGCAGTTAACACTGAAAGCAGCACCACACTTTAATGCTATCTCTTTGGGGGCGCGGATAACGCTTCCTTCCAACCACTTGGGCTGCCTTTTGCTCTCTTGGGCACTCTGCACCCGGTCGGGATGTCGTAAGGGCTCGTCGTCCTGTGAATATAATCCAAACAGCAACGCCACATAGAACGCACGTCAACTTTTACACATTGCACAATCTCGACAATACTTCCGCAGTGATTGGGAGGCGGTTGCTGCAACTGCTGTATCGATAACTCGCCTAATATGCAGTGTATCGCCCCATTCTATCACTGCTAGGAAACCAACGGCACACAGCACAGTAATAAACGGCAACCCTGGCAGGGTGACGGCCACGGCGAAGAAGCAGCGTCGAACAGGCGGCTATACTATTTTGTGCCCTTTGCCAGCGAGCAAAACGCAACTGGCACCCTTCACGCACGGATCGCGAGGACTCGCGTGACGTTGGAATGACCTCGGGTTGGAAAAATGTGTGCTGTGTATGTGTGTGGGGAAAAGCTCTGGCAATATGGGAGGGAGCTATTGTACAGGGGGAAAAACAACACGCGGAAAAACAAGAAAATTCATTCTCCGAGAGAATGCAATGTGCAAGAGAGAGTCTACTACAAACCGGCACACCAGTGGATACAGTGACTGACATTGCTGTAGGTGTAGTTGGTAATATTAGGCTTATTGATTCACTCAGCATGGAGTCCAAGTATGGATGCAAAAAGTTGTACAAACTACCCTCAAACAATTGCTATTTTATTCTAACTCAGATTAAATTGATGTTTATAAAAGTAAATTGAATTTTGATTTTCTCCCAATAATGTCAATCTGCTTACATTTTAACAACAATTCTCACAATTTTAAGTTACAAGGATAAACAAAAACAACAACCATTAATTTGATATTTTAAACTAGCCTGAAAGTGCTTTGAAATTAACATTTGAAATTCTACGCTTACGTAGACAATAAGTCAAAGATTAGTCCCTTAAATCTATAGTTTGAATTGTGGCCAGGACTGTCTTCGCATATTAGAAAATCCAGAAATGACTGGTTATTTAGTCTTACATAATATACTCGACTTATTTTATTTTAGGTTTTAAGTATTTTATTTATTTAGTTTATTTTATTTTAATTATACAATTATGATTGTTTCAGATGAAATACTTCAAGTTATTTTGTTGTTTTTGTTTGAGGTTTTGGTAATTTCTATTTCTAGAATATTAGAAATTACTAAGCACTAAATTGGCATAAAGGACCGCAGTAACCCAAAGCATGGCCAAAAATTGAAGTGATGTTGTATCAATTGAGATCTATCCCAAATCTATAAAATATCCCAAAAATATGCAAGATATCCAAATCTGGCATCACAAGTTTAGGATAACGTCATCAACTGTTCTGAAATGTAGAAGCACTTAAAGGAATTGCTGCTACTGTACATACTAAAAGTCTACTCTCAGATTGCGAAACAGTCTCTCTCTCTCTCTCTCCCTCTCTATCGCTCTTTCAATTCCTTTTTGTAGAATGAGATAATAGGAAAGGATATTACCACGTGAGAGTGCATTTGACATTGGAACACTTTGCTCTGGAGGACCTAGTGTCTGAGTGAGTGTATGTGTGTGTGTGTGTGCAAAATAGGAGAGCATTTGGCAGCTGTCGGTAGTGTGTCAGTGTGCTCCAAATGACAATGCCGATACCGTCGATAGAGCTTTCTTGGGGCGTGCGCATGTGTATGTGCCCCACTGCCATTGTACACAAGACTGGCAGCGGGGGTGTGTACGTACTTGACACCAACAACAAAGAAGCAGAAGGTCCTTTACGCACGATGACACGTCACAAAAGGGGGCTCGCGCGTACTAACAGCGGGCGCTCGAAAGGACATGCAAACGACGCGAAGCTTTCAAATGGGGAGCTTTTGCAGTGAAAGCTTTCCTATTGGAGGACCAGCAGTAAAGAGTAGGCGAATTTTAGTAGAATATAGAATAGAATAATGCTGAGTGTAGGGTTTCCCGAGGTTCAGAGAGAAGCTTTCTATAAGTTTAGAAATTAAATCGAAAATAACTTTACAGTTCAACCATCCGCTGTAGGAACAGCAGATGGCACAGACACGATCGACGCATGTGAGTGTCCTGTCAAAATATCCTTTCCATGACATTTTCCGATGACCTATGGGGCATCTAAGAGACATCTACCCGAACTCGCTAAACCTCACCCGAAAAAACGACACACATCTTCATGTTGACACATTTCCTCCGTTTGATGGACGGCTGAGTGCCTTTTTCCCCTACTTCGGCAGAGGCCGAGAGTGTCCTGCTAACCTAGTTTCGCACTGCGCATGCGACGCGCTGTCATTCCACTTCAGTAAGCGGGGAGCTTTCGTGCTGCTGTTTTGTTTTGCCAGCGCCAAAAGCCCACCGTAAGGGAAACTTTAGGCAATTCGGAGCTTCGGAAAATCGTATTTTCCCCGCCACATTCTGACATTAACCCGAAGCGGATGGTGTGTCGTAGTTGTAGTAAGCAGTAAAATTGTACGGGCGGCAGTGTTTGCGCATTTCTAGGCATACAGGAAACCAAACGGATGTGGTCTGGTGGCGAGGACGACACTCCCGAATGCGGGACCGTGTGTCGGTGTCTTTGTGCGAGCATCCTGCTTCAAAGCCAATGTCAACGGACGGCACTCGCGCTACTGTCAGTCGCAGGCGGATGAAGAATGGAATGGGTTGCTCCATGCGCCCATTTAAAGCGAGGGTGGAGTGAATGTTTAAGGTGGAGAAAAACGAGATTTATGCAACTTTCGCAGAACTTTTGCAGCTTTGCGCCGCGGAAGGAGCGATTCCGATGGCACGGGGACCACCGGAACGGGAACACTGTAACGATGTATTTCCTTGAGGAGAAATGAAATTAAATAAGATTATTTGCTTAGCAGTGCCGTTTTAACGTTTACCCGTTTTGCTGTTTTATATTGCATTCTCTAGCGAGATCAGGTTTGTTCTGGCGAAGGGGGAACCAGGAATGCATCCTTTGCTTATCCGCACTCCAGTTCCGTTGCTCTGCAGTTACTTGACCTGGTACGTGCCCCACTCGAGCAGTAATTGAAGGTAAACAGCAATGCAGGAAATGTTGTGTCAGCAAAACTTCAAACCATCGGTAGGGAAGCTTCGAAAGGCTTTCCACTCCTGAATTTTCTGAACCCTTCGAACTATCACTGTCTCTTTTCATCAGACCAGAGGACATCTGCCCACCATAAATTGCAATGGTTGAATATTAAATGAGTCTCATTAATCGTATCCCGACCGGCGGTAGAGACGCTGATCGATACTCCACTAGGGCCGCTGCCCTACTGGCCGAGCCAATCAGGTGAGATCGGCAAGAACCGGTCTCCCTTTTGGGTTCGATGCATGAATAATTTAATGACCATAAAAATGAGTACCTGGCGAGCAGAAGAGGCTGGATGATGGAGATATCTTTGCCTCGAAAGTGATTTTTTTACCTTCTAAATTGTAAGCCTACATAAAGCCCTGAAACCAAAAACAAAAGGGCTGCAAGTTTTATAACCCTAAGAGAAAGCGCCGCAATGAGCCATTGTCATTGTAGGCGATTATAAATATTTATTGTGACTCATTGATACCGTAACAGGCTAATGGTTATAAGCGATGTCGTAACGCTATCGCTTTTCTTTCCAAATAGCTGATGGAAAATCGGTTGTAGAAAAAATATCAAACACAAATCACACGGTTACACGACTTCAAAAGCTCATCATTTCAACAGTCTTGTCGTTTTTCTTTTGGGAGCATAAACGCATAAACAATGGAGTTTTGGAACGACCCTCCGATTACTACAGTATGACCTTGCATTCAGCGAACCCGAAAGAATTACGGCGCGAAGCATAAATAATCCAAAACAGGGGCACTTTTTACGCAAAAAAGCTGCAGGGTGACACGCCCGAGGCACCGTTGTACCGTGTAAACTGCGTTTTCTGAGGAGTGAGTAACTGGTAAGATGATATTTTACGACCTGTATCACTGTCGCTAATTATGCACGGTACGGTTGCGGTGTGGCACTGAGTGCACTGTGGTGTAGGGTTTTTTTTCTTCTTTCGTACGCCGGGGAACAGCTGCCCATTGTTCTCATCAGTTAAGCGTATAACGTTGCAAAAGCTTCGCTGGCGCGAAACCTTGCGAGTTTTCATTTCAAGTTAAACGAAAAAAAAGACTGAACACTTAAACAAACTTTGAATACGGTTTGAAAGAGCAAATTGGTTAAATAAGCATGGCAAGATCAGTGAGCATGGGTAATGAGTTGTTTGTTAGAGAACAATTTAGTGTGTTTGCGTTGAAACGCGTTATCAAACAGAGCACAATTATGGTTTTGTGGTGAGCTTTTAAATTGCATTGAAAGGATAAGGTTGTTTCTCCTCAAAATCCGTAACACTCGGGTCGAGTGTACAATCGGACACGTAGAGACATGAGTCACCAATAAGTACATGATTCTGATTAAGCTTTTCAACAACTGACTATCGTTTTCCTATTCTGTGACATTTGAACTACAATTAATTCATGCATTAGTTCATGGAACATTATAAATTATGAACCGGTGCCTAGAATAGAGCAGAGCCTAGTTCAAGAATACATCATTAATAATATTGGATTCCTGATGCATCTGAAATTTGATATTTCGTTTAAATAACGGTACAAGGTATCGAGATACAGTGAACCCTCTCTTATTTGAGAGGCGATGGGACTGTCGAATAAGAGGGGTTTTCAAATTAGAGAGGTTGAAAGTGAATGAAAGGTCCATCCAAACAAGAAAGAGACAGAACATTTAGTATGCAGCCTTAACTGTTGCTATAGGAAACTGCGAACAGGATTGCCAATTTGAGCATACATCATTCAATAACCATGGCAACACCATACAAAAATAAGAGGGACACAAATTTCAGAGGTTTTCCAAATTAGAGGAACAAAAATGTACTGGAAATCAAGGGACTGCGCAAAATGTTCAAATAAGCGAGGTTTTTCAAATTGGAGAGGTGTCAAATAAGAGAGGGTTCACTGTATATTCATTTGATTATTTTTTTTTTAATTTGGTAATTTTTATAGAGCCTATTGGAATAACGAATCATCTCTTCAATTACTTTTAAAAGGTTAAGTTCGAAAGAGACATAGATGTCCAAAAGACTCTTCGTGACATACAATAAATCGATAGTATACCTAATATACATTAAAAAATCGGTAGCAAATCGAACCTTCAAGAACCTTCAAAGATTCGTCAAAAACTCGCTCAAAGCGATTAGGTAGATCCGAATTTGTACACAAACCGGATGCTTCGTAAAGATGTCACGTACGATTCTTTCGCCGTCATTCAGATGATGATTCGATGAACATACGACTCGTGATTCTAATTACCCTCAGTTGAAGATTCATGTTCGATTCTCCTCCTAGCAATGAATCCTAGACTACTCAAGACGAATAATATCATTGAAGTATACACGCTCAGGTAGAAATGAAACCTAACCTACTTTAAAGAAGTGTTAAGTCATCAAAATCTCAATCATACCATCTAACAATCTCTCCCTTAAAGTCGTTCGTGTCCTGTCATCGCCTGCTGCATGATTCATGACGCGCGACTCCGCATCATGCGCTCGAAATCAAACGCATTTCAACACACTCACACATTTTATTAACATTCAATCCGATCGATATAAATCAACTCCCGGTGTGTCTGGTTGGTACTCGCCCCAAACAGATGCAAATTTTGCAGTACAGTACCGTTTCATCATGAGTTAGCAAATTACACTTCACCGCTCAGTCTCTTCGGCCCCTTCAAAACCGTTTCCACCGACCCCGTGTCACGTTTTTCAGGAGTAGAGTGTGTATCTTCGGTCTGACTGCATAAAATATCAACCAATTTGAAATGTTATTATTCAATTGGAGCTGAAGCCGTACCGCTCCGACTCCGTACCAGACCGGTGGGGATGAATTTCTGCTTCACTGTGTGCCACACCGATCGTTAGATAGCGGAGGAAGGCGTGTGGGAGTTTCGCAGTTAAACGATTCCGAGCTGCCGAGAGTAGCAATTACTGCCGCCATTCTGAACTGTACCGTCATCCACCCACCGCAACCCAACTGCAAACGAGCGCGACCCGTGGGTCTGCGGGGACTAGAGGACATCGGCTCATCGGGCCAATCTGCGCGATGGAAATCGTGAGGGAAGCATTTGTTGGCGGCTTTAAATATAGAAATCCATCCATCTCCCATCCATTGGCCGAGCCACACGTATTTCTTCTCCCCACAAATTCGCAACACGGAAGTGCAATTGTGTGCAGGGAGTGCTGTGCAATGTTGGCCGTTGTGTGTATGTGGCCACTTAAAGCTGCAGCAACAACAAAAACCCCAGACGCTTGGCACGTTCCCATCAATCCCGAGCAAGTCGTGGACAACAGAGCGATGGATTGTTCTGTATGGGATGGGTGTTTGCGGCCAAAGGAAATACGTGCGAATGCCACACATTCGGATCGATAAACGATGCTCTGCCGGCATCCGTTTATCCTCCCCGGTTCGTTGCGAGTCATTTTCTTTCCCGCTTGTGGAGCACGATATCTACCACAACGAACGGCAGAAGGAGGCAAGGTTCTGCAGCCGTTAAATGATGCCGCATTGAGAGTTTGATGGAAAATGGTACCGGGGGAAGCGGGACAACAGGAAAAACTTCCAACAATGCACCACACACACACACACACCCAGCTCTGCGGTGAGCAAAATTGCTGGGAAGAATTCTCGTGCCGACGTTCCTGGCACCGGGCACCAAAATGAAGCGGGAAGCTGCGCACCGGGGCCAAAACCTCGAATATGTAGCACGCAGCGCAATACTTCTCTTAAGCTTTTTCCCACAGCACAAAGCGAAAGGTGAAAGCGGACGCCTATAAGCCTTCAGCATAGAATGGGAAGTGCTGTTCTGCCGAAAACGTTTGCTCAACTTCAAAACAACACTTTTTCGCCCGGTAGCGTGCGCCCGCGCCTGGTAATCTTAATCTACTTTACGCCTTTTCAAACGGAAAACCTACGCAAGTTGCTGAAGGCGGAATAAGGGCGGGTTAAAGAAAGGGAGATAAAGCTGCTTGTGGTGGAGATGGGCGGCGTAAATAGACAGACGAAACAACCTCTGAAAGGGTAAGCAGTGGTGACTCGCAAAGAAAAAAAGTAGTACATCTTCTACGAGGCATATCTAGCGGAAACCCCAACAGACACAGCAAAGCCGTGCTTTTCTTACAGGTCAGTGAAGCTAATCTGTATGCTAATCGTGCTGTTTTTAAATTTTATTGCGTATTACTCATTGTACGAAAGTTTATACTTAGCCTTATAAAACAATATTACATTGGAAAAAGGCTTGAAAGCTTTACACGAAGGTGATTGCGGACGAGAGACGCTGATTTGTCAACCCAACGTACACAACTCCCTTAACTTCAATTCACAATCACGCGATGAGTGTGAATCTAAAGCGCGTCTTGAATCAGTCAGTAAGTCCATCAGAATCAAGATAGCTAGTGTGCGAAAACAGTCAATGGAAAAAGTACTCCCACCAAGCGTACGTAACGACGTGGGCTGTAAATTGGAGTTCGCAAAGCAAGGAGAAAACTTTGGCGGCCTCTTCATTGACGGACGGAATAATGGACAGAAGCGAGGTAATTCAATTTCTATTCCGGGATTTCATTCAATTCGAGGCAATGTAAATTAGGCACTGTTTTGCCAGGCGCAGACCGAGCGCACTGCTGTACCAGAAGCACGCCGAGGAATGCAAATTGTAAATTCACGATGAATATTTATCGCACCAGAAGAAGAGGGTTGGCTGTGGTTTTGGACTTTCGTCGCAAGCTGATTTCGTTCAGATAGGTCAAAACAATAGCATGGATTCCATATTGATTAGAAAACACAATGCAAGTGTAGCTTATGTGGTACGATTTTGCACATTTGGCGTACAGAAAACGCAGCACTCATGTGCATTACATTAGAAATAGAGTCGAAAGAGACTCACGAGATCCAAACCCGCTAAAATACAACAACATCAATATGAAAAATACTTTGGAGTGGAAAAAAGAAAGCATCTTATTCTGTTAATGAAGCCTTTCACAATACTAGATACATTTTTTTACATGGAGTTTGACATTTGCCGATTGAAATGACGTCATCACTCCATGCAAAATAACACCCCAAATATTAAAAGAACTGTAACCTGTTTTTTAAACAGAAAATGATAAACAAACCTATTCTTCGATACATGATTGTACACAATTGTCGAAATCCATTGTGGTCCGCCAGCTGTCAATTGGGGTATGGAAAATACAACCGAGATGATAAATATAGTTCGACTGACATGTTAAAATGGTAGCTTTCCGTCTTAAAACATCAAAGAGGGCTGTTATCATATGTGCCTAATGATATCACAATATGGAGGTTTGTAGTTTGTATGAGCATATGAGAAAAGAGAGAGAGAGAGAGAGAGAGAGAGAGAGAGAGAGAGAGCGCTAAAAGTATCAGAACTTTATAATTAGAAGTAAAATTACCTAATTTATTTACGAATAGCAGCCCAGAAATTGGAGATAGATTTTAGAAATAAAAGTGCAGTGATGTCTTAATACAGAGTAAAACATATTTGTGAGTTCATATACCGGAATTGTAACAAAAAAAAATTGACCTCAAATCTTTCATGGTTTCATTGTATTAGAACCGTCACGCGATGCTAAATTGCTAAATATCCTAGCAATTTCAATATTTCAAATGTTTTTGTCCAGAAACATTTTAGGTCCTGTCTGCAATATTTCTCGCAATATTTCAAAACACTGGACTCTCTTTCTGGTATTATCTTGACGGCATAATGGCATACTTCAGCGTTTCGTTTCTGCAACTAGCAACTAGCAACCACAGGCAATATATAACAATTAATTAAAAACACAAAGGCGCGTTCCGCATATTTTTCCAACGCTTTTGTTTCTGTGAGAAAAAGGTACGTTTTGGTCGCTCACGGGGCAAAGGCCCGGAAATAGAACCGCACCGCTGGTGACACATTTCGCCGCATTTCACCGGTTGGGATCAAAGTCAACCTGTCAGTCGCCGTCGGAGTGGTTTCCCCCCCCCCCCCCCCCAATGCCTTTAGTTACCCACGGTTACCCCTATGCGCTCACATTCTCCGGTGGACACTCATTAATTTGTTGGTGTTTCACATGTCAGGTCGCTAGTTTCCGGTTAGTGGTCAGTCGGTCGGCACAATGTTTTGGCGCGACCCAAAGCCACGGTGACGGTGGTACCGTTGGCAGCCCTGCAAAGCAAATCGGTCACCACGGCGCGACGTGACTTGCCGTGACAGCCCGTAACAAGATCGAGAAGCACAGGCAAAACACCACGAGACGGTTTCGTTATCTTCGCTCCATTGGATAGTGTTTTTGCGGCGGGGTAAGCTCTCGCGGCATACCTTCAGCTCCAAAAATGGCTCCTCACACCGGCATGCGGAAGGAAATGGGTTGGCATACCGGCACGAATAAGAGAGAGAGAGAGAGAGGGATGTCGATCGCTGGATTACGCAAACTTTGTTGGATTACGCGGCTGATTAAGGTGCAGTTTATCGAAGTGCACGAACTATCGATACAAGCTGCTTAGGCGTCACGTGCACAGTAGCGTGCATTCCCTTTTAGTAATACCACGGTCACAACACAACACTATCCTGGCTGCAGCTTACAACAGCAAGCGCGAAAACGGTCGCTTCAAGGCGGGAAAGTTTAACGACGTGAGAATGGTAACATGTGTTGCAACAGTATTCTTCTCGCAACCCAGCTCGCAAAGTGTTAAATTTTATTTTTAGCCAAATGTGCCCTTCCTTACTATATCCCGGGCTGTTGGCTGCTGCACAATGTAGTAGCGATGAGAAACATTTCGATTAGCGAAATACATCCTCCTACATCGGTCGATACATCGGTAGCGCTGCGAGGCGTCAAGACGTCCCGTGCATCTTAACAACGCTGTGTGTGTGTGTTTAGCGATAGGAACCAGGGGCAGGGCAGAACACTGTGGCAAAAATAGACCCACAGAATTCCAGCTCATGGTTGAATGTGCAAGAAAAGCTACGTAGCCCGAAGGTTTCCCCGCCCTGGTGAGATGGATCAAGGCGAACGGTGGAAAGATGTTGCTATGCTTCGCTGCAACTTCAATAGAAGATGACACACACACACCCGCCGCACACATGGAGGAACCTTTCCAGAAGATGTACTTTTATTAACCATATAAACCTTAAAGAGTTGGGCAACAGCATCAAGCATGATTCAATTTGTTCCACCATTTACGGCACAACACAACTTCCAAACGACGGGATGTCGCTCGCTATCTCACTGAACCTGATCCCACTTTAAAGCCATTTCCCTGAGGGGAAAACGGAGCGATTTCCATGCGTTTGCTTGTTTAAAAAAGAAAAAGAGAGAAGCAGCAAACGTCACCTCCACTGTGCCCTTTAGGATGGTTTACTTTACCAAACCCGGTGCTATCAGATTCATCTCATAAATCACACGGACTAACGAGTCCAAATGCAACAGACTCTTCCCGCGAGTGATGTTGCCCCGGACCACGAAAGCAGTAGGGAGAGACCATGATGGAAGAATTTTTCCGAAAAGTTCTACGAATAAATCAAAACAAAATGTGTGTAGGTGGTCGCATACATCGCCCAGTTTCTCCCTCACACGGCGGAAAGAAGACGTGCGAAAAAGGGCAGCAAACATGTACTAACTAGGTTGCTGCTGTTGTTTGTGGATATGTTTGAATTTTCCGCTTCTTTTTCCCTTTTGATGAGGTCGAATGAGGTCGAGCTGGGAAGTGGGTTGGCGGTTTGGTAGCCCGCCCACCCAAGGACACGCTGCTGTTCATTAGTGAACGAGCCCGGAGCTCACACGATGAGCTAATTCGCGCGAAAACGTGAAGCAGATCCTAATCCAGCACACTGAATGGAAATGTGAAGTAAATAGCTACAAATCGTTGCCACTAATGGAATTGCACATCACAAACCGCAGCTTTCCTTCGTATGTGTGTGTTCACAGGAAGAGCACATACGTTGATGTACATTTTGCATGAATTATTAAACTCCACAGGAAAGGACCTGCCCAGAACCACCTGTGTGTATCGGTGAAAGCGGGTAGCAACATGAGCGCGGCAAAAGATAGAACACCTCTACTTGACCTTTGCCATGATCTGTCCGCCCGTCCCGCTCAAAAGCATTATCCACCCTACTTGTTCGCCCTCGTCCGCCCTTGACACTGATTGTTTCGCAAGCTTCACTCCCTCCTCTGCCTCCGTTGCGTAACACCACCGTGGACGGCAAGGAACGAGTTCGCTCAGCACAATCAATCAATCTCGTCAGAACGACAGTACGACGATTGCCAAGTTGCCCACCTTCCCGTGCCGTTCGATTTCGCTAGCCTTGAACCTTTGGTTTTAATGTCGAGCAATGTGGCAAACATGGCAGGAACAACAGCGAGAAACAAGAGAAAAAAAAAACATGCCATTCTCAACATTGTCATCGTTAGCTGAAGCTGCTGATGCTGGGGATGGAGGAGATATTGTTTGCTCGCTGCTCGCGACGGGATTAGAGAGTAACCTTTAATGATATCGTACACTCCCGCCGTTCCTCGACTTTCGGTTACGTCTTGCGAGTGACACAATTCTGTGTATGATTGCATCTTTCATTCGTTCGTTCGAGATGGCCGAGGGCGAGGCGCAAATGGCCGGAAGGATGCACTTTACGCTCTGTCATCAGCTGCCACCCACAGTGACACAATCAGATGTCTCCGCTCGCGGAAACCCAATTGCATTCGATGAATGTAATATACAGCGATGTATACGCTTGTCTGTCGCTTATTTAAACAACGGATTGTGCAGATGAAGTTGGTAAGTGGGGTTCGAGAGCTCAAAAGTTCTGGCGATTCTCCAAGTAGAGCAGATATTGATATTGCTAGAGTGTGTGAATACTTCTATTTTTATAAAGGATAAATGGTTTTTTGCTGGTAAAAAAGGGAAAATTGAACTATTCAGCCCAAAATTAAACGTACTCATAGCCTTTTCCAAGACATTAAAAATTGAAATACTGGTATTGGGTTTTGAAGTATCCAAGGAATTCAGATCATTCAGCAGTAAATTATAAAGGCCATATCCATAAAACAGCTAAAACAGGCAATGGGACGGTTCACAATTTGTATTGTACTTTTCAAAGGGAATTTTCAGGTTCTTTTGCAGGATTTTGCGCCTCCAGTAGTACAAGAGCCATACCACAATTGACTGGAACGTTAGTAGTCGTTAGAAAACAGTATACATATAATGTAATCTACAGTACAAGTTATTTGAATATATAATTGATAGAAGTTTGGGAAGAACAAGCGACAATTCAATTTGATTCTGATGTACAAGCATATTCCTTCATGATATTTCAATTCCATCAACATACATCGGTACTACGGAAACTTTCACTATAATTGGTAAAATTTACCAGGCATATATATTTCCTTGGAGCTGAATAACTCCTCGATATTAAATGAAAGGAGTGACGCCCAGCAAAACAGCACTACTACTAAAGAACGTCCTTATCAACTCATGTACAGTTGGTACGATTTGCTCTGAAGAATATCCTGGAAACTCCCACCAGGCATCGCCACTCAAGCATGTGCACATTCATGGAGCATAATCTGGCCGGCACGTGTCAACATTGCCGGTGGATTAGCATCGTCTTTTGGCCGTGAAGTGGTCAGTAGCGGGAGCAGTTCTACATCGTTAGGATCGCATGAAAAGAGTTGCTTTCTTATTTCGTCCACGCCACAACACAGCCAACAGAAACAGCTTTAGCTTAGCTGTGTGTAGCGGGCACTGTATGGGTTGTGCGGTTACCGAATAAGCACACTCCATCTCTAGGATGAACCATCCGTGCGTTTAAAGAAGGAACCAGCCACATAAAAACCTCATCACAGAGCACAAGCAGGTTGTGAATATGTTTAGAACGCTCATTTTGTCGCCTTCTATTCATTAGAGTACACACAAGTGGAGGAAGAGAAATCTTTGCCTACGCTTAAAACGCTGCTTGGAGTTGAGACTGTCAACGTCCCGGGCTAATGAGTCGGGCTGCCAGTGCAGGATGAGCCGCGAGCTGGCAACAGGTGTGCACGGATACATGACCGGAGCCGCCGCACCGATGCACGTGTCTGGCATACGCTTGACTTGAAGCCTTTCATCGCGGTACACCACACAAACACGGTGAGCAAACACACACACACAAGCCTTAATTTGCGGCTCAGCAGCGAAAGGATAATCACGAAATTATCTGGATGGTTGAGAGTGAATACACAATGCGCAGTATAAGGATTGAGTGTGTTGGTGTGAGTGAGTTATGCCTCCCTGCGTATTGCTACCGTCGATTGAGCAACCGCAAGAACTTCAATCACTTAACGCTTCGGCCCCCTTCTTTGCAACAATCGAGCACCTTGACTTTCTGCACCATTATGTCATACGCAAGAGGAATAAGGGAACGACAGAAGACATCGGGGTCGGATGGGGAAGGATTGGGCTTGTTTTTTTTCTTCTACTGTAAACAGCGCATATACAAGTGCTTCGTTCCGCTCCACTAGTGCTCCATCGAACGGGCTTGAAGCGATCAAACTAATTCAATTAACTCGAATAAATTCCCACCCAACACTCGCGCGACCATTACGGCGCAGTACACCGAGTACAGGGTGGTGGGAGAACAAAAAAGAAAAGGAAAATAACGTGCGAAAAACAGACCCCGACAACAATGGGGCATTTTTATTCTCGTAACTCCTCGCTCCGTTTTCCACCATTCGGTTCGGGTGAGCTTTCTCTCCTTCCCGGGCACAGCAAAACGTGTCGAAAGCTATATGAGTTCCCATAGAAACTAACCAAAGGACACAATGTCCGGCAAACGATGATCGTCTGTTCCTGTGGTGAGTGCATCCGGTAGTTCCCAGGAAACGGCTACAAAACATTGAACATTGTTCGCTAGTTTCCTCCTGTTAGTCAGGTTTCAGGAGTAAAGTGTGAGCAGCGCAGAAACCGGGAGCCATGTTCATGCGGTGCTCAAACAGCACTACCCACCGACAGCAATTAAATTTGCTTCGGAAGTATCCTTTACCCTACCCCCCACACACTGGGGCATGTGCTTTTGCTTTCGTTCTACCGCACAAAGTGTCGGACGATTCAGTGAGATGCACGTTTCTACATAATAATGATGTGCGAAATGGCGTCACTCGCCCCCATGCAGTGGGTGTGCCCCCCCCCCCCTATTCCCAGAGGTTTAATTGGTCGTAACACATTATGGGATGACGGCAGCAATCGAGTGTTATTGTCGAGTGACGTTTGCGCCATAACTGTGTGCGATCAAATCCCCCGCGTGACGTTCGAATCGTGTCGCTCCGAGCTACGATAGACTGAGGTACTTACGAGGTTTTTTTTAGTTCTAGTAGTGAGGTTTTTATTGCCGACAACACGTTTGGATGTTGTTACTCACCTAGAATGGAGAAATAAATGAAATACTATTAGAATACAGGAAAATCATTATATTGTTTTTACATTATTACAAAATTCAATAATATTGGGTAGAAATTACAATCTACTAGTGGAAATATTTGTAAAAAAGTAAAAGATGTAGGAAGCTTCTTCAGTGAGGAATGGTTCTTATTACAAATCGAATCACTAAAGCTTTATGAATCACTGAAAAGTACTATCCATTGAACGTAAAGATGAGGCCGTATACGAGGCACCGCGACAAACACAGGTCATCTCTAACGTAACATACAGGAATGGTTTCTAAAGAGCCCAAAATAACACTCAGAACACAAACCCACAGCTACACGAGCTAAGAACCATCGGTTTTAAATGTAGGATTATGTGAGCGAAATTATCAGTTTGAACAAGAATTAACAATTCTGGCAAAAGCTTCAATGTGGAGCGAAAAATAACTATGAGCGATAGAATTTTAGGACCGCTTCGAATTGCCTATGCCAGAGATGTCAAACTAATGGCCCGCGAGGTCTTTTGGTTTGGACCGCGACCGTTTCAGCCGAAATTCATTTATAGATCATTTCTGCTTCTATAGTACAAGTCAGTCAATTCCAGACTCCTGAAATATGAAGGGTACTGATTGAACTTTTGTAACGTAACTATCTTCCCAAAATAAAATCAGAAGATATTCTAACGGACTGATTTTTGTATCAAATAATATCATGTAAAAACTAGGCTGTGGCCCGTGCTACTATTTTCAGTGCCATTTTGGCCCGCGGAGTCAAATGAGTTTGACATCGCTGGCCTATGGGGAAAAGTGCGATGAAGAGCCAAAAGCTAACCAAAATGTTAACAGAAGGATTTTAGTACTAAACAGATATACATATAAAATATTTTGAGATTCACGTATTCTTGATAAAATCATGAATCTC
This sequence comes from Anopheles gambiae, assembly GCF_943734735.2. Taxonomy (NCBI): domain Eukaryota; kingdom Metazoa; phylum Arthropoda; class Insecta; order Diptera; family Culicidae; genus Anopheles; species Anopheles gambiae. Next base: position 18,468,546 of record NC_064602.1, on the reverse strand, counting down.
TAAGTTTGAGATTCAGATTCATGTAATCACGTTGAAGATTCCGATTATGTTTGTAAAGATTTCATGAATCTGAAGCAGAGTTGTCCATCTCTAGTTACAATAGTTTCCTAACAAAGAGCTCCTTTTAATAAAATAAAAGATGTAAATACAATAAAATAAGAGAATTCATTGCTTAGAGCAAGACAAAAGACTCACTAGGAAGTCACTAGACTTTAAATTTATTTAAAAAAGAACATTTCGTTCAACAGCTGGGCTCTCGAGCAAAGTGCAGCCGGCGGATCATAGCGGAACAATAATTCATACTGTTTTGGCTTCGTTCGAAACCTCAAAACATTGTGCAGTAAATAAGTAAGCACAAGTGCGAAGAATTTGCACCATAAACATCGACCGTTGAGTCTTACCCCTTTTTCAGCTGTTCTCCTTCCCCTCCCTCCCGGCACAATAAACAAACAAGCAAATGATGAACGCCCTTTTGATCGTCCCATCACTCCCTTTGCCACAGTTTTGCGCACATCACAAAGTGCATCATCAACGGCATGGCACTCAGACCAAGCTGCAGACCTAAGCGGCAGCAGCGCTCTTACTGCGCGTTACATTAATTTAATCTCGAATGCCCCCGTCGTGAACCTCAAACGGCGGGCGTGCGGGCAACCGAGTGTCCATCTACAGCAGCCACAAAACAAACCCAAACAACCATACCGTCTATGGGTATGTGTGTACACACGTGTGCGTGAAGGGTCGATGTCGATGCAGTTGTTGCGCTCGTGCATCAGTTGTTTGCTTCGGTGCGATGCGATTATTTGCAATTAGCATGCAAGCGTGCATTTTCCCGTCCGTATCTGGAGCCGAAGATCAGCACCAGCACACACCACCACCACCATCAGGTTCTAATATTTTTTTTTCTGTTTTTGCACTGTATTGCGCACAGGCTAATCAAAACATTCCAAACACACCAGCAGCAGAGCCCGTACGTCCCGTTCTCACTCTGTACTTTTCGGCCGAAACCAGCGTGGCAAATCGGGCTAGACGACAAAGGGAATTTTCCGGGACAGCTGAGAGGAATCATCTCGGTCGGGAAACGATCGTTACTTTTTCGCTCCCTTCCTGTGCAATACACCGTAGTACACTGCACATACTGCCGGGTGTCTGAAAGCCGGACTGCAACATCCGGAACGCATGATCTCATGCAAGTATTTTTAAAACACCACACCGCAACCGCAGCACTCAACACAACCATCGCACCATTCGCCCGGGACCATTCGTTCGCCTTCTCCGGGAGTGGAAAATGGAAACAGAACACACCAACCACACACCATTCGCGGGTGTGCGGGGTTGAGGAGAGCAGCATTTGCGTTAAATTCCAGCCCAAACCAACTTTGGAGCGCGAGTTTTTTTTTTTGAGTTTTGTTATAAATGGGTTTATTTTACAGCAAATGAAAATTCCACGCAAAAAGGTAATTAGTCGACCATTTGCACTGAAGTTTTCCTATCGCTTGGCGTGCACTTTTGTAGTGGAATGTCCGGGAAATATACTACAAAATCAAACGTACCGATCAGCTGCCCAAGAACGCACAACAAAGCAGCAGGTGCGTTACAAATTAAACGCATATTTTACAAATTGCTACCAAGAAGTACGTTTCAATATTCTGTGCAAAAGTTGCTCCAACAAGTTTTGAATGTTTTGCTCATCAATACGATTGATGCTCTCTACAAAGTGATGCGCCGTCGACACGCAATCGAGCGTGATTGGAAAATGAGCAAAAGTTTTCCTTCTGCGAGTTCCGTTTCAGCGCAGCGTTCCTAAGATATGGACCGACAAAGATGACTTTAAAATATGCAAAACATATTCCACCGTACCACTGGGCTACAAAACGACGAATGTTGATGGGGGGAAGAATCGAGCAGATCATGGAGTTTTTTTTTGTTGCCTCCCGATAGATTGGAAACAATTTCGCGTGTTGTTGAAAATTGGATCCGATTGGGATGATGCCGGGACGTTTTTCTTTATTTCCTTGCTCAGGGTTTTTTTTAGCTCAAGCCTTGTTCCGTCTTTCCATCGATTGGATGTAATTTACAAAACAAAAAAAGAAGCACACGAACCAAATCATCAGCTTTCGCGCTATTGAATCACGGGGGCCATTCACGTAGAAAGCAGGCGGAGAGGAGCACGCCGACTATCCCGTTCCGAGGGAAGCGACCCGGGGAAGGGTTTGCAGCTCAGCCCGAAAGGAAAATTGATTGAGTTCATTGGCAACGTTGTTGTTAATGCTGCTGCCGATGTTACTACTATTGATGATGGATCGATTTTGTGTGACGGAGGCAGACAAAAAAGAAGGCCCACGCCGGTTCACGAAAATGGGAAGAGAAAGTTGAGCCCAATGAATCGAGCGAGGAAAAAAAAGAAGACCTCTTTGAGATATAATTATTTTCGATTTCTATCGTGGTTTCCCCTCCAAAAGCCCCAAAATCACATTTGTTCATCTTTGGTTGTTTTGCTTCTATTTTTGCTGCTACTGCACACTAAAAGCAATCAATAAGTGGTGCACAGGGATTAGTTAACAGCGAGATAATTCACTTATCGGCCATCAAAAGATTGGAAGTATACATTCAGACGGCCAAACAGAGAGGTTAGCGTACAGAAGGATGAACAGGGGGAAAAGCTACCGATGCCATCCATTTATCATCTCCAGCCGATATGCATCAGCCGGTCGCCATTGTTGGGGAGTGACGATCAAACAAACGCCACGACACAAACGGGGCATCATGTCAATCGACGATTATTACGACGAGTCCATTAAAATTTACTTCCAGGTTCACAGCCCAGCAGAATCGTTGTCTCGGAGCGGACGGACAGTTGGCTAGGCCAGGAATGCCATGGAAGCGTAATTAAATTTCCCCCTTCTCTTCGGTGGCAAATAATCGACCTCGTTTAAGGATCGATTTTCCTGTTTTCCCTCCCCTCGGCTTGTGTTCCTGCTGGGACGCTTATTTATAGACCCGGTCGGTTGGCTCGACAGTGCCACATGTGCTGTCCATTGGAGGTGTCCAGTGAGCGTTGTAATGGGTTGGACTATCGACTGCAACTTTGCTAGAGAACCAGCTTGCTGGACAACGCGCTAGAGCTCTAGAGCGCTGGAGCTATAACAAGAGCCTATTTCCGAAGCGAATCTACCGCGGTAGTACTGTTCTTTGAACGCGTAAGGTAAGACCACGGAAGGTCCTCAGCCGTAGGAAGTCAGGCCCATATTGGACACGAAGCGCACACGGCCCTCAATTTCCATATTATTCTTATGCGTACGACACACTACGACATCGTAGATTAAGTGATCAATCGCTCAAAACTCGGAACAAATCACAAAACAATGGTTTGTAATGGTGGGAGACATGGTCGGTCCTCCAACTCCAAACCCAAACCCTGGGACGTCTAGGCTATTGGGACACAGGAAATTGTACCGTGTGTAAACAAACGAATTCAATCAAAACACACCCCTCCTCCTCGCTGGCTTTCCCTGCCATCCACCGCATCTTCCTCACTTTCTGCTGTTTAATGCATGAATATATATTTCGTACGAAGGAGGCGCACAAGATTAATGATGAATATCAAACGAGCACGAAAGCGCAAGTCCAGCGCTTTCCAGCTCATTGCTTGGTTACCAGCCTACGATGCCAGCGGAAGCCAACCAGCCAACAGCGCACTAGCTTCTCTGTGGATGTGCGTTTGAGCTGTTATTTTGTTTTGCTTTTTTATTGCGACTCTCGACGCTTTCCTTCGGGACACACGTAAGTGTTCCACATTTGCATTGAATATAATATTCACTGCTGCCAAGTGTGTGCGCTCGAATGCACATCCGTGGTGGGTGAATAATATTTCGATTAGGTTTTGCTTCGCAACATATTTGTTTAGAATTGAAAGAGATTCAGACGATACCCCCTCTGCGTAACTACTTTCTAATGTTGAAGGCATCTTTGAAAACGACGATCATGATCATTAAGACGATCGTCATTAGGTAGCTGCAAAACTTCGATCATTAAGCAATGTAACAATGCGACAATCGGGCAGTATCATTTAACCTACGTGAGTTCGTGGGAATCAAAACGATGCTCAGTCCAACAAGCGTAATGGCCATCGAAATGCGTCGAAAATTGCGTCGGCCCCAGAAAACGCAAACCCTCCGGGCCAGTGTTAATTCGACGTTATTTGATACGTGTCAAACAGTTCACATGGCAGGGCTTCCAAGGCACCCAAGTTAAGCATTGTACTCCGACGACTCCGCATCGCTTTCGAAGCGCAGTTTGGTGGGATCAACCTTCAGAAAAATGGATGGATCGAATCGGATCTCCCTCCATTACAGGGCTGAATGTGTGCAGGGCTGAATGTCTAGCAGTGTGTGTGTTGCCTAAGACCCGGAAGTAATTGCGCACTGCATGATCATGATGAAAAATTGCTTTTATTCATAAGTTGGTGCCACGATGTAAGCCACGATCTTCGAACAGTAATTACACCAAGAGATAGATTTTCATGGAGCATTGTGTCTTTGAAAACACAACCTCACAGTCAAAGGTTCTTCCCATCTTGTGGAATATGTAATGTAAACAAAAGCCCCCTGCTTTTTTGGATTCATTCCAATGTAACATGACCCTTTTTCCATGAGCTTGCCGCAGGCAAATGATTCTATGTGCAAACGGGCCTATGTTGTTGTGGTGTTTAAGCGATCCGATCGACGGCAAAAGAAGGGTACACCCGCTCGCTCTGCGCACTACCCTGAACTCCAGCTTCTTGGTGAAGGATCAAGTATAGGCGTGAAGGAAGAGAATGAGGGGGGGGGGGGGGGCAGACATTCCGTGAAAGTGATTCTCTGGTGCAAACAAACCCGCTCAGTGTCATCGTAAAAAGTGAATCTTGCTGGTCGTTTGGCTTCGCCTGAGGTTTGGAATACAAATGTTTATAGGAGCAGAAAATAAAAAAAAAACGAAGCGCAACGAAACCAAACTCCGTGTCTCTCGTGTGCTCATCACGTGTATCGACAAACACCTAAACACGCATTAAAAACGCTTACGTGCATAACACTGGGTTGGATTGTAAATATATACATCCAAACAAACCAAAAGACAAGGCACGATATGGTGACACATGAAACCGTCTGTATGTACGTGAGCACATTGGGGGTTGTTTTTTTTTTCTTTTGGAGGTGCCCAATTTTAGATCAAGATCAAGATCTGGAATGATGATATCGTTTGCGACACAATCTAAACCCCCTGCCCACCAAAGCCTATCCAGAGATTGAAATTGGGCTTCCGCCGTTTTTGGGGTTTCTGCACGTGACCTCATTATTACTGAGATTTCTTATCAAATCATGTGCTCCACAGCAGGATAAACACGCAAGCCGACGTGATATCAAAACAATTGAAGCCAATTTTAAAGCCTCACTGAAACTGAAGAATTCGTTTGGGGCGTGTGCTCGAGCCATAAAAATGTGAACAAACGACGAAAAAACAAGAAAAGAGTTTCGAGATTTCGCTCGTAATCAAATATCTTCCCCATCTTCCACCACAAGTCCACTACATCCCTCGCCCGGGAAAACCACATTCAAGTTTTCCTTTGCAACACAATCGTAAATATACGGCACCCGAATGTTGCGGATTTTATTCGGTTCAGCTGGTTGCGGCAGGGTGATGCTGCCGCTGCGGTAGTTAAAATAAAACTTTCAAGAACGGAAAGATTTCATCCCCACCCCATCGGGTGGAATGCAAATTTGGGGAATGTATTTTCTTTTCCAACAAAGCGCATTTTCTCGCCACGTGAATAACAAACATTAACCGGGTAAGTAACGCCGCACACTGTAAGGGGAACATTAATTTTAGCTATCTTACATTCATTCCGTAGGGGATTTCCAGCTTGATTGACTGCTGTGGAGAGGTTCGGTTGAAGTGGAATGTCTGTGGGAAGCGTTCGGGGAACCTGAAAGCCCCCTCCAGGTGGTAGCAGCTCTAACGTTGGCAGCATAGGACGCGTAAGCATTTCGCAAGATTCCCTGCCAATGCGGGAGGGTGGCGTGGGCTGTACACCTGTACGAATGTGTACACGGTATGACGATGAAAATTCAGCATGGGCAAGAAATAAATTTCACTCCAAAACCCCGGCTGGAGTGTAATTTGAGACGCCGCCGTCCTTCGGAGCATGTTTTTCTGAGCGTGATGGGAGCCAAACACGATGAAGGTCTCGCTTGTAAGAATCCAGCTTAGGCCCTGTTCTTCGTGTCCTTCACGTTAAAATTGAAGAAAAACGAAGGTGGAAAATTCTAAGTGGATTAGATTACGTTCACTCAAGGTAGTTGTTGTGGAGCGGCTGCCGTGTAATTATTTTGACCTGTATTTGAAACATTTGCACTAAGGTTAAGACATAGGATACTGAATATAATTTTAAAGAATTCGAACGTATACTTTTAGGCGCTGTACGTATCTTGCTGCAAAGAAGACAGTAAAATGCTTAGTTTTGGTGTTGTTCTTCATGGTTTGTTCATTAAGTTTGATTAATATGATACTTCAGCGATGGATTACAAAGATCAAATCCCTGCAGATTAATAAAACTTTAAAGTATTATAAGCAGTCATGAATTTTTAACCAACACAATATATTTGAGTGCCTTCGAGGACTTATCACAAAAAGTGTTGCATATATGAATATCCTTCCGAAAACTTCTTTGGTTATTACTAACTAAATAAGCTAACTGATCATTCTGATCACCTAACAAATTGAATTCTTCCTACATCTTTGGTTAAGTGGTTATTTTTCGCTCTTTTTTCTTCATCAACAATCATTAAATTTTAATGAGTCTGAACCTAGGACATTGAGAGGTTCATTCATTAAAATTTGAAATCCAGACTCATTGATACAGTTTGAGAATTAATTCAGGTCTACGAAACTAAGTCAGAGCAAGCTATCTCAAAGCAATTTTATTGATATTATTAAAAGACAATCGAAAAACACGTATACATCATATCCACAATACTAAAAAGTAAAATATTGTGTCGTTTTTAACCCAAACCAATTAATTATTCATTATTTGACGTAAGAATCAAGGCTCTACATTTATCTTCTTTATTCAAACTGTTCCCATAATATGTATCCATCACATACATTTCACATTTCCAATCAAACGTTGCAATGTATCGCGCTTGTTCGATCGAAATGTGACACAGCGTTGCATCAATATTGTAAAAAATAGTAATGAGCGGTACAATGCGTAAACAATGTACCGTGCGCGATACTTTGCCCGCGATAGCGTCCACCACACAATAACGCAACAGACAGACACGCACACACACACGTACATGCATTAATTATGCTCAAAGCAATCATGCGACTAATTATCAAGCCCGAAACCGAAACTCGAACCCATCAGCAGCACAGAAAGCTGGCGGTCTGGCGGTGTGTAGAGCAAAGGGGTTTGTTGGAAACATTCATTATCGGAGAAAACGCCCCACTACAGTGCTCGCGAACATGTGTGTGCGTGTGTGTGTGTGTGCGTATGTTGGATAAAAGGGCTGTTCTGGGCTGAACTTTTACACTCTTCACGCAACAGCGACGCGCGCTTGCACAAAGAGCTTGCAAATCGCATCAGCCCCCGGAATCGGTATATACCGGAACCAGCCAACCATTAATTGTCTCCGGTGACACCTGGGTGAGACGCACCCAATCTCCTCCTCTTCGCATGGAAACGAGGTGTATCTGTGTGTGTGTGTCGTGCTCCCTTACACCCACACAGCGCGAGAGTCAGCGTGCAGAGAGGGTGTAATATGGTTCCGGTGTTTAAATTATAGCATTTTTTTTTGTAATGGGAAAAATGATACCCACCATGAACCGTGTAACCAGTGACGGGGAGGGAAAACTCATTCCGTACCTTTCCCCTCTTTTGCGGAGTAGCTAAAGTCAAGAGCTCGCCAGACACACTATCATGTCACGGCTGTGGCTCTATGCGGAAAGCACACTGGACGGCCGGAGCATTAGCGGAGCGTTCGGGTGTGCTTCAAAGAGTATATAGCAGGCAAGCACCACTCAGCAGTGAGCCAAAGCCCCATTGACATTGACATTAATGCTACCGAAGCATCGCTGGATAGTGTTTTCCGCTCCCTCATCAGGCTTTTGTGCTCTCGGTTCGGCTAATACAAACACACACACAGACACAGATGCACAGTGCGCACATACTACTTGAGCTGAAAGGCTAACCTTCACCAACCTTTAAACAAGTCGACCTCGAAGTCATCTTCAGCTGCTATTGGAATGTAACCACACCCTGCTGTGTGTTAACCATTTCATTCATTTAATTGTAAACACCCGCGTACCAAGATGAGCGGTTTTACGCAATCAATCAAGGTTCCGCAACAGCGACAGCGCGTTATCTTGCCAACGGCGTGCACGTGTGCTTAACTAGCGCCGGCCAACGCAAGGGAAGCTGGGCCGTGAACAACACGCGTCGCCGTTGTCATGGCCTTTTCCGGCGTTTTCAACAGCCGTTGCACGGAAATATCCTTCACAAATAACCGGTTTGATTGTGCATCTCTATCAGTCACATGGTGTCCGTCGTTGAGATGACTGCATCGTACCAAACCGGTGGGAAGCTGAGGAAGGCGCCAGCAAAACGCTACCGACCGCTAATCATATTAGCATTCAAACGCGCGAGATTGGTGCACTAATTTGGCGCACAAAACAGACACACCACCCAAAGGCCAATCTCGCTCCGGGTAGCGTCTTGAGCAAGGGGAAAGCTCTCTCGGCCTTGTAAGCGAAACTACCAAATAAAGATCCAAAGGAGCATGGTGGGCTGCCGCCTCTTGACTCGCGCTTATCGATGATGGAAGGTGGGCTGTACGCTATCGCGCCGTTCTCGCCCCGGTTGGACGCCCTCGTGACATCGATTCAATTACGTCAATTACGGTGGTGAACAACGGTGGTGACAGGAGCGTTTTGATTCGTGTCACTCGTGTCAGATGAGCCTCGCTAGCGCAGCTCTTCATCCCTTCAGCGAGAGAGACTGCCCCCCTCAATGGATGTAGGGCGACAAGAGGAACCGCGATCGCGATGCCGGCGGGTAATGATGGCAATTATTTTTACCCTCTCACACCACCACCAGCGATGAGTGTAATCTCAGCACGTCGCAGACACGGTTCGATCAAGCGCTGATTTATTTTTGAACTCCGATACGCGATTCACGAGCCGGTCGCGCACACGACCGGAAGCGCGTTACTGTGCGATGACGCCATCCCCTGCTTCCTACAGGCGTCCCAAGGACGGTGCGGACAGATAAAAGAGCGATCGGAGGGTTTTGTTTTTAATAATACACATACACACACATAGAGGCATAGTTCCCCTGCAACGGTACCGGAATTCCAGCACCAGCTCCATATAAATAAACCGTTCGACCGGTCGGGGAGACGGTGCTGCCGAATGGTTTAGCCGTTTGCAGTGCAGGGAAAAGAAACGCGCGGCAAACCCGGGGCAGAGCCGCCAGCCGCATGTTAGATGTTCCATCTGGAGGGTAAAACTGATACGACCGCTCGCGCGCGCTGGTAGGGCGGGCTGGTCGATCGTGTTTTGCTCCTTCTTCTGCTTCCCTTATGCTCAGCGCCAACTCCTCGGCCGGCTCTCTAACTCGTCCGACTCGTGAGCAGACGCGGGCCCTAAAAATAGACGGCACAGCACTGTGCGCCACACAACGATTCGGCACGATTCGAAAACGCATTAATTGCACGGTGACAATTGACGTGTGACTAACGCGCCAGACATGCGTAAGCGATCGTCGTCGCATCGGGATCTTCGATCGACAGCGTGCAAATAGCAGCGCCAACGCTGGGTTGCATGTAGGCGGTGACGTGGTAAGGTGGCGTAGGTTTGTCGATAAGGAAGCGGGTTTCACCGTTGCGCGCGCGCGCCCGTCCCATGGCCATGGTGGCCTCGTTTCACACGATCGCGACAACCTATTCTTATCATGGAGCAACCAACGAGGAAGTTTGTCGCATGTTAATTTGCATGTTTTGTGTGCACGAAATCGGAACACCGCGAAGGCGCGATCGTTCGTCGTGTTAGAAGAATCGCAACGAGGCCGTGTTTGAATCCACACACACACACGGGTGCGCAAGTGGCCTTCTTTGCCATCGAGTGATGCAATTGTTCATTGACTCACCGTCACCTTTGTGAGTTGCTTCGTGTACGGCAACTGTGTTTAATTTTTCCATTCATAGTGACTCACCTAAAACGAGACGAAAAGGAAGAGAGAAAACATAACATTAGTGCTTGTGCGCGTTAGTGTTGAGTGTTTGAATTCGCATAACCTGGACAATTTCTTACTAATAAACCCTTTTTTTCTTCTTGTAATTTCTAAGCTTTCATCGATCTTGCAACGAAGCCTCATTATAAGAAAGAAAAATAGAAAGCATTCAACCCCATAAATCAGTACGCTGCGTCCCATCTGATCTACCTACCTACCCTTTTGAGTGGAGCCTTATCAACCCCTTGCCAAATTAAGGCGATCTTTAAATAATTTCCGCGATCCGCGAGAAAAGAAAAACATCCCCACACTGCCTCTTCCATGCTACTGGTTTATTTCCCCTACTTCCCATCCCTACTAAATTATTTTTGCCATTTTTTCCGTTCCCCATCATTATTGGCGAAACGATCAAAAGCGCATTTAGAAAAGCGCGTGTGGCTTCTGCTCTGCGCAACGTTCGCGCGTGCGATCATTTGTTTCGAAATAGATTTTAAACTTTCTAATACATATCATCACCCGCATGGGGGGGCGAGGGGCTGGGGGGCATATAATGGGGGTCTCAGTCAGCCAGCCAGCCCGCCCGCCGCAATTAGTCTAATCACGAGCGGCAGCAAACATTTGCAGCCTCATCAGTAGCAATGGCGGCAGCGAAGGTAGGGTTGCAATTTCGATGCGGGGTCGTCGCTGCCGACGCGCCCTGGATATGATGCTTCGGGGTGGGTTCGGGCCTTTCGAGCTCGGACTGCTTTCGACGCGCTCGTGATGTGCCACATCTTTGCCCGGGTGGGGAGAAATTATTCCAGCACCAAGATTCCATTTACAAACCCTTTCCCTTGCCTCCTCGCTGCAATGGCAATGCTTTCTGGAGGGCCACAACAAAAAACATCCAGCGGCATCGTGACGTGATGTTGCCGCCGTCGCAGCTGCGGGTTCGCTGCCTAGCCCGCCGGCCGCGGCGTGTTTAATTGACGAATTGAGCGTCCAGCGTAGCTCCAGATGATGGCGGTCGACAAGAAATACTTGGAATCTTCTTCTTTGGAGGACGTCCCGGGTCCGCTCCGAAGGGTGAGTTATGTCGAGTGCGGCACAACAGTGCCTCTCATTGTGTGACCCCCAACCGTGACAAAGTGTAAGAGCTGCAAGCTCTTTCTCCGCACAGGAAACGTCGGTTAGCCGTTTGCTTCTAGCTGAATTGAATTGATTAAGGTTACTGCTGGTAGTTGGGCCGCTCTGTTTTTTTTGTCAAGCCTTCACTTCAAACGCTCCAATAGAAATTGTAAAGAACTTGTTAAATTCAACCTAGCTCCAGCGTCGTGAAGCGTGCCCTAAAACCAGCTCAAGAAGCTGAGCTCAAGAAAACGCAACAGCAAAGAATGTGATGTGGAAATGGGGAGAAAGAGAGCCTACTTCAGCTTCGAAAAAAAAAAGAAGACATGCGCGTGTACAGGAAGCTATTAAAGAAACCGGTTCCCACGGACCGATACCAGAGGGCCTTTCGCGTTCCAGATAACACTAAACCACGCTTCGAGGTCCCTCACTTTTGCGGCCCGCGAAAAGCTGCGCATTTAAGGGTTTAATTGTAAACTAGCTCGCTTTATCGCGCTCTCGTTCGGAGCTCGATTCGACCTAGTGTAATAAAAAAAAGACTTTTTCAAAACCATGTCGAAACCTTATCAACACGCTAGCGGGACTTGTTCTGGAAGGCAAGAGATAGGCGATTGTGACAAAATGTCAAACCCCGTCTGCCTTGACCTATGACATCACGGCAGCACGATGGCTGAGAGCTAACCGATCAAAAGGTGGTAATAAAAACGGTTGCCCAAAAAAAGAGCTGATTTGGAAAGTGGACAGCATCACAACAACAACAACAACAACAACAACAAAACATCAACAACAACAACACCCTTTTACGGAGACGTGTAGCAGTGCTGTGCGTGAGTCATTTCGAATATATTTTCTAGGCTTATGGCTTTTACTGCCACTTTTTTTTGTTGTTGCTTGTTTTTGCTTCCTTTACGAATATTCATATCTCCGTGTGCTCGTAAAGTTGCTTTTTGCCACACAACTGCGCAGATAGAGACACTGTCCCATCGATCACAGTACTGCGAGAGCCCGGCGAATTAATGTCCTCCCCTTTCTACTACAGCCACCATCTCCCCTTCTCGCAGCATCCCACAACCCATGGGGGCATCAACTCCACATTCCATGTGGCCCGCGCAATTGCGCCACACAACAACAACGAAATTGGAACGAAGCTCAGCTCCAGTCCAGCAACAACAACAAAAAGAGTGTGCATGCATCAACCAGATGCACAACCTCGATAACCTCTCCCTGCCTACCGGCCAGTCAATGGGCAGAGGGCTATATGTGGAGCGCGATTGATAATGCCCCCGCACACACACACACACAAAAACCATACGCGCCCAACATGCGCCAACTCATCTCGCGCGGCACAACACTCCCGCGCTCGGTGATGATGTCACACGCGGCAGCTCGCGAATGAATTCTACATGGAGGCCAACGCGATGCTCTGTTTGTGTGGGGGCAGAAGAACATGGGCACACCGGTTGAACAGATGATGATGATGCTGGTGATGATAATGCAATTTAATATTCAACACACTCACAACACCCGCCGTCGGAAGGTTCAGAATCGAGCACAGTGCAGAACCGAATGTTGCTACATGTGGCCGTGGGGTTTTGTGTTTGTAAACAACTGGGCTCTGGTCGGGTTGGCTGCCTCACCATCCCGTTCCCCAAAGCCACAGACTGGCAGGCTCATCCGTTGCGTGGTTTCGTGGTTTGTGCTGGCCATCCGCAACCGCGTTTGTGGGGTTTTATTTTTCCAAAATTTTGTTCCAAAATCTCACCACACACCAACAAAAACCCGGAACCACGGCAAGGTTATTGCATGTGGTTCGCCCCCATCATCATGCCTAGCTGGTCAATCACACGTCAGGTTTAACCGAACGGTGTGAATTGCATGACGGTCCAATGCTAGCCAAAGTTTCCGCGAATATAACATTGCCATACTGGATTCAGGCTGAAATGAATGGGCAGCGAAAACCGTTCCAGTACCGGAACCGGATCGATAGTCAATCTCGATGGCCGTTGTTCGATCAAACAGAAACACACACACACACACAAGCACACATACATTTCGTGCTCGGACTGTATAAACGGTGTGCTATAAATTTCGGTTGCACAACCCCAGAAGGGCCATCGAGATCTCTTGCTTTGGCTAATCTCTCCACACTTTCCATCTGGTAAGAGAAGGTAACCTTCAAGATTTTCGCAAAAAAAAGTCCAAGGGTCATCCTGCTTTTAACCCCCCGCACAAGAAGATAATGCGAACGGTGTACGGCTGTTATGGTCACAAAGACACTCTGTCAGTGTGTGTGTGTGTGTTAATGGTCTTTTTTGGATAGGAAAAAATAAGATGAGAGAAAGCGGTAGGTAACGAACTCCGAGGGCAAAACTTTGGGGCAACCAAACTTTTAATTGAATCCAACACCGGTTGTGCGTGTCTCCCGGGACGGTACAGGACGGGGCCTTGGTCTAGCTTTGGCAAGGGGGAAATAATCTAAAACCCAACCCCAAGGTGAGCAGAGTGAACCAGAGATAACCAGTTCAACACCTCGACACGACCAACGGTGAGCGAACAACGTTTACCAAAGGTGGGCAATAAATAAAATATTCAAGGTAGTTTCAATGTACGATCTCTGGTGGATACTGAGAGCTCGTGCAAACTTTAAAGCTGTACATTGAGATCAAGCATATGCTGAGTGTTGCCAGTAACCGAGTAGAATGCATGTATTTGAAAGAATATTCAATTCCAATTCTTGAATTAATTGAAATTTGAAGTTGCCTTGTTTGAGGTCAAAATTGGACATCTTTGCAAAACCTTCTCCAGCGCTATTCTTGCAGTCCTGGAGCATCCAATCATATTACAATTTAAACTTGTCTGATCCTATTAATGTCAAGGGGCATTTAGCTCGCCAACCGCATCACAGTTTTGTGTAGGTTCCGGCCAGGTTCACAAATCAAATTAAAAACCCCGTATGTAATTTTGTCCCAAACGGATACACTGTGACATTTCCAGAAGGCCAGACGACCACGCACATTCCCCACACGGTCTTGCAGATCAAGATTCTTTGCAACAAACTGTTCCGTCCTGGTAATATGATTACAAAACTTGGGCTCACCCAACCGAGACACGGGGGTTGGTGAAAAATCTCATAACCTTCACCGGTGGGCGCTCCCGGTGACGTTACAGACTGTATGCAATCAAACATACAACACACATGCCCTGATGCTGGAGAGTTGGGTTGGAGCGCTCGGTGTGTTTCTTTCTACTGCCTACAACTTTCACCTTTGCGCGCCGGCATGGTTGCCGACTGTACCGAATAATAATAAAACACAGTGAGCAAATATTTGTGGTGAGATATTTACATCTTGAAATGGTTCACCTGTACGGAGAGCCGAGTGAGGAGATCCCTGCTTATAATTCTCGTTTCTGCACAGAAACCACACAGTCGTAGTTAAACTGTGTCTTAACCCATTGTCTAATCTTCGGCTAGGTCCTCCGGTAAAAGGGTAGAAACAGCGCTACGCTGCTGTAGCTTATCAGTATTCACAGAATCTGTTTGATCTGTTTTGAGTTCCGGTTGCCGGAACCGGCCGAAAATCTCCATTCAAAAGCGTGCGTTGATTAATTGGATGGCGCCGTATCGCGGACTTGCGCTGCAAAACCACAGCACTCCAATAGCCAACAATAAAAGGCAACTAATTCGACCTCTTTCGATGTCTTCGTATTGTCCGGGGCCGGATGATGATGATGAAAGCGCCAACATTACCATCCGGTTCGCTAGATATTGGATACGACACGTCGGTGACGACCACGAGCAGAGCCCTGGATCGTTGTCTTCCGTTTTTGTCTCTCCCACTTCCCACGGTACACACGCACCGCTACATCCGGTTGACATGGTACCAAAGGCAACCGCATGACAAGGTTCTTGCTTGCTTTGCATTCTTTCCGTTCGGCGTCCTTCCATCGGGGCATTCGTCCAACTCATCCCAAGCGAGCAGATGTTCGGTTCGGTCCCATAACATGGGTCGCCCCGAAAGTCTCGCCGTGTGGAAGATGTTCGCCTAGAGTTAGCCGTAGAAAGGTACAGTACGGGCAGCAGCCGTCGTAGCTATCATCTCAGCAGCATCCGCGTGCCGAGAGATGGAAAATTCATCTTCAACTTTCAGCTGGTGTCTGAGAAAGCGAGGCATAGAGGGTTTATTCACGTCTCGCTGTATCTCGAAGCATCACACATATGGTACCTCAACAGCAGCAGCAGCAGCAGCAGCAGAAACTTTGATTCCGTTTCGGTAAATGGCCTCTAACAAAGTAAGCTCCAAGTAGACAACATCGCAAGACATCAAATCCTCACACCATCATGGTGCTGCTGCGCACCAAACCCGGAGACTTTGGGACACCAAACGAAACACCACACGTGGCACGACACGTGGAGATTTTTGGATACCACAAAAAAAACGTCACCACCAGACATGATGCCCACAACGAGAAGAAAAAAATATAAGGCCAAAACTTTACCTAAGAAAAAAAGGAAATAAATACATATATTCATACAAAATTCACGCACCGCAGCCACACACACACCGCTTTGCCGAGTGCCATCGAGGGCTGGCAGGGCGTGAGAGAAACTGAGGATCTTCTGAGGAGACCCAAAAAAAAATAGCAAAACAAAACTCAGCCTCAGCAAGTCCACGGAAGTATGACACAAGAGCCTGCGAAAAAGAAGACGCTCGCGTTCGTTCGAGACGCTCGTTTCGCATGGGTAAGCAAATTTTTATACATTTATCTTACTCCCAAGGGGGTGCTGGCAGTGGGCTGCCGCTTACTTATCAGTACGGGCGGAGTTGGCGTTGGCGTGAAGAAACAAACGAGGAGGACGACGACGAGTCCAGGGGTGCCGTTGCTAGCGAGGCGCAATGCTTAAAATAGCCACTACAACTTAGCGCCATAATGAGAATTAATTTGTTTATGCGCCCGATTGTTTTACCGTCCTCGCAGCCGTTCACTTTCCCCCGCTGTAGGAGGAGATCCGCGAGCAATGAAAAATAAGGATCTAACGAATGCAGCTTTTGCTTGTGCGTTTTTCCTTCCCTTTTGTGTCGCTGGTTGGCTGGTTTGTTCGCTTTTTCCCCCCCATCTCGGCAGCAAACCAACGGAGAATGCAATTTGTTTTGCTACAGCACACAACTGTCTAGCGCGTAGGTTGGAAATACTGGCGTGTGCCCTTGGCGACCGCATTTTGCACTTGCCCTGCGAAGAGAGCACGAGAGTGGGCCGACCGACCCTGCCTTTGGAATGCAGCGCGATTGAACGCAGCTGCGCCCAGGTGGTGGTGGGCCTGCTCCACATTGCGCGCAATAATAATGGTTCACGTGATATCGGGTTGTATCAAATACGGGCAAAAAGCAAAAAAGGGGTGAAGGTGACACGTGGGAATGTCAAATTACTGTTACCTGATAAATGGAGTCCTATTTTGAACCTTGTCCCTGCACGTAAGCACTCACACCTGCAACGGGTGCGTTCGGTGTTTGAGGTCATGTGTGTAATATTTAAAAAAAAAAAAGGAAATAAGTTGCTCTGTTACAATGTTAGCCAAGCGAATCGAATGGGTTGGGCCCTCCTAACTGAAAGTTTCCCACTCCAAAAAGACAAAACATCAATTAATAAAACCGAAACTATTGCCAAACACTGCACACACACCCACGAACGAGTGAGCTGATTCTGAAGGTTTTTCAAAATAAATAGTTGTGAATAAATGTATCCTTCAACCTCTCCCTCACAGCCCAGCACAGTCCACAGTCGGTATCTTTCTTCTGCATTTTTCACTCAACATAGCACAGAGCTTAAACATCAATTAGTACGATCATCGTTCGCCGTCCATCTCGTTCGCACCGCCTTCGACCAGCGGCCACCACAGTGTGAATGATTTATCAACTCAATTTTCTAAACCACCAACACCGCTCGGGGCAGCACCCGACCGGATTCGCGGGAGTAGAGAGGGTGAGAGTCCGATCTCCTTTCACTCTTAATGAAAATCCAAAAATTCAAGATGGGAATTTGGTTTCGCGGCCGTTCTCCACCCAGCATCGCGTCTCGTAGACGCGTTATGGGAACAACATCGCGATGAAGGATTATTTCCATTGCAATGATTTATATCGTAGCCACACTTTTTTTTCTCTAGGTAAACATTCGGCGAAGGCAAAATGTCTAAATCATTTCGTGTTGGGGTGTTGCGATGACTAAGAGCCAACCTTGGAAAGAATGTTTGATACATTTTTTACATTCTTTTCTATCGGTGGTGAGTTGTTCTGATACGTTTTGTAGAGGAAATTTCAAGATGATTATGATATCTTCGATAGGAGATAATCTGAGCATTACATTTTTGCCAAAGTTCTTAGTATCTATCACATATTACATGTATAGAATGAATTCACAAAGCTGTGGAGTATAAGACATGTGGAATTAGATGATGAAACAATAGTGATTTAATAGCTAGACGCATCAGGTCCTACTATAATGGAATGTATTTGATTCTTCATTGGATAGCTCTTTAAAAGAATTGGTTAAACTCCAAATAACGAACAAACGTTTTAGGTCAAGGCCTCCCCTTATACCACTGCGCTATCAGTGTCTTATTGATTACCCATAGCAGGATTATCACTCCTGCATGGATAATCACGGGCATGTTGTTAAGCCATACAAGTTGACAACTGTACCCCTACTACTTTGCTAAAAAAAACTGCAAAAACTACTTTGCTAAAAAATCTGGCTCAGTTGTAGTTCCTCCAAGAGGATGATACTGGTAAACTCCTCTTAATCTAACTCAGGTTTGACAAGGTCGGAAGTATTTTTGCAAATATATTTGGAAGCATCTCTTATCATAGATTTTAAGAAACAAAAAATGTACGACAGAGATACACAACTCATGGAAAAAACGAGTCCAAATGAAATACAATGACAATTCCTAACATTCTTCATAGAAATTCCCTAGCAGTGTGTCTCACTTCTTATTAGGATGCAACTAAAACCTGAATACGGTCAGTTATACTTGTAGAAATGGATGGTTGAATGGTCCTACATTACGAAGAAGAAGAACCCAATATATCTGGAAATGCCCACTTACAGTCATCAATGATGAGAGAATCTACTTTTAATCCTCCAGGCTAATTACAAACAGTGAATTCTTCCAAACAGAATTGGATTGTTCAATTTTGAAAATTGAGAAAATCGGGTGATATCACAAAGTAATCAGAAGTAAGACAATGACACCATTTAAATTCACAAATGCATTATATAAAACTAAATAATGCAAGATTTTTTAAAAATTACAGTAAAATTAGTTTCAATTCAAGAAGTATTCAATATAGTCAATTTTTCAAACAGAAAGATACAACTTTCTCCAGTCCATGCATTGGGACATCAACTGAAAAGGCCTTCTAGCCTTTAACCTCCCATTCCTGAAGGCACCGAAAAATTAGATTATTTGCTTACAGCTTATAAAAAACGCTCCTGTTTGAGTTTGCGCTTGAAGGGAACGAATTTCCGTATTTCACACCGGCCGACAACGTTCCGACATTCACTATCAATATTTTAGAAAGAGAGAGAAAGAGATATAAGACAGAGAGTAATAGAGAGAACGCAACGGCGTCCGTTTGAATGATTATTAACTTTTTCACCTCACCATTCGAAACCCCTCGCGCGCACCGTTTCGGACAGCTCCCCACATCCTGTTTCCGGTGCCCGGATACGCTCTATTACTGTCGCAGTGCTGTGCTTCCCACCGTACCACAAATCATTCTTCGGCGCTCGGGAGGGGCGAACAAAAAAAAAGTGCGCTCCTATGCTCCGTTCTCCGCGATTGGCACGCGATGTAAATTCGATTTGGCACACAGGCGGCAACGACACAACGCATGAACCTGCCCCCTGTAGTAAATATTTGTATCGACCGCCTGAGGGCCATCAGGGATCAGGGATCAGGGAAGGGGAGGCACACGCCATTCTCAACCAACATCATCATACACACTGTTGCGCTCCTACTGCCACGTTAGTCGCGTACACTTGCGCGAGCTGCCGAAAAGGAAGGAAGTGGCGTGTGTGTATTTTGAATGTATGCCAGAGAGCGCATAAATCCTATGACACTTTGCGGAGACGATGGAAATCGCGGAGGGAAGGAAACAAAATCTCCTGCCTCGAACCGGGGACTTCGTTTTACAGTTGCAAACCGCGCCCTTTGGGCGTTTTCGTTGAGCATCCGCGGTGAAAAGCATCATCGTCGCACACGGTGAAACGACAAATCCAATCAACTTGAAGACTTGCTACACACACACACACTAAAGAGCACCGCAATTCCTGCAGTCACGTGCGCGTGCCATTCTGCTTTAAATATTAATTTCATCGCTCCACATCCTTGCAAACTAGTTGCAATTTTCGTGTTTGGCAAACGGCCCGAAAGCACGCTGAACCTGATCGCAAACTGATGGCCCTTCGCCCAGCAAACCCAGCCACGCAGATAAAGCCCCGCTGGTGCGCGCGGCAAAAAAAAGGGCGGAAATAAATTTCATACCTCGAACCGGCCCGGCGTGAAGAGCGTAATTAGATTCCGGTCGCAGCACAACCGAGGCTGGAAAATGGGGAATATTATTTCACCCGTGCGGTGAAGAAAAAGGATTGCTTACTGTGCCGTACCATGGGTGACGAATGGGTGTGTGTGGGTGTGCGATTCTGTCTGTCCATTCCCGGTCAGACTAGACGCTTTGGGGCCCTCTGGACGCACAAAAAGGCGCTTTCTGTCGTCGCATTCGGTCCGATGCTATCGATTTTCTCATCCCGCTCCCATGCTCTCTCTCTTACGGTTCAGCTTTCCGTCTGACCCCTGTTCGAAGCCGGGATCCAGTTTCGGACGGCCACTGGCTACAGACGAGTGCACACACCAGACGTATGCCCAGTGCATACCCCAAAATGCAGCTGGGCTGCCACTTTTTTGCCAGTGCCGAACAGGGAAAAGCTCCTCTTCGTTCATTTCACGTCGGAAAACCCATTCGGAGGGCGGAAGCGTTCATGCGCCCTTGCAACGTGAAGCTTCCCCTGCTTTTTTCGGGGAAAGCAAGGGGTGGATGGGGAGGGGATGGTTGGGAAAACTTAAACCCCTTCCACACATACACATACACACAAACACACACGGAGGAATTTTAAAATCAGCTTTACGGCTTGTGAGCCATTGAGGTGCGCGTACAGTGGAGGCAGTAAAAGCAAAAACACAAAGCGCCACATGAGATAAACGCTTGCTAAAGTGTGTGTGTTCTGTGTGTATTTCTTCAGTCAGCAAAAAAGGGCCACAATCCCGTTACACACCGTCGAAGCACATTAATTCAATTAGTGACGGTCGCTGCTAGTACGGCGTGCGATACGGAAGAAAGAACGGAAGCGGACTAGCTGCTTTAAAAGTGTACTTCTTCCCCCCCCCCCCCCCCCACACAAAAACACACACACTATTATGCCAAAGTTGCTGCTGAACTATGTGTCTGGAAGCGGGCCCTGCTTAGCATATACGGTGGGAAAAGCAGCAGTGGAAAAACAACATACTACGTACCCCCTGCCCGCCTAAATAGGGGAAGGTTCGCGTGTGCGGAACGTAAAGTTCACGCTTCAGGTGACGACGGACGCAGTGTCGGGCTACGGAACCATATCGGGTGGTTTTTTTTTATTACAGGAAAGGGCTGAAGATAGACAGGCCACTGAACTAGCAACATCCTATCCACCTCCCCCCCCCCCCGCCGCATGTGTTATTTTGGCTGCTTGCGGTGGTCGAGACTGAAAAGATAAAAGACATTCGGACCACGGTGAACTGGAACTTCGGTGAAAACTTTCTGTCCGTCCCCCGACCTTCTGAGCGGTTCAACAGCACCGAAACACGAAGACAGGACTTCATTACGGGGAACAGAAAGGTGAATCAAACAGCTGTCCCATTGGCGCATCGTTGACTTTGAAGAACGTTTAATCGAAAAGTTTTGTTTTACAGTGGTGTACTAAATTAATGAACGATAACTTGTACTGTCTGTTAAATGCCTTCCAATAGCCATGAGCTTTTGGCATCAGTTGTGTTGTCATTGCTTTGGTTGATTGAGTTAATAATGCACTCAATTTAAAATAAGTTTTGATGCATTATTTCGGTTCTTTTCAAGTACAAAAATATGCATAAAACTAAATGAATGAAGTATCAAATGTTTCCAATGTTAGATTAGAGCAAGTCTATCTCCTAATAGGCCTAAGCGGTCCCATGCTACAGTCGTCAACTCAAACGACTCAATAAAATGTCCGTCATAAGTTCAACCCTAGAATTGAATTCAAGTCGTCCCCTCGTTGCAAGGATTTGACTATCCGCTGGCATATTTGCGTAGGACGTTCGGCCAAATAGAATAAGAAGAAGAAGAAGAAGAAGAAGAAGAAGAAGAAGAAGAACTCCCAATGGAACTCTAATTGGCCAAAATTTACTTTTCAACTGTTTATATGCAGCCCGAACAGGCTAGAACTTTAGAACACTAATTTTGCTTACAACAAGTAGTGTTCTAAAGTTAGCTTTTGTAATACACACTTGTTGTTTTAGTTAAGCCCAAGAATCACTAATTACTGTAATTATGTAATGTCAGTACTATATTGGCCAGTATAGACCATCTATGGGTCTATTGAGATGAGGAATAAAGTATGTCCGACACTCAGTGCGTTTATGCATGGTTTTCTGAGATTTTGTTATGCATTAACTAGAGTTTTTTAGCAGGAGCATAGATAATTAGTGTTCTTATTGACGTGTGAAGAAAGGTATAAGTGGTCTACAGATCTGTTCAATAAGCCTCAATAAGCCTCAAAGTCTGAAGATAGGATCGAACCAAGTGTAATAATATTACATTTTTAAAATCCAAATCAATCCTCAGAAAGATTTACTATCGAATGAAATCAAAATTTTCAATCTAGCTTCTAGAACTATAACTGATCATTATATTTTCAAAATAACACCTCGAAGTTGAGAGAATCATCACTCTAGTAGGTCACTGTATTTCACCCTTTTCTGGACTCGTGGACTGTTTCTGTCCGTAGGGTGATTTGGGGTACAAAAACAAGCACGCAGGGTAGTTTAAACCAGGGATAAAACACATTTACCACTCTCGTTAAGCAAAAGGAAGCGACTTGGCAAGTTGTTCCAGGTAAAAGCTCCCATCATTCCCCTCCGTCACAACGAGCAGCATAAGCAAACAATGCCCAGTGCGGATCAAAGTTGTTCTCGTGTGTTGCTAACAGGGTAGCGCGGCCGCTCGATGCGGAGAGCATATGTTCCCAATCGAAAACATCGATCGGGCTTTACCGAACGTCAACGCATCAAGCAGGGTGCCTTCTTTTCGACCACAAAACTACCCCGCCCCCACCTTGAGAAGCCTCTTAATCTTGCTTACTTTTGCCTACCGACCCAAACAAAAACCTACCCCAAAAATAACAAAAAAAAGTTGTCTGGTTTCGATCCGAGGAAAGGCCCCCAGACTAATGGTAGGAGTAGAATCGTTCCACTTGGGCGCTGGCCGCAAGGGCTTCCATCCATCCTCGGACCCATGCCGGACGAGTAGCGGAGCCGCCAGATGTGCTGTTGCCCTTCTCTCAGCGACCTGAAAGCGCCCAACCAAAGCCAACCGAAACATTATCGTTTGTTTTTATTTGTGTCGATTGTAAGGTTCGGGCACCAGAATTTGAGGATTCATCAAGGAAGCGTCTGCCTTCGAACATTTTTTATTAGTGCCTACCAGTAGCAAAAAAGGGGTATGTTGTGAAGGACCATGTTTTCTTTACAGTTGGTCTATAAATTGGTTCGATTATGGTACAAGCTTTGGCAGGGATCTATCTATCCCTTTGTCTATGAAGAGCAAAACTGCTGACTAAATGCTTCAACGTACAAACAGATCAGCATTACTGGGCGTACGAAATCCTTTACCACCTTCGTTTCGTTTATGAACCTTCAATAAACACTCTTTTTACAGGAAAAAAACGATACAACAAAAATGCGGAACCCAAACTGAAACGAACACAACCAAAACGGGACGCCAAAACAATTGGGACGTTTGTTTTTTCGTTCGTTTGTTTCGTTTTATCACTGCCCATATACCCACGTGGGGTGGACCCGCTCTTGGAATGACTTCATTCCACTATCTGGCAGTGGTTGTCCGAAGCACAAACTCACATACTTCTGTACCTGCATCACACAATAACCAAACAACCAAACAACAACCTTATCAACCTGCAGAGCAAAGGGAAACGCAATTTCAGATAGTGCACCGTGTGCATTGTTGACAAACACACATTCACAGGAATGCATCCTAAGCAACAACAAAAGCACCTGTAGCAAACCGAGAGAGAGAGAGGCGAAGGGAGAAGCCACCAAAAATTATCACCCCAAGTGGCCGTTAGTTGGACTTTTTTCCACTCTGCTTCGTCCTATTCCTGCTTCTACACAAAAGCACCGAGAGTGGATCATCATTACGGCATTTGGTCGTACGTCCCGAGCCCAACCCAGCAGACCCAACACAGCATAACAATGGCCGACGAACGACACGTAACGACAACTGCGAAGCGAGCGAACAAAAAAAGGGAACCCAGAATAGAAAAGGAATTTTGAGGATGCGCGAGAAAGAGTGTCCTCAGCGGCTCCGAAACCAAACTCGGGATTTCACCGTCACTATCTTGCCTCACATTTCCTGTCCTTTCTATGCTTCTTCTGTCCTCCCCCCGGGGTGTACATCCGTTAACGAACTACGAAAACACACACACATAAAACGCGTCCTACCGTCCTACATAACTCACACAAAGCGAGGGAGTTGAAATGAACATTCCAATCTGGAGGATTTTGGAAGAAGTAAAAAATCGACCCCCATAACCAATCGTATCATCTGAGGCGAAAGTGATGATTGTGTTTGTTCCTTTTGCGTCCTCCGAGGTTCATTCATTTCTTCTACAAAAAAGGATCTTATTTTATTTTTTCTTCTGGAAACGCCCGTACGTCTTCTTGTAGCCTATGAGAATCCTAAACACCTAAGCTAATAATACTAACGCGAAATATGTACAATATCAATGCATTCGTGTGACCACTGGTGGACCACAGTCCCGCGACCCTAAGGCACACACCACACCCGATCGATGATTTATTATTAACTTCGCCCAACGACTTATTCCCTTCACCCTTCTCCAAAAAAGCGTATTCCTTCACAAACTCTGATCGTGCCGTGCGCTGACGAAGAAGCACAGAAACCGCTTTAGGCAGAGACTCACCAGAACGTTCCGTTGGTTCTCCTTGTCCAGCAGGAACTCCATGCTCTTGTGGGGACGGCCGGGCCCATCGCCACCGCCCGGCTGTCTGTGATGATGGCTGTGGTGATCCGGTGCGCCATTCGGTTGGGCCGGATCGTTGTGCACCTGCAGCTGATGGCCGTGCACCGCCGACTGGTTCTGGTGGTGGTGGTGATGCGGCTGCTGGTGCTGATGCTGCTGCAGGTGATGGTAGACGCCCCGATAGTGCTGACCACCGCCCAGCTCCATCAGCGAGCGCGTCTTGCCCGAGATGATGGTCTCGTGCGTGTCCAGGTTCGTCTCGATGAGACCGATCTTCTGCTCGCTGCCCATGGTGCTGCCGCGCTGGTGCACCAGCCCCGCACCGCCGCCCGCCCCGTAGTAGTACTCGTCCTCGTACCCGCCGTCGATGCTGACCGTGTCCGGACCGTCCCGGTAGTACGACGCGGAGGAGGCACACCCGTACGAACCGTTCGCCGTCGCGTACTGAGGCGGCTGCGATGGGCTCCGGCGCTGGGCTCCGTACGGCACGGCGGACGAGTCGAGCTCGTCCTGTTCGGCTTCCCTCGGCGGTGGCGTCGGCGAGCCGCGCGGCGCATGTGCGTGCTTGGCCGGCGAGGCGCTGGACCGCTTCGCACACACACCGACAACGCGCGGCGGTTGCTTCGGTAGCGGCGGCTTGCTGCTCAACACGTGGTTGCCACCCCGGTGCTGCTCCGGACCGCTGCCCTCCCCGTGCAGGGCGGTGCTGGAGCCCGATCGGTAGTAGCTGCTGCCGCCCGGCCGCGTCACCGCTATCTCGCAATCGTCCGGCTCGTCCTCCGCCCCGGTGAAGCTGTCGTCCACCGTCACGCCGGCCGCACCTAGCTGGCGCTGCAGATAGGTGGGCGGCTCGTCCGCCCTCGGCTGGCTGTTCGGGCGGCGATCCTTCAGCGGGATGAAGATAAAGTCGGCCGACACGTTCTCCTTCCCACTGTTCGAGGCCGATCCGCCGCCCCGGCCATTCTTTGCGCTGATGTGGTTGTTGTTGTTGTTGTTGTTGTTGCTCGGTGCAGTAAAGCTGGACGATTGCTTCAGCATACCACCACCAGCACCAGCACCAGCACCACCGACAGCCATCGCTTTCTTCGATTTGTTGCGGAAGGAAAACCGAAAGCCGGACGAGATGCGGGACAGGAAGGTTTTGCCCTTCTTTTCCGCCTTGCCATTTTTGAAGTTCTTTATCAGGCTGCTGTTGTTGTTGTTGTTGTTGTTGGTCATGTTCACACTGTACTGGTTGGGCATCGTGGCCGCGGACCCACCCTTGACCCCCACGCCGTCACCGACACTGTTCACTAAACGCATCTCACTGGCGATCAGGCTTCGGCTCGCCATTGCACCATTGCCGTTTGCACTGTTGGGCTGGGGGCCGGCGCCATTTCTGCGCTCTTCTTCCACCGCCACTACACCGGCACCGCCACTCATCGCACTGAACCGGGCCGGCTGGCCGGCACTGGATATATCACTCGGGGTCATCGGAACGACACCCGCACCACCAACACTACCACCGTTCAGTCGCACCGTCGGTTCTGGCCGATCGTTCACGATCAGCGTCGTTGTTGGATGCTGCACACCACTGACCTCCTCTTCCCGGATCATCGCATACAGTTCACCTTCACTCTGGAACGAAAGCAACAAACAAGGAGAATGAGCCTACTGTTTGATGCAATTGTTTTATGTGTGTTTTTTTATTTGATCTAATATTTGCACACCACACTCCCCGCTGTTTTTTTTTTTTTTGTGAATCACGATCGAGACGGCCCTACACAACAACAAAACGCGATCCGCCTTCTCGACTTACCGAACGTGAAATAAAGCGACGAGTGCGGATCGCAACTGTGTTGTGTTGTCGGACGCGAACGTGTCGGAGCTGTCGGACAGTTACGCGTGAGCGAGAGAGAGAGAGAGAGACGGGCGCGAACGAGAGAATTGAAAAGGGCTGACTATCGCTATCTCTTTCTTGCCATCGTCATACTGTACGATCGTTTGTACCTTCTCTCAAAATGCTTCAAATGCTCTCTTTGCTCTTTAGCAAAAAGAGCGGAATATTGATGCTCTCTCCTGTGTTTTCTCGCTACTACTCTCGCCAGTTCGAATGATCGTTTATGTCGACCGAATTGGCTGAGTATACACTGCACTGTCGATCATGCAATAGTTGCGCTAGATGAAATTTAAAGAATTTAATTGCGTTTTAGCGTGAAAAACTTCATCCGCTTGTAACAGTTGTTTTGAATTTCCAAAAGGAGTTTAGGATGCTTTCTGATTTTGTCTTATTTCGTCCCACAATTTACTGGTCAATCCTTTTAATTCGTTTTTTAACGCGTTTTTCTGGCGTCATCTCATTTTTTTTAAAACGAAAAATTCAAACAAATTTTGAAAATAATAACAAATAATAGGACAATTTCAAGAATATGTCTTTCAAGTATAAAATTGTTCAACGAATTTCTACAAAAAAGGTTCAAATGATAGCAATGCTAACACATATTTCAAATCCTGTAATAATAACGTTTGCTTAAACACAGTCTTCGTAGGACATTTGATAACGAGCTTGAAATGTTTTATATTCGTTAAGCAAGACTTTTGAGCTCTGGGGTTTCTGAACACTATTAAAAGTTGTTTCTAGATGATTAATTAAGATAAATTTAATAATAAAGGCTAAATTCATACATTAAACTTCGACCAGTTTGATTGCCAAATATTGAATTGGAGCATATATGAGATAATATTGAATAATCAATAAATATTTGACTAACGTTTTTTTTTTCAATTACAAATTAAAGATCAAATTAAAAAAAAAAAACATCTTTTCAACTTTAAAGTCATAGTTATATCAACTGTTACTGTTAAATGAACCATAGAAAATGTTAGGTAAGCTACTATAAGGTAATGTAAAGATTTTAAACTGCAAAATCAATACCTTATTTTCTACTGCTCTTAATGCCTCCTTAATGAGTACAAATAAAGCTAATCCCTCAAAAACACTTCAGATTTTTTCTACATTCTGACACTGAGTTTCAAATACTTTCACTATTGGAATATTGACCTTGTAACACGTTAGATTTTTTATTTCACAAGCAGGCAAAACTGAACAAATGTAAATTTATCGTTTTGCTCTGTATCGTACCTCTATTTCAGGTAAAAAAATTGTCCAAACATATCTAAAATCTGTATTAGCTCAGCACAACGCTAAACCCTTAAATAATCTGAGTTGTTACTAAACAAGCCCAAAAAAACACACTTTTTACAGGCATTTTCCAACACTACCTGCCGCTCTGGAAAAGCCCAAAAGCCAACACGCTACTACAGCGGTACTATTCTTACCCTCGCCCATCACTTACCTTATTCCTAGACTGCAGGGGCGTCGAAGGGTACAGCTGCCCATCACTTTTCGTGTGCTCCCGCTCTGGCACACCATTTCGCTGCAAACCGGCACCCGTTTCCAACTGATAGTTCACGTGATCCATATCGTCCGCCTCGAAATCATCCTCATCGATATCGATCTCAAAGTCCTGGTTCGAGATGACGCTGCCATTATCGTCCGGCTCCAGATCGGAGCTGCCCGTGCTCTTCCAGATAATCTCCGAAACGATCGGACAGAAGCTAACACCTTTGGACAGGCCACAGCGCGAGCTGGACGCCGTCGCCAAAATGCTTCCCGTCGACCGGCAGGTCGAAACATTGCGCAGCGAGTTGTGATGATCGGGATGGCGAGTCTCTTCCCCAGCCTCCGCACCATTCACCGCCCCGTGGTAGTAGTGCAGGTTCGGTGTGCTGGCCACAAACTCACGCTTCACCGGAACTGGCACGTAGCGGGCGGGTAGCGCAACACCAACACCATCATTAGTATGCAGATCAGCCGCCGACGGGCCGAGGCTGGTGGTGGACGATTCCGTCGGATCGAACGTACAGCGCTCGAGGCTGGCGGCGTAGCAGGTGACCAAATTGGTCGGGTCCTGGTCGAACGTTCGTCGCCTCGCTGTCACGCCGGGGTTCGTCGCAACCGGCCTTGCTGCTGGGACCACGGCCGGACTGCTGCTGCTGCCGGCCTGCTGCGGTGCATGGTGTGGGTTCGTTTTGATCTGCGTTCGACGCGGCGGAGCTTGCGGAGGTGTTTTGCCGACGCTGGGTGACGCGACGACTGGAGGTGGTCGCGACCCGCCACAGCTGCCCGTGGTGCGCTGCTCGTGCAGGAAGGCCGCGATCGGCTCGTACGCCTCGGCCTGATCGTTGATGATGGACAGATTGCGGTCAAAGTGGGCCGACATCTCCTCCAGCAGCGAGTGGAACACGCTCCGCTCGTCCCGATCCACCGGGAAGATCGCACTTTCCTCATCGTCCGCAAGATCCTGCTCCTCCTCCGCTTCCTCCTCCAACACCGCCGCATCCATCTTCTCCACCGGCTGTCGGTGCTCCATATCGGGCACGGTTAGCAGCGTCGTCGTGCGCTGCGGTACAATCGGCTGGTACGCCGTCGTGGTGCGGCTGGCCCCGCCGAGTCTTGTGCCGCTGCTCGTCCGGAACGTGTTGCGGCTCAGATAGTACTCATGCCCCCGGCGCCCGCCGTACACTGGGCCGTCCTCCTCGTCCTCGTCGCTGTAGTTGAGGGCGGTAAGGTTGGCGTAGCTCGCCCGTATGTTTTGCCTCGGCCGGGCCGGGCTACTGCCAGCGCCGGTTTGGAACGTTACCGTTTTGCCGCCCTTGGCCGGCCGCGGTTGCAGATCGTACAGATTCACGTTCTGACTGGCGACCGAATCGACGTACCCGTAGCTGCTGGGCGCGTGCCGCCGGCCAAACTCACCGGAAGCGCTGTCACCGTCACTGTACGAGCCGTGACGCGATCGATTCGCTGCTGCCGCACCGCCGTACAGATGCAAACACTCGGGCACGCTGGACACGGTAAAACTGATCGGATCGTACAGGCCGCCAGCCGTGCCGGACGCAGCCGAGGTGCCGGTCCGCTCGCTGCCCGATCGCCCTGGTCGCCGCCGGTGCCGTTCCGCCGCCCCGACGAGCAGATCGGGCGCACTGAGGGACAGTGCCGGTCGCCATCGGGTGCTATTTTTACACTCCGAACGCGACGACGACGACGACGCCATCGATGTCACCGTACGTGTGGCCGACTCCACACCACCCTGCTGCTGACGCGATTCGCCCGTCCGTTGTTTACACGAAACGCTGCCACGCTCTATTTTTGTACCATTATTAATATTCGTCCACAGTTGGTGTTGCTGCTGCTGCTGCTGCTGCCGTTCGATTGTTGCCGGTGTTCGTGAGGGGCCGATGATGCAGTTGGCATCCGCGCTGCATCCATCGTCACACTTGGATTCGTACTGCTCCTCCTCCTCCTCCTCCTCCTCATCCACGTCACAGACCGTCGACAGGCGGTTCTCGTGGTACAGCGACGTGCCGGCCTGGCCACGTACCTCCATCGCAATACAGTCCAGGCTGAGCGGTTGCTGCTGTTCGTGTTGCTGCTGCGTCATCGACAGCGCTCCCGCCGGCAACAGTGTTGACGGAAACAGTGCACCACCACCGGCAGTGCCGCACACGAACGTGATGTTCTCGGCCGAACCGAAGTTGGTCAAGCTTTTGGAGCGTGCGCGCAGACCACTGTTCATGCTGCCTCCGCCGTGCTGCAGATGATCACAGTACCCGCTGTCCTCGCTGAGGCTCTCGATCGAGTTCTTGTTGCGGGCGGCAATGCCGCGGCTGCCGTGCTGCAGTCGCTGCCGCTCCGCCGAGCAACGGCCCGAATGGCACCGGACGGTGGCGCTCAGCAGCTCCTCCTCGGTGTCGCCGGCGTCTTCCGGTGTGGTCGCACCACCACCAGCACCGCGCCCAGTCTGTTCCTGCTTCACTACACCCGCCCGGTTCGTGTCCGTGTAGCGGAAGCCACTGCTGCTACTACTACTGCTGCCCGTGCTGGTGCTCGCGTTACTGCTGCTGTCCGGGCCGCTGCCACAGCTGCTGCTCACGCTGGAGGAGGTCGAGTAGAGCTCCGAGTCGCTGATGTTGAGTGCCGTCTGGCCGATGCTCTTCTGCATGAGGTTCGACGTCGTTAGCAGATTGCTGCCGACCGCTGCCGACAGCACCGGCACCCCTGCGCCGATGGCGGGTGGCAACGATTTTCCTCGCCCGGTTGGGTCCACCCCGCCTGCTGCATGGCTGGCCGGGCCGCTCGATTCGGACGTGTACAGCGAAGGGGACGAGCCGGATAGGGGATGGTGCTGGTTTGCCGATGTTTCGCTCTGCAGCTGGCGTTCCAGCGATTCGAACTGGATCAGCGACGAGGAGCGGCTTAGCGACGCGTACGACAGACTATCCGAGTCGGTAAATAGATCATGTCCAATCTCGTCGAATCGTAACCTGCGGAGAGAGGGGGAGAGAGAGACAGATACGGAAATTGAAAATTAGCTACCAACGGGGGACTCTGTATTGAACAGCGATAAACGGGAAGGGGGAGATCGAATTGATTATTCCGATCATCTCGAGCTCTATTTTAACGAGATCGGTTCATCACCCTACCCTATCTCTATTGATACGACCACACCGATCGAGCTGCTCCAATTGACTGTCTGCCCCGGCCACTGTCGGCTGGTTGTCCGTGGCCCTATCCAAACCGTACACAAATCCTTCAAATCCCACACTTGCGTGGTGTGCGTGGGCTTTGCACCCTTTTACACCTTTACCACCAGCCAACGTGTTTGTGTGTATGTGTGGCTGTTGTGTTGCTAATAATTAAAATATCGACACCGATTAACCCAAACCCCAAAGCGAGCGATCCAGGCGAGCGTCGTCACACAACAAACCGAACACACTCGTTCGCGGCACCCGCTGCTCGTTTCACGTGCTGGTCTGAACGCGCGTCTTTCGATATCTGAACGTTGGCCGCGAGTAGCGCGCTTGTGTTGTGTTGTGTCGGTGGCGACTCGCTACACCATTACACTCGCGTACCGATAGGCCCGACAGTGAGACACACTCAGAGACGAACAGCCGGACGACCGGTGTGCGGCGATCAAGCTCAAACTCAGCTCGCGCTCACAGCGTTGGTAGGCAGCGATCACTCGAAACGCGAAACGCGCTCTGGAACGTAGTTTTCCCATGCCTTCTCTGGACGTTGATGTAAACAACGCGCTGATGCGGGCAGCACTTGAACAGTGGCCCATATTGGCCTCGATTGGCCACCCGAAAACAACAAACCGCCTCTCCGACATTGCTGGTTGCCAAATTACCTTTCGCCCAAAGTGCGCGCACGGGCACACGATCGCGGATTGAGACGCGCGTGTGTTACATTCTCTTTCTTGACGCGAAGACGCTGGCGGTCAATGGGCGATTGAGTGGGGGAGAGTGGGAGAGAAGCCGAGGTGGAAAGGGACACTAAACACAGCGAGGCACGGTCCAATTACTAGCGCGATTTTGACATGCCTGCAAGGGAACGGAGACGACTGAGCTCCTCTGAGCAAGCAACACAACGGGCGCGTCTTATATGCCTAATGCTGCGTTGTGATCTTTGTTGTAGAGAAGATCTTCTACCGATGATCTTTGTGCGATTTGGCTTTTCGCAGAAGTATTCGTGTGCTGGGTGAAGGGGATCGCCTGTTTAAAGATCGCTGTTTTCTAAATACCTCTCTACTACGTAGGGGATATATGCCATCTAACTTCTTCAACTCATAACAGACACAAACACACACCCTGTCTGGCAATAAAGCCTGATTAGACCTATTCCTCACCATTCCGCATCGCCCCGAGCAAACAAACCAGCCGCTTTGTGTTCAAGATAAACGACCTCGGTTGTTGAGGTTTGCTACTACTTGCTTAGTGATGGGGGGTTTAGTTTGTTCCGTTCCTTTGAAGGAATGTTCGAACCTGGGTGCAAGTACACATTTTGCAAGCCGTTAGTAGCTATTTTTGTTTTTGTTTTAGCGGCCATAATGGGATATCCATGCGCTACAAAACGCTCATAGAGTGAATATGTTTAATGATCTAAACAACGAATAATGTTAATCCGGTTGCTCATCTGAAGAATACACGCATTTAATAGAATCATATTCTGTTGTAAATTTGCTAATGATAGATTTTTATAGCTCACAAATTAATATAATATATTCTCTACTTCAGTCACTACTTGGTTTGAGATTTATTCTGAATTTAACAAACGATTATTTCTAAATTTTGGATGGAAACAAAAGACTTTCAAACTCCCAAGCCGCTGTAAACCTATTGTATTGCTATTCAAAAGGATAAAACAAAGATATTTTTTCAGCAAAAGCCCTAATTTTTAATGGGAAGTATACATAAAGTTGTATATTTAGAGTATGTAATGACTGTATGATGGCACCAGCATTATTGGAGTGTTCAATCTGTTCTGGAGTCTGGAGTGTTTAAACTCTAGGAAGGGAGGGTATCGCATTTTTCGCTATACGTAATTTATGGATGATCCCTCTTCAGCTATGATCAGGATGCAGACCTGTATATAACATACTCGATCTATTTGCGGTATGAACCAGACTGATATGATCGCAAAGTATTCTAGAAGTGACGTACCAGAAAATAAAGCTAACAACATACCAGTGATGGAGTCAAATCTGAAATGAAGACTGAACGTATCATACACATAACCAAGCAATAAGCCCATATAAAAAGAAGAATAACATCATGACAAATTCTTTACAGGGTTTTCCAGGAGTTCTCATAGTTGTAGAACACTTCCTTTACTCTTTCCTAAGTGAAGTGAACTTCATATGATGGAAATTTGACTCTATGGCATCGTTTTTGGACTGACTTCTCGGAAATTCCTATTGGATTTGTCCAACAAGTGTGCTATAGAGTCCAATTCCTATTACATTAAGTTCATTTCACGTAAGAAGGAGTCAATAATAGGAGTCCCACAGCTATGAGAATTCCTGGGAAACCCTGTAATGTAATATACTAATACAATGGCAATGGGTACAACGGCCCTTTCATGATCAGTTCCGCCCTGTTTCTGAAGCTGGTTCCTCTTCGTTCCAAAACATTTGGAGTTTCCCCATCACTAGCTACTTGTAGCCCCGACGACATGCAAATCGTAGTCTCTTTAGCAGCAGCACTCTTTGTCAAACGCCGTCGGGTGCTTCTGGCGTGTTCGTTAATAAACCATATGTACCAACTATGGAACCCACACTGTACACCCCGAAAGTGTCATTAGCAATCGGTTGTGCGTCTCAAGATTTGTGAGTGTGGAATTTATGCACAAGTAACCAAGTGTCGCAGTTGTATCTTGAGAGCTGTGAGGCCGTTTGATCGTTTTTTGCTCTCTATTTAAACATGCTTCATGATCTCTGCACACATTCAACACGTCCAATACTCGACTCGAACCGAGCTGTTGTTATCATTCCGTAGGCGTACGTGATGATCGTTTGGGAGTCGCTGGCGCAAAATTCCTGACTGTATCAGGTCGATCGAGCGGTGATACATGCAAGCACTCAATGGTACTATTTGTTCGACTCCAAACCCAATCCCCTAACACCCCAGTGTGTGCGAGATGTTTGCCGCACGATCGTAGGCAACGCACGTAATTGCACGTGATTTGCATGCCCTGCAGTCCGTACAGACTCTGTGGTCGATGTGAAAAAAGCAGCAGATGTGAGCGATGCCGCGGTTAGTTTTCCGATGGAACAACGCCGATTTGTTTTTATTCCGAAATCCAAAAATAACATCGCAAGAATGTGTGCCGCTGACGAGGCAGTCAGTTTCTTTCCGTTTCGCCGGAGCAGTTACTCGCGGGCTGATTGCTGCTAGTTGGGGGAGTGTATTTATACGCATTCCATATAATTGAGGGAAAACGATTAACGGCCAACGGTGCATCGCTTTGCATCGGCTGCCGGGAGGGAGGCTCGCTGGGAATTAGTCAATTAAGAAGGTGACACAGTGGTCAAAGAGAGGGAATTAGATAAGGAAACAACCCCATTACCGACACATTGGACGATGCTGATGTGTGCGCGCTTCCTTTGCCACAGCGCAACAAAGCCACTGTTGGCAAATGACCCTTGCTCCAGTGCTTCTGCTGCTTGAAGAGAAAGCGAATGGGCACAACCACCAACGTCGACGCCATGTCTGGTGTCTACCGCGGGCCTTACGCTTTATGTGGCCCTCCCGATGGAATCGGGGACATTGCTGTCACATTGTCCGCAGTGCAACTTTAATAGCCTGCCGACCGACGTTTGGCATCCTCAGTTGGCGGCGTTACGCTCGCGCTCTTTATCAAGCCGTTCGAAACAGTCGTGCGCCAATATGTCTTTACAGTTACAACTCCAGTACGGGTGGTTCATAATCCGTGCTGGTCGCATATTTTGATGCCTCAGCCCTTTCAAGGGCGTGCGGAAACGGTTAACGACCTGATTATGGTCTTCCATCTGGGATAGAGCCAATGCGTTACGTTATGCTGCGAGGGAGCGAAGGTTCAACCGGCAAGCGTATCAATTTCTAGAGGCATTTCACATAGAGGCTGCACAGCACCACGTGGAAAAAAATCGTCGTTTTTGAGTGATTTCACGACACACCACACATACACACAGAAACTCCCTCAAAGTGAAAGACCCTTGAACTTTGTGCGCCTGCTTTATGGTGCACGAAAACGAATTTTCACTCATTTGTCAGTTCCCATCGTTTACGCTCTCGTGCACTGGATGGATGCTAATGCAGCATGGAAAGTGTTTTAAATCGGAAAGTGCAAAAGAGAGAGAGAGCGAGAGGACCACAGGAAGCCATTGCCATCATGTCCATTACGTGACGCGGTCGGACAAGAGGTTGTGGTAATGAAAAAGGAATAGACATCCTCAAGAAACAATGAAATTGAGTGAAAATGGTTCAAGACACTTTGCTCTTCGGAAAACATTGATGTCGTTGGGTGTTGATGGTGAGGTTACATTCTTCAAAAGGTATATTTAACGTCTAAGAACTATTCTAACAAATTTTTGAATCAATCTGAAACTATCAATCTGAACAACGTGTAAATTAGAGCGATATGAATTGCTCAGAAGCATGCAACGTTAAGAAATAGGGAAACTAGTGCATTCCTTTTATACCTTACTTTAATGCTAAGAAAATAATATCCTTGTTTTGAAAAAACGGCTCAATATTTCAAAGTTTCTATTTCCTCAAAATTTTGTGATCTACTAAAGCAAACATATCAAAAAACACAACAGTTTAGAGGCGAAAGAACTCCGTTGGAGCCAAAGCCTCTCTTAACTATTTTAACAACAACAAACACACAACAGAAAATCGTAGCGCTCTGTACTGTGTGCTGCAGATTGCATACCACATGGTGTGTTTGTACTGAAAATTGCATACCATCAGGATGTCCGACAAAAATGCGACACAAAGATGGTTTGCTATTTCGACATGTAGGTGGCGCTAATGTTGTTTTGAATATGGCGTTATTTTTATTTTGTTGAAAGCGTAACAATTTTTGTTTTGGTTCACGTTTGACTACCAAACCACAGGAATTTGATTATTTTTTCAATTGGATAGTATAGGAATACATAATTTAATGAACAAGACTGTAATCTTCAAAAAAAAAGCAATTAATTTTAAAAGAGTGTTCTATTTACATATATTGTAATCACAAGAGATAAAAATTAGAAGCCAACAATCAATGCAATGCAAGCGACCGTCCATTAAAAACTCAAAAAAAAAAGTTCAATAGACATGACATCTATCGAAATACAGGTACCGTTCATATCACCAATATCAAAGGCTGACAAAATAGAATAGAATTTCATTTTTATACCGCAACGTCACCACTGATTCGTGCAACGCATTTCGTCGTTGTTATTGAAAAAAGTTTTCGGTGTGATAACTCTTCGCTCACGATCGACAAATTGTCGTGCAGAGCTTTGCCGTAACAATTCATCCTACTTTACGATGTCATTCCATCACAATAGTAAAAAAATTGGATGTAAAACGACAAGTTTCGCCACGACTGTCCCCGTACTTCCGAGGATCATTAAATAAACATTTTGTTCCTTTCACAACTACTTGTCCCTGTTTCCCTGTTTGTGGAGGAAAAGATGGTTACTAATCTCGACGCTGTAAAATGTCACTTCCTACAAGCCATTTTTGGGGCTTCTCCGCAAAGTGCGAAGAGAAAAAAGAAAACCCTCCACAGGTTCAAGACCCATGAAATGATCTCCAAATGTCACCCGTCAGCAACTGCTCGCTGGAAGCTGTCCGGTCTGCTTTATCGCTCCTCGTCAAACAACCCGCCCCCTGGTCGGATTATCCACCGTGTACGAACGTACTCGAGACGTACCTTTGTTCATTGTGTCGCTTCATGAAATATTCATTCGGCTCGAGCCCGTCCGGTTCGCAGATGCGCGGCCGCCGCCCGTACATGGCGGACAGATCGGAAGCGAGGAACTCGTCGCCGAACGATGCCGTCTCCTGCTTCCGACGCTTCGGTGGGCAGATGAAGTCGCGCTCCGACATTGTGTCTTGATCTGCAAACGAAAGCAATGGTATCGTGAGACATGAGGACATGAAGAAGTAAGAAGTGTTGACTTGGCGTGGTGTGCAATGCTTACCGGAAGGCGTTTCGACCCGTATCACCGACTCCGCGTCCGAGCCGCCCGAACTCCAGACCTGATCGTACTGGGACCAGCTGAGCGGTTGCTGCGAACCGCCCTGGTCCTTGTCGCCGCGCCCATCGTCATCGTCGGACGTTTCCTCGACGATCGTCTCCAGCATGCGGCTGCTGGTCGCGTTCAGGGGGTTCGCTTCCGTTGCCTCGCCGTACGCCGGCAGCCACGGGAAGGAAATGTCATCCGATACGTCGAAAATGTTCTGCTCCATCATCCCGACTAGCTAGCTACATCTTCTTCCGCAACGGGCACTCTGCAACACGGGAAAGAAAGAGACGAAAGAATGAGTAACTTGAGCATGAAGGTATTCGGGCTAGTATGTTGATTTTACGAAGCAAGTGGTTACTGTTTGGGAGCTGGGAGATTTCGCCAACTTGATGTACATCCGTTATGTCCTTCATCCGGACGTGATGTTCAAGAAGCAACAAGTACCCTTTTGTAACAGCTGCACCCCGATTTGCTGCTTGCCAAATGCTACCAGATCGTGGTATTTCGACTATCTGAAAGCTGACCGAATTCTTCGGCACAAAAGCCTCTCCTCGCCCCAAACAGTTTTGTAAATGCGAAGGTTCGCGATGCTGACGCTCGCTATTCATTTTCACCAGCACTGAAGAGTGGCGAACGGTTTGTTCCTCAGCTCCGATTGAGGTAAAACTATGAAGATGCCAACAATCCTAGTGCTGCACAGCATATTTCATAACCTGACGTCGTGGTCTCTGTTGCTTTTCCTATTCATTTGCCATTCTGCTGCGCCTTCCCTTTTGTAAGGCCACTGCCATTTAGAAACTCACCCAGAGATGCCAACAGAGCTTTGGAACGAACGTACTACCGCTCGGATTGAAACAGAGTTCGATGAAACTGGGAAAGGTTCCAGCTAAAAGGGAACGATCTTCACGATAATCTTCAGGCACTTGGCGAGCAGGCCACTTTCTGCAGGGGTGGTACGTTTGGCATACCCCGGCACACCGAAACGAACCGATTTCGCCAAACGCTTGTGAAGGTGATGAGATGTAAATAATCCTCTACCCCGTTCGCCCCGGCTTCTCTCCGCCTAGCGCAAAGACGCAAAATCAATCAACACGCCGTGGACCAAACACCGGCAGCGGAGAAGAGGCACCAAACCGAAAGGAAACCGGCTGCACGGATTGGATCGAATTGATGTTTCAGGTTACAGTGCGCTTGGCAGGCGAAACCGAAAACAATGCCCTGCGCCCGGGAAACTTGATCTTGCTAATTAATCTCTCGCTCTCCTGCCCTGAAACGGGGCGGATGTACGAACGAAATAAAGTACGTACTCAATTATGGACTCTTTTCCCTTTTGTTTTGCTGTTGTGGTTGTTGTTGTTGTTGTTGCTGTTTTGCCTGTTGCTCTGCAACCGATCTCGCTTAAATGAAGTGTTATGGGTCGGTTAGCATCAGGTTTAGGTGCGCGAGTTTCCTCCTTTGTGCTGCTGTGGTTGATGTTTCTAGTTTTGCAGATTAAGGAAAGCACGGAAAGCTCGTCTATCCGAGAAGTTCCATAAGCTCAGGCGTAATAAGATACTAATTATTTTCTTATAGTAGAAGTAATATCTTCTATCCTATTAGCTTTGTTGACTACACCACACACAGCTGTACTGAAAGAAGATTGCAATCCGTTTCCGTTTTTTCACAATTCTTTGTAATAATAAATATGTTGGTACTGCCTCTGCATAGGATGCATATTTATGATTTATTTTTATCTCCAACTGTAATGTTAAATGTTGAACGTGTTTCAACGAAAAAAAACGGAAACATTATTAAACTTTAACTGTGAAGTTTGTTTTGAGGCTTTGAGGCGTCATATTGTCTTACTTACTCGAAAATAAATCATTGTTTTGATCCTTAAGCGCATGCATCTTACTGTTCTACTTCTTCTCTTTTCGAGGTTGTACCCCGATTTGGTAACTCCACAACTAGTCCATGGTTACGATTTTCTGCTAACCTCTTTGGATTAGGACTAGCTCTATGTCCTAAGCCAGCGGTCGGCAAACTTTACAACCGAAAGAGCCAAATTCTACATTAATGTTCGTAGAATTTCACGTGAAGAACCAAACTGTCAAACCAAGAGCAAAAATATGTGAATGATTTATGAAATATATGAAAAGCTAAGAGCCACCAACACTTTTCTAAGTAAACATACATTGCTTACATGATAAAAGTGGCAAGATAGAGCAGATCCAAAAACGATTCAGCTGACGTAAAACCATTAGAATGCTTACTGTGGAATTGGAAGAATTTCGTTGTTCTTCGATTTTCAGAAAAATCAAGCCTTATAGAAAATTATAATGGATTATTAGATTCTACCATCGTTTCGTGGTACAGTCGTCAACTCGTACGATTTAACAACATGCCCCTCATGGGTTAAAGTCCCGAATGAACCCCGAACCCATACGTAGGACTGACTATCCTGCTTTGGTAATCAATAAGTCACTGAAAGCCAAGCTCACTAGTGGTACAGGCAAGCCTTAATTTACAACTTTTGTTGTGTCAGGGAATAAGAAGACAAACGCTTAGTCGACCTCTATATATGAAAAAGAAGCGTTTTGGATAAGAATCACCATATCAAAGTCTAGCGAGTTGAATTTAGATTAATTCTAATCAAGATTGAAGCATTGTGTTCATGTTTTTTTTTAAGAAAAACATTTGAATTGAATTGTAACCACTAGGATCTGATTACAAGCCGTATTCTTTGATTAAAAACACTTTTTTCTTTTCCCAAACATAGTATGGGAAAGCTCCTGTTGTGTCAGTATTTTTGTTGCATATATACGTGAATTAAGTAGCCGAAAGTAAATCGATTAAAAAGCCTCTTGGTAGATGAGTTTAGATAAGCATAGTATTTAAGATTTAATAATTTGAGTATGATCGGTTTGTATTCATTCTCGTCGTGTTACTAACATCAACTATGAATGTCGTAGAGCAATGATCGGCAATGTACGGCTCACAAGCCTCTTTGATGTCTAGATCGTGTCGCTTTATCTTTTATACATGTTATAGAAGTTTCATGTATTTTTACTATTGATTTAACAATTTGGTTCTTCAAATGGAACTTTACGAGTATTTCTATAGAATTTGGCTAATTCGGTAGAAACGTTTATCAACCCTTGGTGTACAGAGGCCTGAATAAGTCAGTGTTGGGCATGATCATCCAAGGCTAATTATTGTGTCCATCAGCATGATAGTTTATCTCATGAACAAAAGGCTCAAGACTTGAACCCTCAATGGACAAGTTGTTAGATGGTGTGACTGGACAACTATACCAACGTTGATTGGTTGTTTGGTTTGAAATGACTTTTAAAGTTAGGGTCTTATTGACTTCAACAATCTCTGACTGTCTTTTGGAGTGTTAAAATAATTTGAATAAAAAGGGTTCAAATATTCAAATTACAAATATTTAAATTATCAAGTCCCGACAAATAACAATCCAATCAATAAAATAAAATAAATTAAATAAATAATTATTTTAAGGAAATCATTCCAGATTCGTTGACCCCATTTTTAAAAGTTTTGATCGTACTGAATGAAGCTTCGCTCTTCATCTTTCACCCAGAAGGAACATAACCCAAGCACACAAACGCCTTAGTGATCGACATTACCCTTTGTTCGCGTCGTACGAAGAGTGAATAATAATTTGATTATTATGGTGATGGTGGCAGGTGGGTTACAAACAAGAACCGTACCGGAATGGCAAACGGTACCTTCGAAGCGCGCCAACCCAAAACCAAGAACATGGTAAACAACGGCACCAAACGGTAAACGTTGTAAAGCTAGACACCCAAATACAAAAAAGCACATGTGAAACAACGCATCAATGCTCCCGAGAGGGGGTGTGGAGGGGACAAGCAAACAACGGAGGGCGCCAGTGACAGTCGTACCAATAGAGTTCCCCCAGTGCGCAAGCACGTTGACCGTAAACTTTGCCACCCTGACAATGGAAAAAAACGACGCTTTAGGCTCGCGCGTTACGCACACGGCCAACACAAACACATCATGTGTCACCGTGAGGGAGAGAGCCAACTCCCCCTGAGGGAGGGTGATGATGGATGTCGTTGCGACCAATACGGGCAATGGTCTATGATCACCATGCTTTTTTCAGTACGCAGGGGCACGTGCACCATAGCATTACGAACGGAAGTGATCGACCGTTTCGAATGTTCGTGTTTTTTTGCCCCCTTCGCTTCTGTGTGTGTGTGTATGTGGCGCCTGCTCTTAAGCTGCAAGTGACAAACTTTTATCACTTACTTGTCCATAAACCCCCTCTCACATGCCACTCACCTCCCCAGGGCACAAAAGGCTAGAGGGAGATGTACACGACCAACACCGGCCCTTTCACCGCGCGATCGTTATCGTGCGGGAAAATGTTGTCTCTCGTGCCGCGGGAGCTGCATTATCGTTACATAATGAGATGATTGAACGGACCGTAGTAGCACAAGCGTTACATCTCGCAGCTCCTTCTTTTGGTACCGCATGGAGGGATGGCGAGAGCGATTTATTAGAGTGTGGCAAAGTTTGGGGTCAACGAAAGCATTAGCCGGGGCCAGCGCGAGCTGAATGGCTGCGAGTAGTGATTGATTGACAGCGATTGACGGTAAATAGTAATCGTAATGTACTAAAATGCTTCTCTGTTGTTGTGGTGATGTAGTTTTTGCTGATTTAACGTAATGTTGGACGTAAAGTGCACGCATTGGGCTGAATTAGTGAATTAGGCTGTTGATGAGATGACAAACAAGTTATTTTTCTTTCAAAATTATTTATCTTTTAATCAAATTATCTATTTAAAAATCTCGTTTTGTATTCCCCTTTAGTGAAATTTCTGATCAATCTGATCGATCAGCTTCTCTAAGCTCTGTAACAAGCGAAACCAAACACGCCTGAGCGATAGACTCAATTAATTAACAGCTAATAAGCCAGTTAAAATGCTTTCGTTTTTTCCTCCTTTCTTTCCTGATTGGAGGAGGGTTGATATACTTTCCATCCTTCCGGCAATAGCAATAGTAAGCGATCGACAATTGCATCTTGGTGCACAAAGAGATAGAGAGAGCGCTAAAGAGGGAAAGAAGATGCAGTTTTGCTTTCTGCGGGAAAAGGCACAGAAAAAAAGGTCTTAAATCGAGCGGGAATAGATTTCAAAAGCACGGAAAATCATTCAGAGCAAGCCGAGGTAGGAAAAGAAAATTCAAATCGCTTTTGCTACACAGATGAAATGTAAGAAATTGAAATGGATGAGAGAAAACCAATCCGACTGTGTCGATTTTAGTTAAAAAAAAACACACAAATTCCAATCATTTCCGTGATTTTTCGCAACCCGAACGTCATGTTTCCCGCTTAGACGCTCCGTCATGCCGTCGCTCACCTTTTTCGAGTTGATTTTCCACTCGCTGGAATGTCGGAATGGCCGCAGGAAAAACGTACGATGCTCGGGGAAGATAAATCGGGCTGCACCGTCTTCTCCGTGCACCATTCCGGGTGGGGAGGGTCGTGTTGTAATGAAATATTGGTTTAAAGTTTCGCCTAAGCTCTCCTCGTGTGCCATTTCCACCTCCAACAAACACTGGCCGAAAAGCGCGCCCAACCTCGGCGTGGAGCGGATATTCATAACCAAGTAGTAGTTATGCAAAAACCAAATTTCGCCAGTGCAAAGAGCTTTTCTTCGGGCACGGGTTTTCCTCGTTTTCACGGGTGAGAGGGGGGATTGTTGTTTGCGATACCAGCTTACCTTGCCTGCCACACTTCTGGTGCTTTACGTTTTTGGGACGTCGATGCCGATGAACCTCCTGATTCGCTCAATCTTTTGCCCAATTCGTGGAAGGAGGAACGAAAACACAAAGCAAACAACCGTCAATGATTATTAGCTGCCTGATGCACTGTTGCATCGTGCAGTTGACCTTTCCGTGCTACACAGTGCGCCCATCGAGGATTGTTTTTGGGAGGAACAAGCTGTTGTTGGAGGTTATTAAATTAAAGCGTTTCGGGCGTCGTTTGTTTGCCAGCTCTCCGGTATGCGGCCGGGAATAGAAACTTAATCCTGTTAGATGCAGGAAAAAGTGCCGCATTGTACGTCAAGTGCAAGAATGCAGAAAGCGTCTTACGCGGTGGGAGAGTGCTTGCGAACTTGAGCGAAGTACACTAGAAGGGTCAAATCGATCTAGGGTAAGGTGTACGGTTTGGTTGGCAAGGTTGCGCTTTCATAATTCGATGAGCGAATCAAGCATGTCTTTTTTTATCATGTAAGGGTTTTGTTGAATTATTATTATTATTATTATTATGAATTAAAAATCATTGAATACTTTTATGTTAAAAGCAAAAATCACTTGAACATTTCATTCGTATTTAATGCGCTTTACAGGGTTTTCCAAGTCACTTTCAAATGTAAACATTGTTATTCACCACGTTATCTACATCAATCGGATATTTCATTTCCATCAATATAATTTTAAATTTTTCAGCATGATTCTCAACACGCCTCAAGCTGGATTGAGTTTGACAGTTCTTTGTTATGTGTTGAAAATCATGTGTAAGAACTGAAATTTTGTTTTGAAGCAAATACACCATTTGACAGCTGTTGAAGAACATCTTGGATGTGGTGAATAGTTATGTGCACATTCGAAAGTGACTTGAAAATCCCTGTAAGGTTAGATACATGAAGTGAATGGTTCATGAAGTGAATAACACTGTTTACATTTGAAACTGACTTAGAAAACCCTGTAATAGTAATAAATAATAATAATAATAAACTATAAAACAAACAAACAAGTCAAAGTCAGAAGACATATGTGACATATGGAGAGATGTTAACCTCTGCAATTTGCAATGTTCTTACTCAAACTTAAAGCATAAAAAGTATGACGACTTTATATATTATTTTTTAAGGGAAATAAATAAATATTTTCGCTTGTACCCAATTTTTTATTTGATTGGACCTGATGCACATAGTGAAAATGTATCCTATTTTGTGCAGTAAAACGTATTGATCAATTTATATTTAACATTTGTGAGCAACAATCGATATTGGTTTTAAACAAAAATAATTTAAAATATTATAATTATGTAAAAAGCATATATTCAAATGCTTGATAAGGTCATTTGCAGGAACGTAAAACAAGGAAATGAAGAATACAGGGTTTTTTTAATGCATTTTCGAGTGTTCAAATCATTATTCACAACCTTGAAAATGGTTAACAACGGCTATCAAATGGTGTATTTTCATCACAATAAAATATCAGTTCTTACACATGATTTTCAACACACTGCAAATGACTGTCAAACTGATTCCTGCTCATGTGCATGT
This sequence comes from Anopheles gambiae, assembly GCF_943734735.2. NCBI lineage: Eukaryota > Metazoa > Arthropoda > Insecta > Diptera > Culicidae > Anopheles > Anopheles gambiae. The sequence continues at coordinate 18,423,908 of NC_064602.1, read as the reverse complement.
GCAAAATCATGTGGAAGAAATGAAACATTATTGTGCTGCAGAAACCACATTTGACAGCTGTTGAAAAACATCTTGGAGGTGGAGACAAATTGTTGAAGACTATGGAAATTGACTCGGAAAAACTTAACTTAAAACTTATACTGAAAAATTGGCATATTTAATTGTCTGTGCTACTCAGATAAATGAAGCATGTGCTTTTTCTGGTTCTTCAAAATCATTTACAATATGCTTTATTTTGTTATCCTTTCAATGTAGAAAATGATGTATAAAATTAAACGATAATATTTTATATTATTTCACTTGAAATTAATAGCAAAATATTTGATTTATACCATGCACTTTACTCATCTGATTGATCATTGAAACGATCAGACTGGCTAATCACAAGTAATGCTGTTTTATTTATTTTGTTTCGATGCAGTAAATAACGCCACTTTGCTTATGGAAACCGTTCAATCAGAAACACAGCAACAACAAAAAACATCAAATTCCACCAATAAATATGCAAATATTATACAACAAATTTGCATGCAGCACAGCAAATCGAACAAATCCATTTATCCGTCAATCATTGCTTGCTTTCTCACTGCGCGCCCGGCTGCAATAAATGATCCGCAGCAATAGTGCCAAAACAAATTTTACATCAATTCACCATTACACTCATTATAACCCATTACAGCCTCAAACGGTACGGGTGTCTCCTAACAACCCCCATTTCTCTCCTCTCATTTGTCGAGACAGCTTAACGATATTTGCATTCAAACGCGGTGGGGGTGGGTTGCACGCAAAATTCCACCCGGCAAGCGTGCATATCATGCGCATTGATTAAAGCAGCGCCTGCACACCGTTGCATAATGAACGATTGCTTTCTCCTGCACCAATCAGCCGTGTCCACGAGCCAGTGCGCCCTGCCCAATGTCCAATCCACACAGCCCACATTACACGCCCCGGATGATTTACTGCAGCTCGCGAAAGAAAATAGAAAAAAAACGGAGAACTAGACTCGCTACACAATTGGCTTTGATTTCGTGCGCTCGAATACGGCTGCCATATATCTATGCGTTTTCCCGTTTTGTTTTTTGCATGCGGAAACACGTTTATCTCTTGGGGGTTGAAGCGTAGTGGCCGGGCTTTACGACACCGTCCGTCACCGGGCGTCGTAAGCGATCGTTACGATTGTGTGCGGTGCTGTGATAACGAACGGTATGGGCCGCCCTTTCATGCTTCCCTATGGCCAAGCGACACGTAAAAGCTGCTGTCGTGTAGTGTTTTATCTTGTCCATGCAATCTGTAGCCCCAAATCGGCTAAAAACATCGCGACGGTTATGGTGATTTTGTGTGGTTTTTTTTTTCTCTTCATTGTGGCATGACTCAATAAAAGCATAAAAACATAAAGCCACGATGCAAAATTGAGCCGTACTTCCGAGAATTGTGCCACAAATACTGGTCGGTATTTGGCAATTAATTACAAAGCCCACATTAATGGCATAGTTTTAGCGCCGTGCACCGCAGTAGATTGGGAGGTAAAGCGAAAATTAGTTTCCCAAAACAAAACCCACTGTTGGCGTGCCGGCATGGAACGGCACTAACGCGACTGTTTGTGTAAAAAAAAATATCCACAAGCAAAGAAACAAACACCTTCGACGCTTAAAGGAGTACAGAGGGGAGCTTCAGTTTGGTATGTGTTTTGTTTGTTGCAAAAAAGCCCCAGTGACTATGCATTTGTTTTGTATCCAGCTGCCTATTTTTTGTTCCGTTTGACAGTCTGCGCGCGGTTTGATGGTTTTTCTTCCCGCGTTCACACCGGGGCAGTACCATCACCGGGAGCACTGGCTGAGGTTCCCACAAGAAAAGAACCTAACCTTGTTCTCCATTATGGCAAGATGGTGTCAGTGTGTGTGTGTTTTTTTGAGGCTTGTGAAAGTGTAGCATTTAGGGATGCTGGTTGACAAAAAGCGACCATACTTCATGCCGAAAAAAACCGGAGTAGCAACAATCAACCATCCTTTAATCAAAGAAAAGATCAGCATTTTCTTATGGTTGCACATGGCTTTTTTGCTCCAACGTAGAGCATTGCAACGCTGTCAATTTGACTGACAAGAGGTTTAATTAAAATTGATTTTCAGCCGCATGACGGCGTGTGAAATAAATCGATTCGTGTAATACTATTAAAAATGAATGTAGTAATTAACTGATTGAGTGTCATATTTCGCGATTATATTTGCAAACCTTTGGCAATAAATTAAACGCCAATAAAAGACTTAAATTTATTTTATTTTTTCCACACACAAAATAACATAATAGCGATGAGCATATCATAAAAATAATTTAAACATTATTCCAATAATTGAGTAGCAGCAAACGGTCAATAAGTTCAACAACGATTAGCTATATGTTGTGCTTCATAAGAAATATTTATCCGTCCTTTACGAAAATTGTTACAATTGCTTAGTATTTTTTTATATTTTTTACATACATTAATATTAATATTGTTTACTAAATATTGTTAAGTAATATTGTTGTTAATATTGTTTACTAAATTTAGTTACATGTCACACATTAGTAATCATTTTGGTATAAAAGAAAGGCCTAACCTTCTATGAGGCAAACAATTTAGCCTAAAGCATGTTATATCCTTAGCAAAATTATAAAATTCTTCTTCTTAAAATTATGTTTTTTCCATTTTGTTAAAAAAACAAAAATATTCAAGGTTAGGTTAAAATGATGGGAGCTCTATAAATATGATTGAATTTTAAAACATCAGCAAATACATTGAACGTTCAAATTTAGCTTTTTTTATATTGAGACTTGAACTCAGGTCGATTGTGCATTATATGTAGGACGTTGACATTGACGCTACTGAAGCAATTCATATCGGACACGTTAAATTTTAATCAGATTGATAGCTGCTCCATTTTAACCCATTCACAGTATCAGATATTCATTACAGTAATGTTTTCATAACAATACAAGTTTTCACAAATAATTACATCCATTAACGACCTACTTAAACAGTTCATGCATACAAAGGGTCCATATCAATAATAATTGCATTTCCATTGTAATACTCAAATCCTTTTTTCTAATTAACATTCCAACATCAAATGTACTCATGCATTGCACACGAGCAAACAAATCTGCGGCAACACCATTGGCCATTGGCCCTTTTGGTACGTTTGCTTGATCACCACAAACTAACTCTAGTAAGAAACAAAACACCCAATACTTCCCCACCCCCCCGAATTTGATACTCAACCCATAAATTAACGACATATGAAAATGCTTCATTATTTATTGCCTTGCACCGAACGAGCGTGTGCAGTTTTATGATTTCTTCACGCCAATGCTGTGTTCCTTCCGCTTCGTTCCGCAGCCGAAACGAAAAATTTGCATTTCCACTGTGTGCAAGCGCATTCTTGCTGCAAGAAATAAAACACGGTCCAGTCCAAGCCGCACCAACCGCAAGCCAGACGGCCGCGCTTAAAGGCGGCGCAATCGAACCGATTGCACTCGTGATCGACATGCCATTAGACAGTGCGCGCGCCCGCCTTTAAGACCGCAGACGAAACGCAACACTGGCACAACCGAGTCACACGTTTGTCTAGCGATCCCTCCCTTCAGCCCTGCCCACCCTCCGGTCGATCGATTTTGCTCGCCTTACCTCCCGCCGATGGTAAATGTATCGATGAGAAACAGCAGGCGTTTTTTTCTTCGCGTTTGATTCACATCAAAATTTGTGAATGTGAAATTAAAAACCGATACAAACAGCACACAATTCAATACTCACACTCCACTACCACCTACCCCTGCACACACGCACACACACACCTTCATTCCATTCCGGTGGGCTTTACTTTCACTCGATCTCGATCGCGCGCCGCGATCGGGGAGGGAAACCATTTTTGGACGCTCTTTTCTGGGGCTTCCCCTTGAGGTGGCTGTGTTGATGGTGAACCCTTTTATAAGCAACGCCTCCACAACATTTCTCGAATTCACAACATCCCAGCAGCAGCAGCAGAAATTTAAAAACTTCATCGCGAACCCTTTTCGCTGCGCTGCTGTGATCAAAATTTCTTTTCCATGTTTTCTTGTCATGTTTCTGTTTTCATTGCTCGATCTTCATCCAACTGTGTGAGTGTGTGTTTCGCCAAATGCGTTTTCCCACCGCCGGCGTTTTTCACTCCTCGGAGGGTCCCCAAACAATACAATTGCTCATTGCTCGTTTGCGTACACCTATATTTTCACCCTCGCAGCAGTATGGAAAGCGAACACGTCCCTGGCTGTCTCCATAATCAGATGACAGCCGATCGAACTGCGGAGGTGCGTTGGGTGTCGCACAGTTAAAGTGGGAAGTGGAAGAAGTCAAAGGTTGAAAGGCACATTCGAGGCACCACTCTGATTAGGTAACAATCGGTCCAAAAGAACTGCCCGACGGGTGTAATGGTAGTGATTTCCACCTTTTTGCGCTTTTTGTTTCCCACCACACCATACCGGATTCGTTCCGGTCGAGCTTGTGTCCATTAAACGCACCCCCATCCCTTGCCATAGGGCCCCAGAGAGGAGGGACGGAGGAGGAGGGCTGAGAAAAATAAACACAAAAAGGCACTCCTTCGCCAGCAAAGACACACACACAGTGATTATAGCGGGCCGGTCAAAAAGCAAACAAAAATATAGTCATTATTTTCCAACACGGCGGAGTGGCAGTTTTTGTGAAAAAAACGAGCATAAGTTTCTTATCAAAGGTTGGTGGCTTGTGGAGACGTTTTGTGTTTTTCCTTCTTTTGTTGATGGTTCAACCTTTGCTTTGCACACTTTAGAGATAACAATCACGGATCATAAGTTTCAAGGTGGCTCAACTGTTTCGTTCCATTGCATGCTTGCTCCAAAAGCTCGCTGGTAAGCTTTCGAGAAAGATTTAAATGCAATAATCATACGAACCCCGCAGCCGCGAGGTGTCAAGCAAAAATGAGAAATTATATTCACCATTCCATTGCCGGGCGAGTGTTTTGTGCAGAAACATTCCATTCATGTCACGCATTTCTACATTCGTGAGCATTTGTTTAAAAAAAAGCTGAATCACATTCTCTTCGGTCAACCGCTGGCTTCACTCCCCCAACACCGGGCAAATGATGTCATAGCATGCACCCCGAAAAGCCTCTCCCACGGAGCGACACCAACAGCCCGACGGCGGTGGTGGATCTGGCGCGAAAGTTTAGCTGCAATCTTTTGCAGCCAATGGCTCTCGTCGAATCGTTTTGCACATGCACATCACACCCGTCTATGCGGTTGAGGACTGCAAAAAAAACGGGCACATTAAAAAGTGCAGCCCTCTTCTTGCATCCTCCTTCCATCTTCCCAGCTCAAACAAGCATTTGGCATGTTTACGGCGAAACACCTCCTACACGGTACGACGCGTCATGTAGTGCGCGCGGGCGGGCGAGAGATGGCAAATTTCTCACTTTCGCAACTCTGATTGCAACAAGCATATTACTTCCCGCGTGCTTCGTGGCCTTTTCCCACTGTCCGCGCTGTGCTGTGTTGGTCATTTTGCTTTCGATGTTTGGCACCCTTTCAACATGGTTGAGGTGGATGGCGTCGAAAATATGCAAACAGTTGCTGGTGGTGGTTCTCTCACTCTCAAGCTCACGGGGGTGGAACCGGACACGTTTTCATTCCACGAAAGTTGTGGGGGGGAGGAGGGGGAAGGTGGAATTAGCCTACATCACGCCAATCTTAAGCCGTTCTGCGGAGATTGTTCTGAGCCACGCAAATCGAGGCATGGCCCTTAGCCTTTCGTCTAACGAATCTTGATCACGAATGAGCATAAGCTTAAAATTGTGAAATAATTTCCATTTTCTCTGTCTATGTCTCTCTCTCTCTCTCTCTCTCTCTCTCTCTCTCTCTCTCTCTCTTCCTCTCTCACTGTTTTATTAGCATTCTAATTTACAGATAGAAATCAATTGTAAAAGCAACACGCTACAATCGCTACACAATAGAAAAAGGCCGCAATGCAAATCAACCTTTAACTGTCCTCTTAACGTCAACGGGTTTGTCTACTGGACACGAACAAAAAAAAAACCTAGTCAGCTTCAGCCCCTCATTCCAAATGTGAAACTCACAGCCACGTATCCATAAGACAGCAACATAAAAAAAGCAAGTCTCAATCGCGCTAAATGACTCAATCGATCGTAACTCAATCGCTTTGAAATTGAACCTCCACCAGCCAGCCTAGTCACTAAGACACTGAGACAGCTTTCAAGCGTGTCATTACACCCCACATTTGCCTTCACACACACACACGCGAGCCGGGTTTTCGGGGCTTTTCGTCCCGCTTTTCTTATGCGAGCGATTTGGGCAGCGGTTTAAACCGGATTCGATTCGGCACGGGGGTGAGAGGAAATTGCAACGAAAAACAATCACCCACTTCACCTTCTACTACGAAAAATTCGATTCCATTTCATTTAATCGTAGCCCCGATCGCTTGCATCAGACCGGATGCATATTTGTTCGCACAGCAATGGCGCACCAACTGACGAATCTAAGGGTTCGTCGCTTGCAGCGCACGGCAGTTCTTTGTACCATTTCTCGGCAGTTTGTTCTCGCTGAGATGGTAGTGCACTTTGTTGTTTCACTCAGCGTCTTGCGACATTCATCGCCTGTGTGTCCGCGGTATGTCCTTGTGGCAATCATAAATAATGATTAATTGAACAGCTTTGCAGCAGCGAATGTATAAATAACTGACCGATCGGCACCTGTGTTTGAGTAAGTAGACTGGGAACGGATGAGGGAGTTGAGCGTTTTGTCGCGAAAACAACAAACACCCGGCAATGAAGGCATACCTTATTACCGATCTTCTGACGATGAATTGCGCCGTAAAGATGTGCTCTTGAGCAGACGGTCCGCGCGTAGGCGTTGGAAGACTATTTTCTAGAAACAATAGCATCTTAACTAAACTTGTGTTAATTTAATGCGGTTTACAAATGTTCTTAAACACTCAGGGTGCGCTTTTTACGACGAGTTCAATTCATTGACCATGCCTTAATCGCAACAGCACCAACAGGCTGTTATATTTCACACTTTGTGACAATATCTCACCGACTGGTTGTTGACAAAAAGCTTAAAAGTGTCATTGCCAAAACAGACTCCATGGTGCGTCATGCTCACACACACTACCTAATTGCATTTAGCACCAACAGAAGAAATCACTTCTTCAAGATCATTCCCACAGTCTTGGCCCGAGCGTTGTCTTCAATGAGTTCGGTTGACTCTCTTTCTTGCTTTGTCCGTCACTTCATTTCGACTTAATCGCCAGCTAACGGTTAGTCGATGTACAACTGAGCCGGTGTGAGCAGACCGTGTTTTATGTTCCTTCCCGGAATATTCAGCTCCACGCTGGGATTGGCATAACCTAGTTGATGGAGTGATTGCCAGTGACCTTTACTGTTGCCAAATGATCTTCCGTCATTTTTGCAATGCATTCACGTTGTAGACCTCCTGATGACCAAGCCCAACAGCATGGGATGAGAGCGTTCTGAGAGCGCATTGAATACCATCATAAAAATGAATTCAAGAACTTAAAATCAGTCACAAAGAACCATAAAACTAAGAACCTTACGTAATAATATCGTATGTCAAGGATCAGTTTTTTAACTAGAAAATTATTCATAATTGGGACATTATCCATTTAAGACAAACATTTGAAGCATAGCCATAGAGATTTTATCAACAATTATTTCCTTTGAAAGTAGGTAATATCTGTATTTGAACAACCGTCAATGAAGATTCGATCGTATGAGTCAGCTGGCGAATACGTGCCACGAATGAAGTCCGGTATAGATCAAGGCTTTGAACAAGCACTACACGCTGTCCTCTCCCCATCACACTAGACTAATGACGGTGATCAAGCTGTACAACACACCGGCATTAGCAACATATGCCGCCTAAACAAGTTCGAAAAAAATATCCGACAAACTTGTTCTAGCAGCTCGTGGTTAACCGTTGTTCAGACAACGCCTAGTGCAAGTCTCTTGCCGGAGGTTAGGCCTATTGTCGGTACGCATATTGTCGCGTTCGAACGTACCAACGATTGATCGACTTAATGGTGGTGTTTGTGACGATCACGTCATCTCGAGTCGGTGTTGAACGGTATGATTCAAGGTGGATGACGGTATTTTCGCGATAATCTTTGAAAGTGTGAGAGCAAGCAAGGTAGAATATAGACTCCGCCACGGGAACTACCGTACGCACCTGTTAGATGAGCAAAACAGCTGCGATCGATTGGATCGTGGCATGATGAAGGGATTTCAAATGAGATAAACTTCCTATTGCTTTCAAGATGCAGTGGCTAGATTTTAAAAGCAAACTGTTAACCTAATTTATCTGCTTTTATAGCCGTTTGGGAATAGATGTAAGATAGAATATCTTTGCAGGGTCATCTTCATTAGCTGTTTTGTGATGAGATCTGATAAATACAGCCATTCTAAAGAATAAGGAAATCATTACCTTCTTCAGTAAAATTAATGAAACTATTAAAAACAAAACAACGTCAGATTATTTTCTGAGAAAAAGTCATACAACTGGAACGAATCTATGCTCTATGCCAGCAAGAAACTACAGTCCACCAACCACACCTAGGAAATTGCGATAAAACGGAACCACTTCGGAACGATCAGGAAAAGAATAAGAAGCAAGCCCAGTGACCTAAGAAAATAAACGACACCCAAACTCCGTCCGGCAGCACTGTTGAGTGCTCGAAATTTTTGCACCACAAATTCACAAGTCCGCTCACGCAAACGCCCCTGGTTGGCCCCATTGCCATGTCGCATTGCCATTCGCAGCTCCCGCCGGAGACCGGGATGACCGGGTGTAACAACTTTCGCGTCCCGTTCGCTAGCAGGTCCGTTGCTTTTCGAAACTGGACCCCGGGTTCGGGACGCGTGAGTTAGTTTGGCAAGTCACCGAACGAACCAACCGGTCAATTAGGCACCATATTTATGTGGCTCTTCGCATCCAGACTAGCCCAGCTAGCGCTGACTGTGGGGGGTTTTTCTTTCCTTCCTCGCACGCAACACTTTGTCCCGCGGGTTTGGTACTCAACGAAGCATTTCCACCGATACGACGACACAAAGCAAAGGCACGAACGAACCGGCAAAACTTAATATAGCGTTAGCTTTAATGACAAATAGTTTTAGCACGATGATGTCGAGACCCTGGCGCATAGACCTCGCTGAACTCTACCGGTCCGTTTGGGGGTTTGGAGCAAAGAACTCGTTAGTATCCCGCTTACTTTGACCGGTTTTACGGCGAATGTGGATATCTGTGTGGGGTGGTGGCTCCGAAGGTATTTAAACCGCGGTCGAAAGCGGTACACACCTCGACGTATCACGTTTTGCTATCTCCCGCGTGGCGTCTACATGCCTTCGTTGTTTTGTTTGGAAGTAGGGGAGACATATCCGAACCCACAAAAAAAAAACAACGACTCCAATGCTTGGTTTGAGTTTATAGGACACTGAAGCACAGACACAGAAAATGAAGATAACATGAAATCTCCTATACCCAGGGTTTTAAGGGAAACCGGAAGATATGGTCTGGAAGACATACCTTCGGTGTTTGCTTTTTTGTTTATTACCTCCGCCGAAGAAAGAAACGAAAAATCTCGACGGCTTTGAGTTTTGAATTTTTGAAGAGTCATCCACGACACAAAAGGGTAAGCAAGCATCGTTTCGATGCCGGCGTTGGAATTGATCGAAACTAACGCTTTATGGTCCACCCAGAAAGAAGGTTGATTGATCAGCACTGCTGCTATTGGAAACTAAGAGTGTGATGAGATGTGAAAGCAGAAAGTACAACGTATTGGGATTGATCCCGATGCTTCCACCTCTTCTGCCACACCCGGGCAGCCTCAACAGTGCGCCCACACCTAAACGGGGCTTCAAATAAGGTCGCGCAGACCCAATCTAACCGCCCTGGCATAGGATCAGCAGCTTCGTAGCGGTCGAATCGCCGAAAAACCTGTTTCACATTCTCAGCTCTGCCATACCATAGCAAACACTGTTGCAGTTTCATTTCTACCAATTCCTACCAAAACCCAGCACAGTGCTGCGGTTCGATTGGTGAAAGGAGGCATAAGGAGGTCGTGCCCGCTGCTAAAGGGTAATTCCTCTCGTTACTATTCCGTTTTGTTTTGGTTTTTTTTTCTTCTCCCGTTTCCATCTTCCAGCTCTCGCACATCGGAATCAATAACACGGGCTAATTGCGGCCATTAGGGCAGTGCACACATTGCTCGGCTGTGAGTGTACGTCAGAAAGGTGCAGTTGTTACTACGAAAAACTTGCGCGTTGAATCGGGTTTTAAGTGCGAGTTGTTTGAGGTGGAACTAGTGCCGGAGCGCTTTGGCACGCAGCGAGAACAGGACTGGAGCGTTCCAAGGGCAAAGTAGTCCAGATGCATGAACAAGACAGGTTGGACAGCGTAACAAGGATTGAGGATTTAATTTCTAAAATTGCTCGCCTCTCCCCAGGTGGGTGACATTGGAGTGGGGCTTATTTTGTTGGCCATTATGTTTTCAAAACTGTTCAAGAATAATTATGAATAGCTTTCGCGTAGGGAAGAGTTGCAAAGGAAGAGTTCTTTGGAGTTTATTGGAAGTTAATTACAGAGCTAAAAGAATGGTACAAAAAGGTATACAATATCGAAATAGATCATTTTGAAGAACATTTTAAGATCCTTAAGAAGTTGGTCGTTGTAGGCCTTAAGAAGATTTCTGTTCTCAATAAGCGAACAGATAACTAGCTTTTACTGATTTATTAGGAATGACGGATTGGAACCAATTTTATTGAATATGGTAATGCTTAACAACATGTATGATGGAACTCTTTCACATGCTCTTTCAAAGATCTAAACTTGCTCCGAGTTTTACTTATTTGATGTGCCAGTTCAGATACCGAACTACATTTCAAAAAGGCACTTCTTCGACAAATATTAATATATGGTCATTGGTGGACTTAAATTCTCCTATTGTATTGCCTGAACCCTTCCCGTAACTTCCAGCGAGCTGCAGATGTCTTTGGATGTAAGAGCAATTAGATATAAGATGCATCACACGAAGACTACTATCCAGTCATATAATAATATTGATAATTTAGTTCCTCATATGAGACATACGTATGAAATTGACCTTAATGATGACTTTGACCTTAATAGTATCTCGCAAAATCCTGACAGCAATTCCTTAGATTACGCTTGTAACATCCACTTCAATTCTGTGTTCAAGCCTGTCAGAGGTATTACATGTTGATTTGTCTAGTTTTTTACAGCAAATGAGAACCTTCAAAAATTAAAGGCACATTATTGGAAAGACATTAGAGAACTCAACCTGGACGGATTTATTTGCATGCTACTGTAAGAAAATGGATTTTCTCGGAAAATACTTAACTACCCGAAATCGATAGCCGTCCAAATCTCTATCATTAGCACCTTTTTAAATCATTGTTTGCATTTTAAATCCAACTTCATTCATTCAAAGAATACTTTCATTACTCCGTACTTTCGCTTCCCGGTATCCCATTACACCGAGAGTTAATCCGCCCGAAACCAAGCGCCACTGTGTGTGCGTTACACCGACTGCAAATAAGCTCGCCGAGTGTTTGCGGGATTACGTTCCGATTACGCGCAGCACCCTTCAAAGGCTGACCCCAATTCAGATCGTTAATCAAACGAACACGGGAAAACAGTTTTCCATTTCGCCCGCAGCGCCCAACAACGCCTTTCGCGGGGATTAACGATTCCTTTCCAGCGCCACTTACACTTTCCATGCGCATTTCCCAAACGAAGACGAAGAAAACTCCCTCCTTTCCTGTTGTGAGGTGATTTCAAGAAAATGAACGATATGCAATTGTTGCATTTTGGCTGATTTGCTGACGATCGTTCGGCAGAAACTTCGAGTCTGATCGATCGAATTGAGCGAAGGGCGCGTGTCTGCCTTGGGAGGGCTGTGCTTCATTTCCGTTCCGCAATTGCATAGGCCCGGGCCGCCGGAAACGGCCGTCGAAGAAAACTGGCCAGCTCCCCCCTGTTTACCGTTGGGTTGTTTTCGCGGAACTTTCGATGGGTTTTTTTTTTTTTACCGGAATGGCGGGACTAATCAACAACTGAAACCGAAAACCCATCGGCCACCGTTGGCACCATTGGAGGGAAAGTTTTTTTGTTCCTTGGTGGTTTGTGCTAAAGCCGCTCTATTATTTGAACTTTAGTGCCTGTGCTAGTCTCCCCTCAAAAGCGCTGAAAATGGATGGTGAAGAGTAGCAACGTTTCGTTGCTTTCGTGTGGTGCTATTCGTTTCCTAATTTTCTTTCCCTCTACGCTGAGCCCGATATCAAAAAGCCTTCTTCAATCGTCAAGCGAAATTAAATTGCAATCGCAAATACACACGCATACACACATGTGCATACAATGATACAGGTGAAATGATATTGGGTTCCCAATCGCACCGCCGACATCTGCCACGGTCACGATGATCGCAGTGCAGAAAAGGAGAAGAAAAAAAAACAGGAGAAGAAGGAAAGGAAGAGACAACGAAAGACCTACAATTTGCCTTCTCCCAGGGCGCAAAACATAATGTGGTGAAAATGAGATGGGAAGGGATGAACATGAATCGAGTAAAAATTAAAAAAAAAAAATGCCGGGCATAAAAGAAGTATCGCTCTCACACACACAGCGACAACACAGTTCCCAAAACGATGCTCGACCTGCTCGCAGCAACACCTTGGAGCGTCCCTCTGGTAAGATTGCGCGAAACGAACGAAATGAAGGAAAAGCGACGTGCGATGAAAATCGCTCGCAACACAGACCAACACACCGACACACTGTCATTGTGCTAGCTTTCCTTTCCACCACACACACACAGCAACATCTTTTTGGCCACACCGTTGGTATATCGCGCAGAAAACGACGAACCCGCGAAATGTGTGCCACCGCGGTATGGATATGAGGTGGAAGATGCCCCTGCAGAAGATCTTCTTTGATCGATCGCAGCACGATCGTTGTTATAGTAAGTGGAGGCTGGGGAAGGACGATGGAATGCAGTCGTGTGAGAGCTGGGCTGCACTCGCAGAGCCTACGCTATTGTTTAAAGTAGATTAAACCCATCTGATCTGCATTGCCTCGCGCTGGCAAAGGTGAAAAGCTCCCATTGTGACGAATTTGCATAAATCTGTCCCGCGGCTGTGCCCTCCGGCCACCTGTACCGCTTGTCACGCTTGGGTAGCGAATGAACTGTTTGTACACTTTTGTCTCAGCACTCTGCCAGCTAGTGCTGCTGCATCTAACCCAGCCACGACAGGTGAATGCAGCATTCAGCGTTCTTCTAGCTTCCATCAGCTCTTATTTTTCACCCGCCACCGGGATGTTTCATGTCAGCTTTGGGTCCCATGTTTTTAAATGTCAACGACCATTTTCACCGTTTTGCATTTGGGGGAGAGATTCAGATTTTTCCGTTTATTACAACAAAAGCGGCACAAATTCCACTGGGATCAACAGTTGTGTGAATAATTTGAAAGCTCTAAAGAGCCGTTTAATACAACCGAACGGCGTCTTTTCAGTGGCTTAATGAGATGTTGTTAAGTTAATTGTTGAAATTTCTTCAAATCATTTTGAAAGTATCAATCATTATAACAGCGAAAGCGATAGTAATTAAAAGTAATTTAATTCTGCTCTTCCGAGACAAGCGTTTGATTGTGTTAGGCAATAACATTGCTGTGTGGAAATTTACTTCTGAGAGGCTTATTTAATAATATGCCTCTGAGAACTTCTGAGGTGTATTTAATGTGATAATATTGTAAATGTGAAACCTTGCTTTCTTTTTTTTAAAATTAATATAAAGGTACTACTCAACTCCCTTCACATCTTCATACCTTCGTCGACAATCTCGCAGAATTCTCAGCGAAGTTGCTTTAATTCTTACCCATCCCCCAGTGTCCCATTGCTGATGTCACCGGGCGATTATCAGCCAAGCATCATTCCCACCCCGGGGAGGGCGATTCAGTCCGATACCGGCAATTACACACCGAAACAATTCTAGCGTTTATTCATGCGCTTCACCCTGAAAAGCGTGCTCTCTCGGGGTGTTTGTGTGGCGGGACGCAGCCCGCGAAATCTATGCAGCGACAATGACGCTAATTAAAAGCCAAGCGCGGTGCGTCGTACTTCGGCGCGGTACCGCCAGATCCATTACCTTCGTCAGCTGCACCGGATACTGTGGAAGTGGTCGGATCACTCGGCAATGGAACCTCCTAGTAACGGATCGCCGTAACGCTCCAGATAGTGTAGCGATCGTGACAAGCAAGCGCGCTTCTACGACTCGCCTTAATCGATTGCACAAATGTGCAGAAAGGAGAGCTTGTCAGCAGCGGCGCACTTCATTGTTGGCATTTTTATTGGATGAGGTTGTTTGTGGCAAGTAGTGGATTATTAAACTCTCATCAGATACATCGGTTGACGAGCAGAATCCATTCGAATGGAATTCTGAGTAGATAGAGGCGTAAAACCCGGATCTTGGTCAAGACTTCTTTAAGAAAGGAAACAAGATCCATGCTCTCATCTTTGAAGTTTTGAATTATTATGAGCGTCTCTTATCTTACTTTCCGATTTAATCAGTTCAACATAAAATTACATGTTTTACAGTTCCTAGTTTTGTTCTGTCAGCTTCCTATTTCACATCTTCTGATGAAGACATCAGCGTGCGTCGAATATCCCAAAATTCTTCAAAATTCAACTATCTTTTCTACTTTATAGAACATTTATGATAGAAAAGTTAGTTATAACAAACACATCACCTCAGTTTATCTTATTTAATACAGTGACCTGCTTAATTGTTCCACCTGCCATCATTCGCTACCAAAATATTGAACCAAAGATGCCCAATAAAACGGTTAGCTCTGCGTCTTATCCAACTTGAATCCTACCCGCACGTGGCTCCACTCATCTGTCATCGTACTAAAAAATCGGTGAATCGTCTCAAACTATACTCAGACACGTTGTTGCGCAACCCCATTTTAAACCCGCGCCCTCCTAACCGAGTGCGCACGCGAATTAATTCACTTGAACGCCCGCACGCCCGGTTCGCTGGCCAGTGATTTCACTGTGAAACCCAATCTCAACGCCAGCGCTCGGTTCGATTTATCATTCCAACACATTACGCTTTTGGTCAAACGCCATTTGTCGCGTAAACTGATAGCGGGGCGACCCACTCCTACACCATGATCACGCCGAGTGTCAGAAATGGCAAAATGAGGGGAGGTGATCGATATTGGGGTTGATGGTTGATGATGTTGTAAGTTTTACAAGCGGTCAATCAAAGAGTGCAGCTTTGGAGCACCCTCTACGCCCAAGTCGTCTCCCAGATGCACTTGTACCACGGGGATCGATTCGCTCTGGGAATTCATGTCTCCGTCTGATTGGATAAGTTTGTTGACCAAGTTACCTTATTTTGGAAACAAATCGGTACTTATCAATCAACCCGTTTGGCAAAAACGGAAGAACTGCATTCTTCGACCGTAGCGTGATGAAGAGAGCTGCACGTTCTCGTGCAGAGGAATGCACCACCGCACACACACACCACACACATATAGACACAGTGTGGTGGCGATGGGAAGGTACTTGGGTTGCATTTTTCCGGTTTCCTCCCCCCAATTGCAGCACGAAACACAAGCACACTTGCCTTACGGTCATCCGTTTGGCGTTCCTCTGCTTCGCTATGCCTTTTTTACAGCAAATTAGTCCTCAACCCCTCCACTCAACACGGCTTTCCACGGCAGTACGGTACAGCAACCTGTAACAGTGTGTTTGTGCATGCGCGCGGTCGAGCCGTGCACACGTTTGATGATTTAGTGATATTGAAAACAAGAACCAGTTTCTGCAACCACGAGCAGCTACCGCCGATCGATACACCAGCATTTTTGCCCTACCACGTGAAGGTTAACCTCTGCTGCACAAGAACGTGCATCGACAGGGACGACCCCCTTTCGGCGGCCTAGCAACTCTGGGGCACTCCACAAAAACCGAAGCCAAATGCGAATCGATTTTAAGAATGGACCGGCACACATATGCGAGCGGGCACACCAACCGTAACCGAAACTACGCGGTAATATGATTCGCGGGAGTGTCAATGGATGTTAATTAAACGGTAAATAAGGGTGAATTCCAAGCAGCTCGCACCCAACACCCCCCGGGCTGGAACAGCCTTGTTCGTGGTGTCTTGACAAGTGACAGAAAAACACAAAGTGTCGTATCGTGTTTCACGCATCGGCTGAGGGAGTTCCCGAGAAGGTAAACTGATCATTTGCATACCATTGGTCGGCGAGGCTCCAAAACAACCTCTCCAGCGTGTGAGTTCGACCGGACATGGAAGGTGTAAATGATAAGTTATGCTAATAACACGCAGGATTACGATGTAAACAATGTCTACGCCAAAAGTCAAACCCGCCGAAACAAAGGATCAGAGACATGTTGACAACTTTTTTGGTTGGAAAATTACAGCTCTAAGCGTGGAAGATGATAGGGTTAATTTGATTCCGGTATCGATAAATGGCGATAAAACTAATGAAAGGTTAATTCTAACTCATTATGAACGACTAACATCATCAAAACCAAGGAGTTATTGCTAAAAGGTGCACTTTATTATTCCACCGGTTTCAAAAGCGCTATGTCTGGTCATTTCATGCAGGTTAATGATGGTGAGGATTTGATAATGCTACCACATTATGATAAGCATTTCTATTTGTGATAAGACACATTCCAAAACATGTCACATTATCATTTGACGGTGTGTTGTTTTGGTGTGATAGAAATGCCCAAACTATATTCATGGGAGGAGGAGAATTGGGACGTATAAGAGCCTTGGGTTTCGGTTAGGTTCAGATTTGTCTCTAAAATTAAATATTTATGTGTTTAAGTATTATCTTAAGTATCTGTACTTGATTCCAATAATCATGGCAATTGAAATGGTAAACATACCACCTGTATCGAGAATGGTGTTATGCCTTATTTACATATTTATGCTGGAATTATTGTTAAGGTTTATGACAACACACACAATAGTTTTATGTCAGACACGTAAACTTCTAAATACTGCAACGTCTTGAAGTAAGACTTACTTCTTCTCTTTGACACAACAATCGCTGTCGGTAAGAAGTGAAGGCCAGTGTAAAACAATACTAGCTGCTGCGAATGTTATGGCTTAGAGGATCAAGGTTATAAAGCAATTTCTATTTTAAAATAAAGCTATCGAAATTAGCTTCATATTTCGAGGGAACGACCAAAATAAGTTGAGTAAATCTAATTATCAATACTCCAATTAGATTGTGAACTTGTTTCTTGGTTCTTTCAGTTGGTTGGTTTCAAAATCGCTCATGAACTGTAATTACCAAGCGTCAAGGGAACTATTTGATACCTATCAGGTGTTAGTAACATTGTAGAGGTTTTGTACATCGGGGAACAGTATGTACAGTAATTCTAAAATAACATTAGAAGTTTGAAGTTCTCTCATATCTGTTGATAGTTTAAGTATTTTTTGGTGCTCATAGTGTTAGGGTCTTTAAGTTCTTCAAACCAATTATGAGAATACAACCAGGACAATTTAAGAAATATAAGAACTATATCATCCAGTGTAAAAATTGTTGGAATGGATGCATAAGAACATGTAGGTCTGCAATGCCCTTTCTATCATATGTGATTTTTGGAATTTTGACTTATAGAAGCCGACATGTCTCCGATTACTGTTCATTTCATATTTTACCTATTAATGCATTTTTATCCTGCTTAATGTGCTAGGCTACAACTAACATTTCAGATGACATTCTTCCAATTATAAGTAACATAGAACCCTGCTCTAAGCCACATTAAAACGACATTGACAAGATAAAAAAGCCCACACATGCACAAATCGGAACACTGCCGCCGATAAGAGACGGAAAAAGATTAGTGCAACTATCATTAAATATTTCAAGTTACCGAACACACGCTCCAGTACTATCTATCCCATCCATCTCGACACGCCACAATCGCACGCGCGTATGTATGCTTGTATGTGCCCAAGATTCATTTATGGTATTCTATGCGCTACCAAAACCCCGTTACTTACACCACTTTGCCGACTGGCACAAGAATGACGCCCCGACGCCGGTACGAATGCAACAGGTACGTGCGCAACGCGAGTGCAACAGAACGCACAGGTGCTACATATGCATTTAAAGAAATTGGTGCACACACAAACACACACACACACACATACCATCCAGCAAAGAAGGCATGGGACTGTAATGCACCGTTTTATTTTTTGCCCCAAATGTAGATCATCATTTGTACCGTGATCATTCAATGATCATACTTCGCGCACCACGACTGCAGGCTGAGAAGAGATGTTTGTGGAAAAGCTATCACACCCAGCTCAACCTCGAACCATTGATAAAGAGAAGCTCGATCTCGACCCTTTTTATTGGAATGAACGAATGGCAAACCCTGTGTTTCTGCCGACTCTACAGAGCAGCGGAACAGAGGATCGAATGAAAAGGCTTGAACCTGAACAAGAACTCGCCCGGCGTGTGGAACGAAACCTGCTTCACAGCTAGCGACCCCAGCTATAGATCGTTGCTTTTGCAGCATTGAGATCATTCCACACACTGTACCGTGCGGCCAAACACACCGACAAAAAGGAGCCTCCTTCTGGCTGACTCAAGAAACTGGTTCTGTCGAACTGGTCGAAACCATCGGAAAGCATACAAATACACACACATACAGACATTTATGTTAAGGTATGCCAGTGGTGTGTGTGTGCTGGTTGTGCCCTTCCTCAAGCAAACGGACACGGCCTAACGAACCTGTATGACGGGCCTGGCAGCGCATTCTTGAAGGGCCTTCGCATGTCCGCTAATGACCGAAACAATTGACCGCTGTTGCTGCTGCTGCTGCTGGTGCCGGTGGTGTTGGTGAGTGAGTGAGTTTGCGGTGTTGCGTGACGAAGCGGAGGCAAAGGCGGGACAAAGTATTAACAGAAAAAAACGCTTCAAAGTACAACATAAATATTATGTACCCGAGGGAAGGCAATGGACCCCGAAAGAAGCACCAGGAAAAATGCAGAGCAGCCAGCGCTTTGGCGATGCAGAAGAACAGAAGCAGGAAGGCTCGGGGCTATCTTCGTGGGTCGATCTTTGCGTTTTCCTTCCAAATGCCTATTCAACCCCAGCAAAGGGTTCGTTCCCTTTGGTTTTTTTTCTGTGTGTGTGCATCAAGCTCCTCTTAGAAAGACACACCCCCTTGCGAAGAACTGGAGGGTGAACCCCCATGCCAGGAGGAAGAAATCATGTCCTCATGTGAGGTTTGAACGTTTCGTCACAGGTCACCGTCAGGAGGAAGAAGCTTCGGTCGTTGATTTTATGACAGTTTTACGAAGCTTTCCAATTAATACCGGGGCCAACCTACCTGTACAGCGGCAGGAACGGACGATATATTTTACGACGACGTGTTTCGTGTTTTTTTTTGTGTGGGGTTGGTGGAGTTACTGGCCTGGAACCGGGAAACTTGCTGCTGCCGTGTCACAGGAACACACTTGGGAGCTAATTCTAAGCAATCGTTATAATCACAAGCTTCTTTTTTCTCACAAGCTTCTAAGACGCAGTTGCGGGCCACTTCACGCGAACGGCACTTTTTGCACGCAAAAACTATTATTGCACTCCGCAACTTGGTAAGCTGTAGCAGCTCGTGGGCTTTGAGATTAAAATATATTTTTCTCACTATACACTGCGCTTTGCAAACCCGAATTGCCGAACGATGTATGTTCGCCGCACCGTTTGCGCCGACCCTCACTGACCGCACGTGGCCGAACACTTGAAAAAAAATGGCAACCGTGGCAGAGATAAAAATGCACTGTTTGCATCGATCGGTTTTGGTGCACTGTTTGCCACGCGTTAAGCATGTACGGCCTCTCTCTGCGTTGGCGTATCTTAGCGATCTTGGCGTAATTTCTCGTTTGCCGCAAAGCAACACAACCTCCACTTTGCACCTTTTTTTTGAAATTTCAGAGCACCACCGAGTTTGGGGTTGTTTTCGTTTTTCACTCAATTTTTTGTTGTTTAGCACTGTTACCGACTGCTAATGCTGTTTGTTGCATGCAGATTCACCTTTAGTCACTGGACTGGACGCCGCGCAGTACTTCGCTGGCGACCGAAGAAGGGAACAGGAAAAAGAACATACACACTTGCGTTTCACTTGCGCGATGCATTCGCGGCGGACGCGCGTTCCTCGGTCGGTGGTGGTTCGGCGTAAGGTTCGCACACAAATAGGCACCGGTTTCGATTGGTAAACTTGTTGAGCCAGTCCGCAGCGCTACGCAACGGTGACCGTTGTCGGTGTATTGGTGCCGGCGCTGCCACGAAACAGCTCACTATGGGCCGTGGTGAGTGGAGTTGTTAGAAAATAGAAAAAAAATTATTAACCATATAATTCAAAATAACAAAAAAAGACAACAGAGTCTAATTATTCAGCATATTGTCACGTATTACTAATTGAGAAAAAAATAATAAGCAATATAGAAAAATGTGCGGAAAACAATGGCAATTTCTAAAATTGCTATCTCTATTTTTACAGTTCTTTGTTATGTTTGCTACACACTGCAATCCTCAGAAAAATATAAAATTTCAATAAATTTAGAAGATTTTCACCTATATTATACATTTTTATTGCTAGTCTGTATTTGTTTAAAAAAACCTTTTTCAATTTTTTATATTATTTTCAACACTATTTTTAATTTTAATCTTTTTTCATTCTTTTTGTCTTTATTCATAAGTTCACCTATCAACATATAAAACTTATCATAACAATAAAATAATAATAAATTTATGAGTTCATTTACTATTTTTTACTTCTCATTCATTATTCCCGGCAGGTCTCGTGGTACAGTCGTCAACTCAAACGACTTAAGAACATGTCCGTCATGGGTTCAAGTCCCTAATGGACCGAGTTCCCTTATGTAGAACTGATTATCTTGCAATGGTAATAAATTAGTCACTGAAAGCAAAGCCCCATTAGTGGCACAGGCAGGTCTTGACCGACAATGGTTGTTGTGTCAAAGAAGGAGAAGAATTTATTTTTTCGCATTTATAAATGCAATTATTTTATAAACATGATTTTATCCACTAAGCAATAACGATTAATTGCTTTCAAATATTTGCCAATGTAATTAAATAAAAGATCAAGAAATGAATCAATAAATATTACTTCAGGAAAAAATATTCAAAATATTTATTTTATAATAAACTTATTGTGTAACTTTTAAATTTTGAACCAAAGATAAAATATGAAATGTAAACAAGTAAATGTTTTGTTTAGAAAATTGTAACAAATTATGTACATGTAAACAAGTTGTTTTTTACATATTCTTAAATTTGTATTGGAATGCTTCAAAATTTAATTTATATTTTTAATTTCAATGTTGTCTCATTCTTTTTTATAACTAGAAATATTAATGCAATATCAAAAACAATTTTTGCGTATTTTTTTTATTCTAATTTTGACCAAAATGCAAGCTGACGTACCCAAAACCGAAATATGTTTCTATTGGGTCACACCAACACTACGCCACCGTTACCACGCACACCTGGCAGCGAACAACAACATTTCTCTTGAGCATGAAGAACAGCATTACCGTAGCATAAAATTCTCTTTTCGAGGAAAGATTGTTTTGGAAGCCTACATTAGATGGCATTTAAAACAAAACTCAGTATAAGAGTGTCTTACAACACTTAAATACTTGCATTATACAATCAAACAAATGTGAAAGTAAAATAGCATGATCACTACCAGAGGCTTCCTACAGATTCTGCACAGACTTTGATTTACTGACGGCAAAATCTGATGGCAAAACCAATTCAGCATACCTGACCATTCCTACGCAAATCGTTGAATGTATCCTCCGCAACCAGAAACATCGGTATGGCCATTTATCATCCCATCTTTTCGTGTAATACAATCCCCCTTCAAATCTTAACTACCCACCAAGAATGAATGTTTTCCATCCCACCGATGCTGAGATAGCGATCGCAATGCGAACAATTCGCTCGCCAACTCCTGAGCTCTGAGCTAATTTTGCCGCCTGTCGATGCATATCGAGCAAAACCTTCCGTCATCGGCTTTATCTGCAACATTCCCAGCGCAGGCTGGTTCTGCACAGACCAAGCCCAAGCAGAATGATGATGGATCGTGTTTGGTTGCGTGCTGTAGCAGTTTTAAGACACTCAGACACCTTCCCTTGGTTCACACCCCTTACAGTACCACAGCCCAGGGCATGCAGATACATCGATAAGAAGAATGGGGTTTTGTGGGTGGAGAGGGAGGACAGTGTAGGGAGGACGTTGTCTATGACGACGTGCCCGATAGTGGTGCCGGTGTAAGATTGCATTTTGCGTCTTTTTTTTTCTACTGTTTTGATGTTTCAGGAAGCGAACCCTTTGCGCGAAACTCATCACATTTCACGATTTCAATCGCACCAACGCTTATCAGGCGCTGGTGGTTTGTGTTTGTTGTTTTACGAAAAAAGAACCCTAGGGGAATTTCAGGGCTTTAATTTTATTTCGATTTATATGATAAAAACAATTGCCACATGTAACATAAAGTTAAGAATGTGATCGATAGCGATGAAGGCGTTAGCGAGGTGTTTGACTATTGACTTATTAAATTGGCGCTCAGTTTTGATGGCTTATGGCTAGATTAAGGCTTCTCAAAATCACAAAATCACTATTAAGGTAGGTGTTAGAGTTCTTTCCCAATTTAAGAATGAAATGTTGAGGATTAGATGTCTTAAATGTCTTTTAAGTAATAAAACTCATTTGGTGCATTATGTTAAAGGCGCAACGCTACATAACATTTAAATTATGTATTTCTTTACATTAGAAGCGTAATTAAGGGCATCCAAATAGCCCAAAAACTACTCTTATTGTGTTCTGTTAGCCCACAAAGAATTTTCCACACCGTCCAACCTATTTGTAAACCGTTTACGTGCGTTTGAACCTAATTTGCTCTCCCTTGGGTGCATTAAAAACAAATCATTGAAATAGAAATAGAACACCCTCCATGCCTTCCTTCCTCCCCCCCCTCCCCCTCTAATCCATCGTTCTTGGCTTATGTAATGCGTTTCATTGCACTTTCTCCTTCATCATGTCGCTGGCCGCGATTATGCGTGCGAGCCGTCTTAATGGGAAGGGTCCCCGCAAGCACTCCGCAAAGCGGACACGGCGGATTGTATTCGGATTGTCTGGCGATCGAAAGAGGTGGCCAGAACGTCGGGGTCGGTCGTACCCAGTGCACCGTGACGGAAACAATCGCAGATGCGTTCGCATTGCGCAGGAGGGTGCAGGAAAATAGTCCACCGACAGGTCATAAATTTGCTCGGAGCCCCCGCAAATAGCAGGGACCAATGCATGCCGGGCGGCGAACCGGGTTCGAACACGTCGGCAGGCCAAGATCGATGTCGCATCAGTTTTCTCGAATCTATGCTACGCTTTCGGTGCGTGGCGGTGTGGTTTGATAGACGAAATGCTGCTGAACAATCGACACAGAAGCGATGGTTTTTGTTTTATGGCAGGAAAGGTGTCACGCTGGACGTGTAGGTGTTTCGAAATCGAAACACTCCGACCACCACCAAATGGGCCTGGGCCACAAATAGCAGCGAGTGGTTGTTTGAAAGCAAACACAAACCAATTTCCTTCTACTTCCCCAGAGGAGTATGAAAAGTGATCCGAACGCGATTGAAGCGCATACGCGGTAGTTTTGGGGTGAAGAATTTAAGATGCAAGTAATTAAAGTGGCATCTTCGTTTAAAGCGATCTCATTCTTTGTGAAAGGTTCTTTCTTTGGTTCTAACTTCGGTTGTGCAACCGCCCGTTTATGCTATGCAAGGCAGAGAAGCTCCCGTTTTGTCCCGAGATTGTCCCGTTGGTGTAGAAGCCGAAGCGTCTCGTCTATCCAATGCGCTCCCATCCCACCCTGCTGCTGGGTGGATGTTTTGAAAATAAATGCGGAAAAATACACCGCTTCAGCGTCTCTTGGGGTGGATCTCCATGCGATCCCCGTTACTTGATACCCCCACACCTCACGTGTATGTATGTGTGTGGGTCTGTGTGCTACGAAACAATTATTGCTGCATATTTTCGCAAGCCTTTCGGCGGGTGCTTCAGCACAAGCGGGGCCAGTTCTTGCCACTTACACCATCAACGTTCATATCGCCCACCGCAACAGGTGAAAATGACGAGGTGAAAATTTTGACGGAGCCATTTTCAACGCCTCGCTACCGGTTCCGAGGCTTCCCCGGGAACATGACATGGCGGATTCGCGCTCGTCTGGCCGATTTGGTTCATTTTGATGAGCATAAATACAACAGCCGAAATGGTTTCAGTTGCCTTTCTTCCTTTTCGGCGTATTTTTTCCATTTCTCTATGCTCTTTGCGGGGTTTAAATTCTTCAGAAAGGTAACACCGTGTTGGTATTGAATTGCGGAACTGAACGATTTAGCACTATTCTTAATAAGGTTAAATGTGTTTCGCAATTCTGGTTTAGTTTGTTTAGCATTTTTTCTAGAGACACGTGCAGAAAGAAAAAGACTATTATTTTATTTGCTTTCTTAAACGATGTATCATGAGCTACATTGATCGAAATTTGTGATTTTATATTTGAATGACCTAATTAAAAAATATATAAGCAAGTAGTTAAATTATAATGCTTTGTGCAGTAAACATTCAAATGCTGTAACAAATTTGTTTCGAATCGAAATGCTCCGTTTTTTTCTCTCTCTCTTGCGATGAATGCGCCATCTGTTGAGAGTTTAGCAGCTACAGTGACCAACACAAGAAGCGCAATGCTAATTCAATTGATTTTAATCAAATTTATGTCATTAAATAATTTTTTGTTATATTTCAATCAAACATTCTATGATTAAATGTTAAGCTGTTAATTCTTTTCCTCTTTCTTAAATATTTGTTTTCCTCTTTTTCAATGAATTTAGCATACTATGAGTTCGATATTATTGCTTAATACATGACATACGATGACGGTATAGTCTTAAACACTCTTACAAACTCCATTGAGATACACTCAACTCTCTTTTATTTGAGAGGCGATGAGTCTGTTGAATAAGAAGGGGGTTTTCAAATTACATAGGTTATACACAAATATGAGAAGGACAAAAATGTACTAGTAATGAAGGGACTTTAGAAAATGTTCAAATAAGAGAGGTTTTTCAAATTAGAGAGGTATCAAATAAGAGAGGGTTCACTGCAGTTCAATAGAAAATATTGGAATTGATTTAAACATTTGACTTTACTTAAAATATTTCACGCTGGAAATATTGAATGATGAATATGATGAATTCAATGCCAGATGAATATGAAAACTTATTCGTAACCAGACTTACCTAAACTAAAGACGGCAGCGGAAAAACGAGTATTTGAAGCTGTAATCATAATCATCACTGATCACAAAAAATGCTTTGGTGGCTATTTACTCTGTTGCTAATTATTATGATTTTATTCCTCCCTTATCTTGAAGCTTAAAAATGCGAGACAATTCATTTTTATGATTGTGTGAACAGGTAAATTTATGTCTCTTCAAATACATATTTGTGAAATACTTTATGATAAAAAAAGTGCAATACCAATTGTATTTTAACCAAATGAATGCACAGGTAGACAAATTGTCCTGTGTACTACAATAAAAACAGCCATAAAACCTCCTGAATGTATGCAATGCGATTTATTAGACAACTGTAAACAATTGTATCCATCACTCCACAATAGTATTAAAAATAAACAATTCAATGAAAAGAGCAAACTAAGTCAAATATTTGTGATTTTTTGTAACTGTTACATTTACACTATTTAGTCGCCTTCAAAATTAACACACTTGGCAACGTTTAACTAACACTATAGTGTAACATAGGATGATATAAGTAAAATGGCTATCGCTATCAGTCCATTCAGTATGCTGATCATGCAAATACAACAATAATTCTCTTTTATTATTAAATTTCAATGTACTACAGCTGTTCTCCAATACTTATGACCATTACATGTGATCGATGTTACCAACTAAAGCACCTCTCTAGCACCTCCAGCATCCTGGAATTTCTTTCGTTTTACCCAATAACCAGTAAAAACCCAGCAGTTCCTTTTCGTACAAATAGTTTATTTTCCGTGTTTGTGTGTTATGGTTGTTGTTCTTCTTGCTCCTGTGATATGTATTGTTCGTGTACATTGTAGTCGTTACCATGTGATGATGTGGACACGTTTTCGCAATGCTCAATGGCGTTCCTACAATCATATTCCTCTAAAACTGAAACACGATCGCTCACCCACCCCCAAGTACTATTCCGCGTGATGTGAATGTATTTACACGACCAAAACCGAAAGCAAGAGAAAACGAATGGGAATGATTATGCTGCTTATGCTTGTCGGTATATGCGCTGCATATGTGCACCTCGAACCGTGCAACGGCGATGATGTGCGTTTGTTTCCGTTTGGGAGAAATGTGCTGTTGTTTAGAGTGTGCAACTGCATCTCTCGCTGTCTCTTTTTGAACGTGTAGTTTCTTTTAAAATAAAGCTTTCCCACCCGACACAAACGAAACACTACCATTCAACGGAACAAAAAAGGACTAACTACCAAAAATCAACAAACCACTAACAACTGTTCGAAACCGTACGAACAAAGTCCCCAACTCTGCGTCTGCGTTGTGAGTGTCGGTGAGTTGTGTCTCGCGTACTAACTAACGTACGTTAAATAGAACCGTAAGTTGGACGTTGATTTCATCGACGTATTTTGTAAAACGTAAGGTGGAAGATAATTATAATAAAATTACTAAAAAACCGACGGAAACGACGGCTCCCGTCCACGTCCCACGGCCAGGGGACACTATCCCATGGAAGGGCGGGGGGGCACAGTCTTACAGCTCGTCGTGCTTCGGTCCGGAGAACTCGTCGTGCGAGATGTAGCCGTTCTTGTCCTTGTCCTCGTGCTGGAAGATCTCCTCCACCAGCTTGTCGTGCTCGGCGATCATGTTCTTGATGTCCTCCGACTCCTGGCCCCCGTCGGCAGCGACCATCTGCTTCTTCAGGTACTCGCTCACCTCCTCGCGGCTCAGCTGCATGTCCTTGTTCTCGTCGATCTCCTTGAACACGTTGGTGGTTGGGGGCGAGTCGCCGATGTTGATCAGCTCGACGTCGAACACGAGGGTGGCACCGCCGGGGATGACGTTTCCGGCACCTCGGTCACCGTAGCCGAGCTCTGGCGGGATGGTCAGCATACGCTTCTCACCTGCAGGGGTTGACCAAAAGGGATGAGTTTGGTTGGAATATGGAGAATAAGACGATGAGGCTGATGCTGATGACTTACCGACGCACATGTCTGTCAGTCCCTGGTCCCATCCTTTGATAACCTGGCCGGCTCCGAGCTGGAAGGTGAAAGGCTGGTCACGGTCGAAGCTGTAATAAGGAAAGAGAGACCGGAAATTAATAAGATTGCGTGAGGTCTTCTTTTTGTGTGGAAGAGGTTAAAATTCTGACGTTGTGTTTTGGGCTATGGGGCAAGAGTGCCACTCGTATGGGACAAGACGGCCACCTGGTTAAAATAAACGTATTTCTTAGATAATTGGAAATAGTTACGTTTGTGGCACTAGTGTATGTATTCCTACATGTCTTGAGTCACCAATGAACCCCTTTTTCATCACAAACTGTAGCAATATGGATTGTTGCTGGTCTGTTTTTCCGGAGTAGAATCCGCTCGTAAAAGCGCACCATACCGCAGAACGCTACAACAATCTTTACATTTTTGACAGCTCGCGCCTATGAAAGATGGTGGCACACTTGCCCCAAACAGAGATGGCACACTTGCCCCAAAAGTTGTAACTTTTTTGAAATTGAATTTTTTAGTGACAAAAAGAATGTTTTTTTCAACTAACCCCACAAAAAATTTCACGTTTTCTCAGCTATACGGTGGTGTAAATATTTTCTCGGTTGATTGTTCGCATGATTTTTGAGAGCTTATTTGGTTGGATTAAAAAATTATAATATTCTGCTCAATTTTGAAACTCAACATAAATCAGTTCAAAACAATGGGAAATATCGATTGGTCTATATGAAATTCGGCTCAGTATACCTAGTCATTCGAAAGCAACCAACTGTGTACACAATTGATCATTGAACTAAAGTTTTTAAGGAAAAATGCTTGGTGGCACTCTTGCTCCGTATTCCGCTATTATTTATATAATTGATAAATACAGACTGTTCCATTAAAAAACGGCTCAGTGTTATTAATATTCTACACTTTTTGCCAATGAAAACATCAACTAAGACAAGAAACAAGAAGACTAAGCTGGCGAAACTCACATTGTAGCAATAATAAATGAAATAATTACACGTAAGCTTACGAACCAACGCGAGCAAGTATCACACTAAATCCACTTCAAACACTGTTCGTTGATAGGAAAATTACATAAAATTTACCATTGTGCCCTTTTCCCCCCAAAACATTTGGTTCCAATAATTAAACAATGGAGAAAAGATGGAGAAACCCCAAATTCTTAGCTCTCTTCCTCCGTTTCTCACGCTCGGTCGTTTCCCGCTACGTGGTAAAGCTTGAATGTTATTTTTGTAATTAAAAGCAAATATTAACACATGCCACAACCTTTCTTGGCGATGTTTTCCCAGCCTCCGAAGCGGAAAAGGGTGTAATCGATACGGAATAAGGACGCTCTCACACCTTTAACTGACACGTCGGTAGGTGTGTTTTACCCAGAAGGAGCCAAAATAAATCGGAAAGATTCGTTGGTGGAAAATTGAAATAAGAATTCCAAGCCCCGAACGGTAGAACGAACAGCTTGCAGATCCGTCTGAAAAGCGGAAAGCACTTTTTCAAACCACGCTGGTGCAAAATAAAACTCTTGCTCACATTTTACACCAATTGATGTTGTGCTCCCTACACATGAGTGAGCGAAAAAACCTGCCACACCCCCCCGTGACATGTTGATTGGGATCGAAGGGAACAGGTTCGGCAAAACTGTTAGCATTAATAATTGAGCAGTGGTTCGATTGGTTTTTACTTTCGGGTTTGGCCGTAGCGAAAACACTTCTTGCATCCCGATACACCCGGAGCGGCGGCCACGGTGATAATAATATCCGTGAGGTTTCGCCCCATCCTCTTGCCCTTCCGACGGGTGCAATCTCCCGGCAGTCCATTTATATCGTCTTCTCGTCGTTCGACAAGATGTTTCGCTGTTTTTTTTCTTTGCACACTTTCATACACTCAGCAACTATTCGGACGGAAGGGTTACAGCGTCGATCCGAAATCGCTACTGGGAAAGGAAATGTTTCCAGCCCCTAGGGGAGGAAAGAAATTCTTCTCGATTTATTTGATGTGAGTTGGTGAGGCCATTTGAAAAACAAATCGACCCACGAGAGGGAGATAGAGAGTAAGAGCAGCATTCCGTCCCGAACTGGACCGGAACTGCACCGTGCCATCAAATCACTTTGCGTGAAAGCGTGTGTACAGTCCTTTTTCGCGCGTCGAGTCACCACTTTGTGAAAGTATTGGAGGAATGGAAACACCGCCCGGGAGAGGCTTTAGTCACCCTTTAACCCCAGTACACACTGTTGTAAATAGTGCAGCTCTGCAGCTGGACGGAACGGTTGCGCGTGTTTGATAGCTCGAAGCAAAAACAAATAACTTTCGCAAACGAATTATCCTAGTCTTAAGCCCGGGCCGAGAGGATTTTAAGACCTTTCCGATCCCTACGGGGTCGAGCCATCTCTTGAGCGAGCATCGGAAGTGTTGCGGATGCTACGATTACGGCTGCCACTGCTGGTGGAGAATATCTAAATTTTTTAAACCCCTTCGCACCACTTCCCAGTTTCGCTGACATTGGAGACGATTGGACCGGGGGGTTCGTTGGGCTGCAGGAGTCAGTGCAGACGGGAGCGAGTAGGTTTGAGGTATCTTATGATGGTCCAGCTGGTGTTTCGACGTGGTACGTGGAATTATTCACCGGAATGGTGGTGTAATAAAATCAAATAATCATGACTCCCCGGCAGTTGGTGCACTGCAACACGGAGGAGGGCCTGGGCTCAAAAATGGGGCTTGAAATGGGGCTGGCACAAAACTTTACTTTAATTTGTTTCACCAGTCGGCGTCAGTAAACAGCTGACTGGAGGAGCTGTCCGGAATGATATTTTTGAAGAAAAAAAAATTGATTTTAAAGATTTTGTATTCCATCCAGATTCTTTGTTTCGTGCTGACACTGTTTGAAATACAATGTAAAGTGAGGTTGGCTAATCGATGTTTTTGTTAACAATAATTATTTCTTTGAACGAAAAGCTCTTTTACATTCATATAAATTTATCTAAAATGTTTATTTGTTAATCATAACAATAAAGCAAGCTTCTATCACAATAAAAAATAATAAAGTAAAACATATTAATTTGCTTTATTATTAATTTTTAATTAATGTTTATTACAAATAAATAGCAAAGATACTATTCCATTTTAAATTAAATGTTTGAAAACTCTGTTAGAGAATGCAGCTCTTGTGAAAATTTTAAATTATTCTGAAGAAATCTATAAAATGTGTCTAAATTTGAAATTGATACATACAAAATATGATCTCTATGACTCAAAGTTCTCCATTTAAAACATCAGTTACTTCATTGTGAGAAGCAAATATTTAGTGTTTATAAATATTCATTACAGTAAATTGTTAAGAAAGGAAAAGATAGAAAACAAAGCAAACTGTTTCAAATGACCAAAAAACTCAATGTATCTTCGACTTTCACTGTCTGGTATCATGCAGTGAATCATCACGAGCGAACTACAGGAAAGGCGACCCCTATGACGTCGACAATTAGCCACTCACGGGTTTGATCTATATTTGTTCATCCCTTATCAGTGAACGTACCCATCATTAGTATGTTAGAGCCACTCGCTAAACGATATGCAACCCTCTCCCATCCTTTTCCCACATTCAGTGTTACCCTTTGATGGTGCATTCCGCCTAACCGTGCGTTGACAGAAATTAGTAGTTTGCATTATTTATGAGCACCGAGCATGGCACATAAGGGCACGACTTTTCGCCTCGCTGTTACACTTTTCTCCAACGCGTTGCTGTTTTATTTACCCTGCTTGACTCTCTAACGGTACCTGGATGGTGGGGAGCGAGACAAGAACTGGGCCACCAGACGGGCAATATAGTGTCGTTTTGCGGGCTGTTCTGTTGATGCTAATCGAAGGAAAACGCCAGCTTGCGCTACGATTTCTTCATCTTCCATTCCTTTCCGGGTTAGTCACGCGGTTCATTTGCGAATGGACTCGGTTGTTGTTATTCTTTGGCATTTAAAAAGCTAAAAAGTCCACGTTGATAAGAACGAATGAAACAAGCCGTACGTGGTTGGCTAAAATGCGACAAAAATTAAGCATCGTGGCACATTTTTTTTAGCTGAGTGTTGCTGAAGCAACGCAACCGCTGCTCTTCCGGCAAGAAAGAACAGCAAAGGCAATGGCGGAGTGCGACACAACCCGTTATGTTTGCGCGAGAATGTACGACTGTTGGCGCGCTGTTTGCTGATGATGCGTACGTGAATCGCAGAAAAAAGTGCACGACAACCACGACGACGTGATGGGTTGACCGTGGTTACGCAACGGTTCGTGTCATGGAACCGGTTTGAAGGGTTTGGAACGATCGCGAATATATTTGCAGTCCAGCTGCTACGTAATTGTACGGTGCTCATCTTTTGGCCATCCATTTGGATGCATACAATTGTGGTGGTGGTGGTTGATGGAAAGAATTGTGGAAGAAGCATTGCATTGAGTACGAACGATACTGATATTGTTGGGGTACCCTAGCAAATGGTTGATTTATTGAATAAATAGAGAAGAATAGAGGAATCTTCAGAATAGTGGAAGCATGTTGTATCATATTCATGATGTGAAAGTATCTTCAGTGTAATTGATAAGGCACAAGACGTACTTTTGAGCTATAATTTACAGTTTTTGTAAGCCTTGTCATCAAAATGGGGTCACAAGAAGACATAATGTTCACTGAACGGCCACATCAAGTTAAATATCTAGCGAAGTAAGCTATTTTACAGCTGACATTTATTACACGTGAAATATCTGACAAATAGCAGACCTCACCACATCCAGCAGATGAGAAACGTAAACAAATGAAAAAGCGCAAGTAAATCATTCCAAGATCTCTAATGTCAAGCCTTTCGTTAATTCTCGGTCAATAGTTCATCTATTCTTCAATTAAGTGATTGTTCTGCTTCAGTGTTATGTAGAAATATTACTTTCAGTTTTATACCTAAATATCTTTAAGATAATTTCGTCCTTCTCGAACCTTTGAAGGGGAAAGTGGAGGGACCATCATCATCATCATCATCATCATCATTCAAAAGGTACTCAATTATTGAATGAACATCAAAAGCGGAAGTTGTATATCTCCCAACCCATTAACGTCACCTGTCATTTTGCTCTGTATTTCACTCTGTGTGAGATTTTTCGCGCATACCAGATAAAGAATGAATTTGTGGCTCCTAAATGCTATTCAAATTTACATTTCACGGTCATAGCCATTTTTGTTTACAAAGTTTACATACTTGCAAGTTCGTCGTTTCTTTCTCAAAGATTCTTGCTGTACTGTTTTTGTTTGAATGTTTTCTTGTCCATTTTGAGATAATATCAAAGTTCTACGCGCTTTGTTTTCTTAAGAATCTCTTTCTTTGCTTGTTTCTATGTTTTTTTGGTAAAAAGTTACAATTTTCCTTATGTTTTGTGTACAAAATTTACAATTCAATTTAGTTAACCTTTTTCTACAATTTCCTTATACTTTAGTACTTCTATAAACAATTTTTTTCCAATTCTGTTTCACCTATTTGTTTCTCCTTCGGCATTAAAGAAGTGTTTGCTTCTTGCAAAAATAGATGATTACCTTATACTTTAAATTAGACCTGCCATATTTGAGGAGTTTTCCCCCGTTCCCTGAAGGATGAAGCTTTCTTCCCCCAAACAAATGTTGCGCTTGGAAAAACATGAAAAATGACATTCATAAACAAATGCTACCGGTCCCTGGGAGCTTACCGCACATACTGCCAGCCAAAGGTTGACAATGTCTACATTATCTCGCTCAAGAAATGTGTCACCGAGCCGAGCTCGACAGCGTGGGTGACAGTGTCTTCCACTCTAGCATCCCGGCACAGCCCGATGTTTCTGCCGGAATGAACCCTGTCTGCTCGTGTACCGAGGCACGGAAATACCCTGTTGGCCAGGAATCATATGTAAACCAGAGCCACCACATCCACCAAAAAAACAAGGTACATAGACAAGACAAGCAATAGACTGTATGTCCCGGGCCTCACACAAACCGGAATTGGGAGGATCATTTTTCGACCAAATCCTTCCCGAAGCACGCTCCTTCGGCAAGACGTCGTGGCTCGCTTTGCGGTGTCGGTTGTCACCTTGGATGGGAGCAACAGGATTTATTCGTCGCCGTGGTTTCCTCCAGGAATTGTGCTCCACAATTTTGTGAAAGCGGAGAGGGCTGCAAGTGTTTTCTTGCCGGAATGCCCCAGTGGAATTTGGAGGAGTAGGAGCAGGAAAAATCGTTTCCCTAAGACACACTCCACGCAGGACGGTTCATCGTCGTCGTGTCATGTTGATTGAGGCAATTAAAAATCATCCACCAAATTAGGCGCCTCCTTCCGTCACTCCGTGGCTCCGGATAGCGGGATGACAGACGGCAAATGGTGGCAAATAAATGTCTGGCTGCTCCGGTTCCGGATGTACACAAAGACTAATTGTGGTCATCAGAAATTGTGTGGAGAAATTTCGCACACGTCACCCGGGCCGTGCTTGGCCGTCCGATCCGGGGTGATTTAAGTGTGAAAACGGGGGGAATAAAAAAATAAGAATTATATAAACTTCCTTTGGCGGCGGAGTGCAGTAAAGCTGCGGTGAGTGGGCATTTGATGGCACTTTCGACCCGTGCTGGAATGATCTTGAACCGTCCCAGTTTTGTTGTAATGTGATGGAGAATGTAAAAATAGGCAGGTGAAAGTTGTGAATGAACCATATTCGGGAGAGGAGACTCTTTGTGTTTTTGTTGTTGTGCAGGAGAGAGAATTGAGGGTAAGTCGTTCGCGTAGGTCACAGGTAAATCAAGACATTATGACTCAAAGCACATCCGGGTTGAAATTAAACGAATTGATTCATAACTGTACCGTACAAAAAGTAGCATCTACAGCCAATTGTAGCGATTCAAATCACACAACACCTTTTTGGCGTAGATTGAAGATGCTTTTCTTCCTGTAACAATATTGTGTCAAAGAGTTCTTTCCCCCGCTCAACCTCTGGAATCAACAAATATTCAAAACTGTCGCCATAAATATATCAATAACCATAACCATAAAATAACGACACGAAAAATCCAACCGATCGAATTTATGTACCCCATTGCAGGGTGCAAATGCAGCAAAAAGTATCGAGAGAGCTTGTACCGGATGTTGCAAATTTGTTCTTAAAGATACGGCAAGGGAGTGAACAGAAAACACACATCCCGCACCACCGTGGGGCTTTATTTTACGACGCAATTGACGTTCGTTGTTGCCCATTTCGGTAGACTGTGGGATGACATAAAAACTATGTATGTAGTGTGGTACTTACGGCAGCACTGTTCAGAATACAAGCGCACAGGGTTAAAGGTAAGTACCAAGGAAGAGCACAACAGTACAGCGGAGGCTGTTGCTTTAAGTAACCAAGGATCCCAGGTCAGCGTTACATTATTTACGTTTATGATTTGGTTGTATATCTAGCAAAAGGATTCTTCCGTCTGGTGTACCTTGTATGATTGAGCACAAAATGGTCAGTGTTTTTTTGCAAGGGCTTGAAGAATGATGTAAATTTTAATACACAATTTCACAGAGACTCGCGGAAATTATGATGATGTAGCTTTTGATGCCATTTCCTCTGTTGCTCTTAACAAGTTTTAATTTTTTGAATTATATTTTAAGTCTTTAGATTGATGATACTTTAGAGCCTAAAATACACCTTTAACATAATAAGCTGTCTCAATCATTGCTTCATGTATGATACTCAATTCATTAATAATTGAATGAACACTTGTACAACATGTAAACACAAATTTAAATTTTAAAAGGGCCTTGGTTCATCTTAGGTCACATATAAAAATAATAAATTTTAATATTGGTTGATTTAATCATCATAAACCTCACAGGAAAAAGAGATATAAGGATATAGAGGTAAATTGTCTAAAGTTACACACTCTGGCCACATTTAGATGTATAAACAAGTAATATAGAAGCTCAACTTGAGTAAGATGTAAAAAAGAGAAATGAATATACAGTTGCAGTCATTAAATTTCAAAGAACAATGCTTTTTGTAGCACTTTTGGAAAAAATAACCTTTGTAACACAGTTTCTCAATTAAGTTAAGCTTTAATTCAATTTGCTAACCTACTAATTCAGCCCAGCTGTACCATTCAGTAAAGTTTCGTTCAATTAAATTTCCAAAAGCTCGTTCAAAACATAACGAAAAACTTGTTTCCCAACCGATCCGTCGCCTATTCGATCGATCAAATCGCTGTAGCGACTAAAACTTTTATCACCCTCAACAACCTCCACACAATTGTGTGACCAGGAAAGTGATGGGGAAAGTGTCGCCAAACTTTGTACCCTGTTGACAGCCCTGCTCAAATGACAGGCAGGGGAGCGACTGCTTTGCTTTCTTTGTGCTGTGTTTTATTTGCACTCTCGCGTTTATCTTCGCCAGGATGACAGGGAGCGATACTGCTGCAGCTGCTTTTTTTTTGCGCTACTATGACGCTAGAACACGCGAGCAGATGCCGCGTGAACTTGGGCACCCGTGGACAGTGTGATCTCTGCGTCGACAGTCGATACGTCAGCAGCCGACAAGCATGCAGTATCTGTTTAAAAATTTATCAACCGAATTTGGATGGCGTTGGGTGCTTTTCCCCCCTTTTATTTCCTTATAAAAATACGTTGGACCACAGCTGTAAGATTTGTTTGTATGAAAACAGGGAACATGTTACAGTACACGTTCCGTAGAATAGTTGTACTGCTCCAAAATGAGAACTGTGAGTGTGTGTGTGTGCTCTTACTTGAATTTTACGATGCCATCGTTCCCGAATTCCAAGACCCAACCCAGGGTTTCATTTCTTTTCCTGTGCTCATTTGAACCCTTTCCTCGAAGGCACAACCATTGCCTTTGGGTTGATACATTATGCATCGAGGCAGGAGTAGCGCAGCACATGAGGCTTTCGCTTGACTACTTCATCAAAATCGTTTAGATTTATCTCACCTACATGTCAGGAATACGCTTACTGACCGCGCAATCGATCAGGGGAAGTTTTAAGTGTTGATTAAAAAAAAAGAGAAGCAAAAACCTTTTTTTTTTAGGAAGAAAAATTGGAAAGTCGGCCGAAACTCTTAAAGAGGCTTCTTTAAAAAAAAAGGTGAAGAATTTTAACACTTTGAAACAAGGATCATGTTAAAGAGCTTTGGTATCACACTGTGCCAACATTATAGCATGTAAATGTGCTATAAAATTACACCTTCGAGTCCTCGTCGAGAATTCGCGAAGCATTACGGTGTGGTAACGCGTCCCCCAGCGGGTGCCTTCGTTCCAACCAATTGTGAATTGTTGATGGCAATGGAAACAAATACCGACACATTGGGCTAGGAGAATCGCCTCCCTGTACTGCTAAAGCTCCCACATTTATTCGCGCCCAGGATTTGGAGGTTTCGCTTCCGTAATCCCTTCGACCGTGTGTGCGCGTTGCAATTGTTGGGGTAAAACCGGTTCGGTTAGGGTTACTTTTTGAGGGGCTGGAGATCCCATGGACTCCCAACTGCTCTTATGAAAATGAGACAAGTGTAGTCATACATATTAGATTTTTTGCATGAATATCTGATTTATCCAATTGTTTTTATCCACAGCCGTTGCGAAATTTCCTCCCCATTCATTGCTCTAGCTACGCCGTGCGGTTGTTGTGTGCAAAATTGTTACCTCCCCGCAATTTAGACTACGAAGTGCAATGCAAAAACAGATAGGTTTAGGCAATGGAGCAGGATCTCTTCCCACGAACAGAGATAAAATTGCTTGAAACAACAACGCGCGCAATTCAGCTACGGTACGGGAGCAAAAGTTTCAACCTCGGGACGAACCACCCCGAAGTAGTGCTCGAACACGGTCGCATAGCACATGTATGAGCATCCTTGAGTGGCCGATTAAAGGGATTTACCGGAAAAGCGGGCTGGCAAACAGGCAAGCATGCAAACTCCTACGGCTAACGTGTAACGGGCCTACACGGCAGGACCACGGTACAAGGTAGCAAGCACAAAGGTTGTGTGGCAAACGTGCACACGAGAAGCGAGATCAAATGGGAAACAAATTTCCCACTCATAAAACATTTTCCACCTTCAGTGCATGAATCTCGTGGCACGGTGTTTTGAAGCGGTTGAAAATTTTATAATGATGTTATGACGACATCCTGTGGACGGAACGGGAAGTGTGTGAAGAGCAGAGAGGCGCCATAAGAACGCTTAATTTATCACTTTTCCTCCGTTAGTGTGGTGGAATCGTTCTGTGGCGTAGCAGGAAGCTCAAATAATAACGCACACATCCTAACTCCATCACGTGAGCGTTTTGGGTGGTATGAGTGGTAAAAGTTCATAACAAAATCCCCTTCAGCATCCTCATCAAGACGGTTGATGACATATTGCTACCCTTTGACTGAGGAGATTCTTTTCCTATCTCTTGGTCCCGTGGTCTGACCACGCGGCTAGACGAGCGCTGCCCGACCTACACGCAGCGGAGCGTAAAGTGTCTTGTCATAAAAATTGAAACTTTCTACGATGCGAAAGCAGCATTTTTATAGTCGTTCTTTCGGTGTGATAAGATGCAAGACACCACACTGAAGAAGAGGGGGGTGAAGACAGAGAAGATACACAAGGTGGGTGGATACTGCTCCTAGACATGCCACAGGCCAGTCACAATATTTCCGGAAATTAGCTCGATAGAATGTCATTACGGCTCCTGTCAGCGGTGGTGGCTTCTTATGAGCCCTTCGCATGGCACGCTTATCTTGCAGTTGGCGGCAAACGCTAGCCTGCCTTCTTTTGAGATTTATTAACTTTGCTGTGCTTGCCGTGCAGCTCGACCAGAATGACCCGATTATGTTTCAATTTGTCGCTACTTGCAGTTGCAGCTAAAAAAGTAAACGGGGGAAGGCGTAAGATTACGGTCATAACACTTGAGGTAGTCCTTAGAGGAGATGGTTTCAAAGACAAGGATGAAACAATATAGTTTTAATTGCGTTTAGAAGAGACAATTGTATCTATGTTTACGTATACAATAATTTAAGGACAGCTAAAAAGGTTGGTTTTGTTAAAAAATTACTTCACTTTGTTTCGTATTTATAAGTTTTAGATGTCTCTTAGATAGTTTAAAAGTATAAGATATCCCTTGTTTAAAGTCTAAAGGTAATGTAAGTTTTGGATAGTTTTTGGCGTGTAAAAAAGAGAGAGTGTTAAGTTTTAAGAGAGTTCCTTAGAGTCAAAAAGAGTTCTTAAAAATAATAAAAAATAGTTCCACTAAAATAACAGTTTTATTTAGCTTTTTAAGGGTTCTTTTTTATCAATATATTCAGTTGTTGAAGTGCTGAATTATCTATTGAGGAGTTCCATTATCACATAAAATGTATACTACAACACTTTGATTCATAATTATTCAATCTTCAATTCCATTTTAAAATTGTTATCCATGGCTAAACATACTTGTTTATGTTCATATATAAGGTTTACTCGTGATTTAAATTTAAATAAAATCGTTAACCTGAAAATTACACTTAAATTGGAGCATTCCTGGCATAACGCATACCGAGTCCTGATTGATTGAATTCACCTCGGAGCTCCCAGTGCTGCTTTGCATCTCTCATGTTTACCCTGCCATCAGCAACAATGCGCCCTTGTATGTTATCCCAATTTCTTACCCAAAGCTCCCATACGTGCACATCAATGGAAGCAGTGATTTTCCGGCATTACATCAGCAATCACTCACGTTTCTCGTTACTCTCCCTTTCAGCCCGACAATCAAACTCATTCCCACCGATGGGACTTTGGTGGCAAGCAAACAAAAAAAACCTCTCTTTTGCCCCGAACGTGTGCAAAAGTCCTTAATTTAGTTCGCTTTTCTTGCCGTTCCCTTTGAGAAGAAGAAAAATCCCAAACAAGTGCTTTAGCTCCATCGATACTAAACGGGAAGCTTCTGCAGCATTGATGGGACGCAAAGGTACAATGTCCTGTTAGTAAACGATCGTGCAACGAGCAGCATATCCCCGAACAATTCCGGCTTCGTAGCGCAGAAAGAATCTCGGAACAGCGCGATCTGCTTCATAATTGATGAGATTGAAGTTCATCTTTCAGGCCTTCGGTGCGTCTTTTTTCTATTCCTCAGCTAACGCTGTCTCCTGACCTCTTTTTTCGTCTTTTTTTTTCTCCTACGCAACGGCGTTGAGGGGTTGTAATATGACAAAACTTGATATCCTGATGTGAGACCATTCGTCCCCGAGGACGATAAAACATATGCGAACCGCCGAGGAAAGAGGTACATGCCGTGGCTGTGTAACCTACACTGAAACCATCCGTCCGACCACACCGGGCAACTGAGCAAAGTGTGCAACGAGCCTTTGCTGCAATATTATGTCCCATTTTCCGGGCTCTTTAGCAATGTTGAAGCGCCAGCATTGAGCCGTGCAGGAAGAAGCATCTTCCCCTTTCCAGCGTAGCTTTGGTAGACAAACTTGCTTCCCGCTTTGAGGATGATCATGTTCTTACCAACTGGTTAGTAGTGGTTTTTCGCGATTTCCGTTCACTTTACGTACACGTTTGTGTTTGTATGTGTATTTTTGTTTCCCCATACTCGAGAAGATTTTTTCCTTCGCCGTTTTAACCGCTTTGCCGACCATCGTATCACGTCGGCTCGCTCGGAGGATTGTAGCGAACCAGTCAGCATACTACTGTTCGCGCCAGCAACATGAATAATAAACACGTTACACGGGCGGGTGACATTAAAGTGCTACTAAAATACCGCTTGTGTTACTTTGCTCACCGTGTTCGTAAAAAAAGGGGGTGCTAGTGTACACTCACACCCAGCCAGGACATGGCGATCTTGTGCTGTGTGGCGCGATTGACGGTGTGTCTTGTTTTTATGCTTCCGGGTACTACCGGGTACATTACCGGGCGAACGGTACAAACGACATTCTTCCGTGTTGCCTGCGAATAAGTCGGATTAATTTTCAAATTGACCATTGGGAGTGGGGTGAAACTGTTCTACAGGCTCCACTCTTTCAGTTTGCACACTTGGAGACCTCTTTATTTAGATTTTACAATAAATCTTACCGAACATAAGCGTGCGGTGGTAAAAGATGGTTGTTTTAAAAAGAGGAGCTTTTTTTCTTTTCGCTTGGGTGCTACATTAAGCTTAAGGTGCAAATGAGCCGGTTCAGTAAATAAAGATGACCTCTGGTAAGAGGTTCAGAGACCAATTGTGTTGGTTGATGCTAGGAGTTAAAAAAGAATGAAACTAGCTCTGCAAACATGTTTCGGTTGGAGTTTAAAGGCTTCAGTTGACATTTTTCACTTGCAACAAATCCACGTGTTTTCCGAATTTTCTATTCATTGATGTATCTTGATGACTAACCATTGGAATGCAGACAAATAACGCAAACATGCAGTGGTATGAGAAATAAGCTTAGTATTCTTAACCTTTCCACGCGTGCATACCACGTGCGGTGTCGTATTTTGCTGGATAACGCAGATCTTCCATGCAGAACATGAGCGGTATAAAGTTTGTTTGTTTTTTTACTTTACACCAGAAAACTCAATGGCTTTAATTGTGCCTCTGAAGTATACGAGGAATTATAGCAAGAAAAAGTAAATAAATTCTGACTTTGGGCTCCTTTCCCTTTTAAGATTGTTGTCTGAAATTTCAGCCTATCAGCTGTTTGCATAGTATAGCATTTTTTTAAAATAATTATTATTAACTTACCAAAAAAAGTAAAATTTGAAAATTATGACTGAATACCAAAGTTTCATGTCCATATTAAAAATAAATGAGTCACTTGGTGTTCCTTCCAACAAGTACTGAACAATTCGCTGAACCTCGTAAGTCAAGCACTGCGCAACTAGAAAATAGACTGTTTGAAAGAATTATGCAATAAAAATATTGCAATTATTTAACACAACTGCACAACAAACTTAATCTACAGAAACTCTTTACAATATGCATATTATCACGCGCATGATCATCGGTTACATTCACTGCACTGAGGCTCCATCAAACAAGCCTAATACCTTCCAAAGGGTAAACCACTGTCAGCTGTCAGAGGGCCAACGAGCCGTACATTTTTGTTCGAAAAATAACATCATTCACTGTGTGGAGCTACCCCATCGGGTGCTAATGAAGGTGCTCGTATCAGATAATCCACCCAACCATATCGGTGATGTAAAAGCGCGCCCGCCGTTGCTGTTTACACCTTACCAGGAGCATTACATGGAAACGTGTGTGCACAGTGCTTAACAATTAAACAAACCCATTTTTTTTCTATTCACTCCCAAAGGAGGCGGAACGATTGTTTCCCCATTCCGGCGCGTCTGGTCGGGGCAAATATCCGCTTAAAGTGCGCAACCAATGCAGTTTCGGTTAGACGCCAATAACCCGCATGCAACAGAGTTATGCTCATCGTGTTTGTTTTTTTTTGTGAGCCTTCGTACTCTCTTCTTTCTTCGGCGCCGCATTGTTAGACGTTTGAACAGTAGTTCCCACGTGTTTCTCACTGGTGGCGGGAAATAAAACCCATGCATTTCACTTCCCTTTTCCATTTCGAAGGGCAGATGCCTTCCTGCATCACGAAGCAAACAGTGACTTCGTGATTATGGCTTTCTATTTCAAAGCACTCTCCCTGTCTCTCTCTCTCTCTCTCTTTGTCTACTAACAACGATCGGGGAGCATCATGCCCGCCTTCCGGCACGATTTAATCCACGCGACCTCTGTGGTAGCAGCACCAAAATGCTATACTACAGTGTGTCCTAAGAAGGAAGCTAAATAACAAAAAAAAAACTAACCAACTTTCTATCTTCATTTGGTGGAATGTCCGTTTTTTTCTGCACAAAACGGAAGCTCCACTTGCACAATTTCTATGTTTGTTCAAGTGTGGCGTTTTGCCCCTAAAAAAGTGACAGTTCTCTTGCTTTTGTTTTTGTTCGTTGCGTTAATCACGATGTAAAGCACGTCACCAGCTGCGTCTGCTGGCGCCACCATGCCGTGAAGCCTTTTCAAAACGCTTGTCCTGTTAAACACGAAAACGATGTGGAAGTGAAAGTACTCAGTATCAGTACACCGCGTCCGTGGCTGTAACAGTAAAAAAACCCACACACACATTCCCTAATTCTTCAGCGCAAACCGCAGCCGGGCGGTCCAGTCACACATAATCGTTAGACGATTTGTAGGAGATTGCCCTCGGGACCACCGCTCCTCAGGACCGATGAGTGTTTGGGTCGCGAACTTTACGTAATATGCGCACCGACCGATGGCACTAAAACGCAGTGTGAAACGCAGCGATAAAAATACCTTCACCGTTTTGCTGCACTTCGATGTGCGGGATGCGCGAAGACTCTTCAACTATTCGGCCAGCGATGATAGTTTGAATAATTGAACGGTAGGCTCGGGTGCGTCTTGGTTGGGTTTTGCCAAAGCTTGCTAGTGTCGTTAGGATCGTTTCAAATCGTTATGCATTCAACGTGGATAAGATGTATTATGCATGCAGGCATTGCAAAAAAAAGCGCTCCAAACTCACGGTAAGCGATCGGTGATTACTTCTGGCGCATTAACGATGCGTCGCCACTGCAAAAAGATCTTTTGGTGCCTCTTTTCGTGCAAGTGGAAACCAAAATGTTGGCCTGCCACTGGCCTTCATCTTAGTAATTAACGCTTGGCGCCATGACGCGATTATAAGCGGCTTTTGAGAGTGAAGATGGGCTTAATGACACCAAAGGTACGCCGAAACAATGTTTCAATATGGTTCATGTACTTGAAATTGATGGGAACGATTTGATGTGATCACTAAACACGAACCAATCTTCATGGTTTTGTGGTTGCATCTGGCACGTGATGAGCATTAAATGATGAGAAAGTTTGTCCTCGGATGATGAAACACGAAAGAGTGTCGTTTTTAGTGCGAAACAACAGTGTGTTTGAGTGAAGAGCGCCTTATTTACTTGCATCAACCATTACTTTCCCCGTATTCAATGTTTTAAAGCATCGTAGAAAGGGTTTCTTGTTCGATAAGTTGTCACAAACAGTTTTGGATTTGGAAGTAAAACTCCTTTTCCCTTTTTTAATCGTTCAGTCATCGACAGCTCATCAAGCACGCTTCAGTTCAAGCTCGATTACAAACTGTAACTAATTCGCAGTATTGTGCTAACCTCTTCCCCTCAGAACGACCTGCTGTCATTTGCAGGCTCTACATCAGATCAGTGTTACGGTGTCATCCCCTCTCCGT
Source organism: Anopheles gambiae (assembly GCF_943734735.2). Classification (NCBI taxonomy): domain Eukaryota; kingdom Metazoa; phylum Arthropoda; class Insecta; order Diptera; family Culicidae; genus Anopheles; species Anopheles gambiae. Next base: position 18,380,231 of record NC_064602.1, on the reverse strand, counting down.
AACAATACACAATCGCTGTCTCGCTTCGGCTTCAGTTCGTTCTTTCGATGCAGCACAGAATGCAAATAGCACCGGACACGACAGCCACCGTTCTACCGTATCGGAAGTGCTTTTCCGTTTGCCACCCGAAAGATGAACCTGTGCCCAAATAGATTCCCCCAACACCCCAAACCCCTTGCTTACCAGTGAGTCTCTCCGGAAAAATCAGTCACTCAAGAAACGGTGGTATTATTCCCACATAAATCTGCAAACCCACGAAGCATCAAAACGGTCCGGAGGCTACACGGTCTTATATGGCCAAACTCTCGCGGAGGGGTTGTCGTAAATCGTTTTACTGATGGTGCGTACCGGGCGCGGGCGAAAAAATACGCTCCCGCCTTGGCCGATTCCTCAAGGGCTGTTGCTCATTCATAAATGATGAGGCCAAATCGCTCATGTTCGTGACAAAGGGGGAGGTTCTTTGCAGGTGCGTTTGATGCGGTAGGTAAGATAATTGCTTAGAAGATTGAGGTTTTTACGAATAAAACTTTGAATAACATGACAAAAAAGAATGAAAAATTGTGAGAAAACTATTATACATAATTATACATAATTGAACATATAGAATATTAAATTAAACAACTTATTGACCATAATGCACGCAGCTACCTTTAATCAAAACAATTAATCTGTACAATTTTCGTCTCGATGTTACCATAAATCAAAAAACATCCTGATAAACATCGCGAATTATTCCCCAGCATAAAAGCAGCTTCAGCCGAGCACAATGTTCGGTTGGCCGACTCATCAGCTGCATAAAGATCACCAAACCACCCCGACCCAGACACGCTGTAGCCGTACGCAATGCGGTTTTCCATTCAGCAACTACGCAGCAACGTCACGTGTGAAAAGCTTTATTGAGAGATTGGTAATTTATGGCAAATTGTAGAATGTATTGCCCCTTGCCTGTCTTTACACACGCGCACACTGCATTCGACCGGTTGGGACGTAAAAGCGATGTAAAACCGTTGGTCACGAGGAAAAGTGAGTGACAAAATGCGTCTGTGGTGGCACCTATTGACACCTCTCACCGTTGGCTGACCGGTGGGGACCGAAAAATGGGACCGCCGACGGATTATCAGTCGAATGTTACCGTGTCAACCCCTTCGCGTGTGTGAGTGTGTTTTGTGCACAGAGAGAGAGAGTAGCATCAATTTTCCCTCAAATGCATCGGCGAACGCTGATAAGCCGCGCTTCAGTACGCCGTGCAACCGTACTGTTAAGGTTCACCATAATTAGACCATTCGGCGGAGGTCGTTTTAACACATTTTCACCACCATCAGCACCTACCTGGAGTCGAATTTGGTTCCGTCGGTCAGCTTGCCGGTGTAGTGCATCGTCAGCATGTCGCCGTTCTTCGACTTGACGGTGCAGCCCTCGGGCACGCTCACCACGTCCACCTTCAGCTTGGACTCGCAGATGGCCACCGCCACCAGGCACGACAGGACGATGAGTTTGGAAAGCATCTCTGCAAGGGGAAAATAATGGACAATGGTAAAATCAATGGAATCGCGCGATAGGGAGATAATTTAAAACAGGACAAATCATAATAGAAGTGTGGAGATTATGTTCACAGTTTAAGTTAGTACTGAGACTCTCATTCCAGAGAAGTTTAGGTATAAACTGGATAAACTGTAACTGTACTAATAATAAAATAAATCTGTGATTTTCTGCAACATTTTGTTGACTGTTTACCTATTATATGTTCAAATTATGAAGAAATCTCTTCCAAAACCTTCTTCATCTTTATTCTTATAAGGAACGTTTGTAACCTATTCCTATTATAATCCTATGTTAAAAGCCATACTTGTTGGATATGTATTTAATAGGAATAGTAACCAAACGTTAGAACCGAACAGCTCAGCATTTTACACATTTATAACAGTATCATTTTACAATAAATGATAGTTGCCTAAATGTACCATTCCACAAATAAGGTTGTTTCAAAGTATATTAGGAACAATAAAAAAAAAACGAAACAAAATTAGATGAATCTACAGTGTATTTATATAACCAAATTGCTCAAATCTATGCTTTACTAGCTACAATAAATTTGTTATTGTAGCTTATCGGTGAAATTGCATTAATTATGAATGAAAAACGTGTTAATTTCCATCAGTAATCTCTCACTTAGCAATATTACTCAAGTCTAAAGTTTCATGTTTGTGTATCAATTAAACAATTAACTTCGTTAATCTTCTTAAACTTTAATTTCATGGTCTTAATTACGTTTCTTTTTTAATAAATTGTTTTTAGAACGGTGAATCTCTTGTTGCACCTGGTATTTCTATTATTTCCAAATGTTTCGCGCAATCAGACACGATTATTTGCGTCCGCGCGTGCACTCCCTATCGTTATCGTATGTGAGTTGTGACCTTTTCCACTCCTCCGCCTTGTGTGGTGCTGCGTTCCCCACACGATAAGAGCTTACGTAACGATCGCAGCAGCAAGGCAAATTAGAAGCAACAACACAAAAAATCCGCTAGCAAAAGCCAATAATCAAGCGATAAATGCAACGCAAATTTGACCTTGCACTTGCCCCCTTACATACACAGCAGAGGTGAACTGCAACAAACGATCGGTCCGTGATCGTGACCATGCAGTTGCCAGCGCACAATGTTTCTGTGCTGTGTCCCACTTTGCCCAGGTTCATTCTCATCCTCGCGCCTAAAAAGGGCACATGCATTCCCTTAACTTGGAATGTTGCATTCTACCAGTTGTGTACTAAAACATAAAAACAACTGCGTATTCTCTCCAGCACGATCACCTACTATGCACACCACGATCGTGTTTCTCCTTGTTCGTAGACATTAGACGGAGCTCGATAAACGATCGTCACCCTCTTTCCGTTTTATAACGGCATTTGAAAGCTAGCTCTTTGGCTGGCATTGGTACATGCCCTCATGGAAACACCTGGAATACGGTCGCTCCACTCATGTTGGCTGCCGCCGGTTTTCGGCATCTCCCGGGAAGGTGTTCGAAACGTTCACTTTTTTCCACTACCGCCCCAACCGGGCGTTGTTTTTCTGCGTTCGACAGAGAATGCCACCCATTTATCCGGTTTGCAGCGCCAAAACCGGATCTATTCCGGCGAGGATCCGGGAATGCGATTTCTCATGAACGATGTTTTTGCGAACACTACTAACCTTTCGCTCGTTTTCGTTGCACTCTTTTTCTAACTAAACAGACACAGCACAGAAAATGAAAAAAAAAAACAATTGCAATATCTAAGCGGAGCTTAATAGTGGACAGCAAAAACTGATGCCAAGCTTAACAACAAACAACGCCACAAGCACGCACCGCAAGAATCCGACCGCGGCAAAGACCCGGTACTCGTGTGGAACAGAGCTGAGGACGCACTGAGCTGTACAAGAAGCGACGAGGTATAGGCGACCGCCGTCGACAGCGAGCAGATTGAAAGTAGTCCAGATTGCTCCCGGGCAGTAAACTTTCTTCGCGACTTATGCGCGCCGTCCTATCTCGGTGTGCGCCCCTGGAGGGGAGTAACAAACTCGCCTCCTTCCCCGGATACGTTCACTGTGCTTGCGGCAGGGTTTGCAGAGGGTGGTTGCAAGGGACCGGTTCATGCCGTACTTGCTTATGTTGCAACCACCACCACCACCACCACCAACGTCACAAATCGAGCCGTCTCGCTTTAACTCAAGCCAGCTTTTAGCTGCTTCTCATCTCGCCGTTTTGCTCATCTCGCTCTGCTCTATCTCGGTTTCACTCTCCCCCAAACAGACACACACCTAAACCTTCGCACGCACGCAAAAACATGCTGATAGGGAAAAGTGGCGATGACGTTTGCAGCCGCTAGACAGGCCCGGTCCGAGGGCGAATTCTACAACTGCGCCACGTTGGAAGTAAACGTCCCGAAAGACGATCATCGTGCGATTTGGAACGGTTCTTGGAACGTGGCACGTGGAGGTTAATTGTTCGACGAAAAATAGTTTGAGAATTTCTGTGATTACAAATTTCGACGTAAGAAGTCGCACACAGACACACACAGAGAGCACCTCTAAAGAACCAATCGCTGTTGACAACGTGTCCACGCTGTGTCGCCACAAATACCTTCAACTTTCAAAATCGGATCTAAGGAACAGAAAATCTTAACGAGCACAACACTCTGGGCAGCTTCTACACAGCCGTACACTCACCTTTTTGCTTGCTGTGCGGTCTATCACTGTTCTACTACTAACTATTCCGTTCCGTTCCGTTCGAGCTCACACACCGACTGTACGGACGTTCGCACGGGTTAATACTTGTACGCTTCCGAACAAACCGCCACAATACACCAAAACACGCACGGTGAGCCGTCACAATATGATGGTGTGAGCGGAATTCCGATAGCGGATATCTTGACACATGAAAATCAATTGTTTTGGGCCTTTTTTGGGTGGTTTGATAACATTGTTTTGCATTTAAAGGACTGACTTGCGTGATTTTTCGTATTTTTCTTGAGTTTCAGTTATTTCGGTTAAGTTAATCTTATTTGAATAAAGAGAAAACATGGTTTTAAATTTATTTATTTATTTTTATATCATAAGATGCAATGAACTCAGTACATTGGTGATAAAGAAAATGTTAAATTTTCAAAAATTGCAAAACAAATAAAGATAAAAGTTGAAACGTTCTCCCACTGTGTTCTGTGTGTTGGAATGTACGCTTACCACCATTACACAGATTACAACGCGTTTGGAGTGGGTTTGTCGCGATTTGCTCGAATGAACACACTGTGTTACAGTGTGTGTGTGCCGTTTTGAATCAGATGATAATGTAAGGTGAACTTCTATCGAATATGTTTGTACATCTATTTTGGTAGTTCCCACATACAATTGAATAGGATTACGATTTACGTTTTATATTGAATTTTTTTAGTATGAATTCTGTTTGGGATAGAATAAATCTAAATAGAATAAATCTGTTTGGGATGAAATATTTTAATATTTGTTTATGTTTATGAAGTACATAGCGTTGAATAAATGTAAATTAATTAAAAAAATATCTTTTAAAAGTTGAAGATATAAAGACTGCCCTAAACCAAAAAAGACAATCAACTTATTAGGAAAAGTACCATTAAAAGACGTCGAATCAACTTGAAAACTGGCAAATAATTTTGTATGGTGTCCAACTGTTGTTCAATGGCCTAGAAGTATGAATAAAACGTCGATTTCATTGGTCCATGTTTATCTAAAATTCAGTAACAAATGTTATTGTGATTAATTGCTGTTCCATACGTCTTTAGAAATTTGTTTGTTATGTTTTGTTTTTAGAAGAAATTTTAGATGTTTTTATCCATAAAACTGATGCACTGCAGTAGAAACACTCCTGCTAAAATTCATTCGATTGAAGCAACAGGTCCGTGTGAATGAATTCATCTGTTAGCTCTGTTTCGTATCGACTGTGCTCGCTCTTACAACTTTGAGCATAACTGTTTCTATGCTTCGTTATGTTTCCATGAAGGAAAAAAAGAGATGGCTCCGAGGCTGCTGTTTCTCTCTACACATCCACCGTCTTCCTGCTGGTGTCTGCACTGCTCTTCAAGCGAGACAAACGTATTGTGTGCATGAACAGACAGTGAAACATTTTTTTAATATAGTGACTTCAACGTTGATGTAAAACTGATAAGATAGCTTGAAATTGTTATTAAATGAGTTTATTTAAAATTTTATTTTCTAAGATTATTTTAAGTTTGTATTTGAAACAGTCAAAAACATTAAAATTATTCAAAATTTGTTTGAAAAGAAAACGTTCGACTCAAATTTCTTTGAGCATTTACGCCTAAATGTATGCTATTATTTTAATTTAAATTAACATCAGCTAAATGCCAATGAACAATATAAAGAAACAAGATATGAATTGTTACTTGAGCTATCAGCATTCATTTTTTCTTTTGGATGCACTTGTCTAGAATAGAATGCTGTTGTGTCTAGGCAACCATTTATTTCGGCACATTCGTGCATATTTGTTTAGCTTTAAAAAATTTTCAACTTTTCTGGGTATACAAATTCATTCTTCGATTTTGAATCTGCTCTTTCGAGACAGAGCTCTATTAATATGCCTTTGATAGCTCCATGGTAAATTACGCACGTGCATCTTAGGATTGTTTCGTGATGCTACTCCAATCCAACACTTTTCTTTTGATTATCATGCAGCAACATTCGGTAGTTTCGTGAGCAATTAACACCAACATTCATGTTTACACAGTCAATCATCTCTATTCTTCGCACTGTACTGCTGAATCTTTACCTAGGATCGAAATCTTTCGCCGTAAGACAGAGACTAGAAAATTGATAATCAAAATGATGAATGTTAATTGTCGGTGACCATGAACGTCAATATTAACAAAGCTTAATGTGAATAAAAAAACTGAAGGTCTTGATTAAGATACGATGGATTGTTTGGTTAGTTAAACTTTGATGAAACCATGAAGAATGAAATTGTCACGTTTTATACAAACTATCGACTACCCTTTATTGTTAATTTCATTTCAACATGGATAATGTAATGAAGGCTCATGTGGTAAATTTAGTTGGTTCAAGTTTGAAGCTTAAACATCGAAACAAAAGCTATAAAAGATTCCCATCTAAAATTGAACATGTAAATTTGTACAGTTTTTTTTTCTCCGTAACAGAATGTTAGTTAAAAAATATGTGTTTTTTATATCCGATTTGAAATGTTTGCAGTTTTCTTGTTCGGAACAAAATAGAAAAAAATGTACTGAAAAAAGTACATATTAAACTGTAGCTTTTCTTAATACATGTACTAATTTAAAAGAGTAATGCGTTGAGTGCTTGAATAACAGGTAAATGAACAGTACATATAGAAGTCGATAAACAAATTAAAATTATACCTTATCTTAAAAAAAGATATTACTAGACATTTTGCTATTCAAATGTAAAGGATATCAATACAGCATTCACCTAAACTTTAAGAATGCCATACGTAGTTTATGATTTCTAACAATAGTTTAAGACAATGCAAGAAAAAAAACTTCTTTGAATTGAACTGTGCTAGTATCCACTTTCATTTAGAAATACTTGTTTTTTTTGTTGTATTAATCATGATGTTTGAGGCCTCGTGAGGATGAATCCTGAATTTGATTATTGTTGCGTTTTATGGGTCTGTATGTTTGCTTCTATATAGGTAGATATTGGATAATCCACAAAATTTCAATCTGCACTCTTATTAATCTCTAGTCAACTAAACCGCACTGGTGACGATTCAACACACGAGATCATTATTATAAAAAAGAAGTGAAATGTGATTAGAATTATTCATAAACAACTTTTTGAAAACATGTCAGTTGAATGTAACAATCAACATATCAACCAAAATAAAAAGAAAGTTTTGAAAAGTACATCTAAAATAAATATGATAAACCGCAGTTAATCAATTGCAGATTACTGAATATGCTTTGTATAGCTATTAATATAAATTTAGATCTTGTGAAAAAAAATGATTGTAATGTCACTGTGTTCAAACATTTTGCAAAGTTCTATTGAACATTTATGCCAGTGAGTTGAGCTTAAAAATCACCATTTTTAACCATTAAGATTATAATTTTAAAATATTATATTAAAAAAAACTTTTCAAGGTTAGAATCCAACAATGAATGCTAGATATAGATGACAAAAAAGGCTATTAAAAACCCTTATCTATTGAAAACACAAACGTCCTACTACTTACACGTACATGTACCACTATCCAGCTAGACCAACAGTGCCGAGGGACCATTGCCAGCGCCGATCTCGCTGGTCCGTTCATTATCGTTTATCGTTCGATGCTGTTCGAAGCAGATCTTGAGCGCGATCGCGAATCGTTCCTCCGTCGTCCCGCGTTTTGCTGAACGTAATATTTTCCACTCGCGTGTGATCGCAGCTTTTTTTTCTTCTTCCTTCATTTAGTGTATCATTTGTTACGCTCGACGTTCGTCTCATCCTTAATCCAAGTGCCCCACACAAACACAAAATCGCCAACAGGCATTCGGTTGGGGGGAATATTTGGTGACGGTATTTCATTTGCTTTGCGGTTATATTTTCGACATCGACATTTATGACATTCCTCGCCGGCTTGCCGCCTTTCCCGTTCCGCCACAACCGTTTCCAGCGCGCTGTGGCTGTGGAAAGAAGGAGTTGGCCGTTTCTCTTTTCCGTGTCTTCCTTTCGTCCTGACGTAAACCGAGGGGCTTAGCCGTCCCTCGCAACCGCGTGTGAAGTGCGTGCCGGAATGGTGTGTGTGCTGTGTGCTGAAGAGTGATTGGTATTTATGTGTATTTTTTTCTTTCTGCGATCTCCCCAAACTTGGAGGGACTTTTCGGTATCGTGCTGAGGGGTACCCGATTTGCGTGTTTGGTATTTGCCGAGCTAAGCTGGTGTTAGTGGGAGTAGGGAATTTGGGGCTAGCTCTTTTTTGTTGCTGTGTTGTGAGCTGTGCGTTCGATCAACCTTCGTAACAAGAAACAGGTTGTAATTGGAGTGGAAACGTGATTGGCGTGGCAGAGTGAGCGACGCCCAAACCGAAAGCCATTGTTCAAATAGGTCACTGTCCAACCGGTGTGCTTGCTCGGGTGTAACCGTTTGGGTGATGCTGCGATCGACGGTAACAAACAACGAATAGGCAGCCCGCGTTAGATAGCACAATCGACTCTACGCAACGTGTTGCGATGCAAAACCATCGCTGTGGCGCATCAAAATCGGATCCGAAAACGGAAACGGCTTATTTCGTGGCAAGGCAACACTGCTCCTCGTTCTCCTGCTGCGTTTGCATCGCGATCGGATCATGATGTGTGTGTGTGCGAGCGCAGCTCTGCTCAGATCAGATTAGATGCTCCCGAAAGCGGAGTGCGGAGTGTGGCGGTGCAAGTGCGCTTCATTTGCAAATGCAAAGTCCGGCGGGAGCTTGTTGAATATTCACTTGAGCATCAAATCGCGTCGTTAATGTTCCGGCACGTCCCGATCGAGAGAGAGAGAAAGAGAGAGAGTGAAGAGATGTTCAATGTGTTTGACAGAGTGTGACAGTGCTACTGGGACCAGTCCCCATGTTGTCGTTTTGGAAGATCATTGAAATGATGCGGAGAAGCCTTCATAGAAGCATTGTAAGCCTCCCGAAACCCCATTCCAACCGTTGCGTGATCATCTCTACTGCTAGATTGTGCTATTATTTGAAGCACAGACAAAAAAAATCAACACAAACACATAGCATGTGCACCAAGGAGAATCGTAGCATGTTTTTCGTGCTAGCTGATGTGTTTCGGAGCTTTTTTTCCCCTGTATCATACCATCGATTGCATTTGACAAACAGTCCGTCGCCATGCCACTTGAACGGTCCACTCCAGATGAACGGTGGCTCTTCATGACGATCGCCCGTCGAGAGACTTCGGTGAGATGGGGTTCTTTTTGTTGTGGTGTTTCGCTGGCACTGCTCAAGTACAGCGATGAATAATTGAATTTTTTGCTGGTTTCGGTAGACCGTTGGGTCGGTTGGTGCAAAGCGGCGGTGAAGATGGGAGTGTCGATGAGGCAGGATGATTAGATTTTATTTAGATTCGCCGTCGAATGACTAGCACACGCGAGATGATATAGAGCGGTCAGCGCAGGGGTGTCAAATGCAATGCAAAAGTTCGTAAAATACTCCAAGATGTGATCGATGAAACGCTTCATGTTTTCAGGCAGGAAAATGTTTCTAATGGCAGATTTGGCTAATATAAGTTAACTTAAAGATATTTTTTTAAATGTCTAAACTTTGTTTTATGTTGCAGTTATTTCTACCATTTTTGTAGTATGAATTTTACTCATCCATGAAATTCAAATCGAATCAATAGAAACATAAATAGCAAATTATAGACACACTAGGCTACGATCTGCTCCTATATGTGCTAAATCATGTGTAAAAGATAGACAGAGTACGATACCATTAAAGGTAAAGGCGGTGAAAACTGGAACTCTACGAAAGGAAAGGCATGGAAAGAGAAATTAAATGCATACTGAAACCAGTCTTTGATGTCAGTTTTTAAAAGGCTTATACCACTGTATGCATTATTACTGTTGCCGAGATATAAATAAAGTAATTTTTAAAGCTCAAATGCACGATATTCAAGTGAAGGTCCTAAAATGACCAGATTCATTTCATACAATTTAATTGATACAGTTTTTTTTTCTATGGAGTTTGGCATATGTCCTTGGCTGCTTCAATTAATGCCCTTGTTTGCTTCAAACTTATCTTATTCTAGTGCAATTCTGCCTAAAATGGTGTAGACTCATCTTTTGGTTATTTTTTTATCAAGGTTAACGCTTGATTGAGTATTTATATTCTGATGCTGGAAATGAGTTCAAGAACTGATTCTCATTCCGGAGCTAATTCCATTTTTGAAGTCAATCCTGATTCTGTTACATCACCAAATTGTCAATCCCAGATTGATTCGCAATCCGATTCGAGAGTCGATTTCGGAACCAATCCTGAAGCCGAACCAATTTTGGAGCCGATTCCAGAATCGATTCAGGAATCTGATTCCGGGCCTACTACCCGGAATCGATTCCATCAAATGAAATTGATTCCGACGAAAATATCATTTTCGCATCAGTAATTTAAAGTGATACAATGTATCATGCATGACATGTTTAAAAAAGTATTGACAGAAACAAGATATCCAATTGCTTTCCTCATGAATATATTGTTTTTGTTTTTATTGTGAATTATTTCAATTATTGCTGCCAATGCGGTTCAATGATTATTGTTGTGATTATTATGCTCAAAAATAATACTTGTTTTTAACGATCCGGAGAACACGCAGCAGTTTTGAATGTTGAATTCAAACAGTTTGAACCTCTTGTAATGTTTTCTGTTACTATATACCGCAATATATCCTTAACCAAACTTGGTTTGACAGTCCTGTTCGGCTCTCCGGGTGTCAATATCACCCTGTTTGGAATATATTAAATAATACCGGTAGTGTGGAATGAAATATAATTTCCATTTCAATTGAGAAGTACAACATTGACGGCAAGGTTCCATACTCTCCATTCGACAAAGTCCATCCACTTGGAGGAGGTGAAAAAACAACTCCACTTCTCCCACAACCGGTCAACAATAGTACATTGAAAGCGTAGCGTCGCTACTGATACAGCTGTTGAACATTGAAGCACAGGAATGGTAACAACAGATCCCACTCGTAAACGTGTTTGTCATCGGGCGAACAAACGAAATCCTTCATTAGGCCCACTGGGACCGTGATCACCGTGAACGCCCCGAAGCCACACCGAAGCAGACAAAATTAGTGCGAAGTGGAATGTTACTGTTTGGAACTTCAAGTTGCGGCTTATCAGCAATCGAAGTGAAGTGGGAATATTACTCCCACAATTGGTTAGTAGCATTATTCGTTCAGAAGTCAGGCTAGTGAAATGTTCAACGTAGTCATGTGAGTGTGCAAAGGGAGGCGGTAGTTGATGCACCGATGCGCACCATCAAGATGGAGATGATGGAGGAGTGTGGGTTTTTTTATGGATTGAGCCTTGAAAACCGGTTGATTTGCCGCTACAAGTCGAAGGGATTCCCAAAACACCTCAACACACCACAGCGATGAACGTAATGTGTCGGATTGTGTTTATAGAACCGAGCGGTCAAAGATTAAGCGCTAGGCAATAAAGGTGTTTTAATCTGTGAGATGTTTGCGCTTGCGGTAATGGACACAGTGGTCGACAGGCACGATCACTACCTGCAACGTAAATGTTCCAAGCAGAGGATCGTTTTCTTTTTTTCGTGCATCTAATAATTGGTTTTGAATTTTCGATTCTCACTACAATCGCGTCTCAAAATTGATTTCAAGTTTGCATGAAAAAATACACTGTCCGTTGTCCATGGCCATCTTTCGCGGGCTTCACGTAGCCACAAACACATGTTCGTTCGCATGTTCGAAGCTCTGGGCCCAAGAGTTGCCCGTCAGTCGGCTAGAGCTAGTTGTCCGAAGACGCGAACAACAACCTTCAGCTATTTCATCCATCCATCTCCACAGGGCGAACGCTTCGCCTAAAAACAGGTTTGTTTCTGCTCGACTGGGGAATCGTCCTCCCGGACGATCGGCCTCCCTCATCCATCATCGATCAGGTGTCCAGACGTGTAGCCTGCATCTGACTGTTATGGCATCGGTGAAATCAGCATAACGCTCCAGTTGCAGTCGAAAACATACAAATGCTGAGCGCAATCTCCAGTGATCCTCGCGCTCGCTGTAACGTCGTGTCTTGCTGTTGGCCGGTTGACATATAAAGCCCTCAGAGCCACAGATAGAGCTGCGGTTGCACGTGCAACCTATGATTAGCTTTTATCACTAATGAACGTGCAGAGAAAGGAGGGCTCGCAAGATGAGGTAATGACGCTTTCCCATCTCCGGTCTGGTGGTGTGGTAGGAGTTTCACTGCTCCAAAGTGTTGAGATGCAAGCGAGTGTGTTTGTGTGTTTGTGGGTACAAAAATTGATAATATTTTCACAACATATGACGTGCGGTTGCAATAGTTCTGTGCCCGGTGGCTGTGGAGCGTTCTCGTTCGCACGTGAATGTAGTGCAAAACCGTGTTTCCGAAATGCGACGCCGACGCCGGCCTCAAGTGTTCGTGTTTTTGTGTTTATTTTCGAAGGCAAAGCGCTTCGCGAAGGTTAATGTGAGATTCACTTCATGTGTTCAAGCTTTTTTTCTGCTTTTTTTTATTTTGTTTATCAGCAACAGTTGTGTGCAACAGAAGCGGCGTCTGTGACGAAGTGGTAAAAGAGAGCAAAGAGTGCGTTTTAAGGTGAAAAAAGTGCACCAGTGGTACAGATTGCGCCAGACACCATCAAGACCGTCGGCAATCATCCGGTGTGCGCACGTTCAAGGATACAGCGAGTGCGATCGTCTACGAGGAAGCACGGAAAAATGGCTGCAGTGGAAATGAAACACATCGAAACACCGCCGTAAGTGAAAATGAATTTAAACGATTACATTACACTACCTTAAGCTTTACGTATGACACAAAATGAAAGAGCTACGTGTATTGCAAGCGAGTTGGGGTTTAATTTCGGACTGGCAGGGGAGAGCGGGGACTGATTAATAATTAAAATATGCCCAAAAATGATTGGTCACATTGGATCGCAAAATTCATAACAGGTTTGTTTGGACGCATTTTCGGGTCTGCTACAGGTTTGATTATAATCGATTCCGAAGAGCGCTGGGGAGTCTGCCGAGGTATTAAAAATGGAACAGGTTTGTTTTGATGCCCCAACGAACCTTGTATGGGTACGTTTTTTTTTTACGAATTAAAAAATTAAATTAAAACCACAAAACATGGTCGCTTTCGTTGTCAATAGCTGAAGTTACATCAACATTCTATTTGAAACAAAAATTAAACAAAATATTTTATCTTCGATTTTATTACCTAAAACAACTCGCTGTACCTACATAGTGAATAAACTGATAATAACCTATGTCCTGGTTCAAAATGGTCAATAAAATCCATATTAGCATGCCACAGCATGAGTAGGCAATTCTACGTTTTGCATAATGTAGTGCAAATAGCCTACCTTCAGGCGGAACTGAAACTACCCTTGACAGAAAAGCTCTCTAGTGAGCTTTTAATGCTTTGAAAGCTTTTATGTTGCTGAATGCTGCTCATGATGCCAAGGCGTTAAAGTTTATTTCCGGGAGGGAATGAATTGAACGCTAATTCTAATTGATATTGAGCAACGTGTATGCCTTTTAAAAACAGTTGCTTAAGGAACTGGTGAATTACGCATCGTATTTAATTATACATCGTTAAATGGTAGTTCTTTAAGTCAAGTAATTATTTCACCAAATGTTATTAGTACCATTCTACATAATGAATTTAGGAACAAAAAAAATATTTGGCCCTGCAAAAGAGTTTACAAATTATTTAAATTGGTGCATATTTTGAATGCATGGGAAAACGTTGTGTATGCTAGATGCTCAATTATGTGCTATGTTCTATAAGGTGAAATATTCATTGTTCTCATTGTTTTGATTTGTGATCAATTATGTATGCATTTCAACTAAGCTGCTTTTATTGCTAAAAAGAAGAATTGGTCCAATATTATTTAACAAAAAATGTGTATGAACAGTCATTAATTTTATTTTAAATAGTTTTGTTCATTAACAAATTCACTAGTCAGCTACTAAGCCTGGAATAATTGCACAATTGTTGAACAATTAAACAAAAACAATCAAAATAAAAAGTTTCTCAAGTTATATAAATTATTATGTTATTTAGATACAAATTGCCAAATTATGCAAATTATGTGAAAAAAATCAAGAATTTTACCAAAATTGAGCATCATGATTTATTTGTTTATACACTTATTTATTGAGCATTTAAAATTTTTATATCTAGGCTTAGAGTTTTTATAATTATTTTATTATAATATTATCTTAAACTGTATTGCATTTTGCGTTTCACTTTTTATAATAAAAAATATGGAGCAAACTTTTCAATTTTTAATTTTGACTGTTTATACAAAAACAGATATTGTGAAAAAATTGGTGAAAAAATAAATCACACAAACATTTGAGATATAATTTGCTGAATGTTCTTGTTTAATGTTTTTAACCAAACAAATCAACAAAAAGAATAATTAGGAATTTATGTTTCTTATAAATCCTAACGTTTTTTCTCCTATCCGCATTCAATTTGGTTTCAAATTTTCGCCCGAGCACGGCCTTCAGCTGTTTTCTATTTCCATTTGACGATGCTCGTTGGTTTATCGAGAATGGTTAGGTTCTCTAACGCCAAGTCACGTTTTGTTAGCATCCTATGCAATGCACGAATGAATCCGCCTATTGAAATGCCAAACGGATGAATGTTCATTTCACCCCACTGCACAACAAGGGGTAAAAACCGAGCCAGGGGCTGGCACGTGACCGCCTGGGAACCATTTGTAGGTTGATGAAAATTGGAGAAACATTAAAGAGAAAATCAAAATTTTACTGTCGCTTGATGAAAACAATTTCGTATGAATTTAATTATTTTATTTATTTATGCTTGCCTAAAATGTCCTGAAATATTCGTTTATTGAGATAATTATTGAATAAGAATGTACATTAAATGGGACACAAAATTTAAAACTTTTAATTACATCAAGGCGTAATGTCTTTGCCTTAAATACGCCCAAACATTTAATGAACAAACAATCTACATTTGCCTTATTTCGATGTTCATTCACTCTCGCCGTTCATTTCTAAAAAAAAACCCACCACGTGCCAAACCCTGCCATTCGCCATCGGTCGCGACCATTGCATTTAGCTCGCGTTCGCTCATCGGTACAATTCATTCATCCCCGTCGTTGCGTGAGGTGCTTACGCTGAGGTGCTCCATCTCGTTCAAAGTGATTCCGCAAGTTGACGTGCAGAGCAGAAGGCAGAAATTAAGCAAGAAAAAAAAAGTACACACCACGGTGAGAAATTTCATCACTGGCGTGGGCCTATTTCCTAGGGTTTTCCCCTGTCACGTACCGTGTCAATGGTTCCCCTGGTGCACTGTTAGCGCGTTTGCCACCGAAGTGAAGCTGTTGAAGTGTTGAGGAAGCAATCGTTAATCGAGCCGTTTTGTCTGTCATTTGCGTGCACACAGTTTCGGTGTAAAGCGGCGGAAGTTGCCAAAGGGCGAAGTGCAGGGCGCAGATAAGGTGCGACAGCTGCGGCGGGTTGTGTAATTTGTGTGTCTTCGGGTGACCCGAAAACGGGGAACAGCCTCCCCACCCCTCACTAGCTGCCGTGTAGCGACTGGTGTCGATTTGTTGTGGTTAGTTTTGCAGTGCGCTGCTGCCCCCAAACGTCATCCGGGACGCAGACGGATCGCTCGTGGTTTGAGATTGAGATTGTTTTGATCGGACATCAGGAGAGCCGATTGGCATTTGGGTGAAGTGAAGGGGCGTAAGGAATCAGCAAGAAAAACACCCTCCAAGGTATGTAGAGCAAGAATCCAGTTGCCTTTTTCCCCACCCCACGTTTCTGTTTTTGTTCAGTTGATTTCCCTCCAATCCTTCTGGGGTGTTTATTTTTGGAACTAATAGGAACATTAGTCCATAGTGAACTAACACTGTGTAACACATTAGCTGCTAGCGTTAGCCGACTTGGTAGATTCAATGCAAACACCTTGCCAAAGGTGTTAGTGTATGTGTATGTGTGTGTTTATAACAGAACATTCTAACCAGCTAGAAGCACCGTACGGACTACCGGGGCTACCTGTGTCTTCTCTATTAGGGTAGCTAACAAACCCCCACCGCGAACAGTAGAACCGCGTTATGTAGCGCGTTTCTAACCGTAACCATGCTGGAGTAGGCATTGATTATTGATTTTCCTCACTCATTCATCGGCACTGTAAGGCCACGGAACGTGTTCACGTTTCGTAATTATCACACATACTCATTTTATTTTAAATCAACTCAAAAATTCACTGAAAGCAACTGAATCTTCTCCCTAACCCTTACATTTCCGTCCATCAATCATCCTCTCTGTGTCCCTTGATGTTGTGTAAGAGTTGTGTCTCGTCTTGCCATGCTTTTTGTGCCTTCGATGTGTCCTGTTTAGTCAGTAGTAGTAGTAGTGGTAGTAGTGGTAGTAGAGTAGAGTGGAGTTTGGTCTGACGGGCAGGTAGACTTGCTGGTGCCAGCGACTGTGTCATAACGACCTCCGCTCCCTTCCTGAAGTCCTGTTTTGATAGTGCATCGACGACGGGAGCGCGAGGTTGCATTTAATCATCTCCTACTACACGAACACACACTTACATCAAAACCAATTACACACACACAGACATACACAACAGTGAGAGATGGAAATTCTGTCGGCGCCATGGCGAGCTATAAAGCATTGCTCCATCCCGTAATGTCTTGCTGCCTTCCGGTATTTAATCTTCCACCCCCGTCCCAAAAACACCGCTAATTTCCTTACCGCGAAGATTCCCCTTTACCCAACGCCCGAACGAATGACAGGTAGCGGCGGGCAGGTTGATTGCATAGGCGCACAGGCGCTTGTGTACCGTCCGCACAACTGTCAGATGGCAGGCCGTATCCTTGCTGCGAGAGCAAAAATCCTCCCAACACACGCACACACTGGCACATCACTGGCAACTGCTCTGATGAGAGCGCACAGAAGAGAGCGATTTTCCCTGACCACGGGAGACCGAGGAAGCAAAAACCCCCCCCGTCAGCGACCCTGTTTTCCCGAGCAACCTCCCCCCGATTTTCGTGGTTGTGTTTGTCCGCTGTCAGTTTGGTTCGCCCGTCGCTACGGGGTAAAAACGTCAGTATCCTTTCGGCCTTTAGTCTTGCAACGAGTACGAACACGGGCGAGAAAGCGGTTACACAACGAAAAAAACGCACACACACACACGTACACGCTGGTTCCATTGCAGTGGGCTGGAGACTACGAGCAAGAATCCTTCGTCCAGCAGAATCCAGCATTACGTGGTGCGGTGCTGTGTGTCGAGAATTGCGTTGCGGGACAACAGTTCAAGAGGACCCGCTGCTTTTCCTTTTTCGAGGGTGAGCTTTGTGAGTGAGACGCATTGCGTTACGGTGGTTGCTGTGGTTTGCACGTCCAAGTAGCCGTCGCTTCCAACAAGGCAAGAAGATCCCGTGTGTCTCGCAGCAAGGTTCTTTGCCCTCAAGCCCAACCTCAAACCTAAGGTAATTATGAATCCCTTTTTCTGTGTTACTTTTTCGGTTTCAGTAAAAAAAGAAAACTGCGTTTAGACGAGCGTTTTGATTGTGTGTAGTAAGCAGGGGCTTTTTCTTCTCTTGAGACAAGTAAACTCTGTGTTTGTGTATGCGTGTGCGTGTGTGTGTGTCTTTGATCGAACACGCACCGTGGTTGGAAGTGCCCTAGAATCTCGGGACAGGAGAGGCCCCAATAATCGTTCTTCAAGTGCGTCCGGCAGTGCTTCCTGTTTCCGGACGTCATTCCGGGTTGGGGATATTGTTGTTGTTGTTTTTTCCTTGCTGCCGTCTAAAGTTCCAACCTGCAAAACTGGTTACATAAGCGTACCCGTCCCAGTTGACTCGATGGGATTCGTCATGGGCAAAAAGGGGAGCAAAAAATGGGGGAGAGGGCGAAAAGTCAGAGAAAAGTTGGCAGTGCAAACGCACACACACACACACACACACACTCTCCTCGTACGCTTGCCGTGTTACCTTCATTGCAATATACAAACACACGGAAAATGTGCACACACTCACTCACACGCGTACAATGGCTTGCTCATGGCCTACTGCTGTCAGTGGGAAAACCCCCGAAAGAAGCAATTTTCCTCTCACGGTGCGAGAGAAACGCTCTCCAGCGCTAATCCTTTTTTCTTTGTCGAGCGCGAGCGACAGACTTTCCCCGTGAGAGAGAGCATTTGTGAGTGCAAAATGTGAGAGAAAAACAGTTTTCATCGTCACCACCACAAATGCAATTAGCAAACACACTCTACACGTCATAGGAAAAGTGTGTCCTGTGACGTGCTTTTGCATGTGTGTGTGAAGAAGATTGTTTTCCGGAAGCGATGCAGCTTAGCGGAGTTTCCAACTAGAACAGCTCTTTGTGGAAAATCGCTACACAAGAAACTCGTTCGGGTTTGACAGTCTTGCAAGGGGCAGAGGACAAGTCTTTTTTTATGACAGACGGAGTCTCGACACAACAGAGCGTCTTCTCGCACCAGTCTGCTAAATGATTTTGTATTACATGCACCCAAAGGGTACGCAATTGCTCACCGGAAAAGGGTACCGCTGCTGAGTGCGACGGGGTTTCGTTGTCGGTGTGCTCATTTGAATGTCACCTCCGCAGTTGTTCCGTCGTTCGATCCGGTGGAACCGGTGGATGTCGCCTGATGTGTCCTTTGCTTACATAACATCGCACTATCGGGCCCTGGGTGGGGTGGAAGAGTAATTTGAGAAGTTCCAGGCGGGGGTTCGTGTCCAGCTCACGCTTGGTTGCCCCTTTTGGTTCTATTTGTTTTCTTGTTTCTTGTTTCTGCTGCTCCCACCTGCTCCCTCTAACATGATCCTCGCAAGCGGGATAGTGCATCGATTGGAGGGTCGGAGTCGGGGAGGTCAGTCGGTGACGTAACACGTACGCCTAGCACTCTCCCCCCTGTTTGAAATGGTCTATTGTAGAGTAGAAAGGGTTTTGCAAAACGGGGAGAGGATGGTTTGCACCTGCACGAAGCAGCGCTAATATTTACACTTCAATTTAAACCTGCTGTTATCGGAGCAGCGTAAAGGTATCATCTGGCAGAGTGCCAGAGCGCTACGAGCTATCGTAAGGCACTGTAAAGGGCCCCGGCGAAGTGCCTGTGTTGGTTGGATCAGTTTTCTGTTTTCGAAATTCCTTGAAATCGTTTCCAGCTCGTGCGGAATTTCTTAATGTTTCTTTAAGCGGGCTCCCAATTTTCCAATTTGACAGTCATTCAGAGCCGAATCGGGTTTGAAAAACAAAAACAGGCCCTTGTTCTTGATTGTTTTATCGATCGTTCGGTAGATGACGTTAGACACGAACGGCGCAGACATTCGTGGCATGCAAATAGTTTAAACTTATGATTGCTTGTCATAGAGCTGATGTTTCCTGTTGTTGCCGTGCGTTTGCTGTGCTGTTGGAACCGTTGCATGAAAGTCTTACGGGCGTCTTGTTTGGGAAAAGAAAAGTCGTACGCAGGAAAGCATTGAGAACAATAACCGAGGCACAGTTTCGTAATCAACCACCGAATGCAAAGTTTGATGCATAGTTATGGTGCAGTCATAACTTCAGAATTTTGGGTCTTTTCGATTGGAGATGTCACTGTGCCATTCACAATTTATTATGAGCTCATTTTGATGATGTAACAATAATTTGTGGAGCAATATTGAATTTGAGAATTAAATGTTTGTAGTATTCAATGCCTGAAGTCTTCAATGCCTGAAGCCTTGTATGTGAGCTACATTAAAATCAGAACTTCCATTAAAAGTAAATTGTCCTTTACTAACTAGAGCTACTTATAGTGCAATTATCTTGCCATTTGCAGAAGGCAAAAGCCTGAACATTTACTAGATTCACATTTAATTAGTCAAGAGAAAAGCGA
This sequence comes from Anopheles gambiae, assembly GCF_943734735.2. Classification (NCBI taxonomy): domain Eukaryota; kingdom Metazoa; phylum Arthropoda; class Insecta; order Diptera; family Culicidae; genus Anopheles; species Anopheles gambiae. Next base: position 18,360,117 of record NC_064602.1, on the reverse strand, counting down.
GCAAAAAGCCTCGCTCACTTCATTCCACTCAGACTCAGATTCGATTAGCTCTCGGGCGATTACACAAAGAAATGGATTGAAGCAGATATTTCATGCGTTCTTCCCCAGTCCCGCCCAGTCCAGTGACCGGCAGCCCTTGGCATATGCCCTTGGCAAGGCGTCTCGTTCCGTTTCGGGAGGTCTCATTTTTCTACCTTTCCGAGTTTCAACAAGGTAATTGTATGCCGTGTGCTTTGTTATTAATTGACCAGTGGCATTGTGGGTCGTTAATTAGGCATGCAAAAGACGGGCAAGGCACAGGAGAAGAGGCTCCCTTGTGGGCAGCACCAAGCCTGCCAACCGTCGAAGAAAGTAGCAGTCATCTGTGTGAGTTCCCAAGAAGCAAGCCAAATCGCACCAAACTGTAGCACATTTATTGGAGCACCCGGGTCTCCGTTATGCGCGGAATGGGGGAAGTGTAAGGTGTTTGGTTCAACTTTTATACTTACGTAAGCACGGGCCGATGAAACGAACCGAAAACACACAGCCCATGCCAAAATGGATGTGCTTTCGGAAGAAATAAAATCCATCAAAAGCGGTGCCACGGTGAGGGCGAGAGGCAGGAAGGTAGAACCCGCACCACACCACGATCGACCTTCACCTTGGCGCGGTGTCGAACGACCCGAAACCACGTGAAAGAAGGTTGTCCGCACGCGTGAAGGTGGACTGTATATTTGTATTTGCTACTGCTGGGTTCGCTCTGCAACCGCCTTCACTCTGCACTCACTGCGAAGAACATGATTCCGGTGGTAACTAAAGGCGTGCAGTTGAAAATGATGGCTGCCTTTGCTGCATGTGACACGCCAGCAGCACTCACTTTTGAAGCTTCAACGGTGTCCTTTTCGGCGTCATTAGTATTCATCGCCAAAGATGCGTGTTTGGCATCGGATGGACATTTCCGCTTCGATGCGGTTCGGGTGTTCGTTTTTGGGAGGTCGCAGATGTTGCAGAGAGGCTTTTAGACAAGTTGCTAGAAGACAGCTTTGAGGTTGTGGAACCGGTTTCTTTTTTTTTTTGGGTGGGTTTTGGAGCGAAAAACTAAAACAGGATCTACCGGCAAAGTGGGTAATAAATTGACAGGCTTTTCGGTGTCATTGTACGGTAGTGTAGGCATGCGGAGGTAGTGCATTCCTGGATTAGGAGTTTGGAAAAACAACATCGAATCAATATGTTGCAGAAAGGTTGGGATATTGTCGTCCAATAATTTTGCTGCCAAGGTTAGAAACTCCAAACAGTATTTAAGTATTGATTATTACAATTCCTCACTTTCCCAAGAATGCCTAACGGACTTCTAACCTGAAGGGATTGTACTAGAACTACCGTTTACGTCAACTCTAACAATGAGAAAGAGAAAGGCAACGACAAAGAATAACCGCACAGTATTTTATCTAGCGTTGTACCACGTGACACTTTACTGGCAGCATCGGTCGGTAGTCGGCCACGTTCGCTTGACGCATATTAACGGCCGCCAATGTCTGGCAGCGGTTGCACTTTAGTGCAGTCGTTAGTATCGCCATCGGCTGCTAAAGCATACAAACCTGTCCACAACCAAATGCAAATAGGTCGCTGCACAACGCTCGTCTGTATGCGTATGGCCAACGCCATACGCGTGTACGTGTGTGTCCCGCACGCTGAAAGGCGCTGTTCGATTAGACGCTCGCTGGAAAACGTTAATGTACATTATTGATCGAGGGCAACAGCGCGCTAACGTACGCTCCGGCCTGTGTGATCGATGCGAGAGTGTTTCGGTGTGCGTGTGAAAATGGTGGGAGCTTTTTTTTATTGAACTTTTCCCACCAACCTTCGGTAAACGATTGGTTTATGAATAAATGAGTAAACTGCTCGATAGTGAACGCAGCTCCATGTGGTGCTCTTTGTGCTGTGTGAAAACACGCCCAACACACAACTCTTTTTTGTTTCCTTTTACCGAAGCTCTGGAGCAGTTCTTTGTGTTGTGGCAACTTTTATTTCTTCGCTTTATTTCTAGCACGAGTAAAGTAAGATTTTAAAACTTTAGCCTCACTTGATCCCTTGTGATGCGGAAAAAATCATCTCACCGAAACTACGCAGATTTTCTCCCCCGGAGTCGGGGTCGTTCCGTTGTGTTAAGCGGCTTAAGCGAGCGGCAAAGAAACCTTGTCGCGTGACCACACATTCACGCGCACACAAACCTGGCCACAGACCGATCGATTATTGCAAACGGACGGAATGGCGAGGCGAGGAGGAAGCCTTGGAAATGAATCCCTCTCGCCCTCGCGAGAAGTTAATGTAAAGTTATGGCGAACAATTCACACCCTTGATTCGCCCGCTCCAAAAAAGTTCTCCTACTGCTTTCCACCCACAAAGAGAATGGGAAAATGTGTGTTTTGTCTTCTGGAAGAGTTTTCCCCCACCCATACTCAATTCCCTGTATCCCCCGCTCGAACAAGAATTTCCCAAAATTATCTCGCTTTTCCAGCAGCTCGGGGAAAACTCTGGCTTCACTCATTTGGCACAGCGGCACAATGGAACAAAAGTTCGGAACCTTTCATTGAATGGAACCTTTACCGCTCGTGTGCCACTGTGTATGTGTGTGTTTTTGGTGGTGTCAATGTGATCCAAATGTCGTCGACATTAGGGCAACCACTTTCTCCGCGGATGCTACGGGTACGGGTTGGCTCGGTCCAGAATTCGTGCGAACATTTTGGCACCGATGAATGCGGGCATCACAATTTTGGCCGGATGGGGAACAGATTAAAAATTAAAATCCCGGTCAGGGCCGTTTGTCAAATGCTCCCGGTGCGGTGGTCGAGATCGTATGCTCCGCAGCTCGCCATTAGATCGTTCTGCCAGTCTGTGATGACTGCTTTTGACATGCTGCGGGGACGCACCCGCAGGACCAATTAGTGATGACGGGCGATGTCATCGCGGATATGTCACCCCGAAAAGGACTGGTCCGAGCGTTTCCATGTGGGTTTTATCTGGAGGATCTGGACCAAGGGAGGATGTCATTTGCAGCAGAAATTGATGTCGTAGAGTGTGGAGTACAGCTGTAAGGTACTTTAGGACTTTATATGTCCCTTGGAGTGGACCCGATGATACGTATGCCCTACACTCAATGATGATTGAAGAAGTTTTGGAAAGGTGCCATACTAATTTCGAAGCAAGGACATTGCTTTAATCAACAGAAAATTACCATGCAATGTAGTTCGTTTCTGCATTCCCAATAAAAAACTCTGTAAATTATCTTCATTGCGTTCAACTCCCAATTCTGGAGCATCTGTCCTTGCATGGGAATGAAATTTGATAGCTCTAATCAACTCCGAAGCGTACGGAAAAGGTAGTGTCGTTTGTCACGCGCAAAGTCACGCGCATCCAAAGTTTTGCATCCCTCGAGTGCCTTTACGTTTACCGTGCACACCGGTTGGCGCTATGGTGCTGTATCAATTTTCGCTGCAATCAAGCGCTCGTTGCTGTAAACAGCAGTGCAAACACTCGCAAACACACCTATAACACCATCACCATCACCACCACCACCACTTCCAAGCACCCGGTTATCCTTGAGCCTGAACCGAACCGGCCGTAGTTCCGTTGCCTGACTGATCTGATTTCTCCCTGCCCTCGGCATAGCTGCGTCACATCAGAGGCGTTATTACACTCCGCGTGCCATACCATAGCGTTCAGTGTGTATAAACATGACTTTGATGTTGTTCGACGCGTTTTCGACCGATTCGGATAGATACATTTGACACTCCACGCGCGATGGAGATACTACCTCCGTGCCTCGAAACTTCTTGGGCAAAAATCAATGCAAAGTCGTGCTGGTCGGGGCGAGTCGTGTCGTCTCACTGCTAACGACTTCTTGTTTTGCGCAATGTGCTTTTTTTGTTTTGTTTCTTTGACTTTGGGGCATCTCGGGTACATCTGCAATGGAAGGTTGGTCCGTGATTTGGTCGATATTTATTCATGAAAGTGTGGTGTGCCGCATTAGTTTACCATCAGCGGTTGAAAAATGTCATTTTCACATAACGGACTTGAAAGTCTGAACAGCTCCAGCGTCCAGGCTCCAATAATGTAATACTTTTGCCAACCCACTGCAGCAGTTTGCTGAGTACAGTAGAACAACTGGAAGCTTGGAACACAGTGTCGTAAAACCAGCTATTGCACGGACCATTTTTCAACCCACGTCCAGCCAATGGCTTATTAATTCAATCTCTTCCAAGACGCGCTCCGGACTTCCTTAGCCGGACCTGGTGCAGCAGGGCAGCGGTGTCACACGTTGTGCATTCGCTGGAGCGCACAAGGGCCTCAACAACTCTGCCCACGGTCCGTTGGAGGTAATGGTGGTAATGTGCACGCTGGCGGCGATGGACTCCATTAGAGCTGGTGCGATGCGATTGGCAGTGCTGCAGGGATTTTGCCGCAGTATAATCCACCGAGATGGAGCTGCGGTCGAGACGCGCATCCTGTGTTTTTACGGGGTCACCGACGGTTGGAATGATTCATAAGTTTTAATGAATAAATTTCTTGCTCAAGCTATAAACGAACGGGGGACAAGTTTGCTGTTCCCCATCCACAGTCCTTGGTTTGGCAACTGTGACACTTCACAGTGCGGTCGTCGGGTTACGTTGGCCGCCGAGAGAAGACCTACTTATTCGCACTGTTTGCAAGACGATGCGAACTCTTCCGCAGCCGCAGATCGAGGTGCGATCACATGAGCCGCAAAGAATGGGGAGTGGTAGCGGGACAGCGTACTTTCGATGGCACCGACTCGGTTTGATCGGTCGTTTTGTGCTCGACAAAATCACAAACATCGCTCGGAAGACTTACAACAACACATCCACACAGCGACAGTGTGGGAAGTTGGTTGCGAAAAGCTCGTTGCGGTGATGGCGTGCATAATCAAGCGGATTAGGATCGCTTCAGTGAGCGTCAGAATTTTCTTCGAGTTACGCCCCTGCCAGCCACTGCCGGTGTACCGGTTGATCGTTTGGATTTTACTTTACGGTGGATGACTGCCCCATCGCTCCTTCTCTCTCCGGCAAACCTGCTCTAGACACCGTGTTAAGTGTGTGTCTCTACTGGCAGTAATAGATGGATTCTTCCTCACCCACATCATGTCAGCAACAGTGATAAAGGACAACCGTTGGGACAGAATTAAGGCAAGAGATATCAAAATTGAATCAGCATGAGATAATCGCACTCCGCCCCTGCTTGGCTGTGTGTGACAAAACGTTCAGCAGCAGTTTTTACTCGGAGATGACGAATCAAGGCGACACATTTAAAAAAAACAGAACGTGGATTTGTCACGGGGACGCAATTTCACAAGGCAAGACAAGACAAAGGAGATCTCGTTGAAACTCCACTTTGTGAGCGCGTGTATCTGAACGTTCTTGAAACCGTCCCCGCTTGAGTGGCTTTCATGTTTGGTAATAAAATTATCAATCGAATTTCGCGATATGATGCTGAAATTGAATTGATGACGCTCGCTTAGTTAATACAAAAAAAGTTGAGATGGCTTCAATCTCGTCGCAGCACAACCATGCTTAAAGGAAAGAGCTTTGAGAGGACAAGGATGATGGGACAGCAGCAAAAAAAGGAAGATACAACAAATATGGAGTTGACGGAAGCGGATGGATTGAACGATCAATATCGCACGTTTGATTGTGCTAAACGGGCTACCGAGGGAATCAGTGGGCCTATGAGTCAATATACAAATCAGCTTTCATGGAGACGCGAAATGTGTGCGTCAAGTACAGGTGATGGGCACATGATTAGTTTTTTTACTGAAAATATGATATCGATATGATCGTCTTATGATCAATTGATGTGAAGCCTTCAAAGGTTTTATAACAGATATTGATTGAGTATTAAATTTCAAAAGAATTATGACTATTAGTTGTTCCAAAAGTTCTTTACATGTTTTATGGTTTTTTTATGGCATAACTGGATAAACAAGATTATGACATAAGAGTCATTTACGCATTAAAACCAATTCAAAATACATCATTTAACGCTTCTATTTTTGGCGTAGTAAACAACTTCATTTGCGTTGGAATAGCGACTCGATGAAAAAAAAAGAAAACATAATTTACCTCATTGTGTTTTTATTGTACGGTTTTCCATTTATACCTACATTTTATAAAAATTTGTAATTGAATGATTCAAGTGTCTCTACGAATATAATTCTGGTATTTAGAGTTTAGGATGTAGGTTCAAATGAGATATTGTTTTGGCAATCATTTTGTAGAGTTTTCACGTCTTACTCTTGCCTATAGCGTTTATAAATGCTGGAGAAATATTTCAAAGCAATGTTCTTGAAAGCACTGTTGCAACAACCGTTTGAGGAACCCATGGCATCATTACGTATCTGTAACATCTAAATCGAAATATATATGTACATCCCTCGCGTTGTGGACAAGATATGGACAACGCCACGTGATATAAAGGTATGGGGTCCTATTTAATGTATAGAACATGAAAAAGACTTCAACTGAAGGTGACAATCAAGTCTAATACCACATACAAAATGCGTATGTTTTATCGATCTAAAAAAACGTAGGACATTTTTGATAAACATCTCTCTTCACTTTTCTACGCAATAACGAGCTAAAGCCTAGGCCTTTCACTGTTGTCAACCCCCCAGAGACTTAATCTTCGCCTTTGTGCTTTCCTTCCCTAATGAAAGCAAATGAGGATGGGCTAGGCACACACTATCACTTACGATCAGACCTATCGTATGATAAACTTTGCCCGCAGGCCCCGCTCAATTACGGTAAATACACCGTGCGGGGAAGGGGACAGAGAGCGACAGAGAGCACGCGAGCTCGGTTTCCTGTGCCTCTGGTGCCCGGGGTCCGGAGCTAGTTCACGCTGGACTGGTCCGCCAAATGCCATAAACACAATTCCCGTTGAATTATTGTTTCTGCGCAATAACAGCCAACCCTGAGCCAGCAGGCCTGCCTGTGTGCGTATGCGAGTGCGTGTGTGTGTAAGGTTGTGTTACGCTCCAAGTGGAAGTAGTGCTGTATGGTAAATGGTCGCACCAAGCATTGCGTCGTCATCGTCGTCTCAATCGCTCTCTTGGGTCAACAAAAAAACGGGAAGACGGCAAGGGGGAAAGGAGGTTGAAAAAAATTGACCACAGTTGCGCCGTAGGCCAACGGGGACAGCGGAGATAATAATGATAGGGAAGTGCCCGCGTGTACCTATCTCGCACACTGGCGATGAGGCTTTGTCGCGTAATCCCACCCCTCCACACATAATGCACCACACATATTGCACACGAAATGCTGAAATGCTACCACTACAACACTACCACTACAGCGAAGCCCAAACCCTTATCGGGTTCACCGCATTACTTTACGTGAGTGCGTCAACAATCGCGCTGATGCACACCACCGACCGGGCTGCACTTTCCTGCCACATGGGTGGAGATGGGGGAGATGTGGAAATAGTTAGTCCGCTTGGCATTGTTACAGTAGCACTGTGTTTACACTCTGTTTTGCTTGTAGTTACTATCTCGAGTGGGAGCTTCACTTTAAAGCGTTGTAGCTGTATTCTGTATTTTTGTGTTTGTTAGCTGTGTTTTTTGTTGTTGTTCCGCGCTATTCCTACAAAATGTGTTAGCCACCCCCCTCCCCGCCTGGTGGTTGAGTAGAACGATGATTCGATAAGGAAAGCCAGCGCTGGCTGGATGCGAAAGTGCCTCCACACTCCGACGGGGTGGATTTAGTAGAGCCGAGAGGTAGAGTGGTAGCGAGAGCGGATGAGTTTGCGTGATTGCTTGCCATTTAGAGAAATGAAAAGGAAATGTCAACACAAATTACGACATTTTGCCTGGCTGGGCTGGCAGTGCCATTCCTTGTCAAAGTTTCTATACGAGCTTTCAATCATACAACAAGGAGAGCCCTAGAGTAGAGCGCACACACACACCGACCGAAACGGTTTTCTAATCGTAAAAGACTCTCGTGTCGGAAAACTCGACACTACACAGCTACCTTTGATGTGTGTAGACCGCACCACAAAACCACAGCGGCACGGAGCCCCAAATGGAGCCCACAGGAGGTTACCCACGAGAGCAATCTCGCCGACATGTTGTAAATCTGTACATTAATCAACACCCTGCACAATAACACGCCTCACAACACCACTCATACTCATGCCGATCAAGCTTCACCGTTTATTATGCGTATCTGTATGCTTGCGTTTGTATTATTTAGTTGTTTAGTTGGTTTTTTGGTGTTCAAAGGTGGCGGTAGTTCAGTCAACACGGTTTCTTCAGGTTCCTACGTTGTACGTTCGCTTGGTTGGGTCGTACCGGTTGTTTAAGGGGCAAACTAGTATAAGTTCTTCGTATCACTTGTAAAACTGGTGCTGGTTTATTATACTTTAACTGTTTAGTTTTGTTGTTTATTTCGTTTTTGCAATCATTTCTTAAATACATACTCCTAGTTAGCTATTGGTTGTTTACTTTACTTCAGTTCTGTTTGAAATGATTTCTTATTATATTGTTTTGTTTTCTCGTTTTCTTTTCTCTTTCTCTCTTTCTCTTACATCTTACGTTATTTTTTTTATCTCGGAAACGGTGTTCTGTTTGGTGCGGAATGAATTTTTATATCACTTTCATTGCAACACAACTGAACTACTTTCAACGACTATCAACGTTACTTTTTTGTACGACACGTACGTGTGTTTGATACTTTTGGTTTTCTGTTGTGTTTTATTTGAATTTGATCTTGTGTTGTTTGCGGCATAATGGCGATTTAAATAATATAATGCTTTATGAAATTTGTTTTTTAAACTATTTACTAAATTTTGTTTGCGTTTTGTTCTTGAATGCTACACGCTCTTCCCTGCCTTTGCCTCTTGCTTTGGGGCCGTCGAATAAAATCATTCTACAAAAAATGCAAAAATAACCTCACAAACAAACAAACGAAACAAACTATTTTAACCCAATGTCCACGGGATTCTATAACAAACAAAAAAAAAAACCCAAAAATCACCTGCACCCGTCCCTTTCCTTTGCGCCACCTTGCTGGGGGAAAATTCGCTGCAGACAAGATGCCCCAGTCCGACGGGGGTTACGTTTCGCTTGGCGGCGGTGGCCCCAACTCGATCTACAACTCGACCACCGAGCCGCAGTCCGGCTCGAAATCGGTGATGGAAACGGTGAAGCGCGTCATCGGGACGGCCATCGGGGCGCAGGACAAACACGCGCTGCTGGAACGCGATGGGACCGGCGCCCAACCGTACATAGTTAGTGCCAGGTAAGCTTTAGATGCGCACTTGTCGCTCACACACCTCACGTCACGTTGCTGACTTTGCTGCTGCTGACGCTGCTACTGCTGCTCCTGCTGCTGCTGCTGCTACTGCTTCTACTGTTTGTCTTTGCTGCTGTCTCGGAAGCTCTGCGTGCGCGTGCGTGCGTGTGTGTGTGTGTGTGTTCCATTTTTCCCAACCCAACCTCTGGTAGAAGTTGCTTTTCACCCTGTTCCCATATCCTCGGGCTTCCCTCAATCTGTGGTAGGTTGATCGTCCTTTGTCGTATGTTTGTAAAGCTTTCCTGTTGCATTGTTTCCCTTATTTTTGTTCGAGAAGGCATGGTGTTTCGCTCAGCCTCCCCCCCGAAACCTCTTTGTTACATACACACACACACACTTACTCACTACATTATTCTCCGTACACACACACACCAATACACAAGCGACACAACTATGTGTATCCTTTTCGAGAAACCTTTCCACGCGATGCAATTTTCGTCCTCGCTCCAATCATCATCTCGCATGACTGACGGCACGTACTCTAAAGATAGCAATCGTTGTGACAGATTTCCAGTGCTCGGCAGCACTCATCAGCAGGATCCATAATCGTACTGGGAGGTACTGGCTGATACGTTGGCCAGGGGTATATATATTATATTTCTGCCAAGCGTTCAAGAAAGGAAAGGCAGATTGGGAAAGAAGCAGAAGACGAAACTATGAAGAGATGGTGGATATAGAGGGCTCCAACAAAAAACTGGGTCACTGGTGTACAATTGTACAGTACGGTGCAACTGGTTGCAAGTGCAAGAATGTACTGCCAATCGGTGGCATTGTTGGAAGGGGAAGCTAGCACGTTGCATTGGCTGCAGTTCATACTCGCATAGATTTGTGTCATTTTGTGCTACGTTTTTTTGTTGCTGCTGTCGCCTTAATAGACTCGATGCTTTGGAGCTGCAAGGCTAAAACCTGGGAGAGCGCGATGGGGTAAATAGGAGAAGAAGAAATTATAGTTTGCAACGGTAGTCAGCATTAAAATAGATTCTTTGTGACCTGTTTTTTAGTTGGCATTTTATACTGTCTTCAGTTCGCTTGTCCAATTGTTGAACGGTTTTTTTTTTCTTTTGGACTTCTTTATCTTTAACAAGTTTACTAGGCATTACATTTTTTATTGCATCATTTCTGCTAAAGCTTTCCTGCTTGAATTATTCAGGAAATTGAATAAGATTCCTGATTGATTAGAATGATGTATCAGTTTTTTTCTATTCAAAAGATATTATCTTTCAATAGTTCTTTTTTTCCATTTGTCATACAACAACATTCATTAATTCATGGAAATATCGATTTATTCGATTGATTGTTGCAAAGTATACACATGTTTTTTTTCCAATCAAGGTTTATGTTTTTATTTCTTGTAAGAATAGACAAGAGCTGTTTCTCATTGAAATAAATATCAATGATGAAATCTACCCGAAACGATATGTAGAATATTATATAAAACACAACAGCAGTACATGTTCATTCACGGAACTAATTCGCTTTGATACTGTCATTTAAGAAGCTTATGCAGAAGCCATTTTTAACGATCATTGGAAGCCACACTCACCTGTGGGCTTCGTATGACATCTTCCAGCTAATTCTATTTTTAGTCAGGCAAATAATTAAGTTGCTCCCGAGTTTCATGTTTATTATTCATGCGTTGATTGATCCCCAAAGGATCCCCGAACGGCTCTCGTATCATATAGCACACCGTCGTGTGGAAAGGCACAACAATATTTCAGCACCTTCCCCGTGTTGCGTTCGGTTCGCCCAACGCTTCCGTGGAGCAAATTATTCCGATCCGTGCCATGGAATTAGTTTTCCTCCCTCCCCGGTGGGAAATGGACCATGTCCTGACGTGCCTAGCACTACTACGACGATGCAAACACAGCTTCTGATAGGATTTGGGGGGGGGGGGGGGGGGGGAGAAAACAGAGAGAACAAAATCGATACCCACACAAATCCGGCTGTACGTGTGTTGAACACATGGACAAGAATGAAAGTTGCGTCGAGCCTCCGAGCGAGCCTAATCGAGTAACGGTGTCCGAAAGAAAGCTGTTAAAGTTCTGCATGGGTGCGGGTGATTTCGCACAAAATTGTTGCTTTTCCGGTGGGGCTCGATTCTCGGTGTCTTTGTGGGCGCGTTGGCCAAAGGAAAAAGTTGGAAACAGAACAGAACTGGGGCGTTTTTTCTGTGGCCGTTTCGGAATCAATTTCCGGGCGTTTTTCGGGGGACATGTATTGATTTTGTACTGCTTCAGCTCACCAGTTGTCGTCGGTGACATGACATGACATCTCAACGCACTGTCAAGAATGGGACGATGAGATGTTGTGTCATTTTGTGAAGACATCAGTTGGAAACGACCTGAAGAGTTCAGATTCAGATTCGTTGTAGAGTTCGTTTCTCATTTCACCAAGGATTGTTTCCATACATTCTCGTTTCTTTGTGGAATGAACTCAGCGTCATGTCACCAG